>NC_042621.1:5826908-6426908 GCF_901001135.1 Rhinatrema bivittatum | reverse complement strand
GTGGAACACCAACTACTGGCCACTGGCATCCCGCTCCGTGAATGCCTCTGTGGCTACTGCCGCTCCGTGCAGTGTTTTGCTGCCTGAAGGTGGAACACCAACTACTGGCCACTGGCATCCCGCTCCGTGAATGCCTCTGTGGCTACTGCCACTCCGAGCAGTGTTTTGCTGCCTGAAGGTGGAACACCAACTACTGGCCACTGGCATCCCGCTCCGTGAATGCCTCTGTGGCTACTGCCGCTCCGTGCAGTGTTTTGCTGCCTGAAGGTGGAACACCAACTACTGGCCACTGGCATCCCGCTCCGTGAATGCCTCTGTGGCTACTGCCGCTCCGTGCAGTGTTTTGCTGCCTGAAGGTGGAACACCAACTACTGGCCACTGGCATCCCGCTCCGTGAATGCCTCTGTGGCTACTGCCGCTCCGTGCAGTGTTTTGCTGCCTGAAGGTGGAACACCAACTACTGGCCACTGGCATCCCGCTCCGTGAATGCCTCTGTGGCTACTGCCGCTCCGTGCAGTGTTTTGCTGCCTGAAGGTGGAACACCAACTACTGGCCACTGGCATCCCGCTCCGTGAATGCCTCAGTGGCTACTGCCGCTCCGTGCAGTGTTTTGCTGCCTGAAGGTGGAATACCAACTACTGGCCACTGGCATCCCGCTCCGTGAATGCCTCTGTGGCTACTGCCGCTCCGTGCAGTGTTTTGCTGCCTGAAGGTGGAACACCAACTACTGGCCACTGGCATCCCGCTTCGTGAATGCCTCTGTGGCTACTGCCGCTCCGTGCAGTGTTTTGCTGCCTGAAGGTGGAACACCAACTACTGGCCACTGGCATCCCGCTCCGTGAATGCCTCTGTGGCTACTGCCGCTCCGTGCAGTGTTTTGCTGCCTGAAGGTGGAACACCAACTACTGGCCACTGGCATCCCGCTCCGTGAATGCCTCTGTGGCTACTGCCGCTCCGTGCAGTGTTTTGCTGCCTGAAGGTGGAACACCAACTACTGGCCACTGGCATCCTGCTCCGTGAATGCCTCAGTGGCTTCTGCCACTCCGTGCAGTGTTTGCTGCCTGAAGGTGGAACACCAACTACTGGCCACTGGCATCCCGCTCCATGAATGCCTCAGTGGCTACTGCCGCTCCGTGCAGTGTTTGCTGCCTGAAGGTGGAACACCAACTACTGGCCACTGGCATCCCGCTCCGTGAATGCCTCAGTGGCTACTGCCGCTCCGTGCAGTGTTTTGCTGCCTGAAGGTGGAACACCAACTACTGGCCACTGGCATCCTGCTCCGTGAATGCCTCAGTGGCTTCTGCCACTCCGTGCAGTGTTTTGCTGCCTGAAGGTGGAACACCAACTACTGGCCACTGGCATCCCGCTCCGTGAATGCCTCAGTGGCTACTGCCGCTCCGTGCAGTGTTTGCTGCCTGAAGGTGGAACACCAACTACTGGCCACTGGCATCCCGCTCCGTGAATGCCTCTGTGGCTACTGCCGCTCCGTGCAGTGTTTGCTGCCTCCTCTCTATTTATGCCCACTAGACTTGATGGATCCACAGTGTTTATCCCACGCCCCTTTGAAGTCCTTCACAGTTTTAGACTTCACCACTTCCTCCGGAAGGGCATTCCAGGCATCCACCACCCTTTCCGTGAAGAAATACTTCCTGACATTGGTTCTTAGTCTTCCTCCCCGGAGCCTCAGCTCGTGACCTCTGGTTCTGCTGATTTTTTTCCGACGGAAAAGGTTTGTCGTTGTCCTAGGATCATTAAAGTTTTTCAAGTATCTGAAAGTCTGAATCATATCACCCCTGCTCCTCCTTTCCTCCAGGGTGTACATATTTAGATTCTTCAATCTCTCCTCGTATGTCATCCGATGAAGATCCTCCTGGTCGCCCTTCTCTGGACCGCCTCCATCTTGTCCTTGTCTCTTTGTAGATACGGTCTCCAGAACTGAACACAGTACTCCAGGTGAGGCCTCACCAAGGACCTGTACAAGGGGATAATCACTTCCCTTTTCTTACTCGATATTCCTCTCTATGCAGCCCAGCATTCTTCTGGCTTTTGCTATCGCCTTGTCGCATTGTTTCGCAGACTTCATATCATTAGACACTATCACCCCCAGACCTCTATCACTAAAAAGGATGTGCTAGGGATAAATTGTGCATCCCTAGCACATCCTTGGCATTGAGCGACCAGATGACGTGGCTTTGTGGGTTTGGAAAGTGGATGCTAGATTTACGAGCGTCCATTTTCCTAACCTACACACAGCCATGCTCGCGACGATATTAAGTAGGAAGAACCACAGAAAAGTAGTATTATTTGCTTTTTTGTTGACATAAGAGTGGAGGAATGTTTTAATAATTTGATTATTGCTCCCTGCTTGCCCGTTGCCCTTCGGGTGGTAGGCCATAGTGTAGTCAAGCACGATACCAAACTTCTTGCAGAGGGAGTGCTAGTATCAATTGGTGAATTGAACTCCCCTATCTGATAGGATGTATTTTGGAGGGTGAACAGACGTACCAATTCTGGGGCAGAAGGAAGATTGGGCAATGGAACAAAGTGTGCCATCTTGGACAAATAATCAATTACCACCCATATGGTCGTTCCATTAGAGACAGGGAGGTCCATGATAAAATCCATGATAAGTGGGTCCAGGGTTCCCTGGGGGCTGGCAATGGCTATAACAGCCCCCAGAGTCGGCCATGAAAAGTTTTTTTGCTGTCCACAGGTGGGACACGAGTCAACATAGGCCTTAACATCCTGCTTCACTCGGGGCCCCAAGTAGTGCCATAGAAGCAGTTCAAGATTTCATGCCGGTCCATGGTGTCCTGCTACACATGAGTTATGAGCCCATTTAAACACTTTCTCATGTAATCTGGAAGGTATTACAGTCTTCCCTGAAGGGATGGGTACCATTGTGGCAAGGAGTATCTTAGCAGGATCGATGAAATGCCTTGGCAGTTCCAAGACATCCTCAGTCTGAAAAGAATGGGAGTCTGCTCATTGATTTTTGAGTGCAGAGTGGTATTGCAACTCAGAATCGAAGCAGGCAAAGAACAAGGACCAGCGGACCTGTCTAGAGTTAAGCTGCTGAGCTTGATGTAGAAGTTCAGGGTTCTTGTGGTCCGTGTATATGGTGATGCAACATTGAGCCCCCTCAAGAAGATGCCATTCTTCTAGGGCCAACTTGACTGCCAAGAGCTCCCGGTTTCCAATACTGTAGTTGTGCTTGACCGAAGAGAATTTCCTGGAGAAGAAGGAACACGAACAATGCACTTCTTCAGAGCTATGTTGGCTCCTACTCCTAGAGGCATCTACCTCCAGAATTAAGGGCCATGTGGGATCCGGGTGGCATAGGCAAGGTCTGCGGGCAAAGGTGCCCTTTTGTTTCTGAAAAGCTTCAGCAGCCTCTGGTGGCCAATCCTTGGTGTTAGCACCCTTACAGGTAAGGGTGGTGGGGGCAGCTAAGGAGGAGTAATTAGAGATCAATTGGCAGTAAAATTAGCAAATCTGTTGCGTTCGTCAGTCTCAGACGGCTTCGCCCCTTATGCTTCACCTTTTTCTTGACTCCTCCCGCTTACCTTGGAAAGATGGCTACCGCCGCGTCTGCAAGCCGCCCTCTCCGGCGTCCCCGGAACGGCTATGGCGTTGCCTCCCGCCATGTTCCTCCCAAGGGCTTACTAGGGTGTGCGCGCGCGCGCTACCCACGTTTTTATTCCAGCTATGGCGCGAACCTCGGGGGCATCCCCCTCAAGTGACGTCACGTCATCCAGGTATTTAACCTGTACTTGTTTGCTAGCTCATTGAGTTAGCAAGAATTGGTCTTGGCTAGTCTAAGCTACTCTGCCACTTCCGTGCTGCCGCTGGAAGCTCTCTCCTTGCCCTTCGGGGTAATCTCTAACCTGGGTACCCGCTCCTCGGGGGCCCTCTGCTTTCCTTTCAGGTGCCTTACTGGGATCAGATACTCGCTCCTCGAGAGCCTGTTCTCCCTGCCTCGGTGCCTGCTACCATCTACTTCAGCCTGGTGGAATCACCAACCTTACCATCTAGTGAGTAATCTAATTCTCAGTCTATCTCATCTACTGCTCTGCCGTACTGGGAAACCTACACCTGGATCTCCTTATACCAACTTGGTGAGACGGTCGCCCGTATGACATAGTGAGGGCAAAGGTAGCGCTGGCGCCATTTTGAAGATTGGCAATACGGCCCGCGTGCAGGAGGTCGCTCCCGGACCGCCGCTGGACTTTTGGCAAGTCTTGTGGGGGTCAGGAGGCCCCCCCCCCCCCAAGCTGGCCAAAAGTCCCTGGGGGTCCAGCGGTGATCTCCAGCAGGCGTGACGTCGGGAGCCAGGAAACAAAATGGCGCCAGCGCTACCTTTGCCCTGTCACATGATAAGGGCAAAGGGCCACCGGCGCCATTTCTCAACGCAGTCGTGGCCAGAGAGAGAGGGAGATCGCGTCGGGACCCCCCCCACTGGACCCCAGGTAATTTAAAACATTTTGGGGGGTTCGGGAGGGTGGGGGATTTCTTTTAAAGGTTCGGGGTGGGTTTTAGGGGTTTTTTGGTGTGCCGGTTTTCCCCCCCGATTTACGATTTTTAACGATATTTTTAAAAAAAACAACACGACGATAAGATTTCCCTCCCCCCCCCAGCCAAAATCGATCGTTAAGACGATCGATCACACGATTCACACCTCTACTCCCCACTCCTCAGTGTAGTGTCTTTGTTTCTCTACCAGAGAATCCTTCGTGCACAGCCTCGCTCCTCGGGGTAGCTTACGTCACCACTTCAGAGACTCAACTCGGGCTTCCCCGCTCCATGGGTCAGCCTACGTTATCACACCAGAGCCTCTCTCGTTACGCTATTCTGCCCCTCAGGTCAGTCTCTGCTGCATTCCTCCAGAAGTTCCTGTCTCGTGCTCCCCGCTCCTCGGGGCATGCCTAGCGCTTCTCTGTCAGAGGTCCCTGCTCTGGTACTTGCATCTCCAGTTCTGCCTGAGTACTGTGGGTTCCCTCCGAACTGTGTCTCTTGCCCCGCTCCTCGGGACCCCTCACAGTACTCTCTCTGCAAGCTCCTGCGATCACGTGGCTGTGACGCAGGACGCTCTACCTCTCTACCACTACTACTGTATCTCCTGCTGCAGCTGACCTCACCTCTCGATGGTGGATTCATTTCCACAGCCGCCCGCGTGGGAGCTGGCGATGGAGCTATCAGACATGGCTGCAGTAGCCCTGCACTTCCTGGGTTCTGTCTCTCTCATCAGGCCTTCCCCCTGCTCCCTGGCCTTCCTGGCAAGCACTGCTTCTCAGATCAAAAATGACTGAAGAGGTATGTAAGAAAAGAAAAAAAAAAAAAACACACCACTAACCTCTTTCTGCCATAATCCTGCTTTACAAGTTCTTTTATCATGAGTGGCTGTAAGGTCAAATTCACTCTCTAAGCCCATCAGTGTATTTTTTTTACTTGAGTAGAAATTCCGAAAGAGAGTAAAAATAGACTTGAAATATGCAAGCTAACATAAATACAAAGCTGAATGTAGATGGAAGCTCTTTTTACCTGCAGGATTTCTCAACAGAGAAAGTTGCTAAAGAGACAGCAATACACTCTGCTCTGCCAGAGGGATAGTATTCAAGTCGCTTTCACTCTCCAGATGGAATATATATATACAAGCCGTTAAGCCCGTTAAAACGGGCTACATTACATTTTTTTCAGACCATTTTCTAACACAGCACCCTTCTACACTTTTTCTCCCTCTCTCCCCTTTCCTCCACTCAGTCTTACTCACTCTGTCTCCCACTGCCTCCTTCCCCTCACTCTCACCTCCCTCCCCTTCCCTGTCACTCCCACCTCTCTCCCCTTCCCTCAGTCACTCCCCACCCTCTCTCAATCCCATCCCCTCCCCCTCAGCCCTCCTCCACTCCCTTTTTCTCTGCTCCACAACTTCTTACCCTTCCACTTACTCACATCCCTGTCTCTCACCTCTCCCTCATCCCTCACTCTTCCCCACCCCCTACCTCCCTCCCACACACTCACCCACTCCTCCCTCCCTCTCAGTCCCCCCTCTCACTCAGTCCCTCCCTCCCACTCAGTCCTTCCCACTCAGTCCTCCCCCTCCCTCCCTCTCACTCAGTCCCTCCCTCTCACTCAGTCCCTCCCTCCCTCTCAGTCCCACTCAGTCCCCTCCCTCTCACTCAGTCACTCCCTCCCTCCCAATCAGTCCCACCCTCTCATTCAGTCACTCCCTCCCTCCCTCTCTCTCTCTCCTCCCTCCCTCGCTACTGGCCGCCGCCTGCTGCCGCCGCTACCGCTGCCACCCGACACCGCCGCCACCGCTGCCACCCGAAACCGCCGCCGCCGCTACCCGACGCCACCGCTGCTGCCACCGCCATGTTTTTTTTTTCTGATGACGCTGGCTGAGACCGACGTGCTCGCCCGCACATGCGCGGTAGAGCTGGTCTCTACTGCGCATTTGCGGCACGTCGGTCAACCTTCAATTATTAGGTTGATAGTGAATTTGACCTGCGACAGGGCCTCTGGCAGAGCTCAAAGTGGGTCGACCATGGCCCCCCCCATGGCTATGCCGCGGCACCCTTTTTATAAAGCTTTCCCCCACTTCGGACAGACCTTGAAGATGAGCCTGTACCCAGGAGCAGCATGGCGCAGATCACCGCATCCTGTTCTTCCAATCAGATGCTTGGAGTGCACTGTATGCCTGCACAGTGCCGTACTGAGTGGCAACGAGGGGCTATTGAGCGGTGCGCAGACCTACACCACCCTGCTTGGAAGGGCAGCGTAACAGTTTTGCATACAAAGTAAGTTTTCTGCAGAAGGTGACGGCAGCAGTTGCGCAGTGTCAGGTCACACCGGGCTGGGCTGGATAAAGCACATGCTTTACAAGAAAATGAATGTGCATCTGGGCGAGAGACTGCGTCGGCGTTCCCGTTCATGCAAGCCTCGGATCTTCGGCAGGCAACTCATTTCCCGTGCTCAGGAATGGCAAAGTTCATGTGGAGTGACGAGGCTTGACCTGCCCCAAAACACATTTGGGTATTAACCCTGCAGTCCCAATCTCTGAATGGAATTATATACGCGCTGCGCTGTGTTCCACCGCTCTGTGTGTGCGTGCGCAAAACACACGATGAGACGTGTAACAAGCACGTCTGGCACTTATTCCGGGTGTCGGAATGGGACGGATCTAGGGTTTTACCTTCCCTAGGTAGTTTTGGTGCTTTCACCCCCCTCACCTCCGGTAAAGATCTGTTACAGGGCAGCTGAGGGCTGTTCTCTGCTGAACGAATGCGGCCGAGCTGGAAGACAGCACATCTTAGAGAGCGCCTGCTGGCCTAGGCTCAGGAATATGGGTGCCCATTGACAAATCCAGGACTGGTGACAGAGGAGTGGAGGAGGGTGGGGAGTGGGAAGAGAGGATATGGTGAATTAAATTCTGTTGTTAGCTTCCCGGGCATCTTCTTCCACATCTCAAGGGGAGGGGGGGAACAGACATGAGCCTTTTGCTGTAGACCCGGGGGAGTGATACTAAACACTGATGCGTGGTGATATGCAAAGAGACATTGTTCTCCTGCAGCACTCCTCCTCCTCCTAAGACGGGTATCTCCTTTTATTGCTTTGTTTTGTTTTTTTTAAATAATCCTATTGGAGCTGATTTACTAAGGCTTTTCTCCCATTCTAAGTCTTTTTTTTTGGGGGGGGGAGGGGGAGGGGAAATGGATTTTTTTTTTTGTTGTGAGTTTTTATTTGATATATGTGCAACTGTTTCTAGCAGAAAAGGGCCTTGTAAATCTGGTGCACTCATTTCTGTATCATTTTTCCCTCATTTCCCTGCATTATTTGGATGGCACTCTTTTTGTATTAAAAAATCAATTACATGGATCGCGTGTTATACATATATACATATACATATATATATATATATATGAGTGTGCGTGTATACCTTGTGTGCTGTGCGGTGAAATCTTGTTTCTGTCAGATGCCCTATGCATTCCCATCCCATCCCGAGCTTATGCGGCACACGAGGGCTCCATCTGCTGGAAGACTCCCGGCTGTGTTTCCAGGCATTCAGAGCCTCGCTGCAGGGCAAACAACACTTGAGGGATCTGAGCGTTCAATACATTCCCATTCAGTATCGGACTTTGAGGAGTTAGAAATGATGAGCAGTAAGTGGAAACGGACACATGCGAAGAGCAAAGCCAGATATGGATTTAATCGGACGGTGCTGCAGCATGGGCCACCGGGTGCTGGAAATTGCTGCTGCTTCTGCAGCACCACTCAATGTGCGCAGCGCTGTACAGAAACATGTAAGAGGCAGTCCCTGCTCAGTAGAGCTTACAATGTAATGAAGGCAAAAGAGACTGGGGGAATTTCATTTATTAAGGCTGGTTAAAAATTAATGAGGGCTGTAAGCGGGGCAATCGGGGGTTAAGATTTAAAAGCAGCCTAAAAAAAAAGGTGGGGGTTTTAGAGGGGGGATTTAAATAAGGAAAGAGAGGGAGATGCTCAGGGAGTCTATTCCAAGCAGGTGGTGCAGGCAGGTGGAACGATCTCCTTAATATGTTCCCTTACCTCTGAGGGGGCAGGGGTGCGACCCCATTTCTAAAAAAGTGACATTGATATCCTTCTTCTTCTTACAGGAATCCGGAGTCCAGTGTTATACAGGAATTATGTGCAGTGATGCACTCCCAGTGTGTGACCACTGGGCTTCTGACTGCCTCGGCCCCATGTGGTCAGACACTTTGGGGGGGGGGGGGGGGGGTCATTTTCAAAAGGACTTACAGGCTCAAAACTGGATTTTACACGTGTAGATGCACTTTACCCATGTGGACTTCTGAAAATTGCCACAATATATCCCGTTGAATTGTCAATAGGTTTTAACCACATTCGGTGCCCTTAAACATGTGCAAATGGCTTTTGAAAATTGCTACAACAGTGTGTTCCATTTGCTTGCACAACTCTTTTGGAAATTGCCTCCTTTGCGAGCAGAAAATAATGAAAGAAGGAGCTTCCGAGGGGGGCCCCCTCCAGCCTGTCGTTGGGAGATAATGAGGGATGCCCGGGGCATTTGAGGAGGCAGGCAGTCATGCAGCGTTACTGCCGCTAACCTCTGTAAAGCCGATGCCCGGGGATTTCTTTTTTTTAAAACGCACGGCCCCCCCGGGGGGTGTCCGAATGAAACAGAATATGATGGCAGGTGAGGAATCTAGGACCCAATGACCGTGCCCAGTTTGCTTTACTTTTTCGCAGTGCCACAGACCCCCCAGATGACCTTGCGCTTTTCTCTGTGCTTATCCGGGACTTTCTTACGCTCTCTTACCATGCAGTTTCCAGATTCTCCCCCCGGGGAGGCTGCTCCGTGCATCCACCACCCTTTCTGTGCAGAATTGTTCTCCCCACTTTACCCCCCCCAAGTCTGTCCACCTAAGGATACTGCAGGATTAGGGGGGGGGGGTGTGGGCACCCTCCACCCCGGAGGCACTTCCTCTCCAGCAGTGCGCAGCCCCCCTAAAGGGGTTTGCAGGCCGGCGGTATTCAGAGCACCGAATCATAGGATTACGGCCGGCCCAATCCTGTGCCCTTAAGGTTTGGAGAGGAAAGCGCTGCTCAGGCCGAGCAGTGCTTTGTGAGAAAGAGGAGGTGACCCTTCCCCCCCTCCTCCCTACTCCCACCTCACATCCTTGGAGGGCGGCACTGCTCCTAGAGTCACCTAAGAGATAAATTCGGCCTTCTCTTTAGGCCTCGTGTCCTTACTTCTCCCTCTTGCTATCATGAAATAACTAGAGAGAGACACCCCCATGTCTACACAGATTCCTAGGTATTTACAAAATATCACTGATGTCCTAAGTCAATCAAACCACTCCATCTGCATCCAGCTTTACCTTTCACAATCTGAAGGGGAAAACTTGTCTAGGGCTGTTAGCAATAGCAAATACAGACTTTTGGGAACTGATGAATAGAATTCCATGACAAATCACCGAAACCGCTCTTTGCTTCATGTGAGCAGGTATAGCGGTGCCTCCAAACACGATTCGATTGTTGAGGGTCATAAAAATAGCTGGGAGTGGCAGCATGTGTTATGAGGTATTTGGTTAGTAAGCTGGGGGTTTTTTTTTTTGTTTATTTGCTGTTCCATTTTGTTCCAATGGAGCTTCAACTAGTGCCGCTCAGCAGGGCTGGCTCATCCATTAGCCAAACTAGGCCCGGCCACCTAGAGCAGCCTCTCAAGCCAGCCGGGTTTTCAGGATATCCACAATGAATACGCACGAGATAGATTTGCATACAACGGAAGGAGTGCATGCAAAGCTACCTAATCTGACTGGTCAGGTGTGCCCCCAGGACTGGGTTGAGAAGCACTGACTTAGAGCAGCAAAATGCAAGAGGGGGCGAAATCCCAGAAACCTCCGGGGTGCTACTTGCCCACTTAAAACAAACAAACAAACAAAACCCCTATGGCACTAACTGCAAACCTATCCCACCAGGGGCCGAAGAGAAGCCTGAGCCACTGCTGAAGCTGCCATGAGTAGTGGCAGGAGGGTGGGAGAGAGAGAGATGGAAAAGAATGCTGGGTAAGGGTGGGGCATGGAGAGAGAGGGAGGGGGGGTACCAAGGAGGGGGGTGGAGAGTGGCGAGATAATCTGTTGGGCAGGTGGGGAGTAGAAAGGGAAAGGGAGGTGAGTGTATTCTTATGCAGCGGCAAATTTCTGTAAAAAAAAAAACAAAACACAAAACAGCTACCACGTCGAATCTACCGGTGGCCTCCATCTTCCACTTTTTTCCCCAAAAAGGGAGAAAGGATGCAAGTTCGAAAAAGGTTCCGGGTTGGTGACCCAGCAGAAAATCACCACTGCCGCAATGGCTCCTGGAACTGTTCATCACGGGAAGGTATAGCCCCCCAACGGTATAAAATCACCTTTCCCTGTCCCTTTATGAGTGAGGCTCCGGCCTGCAGCTTGTGTGGCTTAATTCTCTGAATAGCTTTGGAACGGGCCGGCCACCGGGTCAGAGGGTTGAAGTCAACAGTAAGTTCAGCCCACGCGCTGGCGTCAGCGGCGGGGGCCACAGGGGGGGGGAGGACTGCGTGCGAAGCCTGGGAATAACGAGTGACGTGAATGTGGGCTCCTCGCCAGCGAGGAGTTTCTCGCCTCTCGTGAGGCGCTCGTGAGACAGTCCGCTTCGTCCGATTACGCTTTCACGCACCCACCCCCATTCCACTCCCAGAACCACAAAGCGAGTGGTAAATCGATTGCTGCGTTAGGTTCGGTGCGAATTCGCTGTAGTCCACTCTTTCTCCTAAACATTCTCTACAATTCTGATTTTGCCTTTTCAGGGAAGGCTTCCTTTTTTTTTTTTTTTGGCTTTCGATGATTGCATTAACTGCGAGTTTTCAGAAAAGGCGAACGACCTGAAATCCTAGAGAAACCTCTTCACAGAAGCGAGCGGTGTTATTTTTTTTAGAGGTACGCTCGGGCTCCAGCTGCAGGCAGATGCAGACAGATGGCGGTTCAGTTTTATCACACAGCCGCCTGGAGCCGGGGTGGCGGGGGGAGGGATTCAGCTCGAACGAAACCCGAAGGGCCGGATGCAGCACAGGAATTTCTCCTGGTGCTGTATCTCTGGGAAACGCGCTATATAGCGAGCCTCGATCTTTGGAAACGGTGTGACCGATTCATGACATTGAGGGACCGACAGTCGAGCTTTGACTGTCGGTCCTCTTTCGAAAGTCGATAGGCGTAAACGTAGAACATGATGGCAGATAATACGAACGCCAAGGCCCGTTCGGTCCGCCCGCTTTACTTCCCAGCTAAATTTTGCCTTTGTTGTTGTTAATCCTTTGTACAGCACATACTAGACAACATGCAGCACCGTACAGAGACACACAAAGGGTCATTTCCGGTGGGATTTCTGCAAGTAAGGGGGTGACAAAATATGCGCCAAGCAGTGTTGTCCTTTGTCTTTATGGCCGCATAGGTCTGCCATGCCAGCAGTGTGACCCAGAGGTCTTGCTAGACCTTACCCCTGGTTTTGATGTCCGTGTACTAAGGTGGGTTATAGTGCGTTGTACCACTCCCCGTTGGGAGGGAGGGTGTGTGTGTGTGTGTGCGTGCGTACAAAAACCCCAGCGCCCATGTGATGTAGGGTGGTCCTTGCGAGAGGCCTGGGAGTCAGCCGTGGGCCGCGCGGGTCCGACCCGCCACAGGAGGAGGGATCTGAAGTTTAGGAGTCCAGGAAGGGTGACGTACACTGGGACGCCGGAGAAGAGGTTTGTGGGAGCTCTGAGCCCGCAGGGTCCATGAAAGAAAGGATCAAGTCAGAAGCAGGGGATAATGAGGATGAATCCTTGTGAGCGTGAGCGAGCAGTTTCTACCTGACTGACAAAGCCAGCTGGAGATTTGCCTCCCACATGAGTACTGGGAAGGCCTGAGGAGGAAAGTTACCTTCCCCCAAGAGCTACCTGTTTGGGAAAGGGTATAAAAAGGTGAAAGAGACTGAGCTTCTCTGGGTACTTTGTTGCATTTTTATTATCTTTGGTGTACTTATTTTGTATTTGTTTCCTGCCACCGGTTTACGGTAAAGATTTTCATTTTGCACAACAGCGGTTGGAAGGGAGCGTGATCTTCGGTGGGACTGGAGCTCGACTCCCCCTCACCTCCTTAGCGGGAATGCTGGGAGGTCATTGGGGGGGGGGCCTTGCGTGATCCACGGTCCTCCCTGTCCAAGGAAGAGCCCGCAGTGGGAAGGGGGCTACAAGCGTTTTACGCACAGACGTGGCCTTTTACAAAATTGCACCCCCCACCCCCCCGGAATGCAGGCTAACTTAGGTGCGCATCTCATGTGCGTACGCGTGCACGCCCATCGGCCTGAGCGCAGGTGTTTCCAGGCTTGGGGGAGGGAGGCTTGATCTTGTGCGCCCAGAAAAGTGTCTGGAAGAACTTCAGCGCATGTTTTTAGCAGATGTAGCCGTGGGTGGGTATTTTCGGGAGGATCCTTTCAAGAGGGACCGTGCCAGGGTCCGCTCGTACGTCCCCCTTTCAACATCTGCGTGCACGGATTTGCTAGATAATTTATGCAGCCTGTTACAAAATCCCCACCCCCCCCCCTAGATTCATACTGGAAAGCGATAGTAATTAATATTAAAAAAAAACAAAACAAACCAACCTTCTAAACACAAAGCAGGTGAGTTTAAATGGCAAAACTGCGTCTCTCCACCGCACTTCCCTCCCCCTCGGATGCCCCCGACCTACTGCAGACCACCCCACGGCGCGATCGGCAGGCTGGGGTGGATGTTCGCCTGCATCTCAATGGGCCGCCGGCTTCCTCTCCGGGAAAAGCAATCCTTCAGCGCGAAAGGATCGTGGCGCGCGCGCGCACTCGCCGCCGCAGATACCGCTCATTACTGTGTCCTCGGGGGGGGGGGGGGGGGCCCATCTGCTGCAAACGAAGCTCGATATTATTTTTTTTTTTTCCAAACGGCCGCCCAATCGCTGGCATTTACCAAACCGGGTTCACGTAACCCCCCTTGCCGAAATAAATAAGTAAAGGAGGGGTTGCATTTATTTCCCCTCGCCGTGGCCCGCGGGGAGGGTGAAGGAGTCGGCCGGAGGAATGCGGGGCTGCGTGTGAGTTTCTTTTCCACGCCAGGGCCTTTGCACTCTGCGGGGGAGGAGCAGGGGGGAGGCTTGTGTTGGGCGCGTGCTCGCCAGCTCGCGCTACAAACACCCAGGCGCCGCCCTTCGTTCTGTTAGGGGGGCGGGGCTGCGTGTGAGTTTCTTTTCCACGCCAGGGCCTTTGCACTCTGCGGGGGAGGAGCAGGGGGGAGGCTTGTGTTGGGCGCGTGCTCGCCAGCTCGCGCTACAAACACCCAGGCGCCGCCCTTCGTTCTGTTAAGGGGGGCGGGGCTGCTGCAAGCTTTCCCGCGCCGTTCGCCCGGCGTTCGCATGAAGGGCTGGGGGCGCCACCCAGTGGCTGCCATTGCGGGCGCGACGGCAACGGACGCGGCCGCCCCGACCTGGCGGGAAAAGAAAGGCACCTCCCGCCACGAGGGAGGCTCCGAGAAGATGCCGCTTTAAAAAAAAAAAAAAAAGCCATCTATCGACTTTATTACGCCTCATAAATGTTTAATTGTCATTTTTTTTTTTTTTTTTTTAGTAAATCCTTGTTTTGGAAACCGAGAAAGATCAATGCCTTAGCTTGGCGGGCGAACTCCGACAGTTTAAAAGTGCTCCGTTTTCCGAAGTCGTGCACCAGGATGGAAAGCCAACTTTTTATTTTAGTGGCTTGTCTTGCACTCGTGTCCCCCCCCCCCAAATCTTTATTGTAGCAGTGACACGTGACAGGTGCAGGCAAAACACCAGGCCGAGGGAGATCTGTGGTGAAAAGTGGAGCAGAAGGAGAGGTGGAGGTGGAGGGTTCTGCCGAGAATGGAGCGAGCCTGTGGTTAGACCAGATCTGCACAGAGTTTTGAAAGGGGTAAAGAGCAGGCATATTCATGCACTGCCCCAGAAGGGCTCACAGAATAAAAACTGGGCGGCAAATGGGGAAGGTGAGAAAGTTTTAAAGGTCAGGGATGTGAATATTGCGCATCTGTAAAGTCTGGGGCCTGTGTTGGGTCTGAGGTCAGGGCTGCTTTATTTACCCAGCTTCCATCCTAGGAGATACTAATGGCAGATGTGATTGAAACTGGGGTGGTAGTTTTTGGGGGGGGCTTTCTAATCGATTGGGGTGGGTGAACCTTCTCTAACAGATCTTCACATGCTTCCACTACAAATGAAAATATTCAAAGCTTGCCAGGTTAGTTTGAAAAAGATGAAAGCCAGGCAAACCTGTCGAACCAAGATGGCTTTAAAATGTTTTCCAGGGAAGGCCTGGAAAAATGTTTTAAATGTTGGGATATTCCCAACAAAACACTGGAGACCTGGCGGGCAAGCTCTCGAGCTTTGCTCGTATTTTTTTCCTCTCTGTTTCCCAGAAAGACAAGGATTTGGAAAAGCCGGGAAACTGAAACGTTGCGCAGAGAGAAGATGCAGGCGCACTCATGTTTCACGTTCGCGCGTAAGTTTGCCCGGACCTAGCAGGGAGCGTTCCGTGGGTAGAGTTGAGCAGGGGGTTGCACCTGCACACATTTTCGTAGGGAAATTCAGCGCATAAGGTTTCAGGAGAATTTTGTTGCACACCAAAGAGCAGGTGTAACTTTTGCCAGGTAGATCAGGTGGGATGGCTTTCAGAGCAGACTTCTGCATGCACGCCTGCAGGATGTTTTAAAAGAGACTCCTTATGCGTAAACACAGCCCATGTCCCTCTTTCCCACCCTCTCCCTCAAATGCAGCTTGCCTTTCTATCCCATATAGTTATCAATACATTTTGAGATACTGGAGGAATCTAAAATCCCACCACAACGTCTTGGGCCCCCTCGCCACATACCCTCTGCATTTGCCAGGATGAGCATCGGGGATATTTTTCCATGTCTCTTGTCCACTTCAGAACAGCGAGCTTGGTTAGAGCTAGGGTGAAAGTATTGGGTAATGGAAAATGATATACACGTGCTTTGCAGTTAAAGGCTGAATGATCTCCCCGGATCCGCATTTACGGTCGCAGCATACTTGCCAGCAAATCGCGTATGGACTGTGAAGGCCAATGTAGCAAACGTGCTTATGATTTTGCTGGGAATAACCAATTCGGGCCAGCGCTGCAAGGGAAAGGGGAAGACTTTTTTTTTTTTAAAGATGAGGCTGGCATCTCTGGAGGACACTCCAGGAGACGTTCTCAAAAGCGTGTGGGCTACACTAGAGAGAGACTCTGAACCCACCTGGGTGTCTCTTGAGTAAACAGGCTGGCAAACGTTTCAGTGGGGCCGACAAAATCAGTCAGCACCAGGCACTGCATGTCCTGGCCAAACCCCTCCACGCTTACAGCTTTTGCAAATGTTCCACTTGGCTCATGGCCATTGTTTTCCTCTTCAGATCAGTGCTGAAAAATATCTGACTAAAGGTAGGAACACAGAGGCGCAGCTGGCAGTGCATTTCTGATGTACTGAACCCAGCAGGTTCACCATTGTTTCACATCTCTTGTGAGCGCAGCACATCTGCTGAGCGGCTTTAAATACACTAAAAAGTTGAATCCCAAAACAGGTTTTATGCACACTACACCCAGGACTGGATTTAAAGTTTTGGCACCCATTAGCACTAGATGTAGAAGCATCTACTGTTTCCCCACTAAAACACGCAGATAAGTTAGATACTTTGAATTCGTTTACACATATTTACATCCGTGGTGCTTGACCGTTTTCCATCTTTTATTAACGTTTTGGAACACTGCATCAGTTCTTTCACCTCCACTCCCCAGCATACCCTTTCCTCTCATCCTGCCCAGCAGCATCCTTCCTCTGCCCCCTGCCCGCCCACCCTCCTCCTCTCTATCCCACCTTGCCCAATGGCATCCATTCCTCTCCCCTCTCTCTACCAGTGGCAGCTCCGGGCTCTGGCGGGGTCCCTCCTCAGCTCATCTCAGGCCATCTCTTAGCTTGTGATGAGCATGGAAAACAAACCTATTCTGCACAGCTAAAGCTGTCAAATGTGGTGTCATAGGCAATCGCCTATGCAGTAATTTGTGCCTGTTCGCCCCCTACTGATTTTGGTCTTGTCAAAAACAAATGGGTGGGTGGAGAGTCTTGCAGTTGTGTTGTGGACAAAATGTGTTGTTGACAAGCAGTGGGGGATCTGCAGAACTGATTTTTTTCCAGGCAAACGTCCCGAGGAGTTTTGGGAGCATGCTTTTTCTATGCTGAAACACCAGCCTGATAAATTAATAGCGTCTCCTGCTAGGGAGACACATTCCGTGACATGGGCCACCGGGGAATGGAAGCAAATGCGCATGAAAATGAGAATATTTGTATTTATTTGGAAGTTTTAATTTCTTGTGGAAATTTATGGAGCAAGTCTGCTTCTGATGGGACCCAGTGCTGCTGCCGTTCTTGCAGATTGTGCACCAGGCTCTAGGTGCCTCAGAGAGAATGTTCTGCCCTTCTCCCACTCCTTCAGCCCTCAGAGCAGGTAATGAGAAGGGAGGAGGGTGGGTGGCAGACGTGGTTGGCTTCTGCCCTTTGAGAGGTGGAGCACCTTAAACATTTTATCCGGCTTGAGGGAGAGGAACGTGCCATGGAGTTTGATTCCTCGGGTAGACTTCTCCGTTCGAAAAGACAACAAAGTGCCGCTCCAGCAACAGAGGTGGAAGGCGAATTATTAAAAGAATTCCGGCTTTGTCTAAGTGCTGGAGCATTAAGCATGTGAGTGTGCAGCTATCCCCATTCAGACCACCGTCAGCTGCGCTGTTTTAACTGAGCAATGCAAGAAGAGGGTAAGAGAAGGGTAAACTGATTTTTATATTAAATTACAACTCCTTCCTTGCTGGAGCTTGAACTGGAACAGCCAGGCCTTTTTAATTGGGATCAACGTTTAATCAGAACTCCACAGATTTTCCGTGGATTATGCTTTAGCATACTTGATGCCTTTTGTAGGCTGCTAAATCAAAATGTGGCCTCTTGCCTCCACAGTATCAATTGCCATGAGCCTAGCCTACTCCCCTCACAAGTACAGTAAAAATGGTGCGGGCCAGAGCTGTCTTTCCTTTAGTATTCTTAGAATAGCAGAAACCCATCAAGTCGTGTTAGCTGTGATCCTGGGTTTCAAAGGTAGGACTCAAGGCCATGGATGGCGTGTACTTGCCTATCCCTAAAATACTGGGCGATGTCTACAGCGTACCGCCGTCTGGGTTATGCAGCATATTTGGATCTTTAATGAAACGGTGACATCTTGAATTACAGTTGAAGATTGCACCGAGGATGTGTGGTGTATTTGTTTCAGCCCATTGCCCATGTTCACCCATGTTGTTGAATTTCACCTCCCCTAATGTTTCAGACGTAGTCAGCTACTAAAATAATGCTAAGTGTGTATGCATAGCAGTTTCAAACTGTTAATAACGTAGGAGGATCCTGCTGCTATACAATGGCAAGGATCTTGTACTCTCAGAGTGCCTCGATATCCATTTCTACGTCGTCCCGTGCCAGCAGTCCCCTTTAATTGCCTGTTTCTATATATTCAGAGGAAACCTTTTAGCGTGTATATGGGAGATTAATGTACTGTAGGATTGCTATGATATAATAAAAATGGAAGTAGATTGATGATAAACCCTTTAATACATGCAGCTAAAAAGCCCTGGAGGCAGTGATACAAGTATTTGCTGGTTTTCAGCATTTCCCAGCAGCAAAATTAAGCTTAATTACCCCCTCAAAACTGTGCAATTCGCTTTGTAGATTCTATTTACCTTGGGGATGCGTCTGCTAGTTACTGGGGCTTGATACTATAGGTTAGGAGCGTTGGAGTAAAAGGCAGAGAGGTCTTTATCATCTAGTACTGAGGCCCACAAAAGGGCAATAACCACGCTTGGCAGTTTGTGGGAGCTGACACCCTTCTCCCCCCCCCCCCCCCCCTTTTTTTTATAGTTGAATATATTACATCATTACTAGGCAGATCTTCATTCACACGTGGAGCACTTCAGTGGCTTATTCAGGCGTTGAGGTGCGGCAGCCAAAAGGCCTGTGAGAAACCAGCAGGAAATCACTGTATCCATCAAGAGCAGGGCATTGAGTAGCCAATTTAATAGGCTGCGGTGCCTGAATATTGCAGCCTTTGTGTTGTAAGTCTTCGCAAACCGTAGAGGTGCCTGAAAGAGCCGAATGACTAATTGGCCGATGCCATTCCTTTCCGGGCCTGGGTTGCCTTCCTACACACCCGAGCTTCCAGCCCACTGCCTGTTCTGACAGGGCGAGGTCCAATGCTGAGGCCCCATGGGCCTTCCTTCACAGCTTTCCCCCCACTGAGGCTCTAATCTCCTCCCTTATGTTGCCACTCATCACAGCCACACAACTTTGTTAAGGGGCCATGGATGATAACTGCCTCTGGAAGCCACTGTGCCTGCCCCCTAAAACCTTCTTGTCCAGTGACTGGAATTCCCTCTCTCCTCGGGGGCTGTGAATGCGGCCTGCACCGCACACTGAGCCCCTGCCGGCCCAAAGAGCGCAAGCTGGATGTGAGACTCGACTGATGATGAATGTAATCCACCGAAGTGCCTGAAAAGTGGAATATAAAAGCAAATAAATGTCACATTTATTGGGCTTTCTGCTTTAACGCTGAATATAACTTATAGCAGGGGGACACACACTATGGTAGACGTATGCCAAACCTTTTAATACGTACATTCATCTAGTAGTAAAGCATAGAAAGAGAGAGCTTCAAAACAAAGGGTTGAGTTAATAGACCCACTGTGATGCAAAATATACCTGGCTAACTAATGCAAAATGAACGGCTGCCTTTTAATTAGAGGGAAACTGGGTCCCTCATGATTCAGTGTCGCCGCAGATGAAAGTTCTTTGGTGTTGGGCCTTTACCTGCAGTGAGTTCTCTGGACTGCTGCCACCTAGAGTTAATCCTGGTACTGCATTTAACAATGGCTTCCTGGACTGTCAGACTATTACTCTCGATCATCTTATGTCTAGTGCATAGCAGATGCACCCAGTGCTGTCCAGAGACACAGAATGGATGGTACCTGCTCCTTGAGCTTGCACAGACAAGGTGCGTGGACAAGAAACAAGAGGCTTTGAGCTCAGACAGCAAGGCCATGACTGAGAAGATTTAAGGATCAGGAAGGGCCATCACTCACCTGCCGTGTCTTTTAAGGTCCATAGATTCTCTGGTTATATTTTGAGCCATTCCTTGACCTTGAAAGGATTTGGGGGTTGGCCAATCATGGTTTATCGATGAGGAAAGCAGAGCTACAGATTCAAGACTACATTAGGTGTTCAAGTTTAAAAAAAATCCTAGTAAGAAGGGCCATGAGTGCCCCCCACCCCCATGAATATGGAGTCAGTGGTCACCTGACGCCAGAGTCAGACACGGGCTTTTTGAAAAGAGATAGTATTTCCCACTGTTTAATCATTTGTCAGACACCATATGGTCTGTTAAATCAACTACCAGGAGTCAGCGGCAGTACCTATAAAAAAAAAAAAAAGCATTGATTGATGTTATGCTCTCTTGTTTTAATAAGGTGTTTAAAAATCTCCAGCTGTTTATAGAGAACAAGCAGGAGGGAGATGATCTGTTTGACAGACTGAATGTGAGTACAGACCTTGTACAATCTCAGTCCTGTGCTCTTTGATTAAATGCAGATGTGTTGAACTTGGCAGCCCTGCGCTGAGCCGTAGTCTTCCAGATGGTGAAAGGGCGCACGGAGAAATAGAGAAGTCCCTCCCCACCCCTCCACACCTGCTGTTTCTAGGGCTGTGGGAAGGCCCGGCCGATGGCACGGCTGGCAGGGAAAGGAAATGGACAGAGCGCGCCCCTGGAGCAGTAGCCGTCCAGGCTGTGCTAGGTGAAGGAAGGCAGGACCAGTGGGTGCAGTCCCCCCTGCTGCTTTTCCTAACACAGCGGAGATCAGTTCAGGAAGCACCAAACCCTACCACCCAAGCAGTAGGGAGAACTGGTGGCCTCTGTCCAAATCCGGAACAAATTGCCTTTCTTCTTCCAATTAATTTAGCCTGCTCCTCAGTGTGTGGCAAATGCATAATTAGTTCAGAAGAAACAGAGAAATGTTATTTAAGGAGGAGGGGAGGAACAAACCAACCCAGGATATTTATTAGTACTCCTCTTTATAGCCTAAGCTGCTGTGTTGCTTCCCTGATTCCCCTTAAATCAATTCCCACTTTAATTACTGCGGTGCCTCCTTATTTAACGTTGCTTGTTTTTCCTCCTTCCCACTCTCTGCTACTAGGAAATCTGTTTATGCAAAAAAAAAACCCAGGAGTCTGTCCTGCCAAGAAATGAATCTTCAGAAGTTCATTCTGGGGAGTTGTTTTTTTTAAAGTCAAAGATGAAGATGAAGAGAGGGGGGAAAAAACCCCCCAAAACAAACCAAAGCCGAGTCAGAGACGAGCACCCCCCCCCCCCCCCCCCCCCCGCCTCCACTGAGAAAATTCTCGAATTGCTTAGGGTAAATTAGGTCTCCGCTCATAAAATGAGAGAGTATAACAAAGGCGGGAAAAAGTCACTTTCCATTAGTGGTCGGAGCATTGGAGTTTGGCCAATGGAATTGCTCAGCTGCCTGACTCGTCCGCCCTCCTCGCCCGCCACCACCCATGGGGGTCGCTGAGTCTTGTGCTGGTACTGAAATGAGAGTTGAACCCGCTCTGCTGTGAAGGGCATGGCCGGGGAGGGGGGGGGGGATAAACTATCCCTGCCGATAGCCAATGTCCCAGAGAACGAGAAAGGTTGCTTTATGGTAAACCTCGAGGTGTTGCGCAGGCAACGGAAATGTAGCGAGGGCTGACAAAACCGTTCAGCCTAGGGGCCCGGGGATACGGTGAGAGGCACCGCATAAAGGGCCCTGCTTGCTAAAAGTAGGTTTTAAAAGCATTGCTCGCGCAAAAACGGTCACGTACGTGCGTCTGCGGGCCGCGCGCACGGGAAGTACGTGAGCGCGCGTCAAGAATAAGGAGGCGGAAAAGGGGCGAGGCATGAGAGCGAGAGAGAATATGACACTCTGTCTATCTCCCACTGTCAGAGGGGCACCTTCAGCTCAGGGTGGGTTTTCTCCTCTTCTCCCCCCCCCCCCCCCCCCCCATGCAGTCACTTCTGCGAGCGTGTTTATTAAAATACGCGCGTAAAGGCTGCACACATTACGCATGGCAGGGATATTTTAAATGATACGCACGTACTTGCACGCGCGATGTAAAATTAAGCATATCTCTTGCTCGCGTGCCAGTACGCGCCTTGATGAGTGCGTGTGCGTCCCTTATAAAATTAGCCAGTAAGCGTTTTTCACATGGACGTCACATGGGAGAAGGCCTTCAGAAAATAGGCCCCACGCTGTTGCAGAGGCCCAAGATGGCCGCTGTTTTACCCCATCGCTATCTATGTGTTGTGCTTTCCCAGTGTTATTTCACACGCCGCTGCGTTGTACTGTCTTTTTTTTCATAACGCAGTCCAAACAAGCCTTTTCCTGTTTGCAGACCGTGTTGCCGAAAGAGCACCTTCAGTCGCCGATGACGGGCTTGGCTGCCAAGATTTTTCCACCATGTAATGCCTCAATCGCACTGAGAAAGCGTGAGGGATTGACAGATAGCAAGCAGATTTCCGACGGGATGAGTGATAATGCGGCCTCCGTGCTTCAGAGCTGAGCATACACATCTGCCGGTAAACTTTGCTCTCGCCTTGGTTTAGAACGGCAATGACCAGGGTCCCCTTTCCTGAATAAGCACGAAGATTTATTCCATGCTATGTGGTATCCAGGGACGAAGCTGGAAAGGGGGCGATTTCGATTCAAAGGGGTTTCAGGCCTTTGCTGGGAGCGCACACACACACATCAGGCTGTCATTGCTTCTCCAAGTGAGACAAGGTGAGCGATAGGGGTGATGAAAAGAACAGAGAACGGGTACCTGTGAAAAAATAATCAGATAAGAGACCATGGCATGTGTAGCAGAGAAGCGAGAATGAGCAGAAATTTAAAATGCGATAACTTTTAATAGTGAATGCACTGAGATTTCATCTTAATGCCGCCCTGGTTAAAACTAAAGCAAGTGTTCTTGGCAGTGCACATGCTAGGAAATTGTGTGGGCTACCTAGCGGTGATATTTACATGCCAATGATAGCTCCCTACTCTTCTTTGACCCTAGTCATTCTTAGGGTACCCCCACCTTGCCTGCATGAAATGACCCCCACCTGTCCAGGTATCTCAGCTTGCACACTCTGAAATGCAAAGCGAAACCTGTCAGCTTTTCATTTAAACCCCTTATGCTTGAATCCATGGGGTGGCACACAGAGGCAGCAACAGTTTCAGGGCGATGGGGTGAGTTTAGCCTTTGGGGGAATTTTTTTGGCACATGAGGGGATGCTGCTCGTTGTAACAACAGCAGTGTTGTGGCTCTTTCCGGAAGAGCCTGTGGTTCTCACGTCCGAGCCCCTGACGGTGTCCTGGCAAAGCTCCTGTCATGAAACAGAGGAAAGAGCAGTTGCAATACTTTCTTGTCCACCAGCGGGCACCACTAAAGACGTTTGAGCAGTGCACCTCAAACCTGCAAATTAAGACGTGTTGTACCAACTGGATACGGGGAGACAGGAAGTCATGTTTACTGTCTCTATTACTGTTTAATTGCTTATCAGTCTTTTGTGGTTTTGAATCTAGGCTTTAATTCTTATTTTGTCAATGCACTTACTAGTTGTATTTCTGCTGTGTAGAAGTTTTACAAATAAATATATAAGTAGGTATCCTGCCAAGCCTTAAAAAGCTATGTGTGTGTGTGCGCGCGCGCGCATGTGTGTGTGTGTGTGTGTGTGTGTGTGTCAGTATGTGTGCATGCGTGTGCATGCGAGTCTGTGTGCATGAGTGTGTGTGTCTGTGTGCGAGCGTGTGTGTGTGTGTCAGTATGTGTGCGTGCGTGTGCGTGCGAGTCTGTGTGTGTGTCTGTGTGCGAGCATGTGTGTGTGTGTCAGTATGTGTGTATGCAAGTCTGTGTGCGTGAGTGTGTGTGTCTGTGTGCGAGCGTGTGTGTGTGTGTGTCAGTATGTGTGCATGCGTGCGAGTGTGTGTGTGTGTGTGTGCGCGAGCGTGTGTGTGTGTGTGTGTTTGTCAGTATGTGTGCATGCGTGTGCATGCGAGTCTGTGTGCGTGAGTGTGTGTGTCTGTGTGCGAGCGTGTGTGTGCGCGCGAGCGTGTGTGTGTCAGTATGTGTGCATGCGTGTGCATGCGAGTCTGTGTGTGTGTCTGTGTGCGAGCATGTGGGTGTGTGTGTGTGTGTGTGTGTGTTGCTCTGTTGCCTTGCTTTCTGTAACGTGCATTCCATCCTGCTTTCTTTTAAAGTTCTCAGGTCTCAGATGGCGGCGAGAAAAGAACAGATTATTCTGGCAAAGAGGGAGATGAAGCGAGCCAAGAAGGCTGCCAAGGGCTGCGCGAGTGAGAAGCTGGTCCTCAGTTTGCTAATGGTGAAGCATGCCCATGGGAGGCTGCTGCTCTGTACGGTACATCATCTCCCTCCGTCAGCTGCGATTTCTTCTCTTGCCATAGGGATATTTTTCACCAGATGTCTTTTATTACTTTTTTCATTTTATACAGCAGGCTGGACACACTTAGGGAAGGGGGGGAGGGTGCAGGCTAGGGCTTAAAGCATTGGAGAAGTCCTGAGAAATGAGTTCAAGGCTCTCCTCTGCCCCTCTCCATGTGACCCTTTCAGCAAATTATTGCACTTCACCGTACCTCTGGGACCCACTTGACAACGGGCTTAATCTGGCCTTCCCGGTCAAGAAATTATTTATATTTCTTTCAGGACGCTGACCTTGAAAACTTAAGCAACAGAGAAATATATGTGTACAAGTTAGAGAGACGGAAACAGACACAGAAAGGGCTTGGAACTTGCGAGCGGTTGCGCCAGTCTGCAACTCTACCAACTACTGCACCTCTGCACATTTTTCATAAGCATTTGGAATTCAACTGCCTTTTAATTTCTATTCAAATTAAAAGAACAAGCAGATTGCCTTGGGCACCTCCAAACTAAACTATCTTGAGCCCCCTGGAGCTCTGTGACTCTGGTCCTCATCGCCCTTTGGGTGCAACAACTCCCTTTACGGTTCCATAAGTTGCTGGGGAGAGAGTTGGGAGTTGAAAATCAGGTGCCAGCACAAAAGGACTCTTGAATCATTTGGGATAGTTTCAGTCAAACTTTGGGTGGGGGCAGAGATTCATTTTGTTCTTAGAAGAATGGCAGAGTTTTGCCTCCAGACTGCTAACAGTGAAGCACTCTTTCCCAAGGCACTTAAGGCGGCTTGCAAGTTTAAATGACTGCACTGAGCATCAGTGAAGCAGTGGTGTGCCAGAGGGGACTCCCAACATCCCCTTGGTAAATTATTATCTGATGACATGCATAGTAGATGATGGCAGATAATGACCACATTGACCTATCTTGCCTGCCTAGTTCAGATTCTTCCATTTAGATAGATGAGCGTTAAAAAAAAAAAAAAGAGGATCTCACTGAATGGAGCAAGGCTTGAGAGAGCCCCCTTGATAAGAAATCACCAGTACATCATTGTGCTAAAAGCAAAATCTACCATACCTTCAGCCCTTCTTAATTAGAAAGAGCATAGGCAAGATATAATTGCTGAATAATACAAAAGTCAGACTGTAAACCACTTAATCCTATTGTGAAGTAGGCAGCGGTCGTGTATTGCCCTTAAAATCTCTATGCAGACACCTCGTCCAAATATAACTACTATATTCTTTCTGTAGCTGACCTGCAGGTAATATTAGGTTGTTTTTATTTTCTCAGACATGCCAGCTGTAAAATATCATTAGCACAACACAAATATCAGCTTGACAATAGACAAATAACCTCAGGGAGGCTCTTGAGACCTAAACATCTATGAGTATGGAGTGCTGCTTTTATAAGATTGTAAACCATACTAATCATTCAGCCTGGTCTAAATTCTGTTTTGTTTTGTATTCATCTTTTAATATTATGTAGCAAGCTACCATAAACCAGGTTCCTGTCCTCACGAGCTTATGTATTGGAGCCTTACAATGTGAACCAAGTTGTATCTGGATCTGAGTGGTTTGGACCAGCCAAAAAGGGTTTTTCAGCCCTGCAGAGAGACTGCAAGCCAGTGTAGCCAAGGTGAAGGAATGTAAAAATACCACAAAACCCTTGTGTGCTTTTCTGTGAATGACAAATGTTCTGCAAGAACCAGCATCCAGCATTCATAGCATTAACAAGTTGGGAAAAGGCCTGTACTGTTTACCCTGCCCAGAGAACAGCACTACATAGCCAGCAGAGGAGGAAGCCAAAGGAATGCTGGGAGACCATTTAAGGAAGAAAAGGTGCAATTTGGCTGCCTCTGTCTGTGCAGGACAGGGACAGCTAGGAGTTGAAGCAGGAAGAGGAGTTCATCTGGCAGCCCTGCAATCAGTTCTTGTCCTGAAGAGCTAATTATTGAGAGGGAGACACAGACAGCTGTTCTGGCTTCATAGCCGAGCTACATAAAAAATCCCAACAAGGGACAGAGGAGCCAGGAGCTGGGAGACTGAGAGACTTCCTTTCCACAGATATCCAGGCCCAGGAGCACATGCTGGATCACCCTCCTAAGTGAATGAGTTAAGTAATCTAAACTTTGTACAGAGAGTGTCTTAGTAGAGGAGGGAGAATGTTTATTTCTTTGTTTTTTGTCACAAATTCAATATCTCATCTAAACTCTTTCAGCCAAAGCCAATCATAAACCCTTGCTGGCAGGTACTGGGAAAGAAGACAAGTGGACCGTGGTCTTTCTGTAAGAGGCTGAAACCAGGCCAGCTTTCTGCTTAGTACCAAGTAAACCATTTGGGGGAAGCTCCCCAGGAGAGGGAGACCCTTTACACACTGCAGTGCTCATCTATTTGGTTTGACTTCTAGTCAGCTCCACCATCAAGAGAGACTTCTTCATTTTCTTGACCGTTATTTTTCCACATAATTTTGTGTCTGGGTGCACCCTTTGCAAACTGGTGACATTGGGGTGGATCTTTTCCCCCTTTTTTGAGTACTCAGGGCTAAAGACAATTTTTGAAAGTTGTGTACTTCACTGCTTTTCCTTCCAACCTTCCTCTATTAGCATTCTCTATTTTTTTTTACTATCCATATGAGTATGCAAGTTTGTTAGAGTTCACTACTGTACTTTTCCTATTTAATGTTTTGGTTGATTTACTGTCTACTTACACAATATTAGTACAAAGTTACTGATTTATTCTGGTGTGATGATTTTATCTGGTCTGTGGTGCCACAAGTGAGAGGCTTTTTGCGAAAGGGCACAGAATTGTGGTATCAGGATGACTGGGACCCTGTCTCATCCCCCACTCAGGCTACGAACCCAAAGATAAATCATATTAGAAAATATAATTTCTTATTTATTTATTTAGGTTTTTTTTATATACCGGCATTCATGATAAAATCACATCATGCCGGTTTACATTCGAACAAGGTGTGCAAAAAATACAATAACTGAATCTAGTGCAGAGGAGTTGCAGTTACAATGAACAGGGGGAATGGAACTGGGACAAGAGAGAAAGAAGCAGAAGAAGGTTATTGCTTATTATGTGGTACTCCCCATCCGGACCAAGGGAGGGACCACATGGGGATATTTCATTTTAGAAGAATTTGCCATTTACGGCCCTTTTGAAGGCCATGCCTCACGTCACTTGACCATGCAATAATTTAAGTACGTCACGGAACGTAATAAGATTGATATATCCCACATGTAAATTCTGCTCCGATAGCATTTATTTCAACTTCAGATCAGAGGGCACTTGGCTAAGTAAATGCAGTCGCATTGGTTAATGCCCTACTCCACCTTTCTAAAACTGGTGACTCATGAAAGATAACTGAATTGTAATTGGATGCGCCTTTATGTCAGAAAACCATCCTTGCAGTATTTTGCAAATGGACCTGGTTTTGGCTAACTGTAGGCACTAGTATTCCTCCCCTATAACTTCCATCCTTACTGAAAAGATCAGAAACACATTTTTGGATTTACAGTGCAAGTATTTTGTTATAGATGAAATTACAAGAGTTGCAGTTGTTTTCCAAGTGTAAAAAGTGAGATGTAGCACTGGCGAAAATCTACAGCAAGACTCAGAGAGAGAAAAGTCTGATTGGGCAATTAACACGGCAGGCATCAATTTTTAATTTTAACCCATGCCATGCCCTCTCCTCATCTTCCTTGGTTGGTCTGTCCTACATTGGGAGCCATGATATGATTTAAAGTTCCAGGAAGATCTTTTTATTTTAGAGTTTAATAAATGTATCATAAATACTACAGCTATGCAGTCGTGTTGAAATGACATTGATCAATGCACTTCTGGTGAGCGTATTTTAAATCTGAAGAATATTATTCATTTTAATCAACTTCAGCCACCACAGCAATAATTCCTGCTTTTAAGGGTTAGGATAATTTATGCTCTGAACATCTATAACTGTTGTGTATGGGTACATAAATCAATAAATATTAGTTTTTATTGTTTTGCTTGGGGTTTGGTTTGTTGTGGAGTGCAGCTGTGCAGTTCCTCGTGGGAGTTGGAGGGTCGACAGCTTTGCCAAATGGGACAGAATCAATGTATAAAACAGATACATTTACATTTTACATTTATTAAATGTATTGATTGCTTAACTCTAAAAGGCCTAAGCGATATACAGCAAAACGTACAAATTCAGACACATTGAATAAAATGCACAAATTTTAAACAGAGTCCCAAAGGAATCATTACTCTTTAACACACATGAAAAAGGCCCTACAACACTTAGATGCTACAAATGCTAATTTTACAGTAAACCGGAACAGGCATTTAATAATAAAGAGGTGTAGGGTTACGTGTAGGCCTGCCTAAATAGAAAAATTTTTAACAGCCCTCTGAAAGTCTTCAAACCATCGCACAGTCAAAAGTCTAATAGAAAGGAGTTCCACAAAGCTGCAGCCGTGACAGAAAAAGCACATTCTCGAGTTATTTAGAGACGAGCTGATTTCACCGAAGGGATGTCTATCTAACAAGCCTCTCTGTGAAGACCTTAGCTGTCCAAGGGGGTTGTTTTCTAAACGTTTACCGTGTGCATTAGGGCCTGATGCACGCGATAGGATGTTAATTAGCTGGAGGGGAGGAGTCGGGGAGGGGAGGAGTCGGGGAGGGGAGGGGGAGGAGTCAGCCACGGCACCGCTGCCGGCGATAATGTGAGGGACGTTATCGCCGGCAGTAGTGTGGCGAATAGCACCACCTTTTACGGAGGCGCTATTTGTGTGAAAGGGTGCAGCCGGCCACATCGCAGCTGGCGAAATCGCACCACTGGGGTGCGAACGACTGCGGCCTTTCGCAGGCCCACCCCCCCCCCCCTTCACCCCCCTGCCCCCTTTTTCGCTGGATTCATCATTCTACGAAGAATGATGAATCCGGCCCTAAGATAGAGGAGGGGATTTATCAAAGTTTGTTCAGGGCAAAGATAGCTTACTTTCCATCGATTTATTTTTTTTTCACATTGAAAATTAACGGGATATATAGGGCCAGATCTTAAAATCTACGCGCGGGCGTAGATTTGTTCTTGCAACCCGGCGCGAACAAATCTATGCCCAATTTTATAATAGACTTAGTTTTTGGGCACTTGCCAGGTTCTTGTGGCCTGGATTGGCCACTGTTGGAAAGAGGATGCTGGGCTTGATGGACCCTTGGTCTGACCCAGTATGGCATGTTCTTATGTTCTTATGTTCTTATAACATGCGCGCATGTTATAAAATCCGGGCTCGGCGCACCCCAATGGCTTTCCCCGTTCCCTCCAAGGCCGCGCCGAAATCGGAGCGGCCTTGGAGGGAACCTTTCTTCCGGCCCCCCCCCCACCTTCCCCTCCCTTCCCCTATCTAACCCACTCCCCAACCCTAACTAAATCCCCGCCTACCTTTGCTCCGAAAGTTTTGGCTGCCCACGGAAGGCGTAACTTGCACGCTCCAGCCAGCTGCCGTAACCCTTTGAAACTGTACCCCACATTTTTTAAGTTCGCAATTTTTTTTAATTAATTTTTTTAAGTAAATTTTAAAATAAACAAAAGTCATCATCAGAAAAAAAGAAAGCACTGGCAATTCAAGTACAAAAAGAAACATAAAAGATTATTCACAGACTTAAGCAATCAACCAAAAGCGAAAAATTCTAACCCTACATAAACGACGGTCATTAATGCATTCCTATATCCCCCGAACACTGACCACGTTTGCACCAGCCGCCGCCACCACATTGCTGGGATGTTTTAATGAATACACTTGCAGCAGTGTTTGCGCCGAAGCAAAACATGGACAGACCCCTGAGGCATATTGCATGCTAATGCTTTTCATCAATAGTGTGGGCATGAGAAGGCTGGGTGGCACGCTTTGTTCGTTTTCTCAGCCTCGTAGCTGCAAAACCACAAGGCCGATTTTCCAACTGGCAACAATATGTGACTGTCCTCAGACTTCATATGACCAATTTAGTGGACTCTGCTATGCTAGTTTTAATTGGGGGGAAAGTTTGGAAAATGTACCTTGCCTGAAAAAAAACAAACAAGCCCGAGAGCGTCACTCTGCTGTGTGTTGTTGGGGGACATAACTCTGAATTTTGGAGAAAGAGTTCACAAGTAACCCACCTCGGGGTGGAGCCCCTTGCACTTGGGTGTCCTAGGCAGAGGGCGGAGGTGAGATGGTAGGTGGGGACGCACGATGATCCCTTGAGGGGGGCTCCCCTGAAAAGCAGAAGAAAGTGACCCAGCCAGTCTGTGTCCTGGGGGTGGGGAGGGAAAGCAGGGAGAAAAATTAGGAAAAGATCCTGAGGGGGGAGTGTTGTAATCCTGCTCGTGGCACGGTAGCTGGTCCATAATAGTCTATAATACGGGGCCTCGCCTGAGGCCGCCGACGCCAGGCGCTCCCGCGGTCGGCCGCCATCTTGCCGACGCAGCAGGAGCTGTGCCGTGACACCCCGATGCGGCAGGAGGCTGCCGACGCTGTCATCTGTTCCCGCGGCGTGGAGGCCGCATCCACGGACTTGCCTTGCAGGGGAGCCACCCCCGGACCCTCCTTCAGCGGCTCGGACGCCGCCGACGTCGTCGGGGCCTGCTCTGAGGCCCAGCTTCCTTCTCTCCGGCTCAGCGTTGCAGCGGCAGCATGGCCGCCATCCAGGGCCCTCCCCCTTCCTTCCTTAGGGGTGGGCCCGCGGCTTCTCTCCTGATTTAAAGGCCAGTGCAGGTGCGACCCTTGTGGAGCTCCTCCCAGGGAGTTGCCTCTTCTGCCTACTTAAGGACTCTTCGTTCATTCTCTCATCGTCTTGGCAAGGGTTCAGTCCTCCCTAGGACTTCTCTGTCTTGTTCCTGCCTGGCTTCCTTGATGTCTTCGTCTCCTGATCCTTGATGATATCTGCAGTATCTCTGATGATATCTGCAGTATCTCTGATGTTCCAGTCCTGATGACCCAGGTTCCGAGTAACCCATGCCTCTGGAGGTTCCTGTTTTTATTGTTGAGGTTCCGGCCCTCAAGTTCCCTAGTTCCGACCTCAGAGGATCCAAGGGATGCTCAGTCCTTTCCTTGTGTCTTGTCCTGAGCATGCCCGCTCCCCTCATGGTCTGCGACCAGCCTTCCGGCTGTGTAGGGCACATGGAGGACAGTGTGGTCCGTGACCAGCCTACGGGCTGTGTAGGGCGCCTGAGGGACTGTGCTCGCTCGTCTCGTCTGTTCCAAGTTCCAAGACCTCTTCTCGTCTGTTCCAAGTTCCAAGATCTCGCCTCTTCTGTTGCAAGGCCTTCAGCTAACCTGACCTCTGTCCGGCTTGCCGCCTCTGCTTCTCCCTGCGGCAGGTCCGAAAGCTGGGAACGGTCGGAGGACCGTTCAGAGACCACCATAGTATATATTTTTAACACAGTCTGGTAATAAACAATATATATATGTTACCTCAGTTTTACCCTTTGTTAAAATGTAAACCGATCCGATATGGTTATCTACTATGAAGGTCGGTATAAAAAACTGCTAAATAAATAAATATAAGAGATACTTGAGCTCTTTCAACAAATATTTTTTTCTTTAAACAACACTTCCGGAAAAAGCCTTTTATACTCTCTTACATATACTGTAATTAAACTACAGTGTCAGATTTCAAGCAATTCAAACTTGTTTTGTGTAGTGCAAGATACCTTGAAACACTTCATTATCTTCTTTTTCTCACAGAAACCTTATACCATGTCCAGCTAAGCATCTCTCTGCCTTTCTCTAACCATGTGTATACTCTCAAAACTGGTATTTTTTAAGAAAATTATTCCTTTTTTTTCTCTCCACATACAGCGTCCCTGGAGGCAAGTGTCCTTATCAGCTTGCGTATCTTTATGTGCACTAGACTGGCCAGATCTAGGGGGTGTGTGTGTGTCCTGGGGATATGAACAATTGTTTCTGGTCACAGGTAGATGCTCTGATGCAGTGGTCTCTGTAGCAGCGAGTGTCTCTCCCTCAGAACTGCCTACTCCCTGACTACCTAATCAATAAGAGAGACTAACTCCCCGGCACCGAGAGCTAATTAAACTGGTTTGCCAGTTAGGGGAATGTTTGCTTATCCTTTTATTTTCCCTATCTTGGATATTATTTAAAGGGGTTCAGCACACATCACCTTTCCCTCTACTAAGGACAGATAAATAGAACCATGGTCCTGCCCAAGACTCTTACCATTAACTATCCTGTTCCCTTACCTTCACAGAAAGAACCAGGATTAACTTCCAGGCAAAAAAAAAAAGACCTTGCGTGCCTCTCTCTGTTTACTGAGTGAAGACCTCATCCCTTCCCTCTACTGTGATTGATAGGATTGCCTCCCTCTGCTCCGAGCTGCCCTGGCAGGGGGAGGGGGTGTGGGATGTGCTGCATTTAGGATTGTGAAGGTGCAGTAAAATCCTGGCTTGGATCCCTTGCACAGGGAGATTTTCCTCAGAATAAAAATGCACCCAGACTCTCTTGCACAGGTGATGAGAGCAGATACTGGACACCAATCACCAATCTTTACAAAATTATCTGATCTTAGTTTTCCCTGAGGGGGAGGGTGGGCTGTTTTCTGGGTTTTTATTCTCTCCCTAACACACTAGGGCAGGGCTCTCACATGGCCCTGTTTTAAAATGGGGCCATGACTACAGAAGCAAAAAAAAAAAAAAAAAAAATCCAAACTTTTTTTTCTTTTGAAAAGAAGTTAGCTTGGATAGCCCAAAACCATATATATATAAATGATTTTTTATATGTAATCCGATTTGAATTTTTTATTGAAATGAAGAGATTAAATTTGGGGCCTAACTTGAAACAGGAGTAGGGACAGTGCCCTCCTGATAGAAGTAAAATTAGCAGTTTGTGGGAAGGAGTGGCACTTTTTAAAATGAACTGTAAATGCAGTGAATCTTGAGTAGGAGATACACTGCCTGAAATGTAATTAGGTTTTGTTTTGTTTTTTTTAACTCACAGGTTATCTTCTTGCATGGCACAATAAGTTTATTAAAATGACACGTTCATTTGTAATCCTCTGCTAAGAAACCAATTTACAAATGTTCCTGAATTACTGGTGATACTGCAGTTGTTCTTTCTGTTACAATTAATGGCAAACACCACAGCTACAGTCTGTTCCCAATCATTTAGACCTAGCTGGATGGGTATCTTTCCTTTTTGTTTTTTCTAAGTATCCTTAAAACAAATGTCATTTTACTTCATTAGTCCAAGTTATCAGATTCAGATCTGTAATAGTACTGCCATGTTCTGGTACTGAGGTGGTTTCTTTCTGAAAATACAGAATGAGCAGACTCAGCTCTCTGGAGATGGGAGACAGATTTGTACACTTAAGTACAGGCTGCCTATTAAATTGTTCTTTTGGACTGAAGAGAGCACTCGGGCACATGCTGTACCTCTATTGCAGGGAAAATTTGGATTCATCTGAATGTCCTGATCTCTCTCACTCCTTCCTGTCAACTGCATGGGGGTGGAAAGCCCAACTTCCAAAAGTAAAGAACAAGCATGTCGGGGTTCTCGAGTCGTCTGGGTCACCAAGGAGTGAGATTTTGCAGCAGAGTTAAGATGTTTTGAGTAGTTCTCAAGGCGTAAATCTCATCTGTAAGAGGACGATGAACAACGTGATAGGACAGTGACTGATAGAAATATACAAAATCATGAAAGGACTTGAAAAAGTTAATGTAAATCGGTTATTTACTCTTTCAGATAATAGGACTAGGAGGCACTCCATGAAGTTAGCAAGTAGCTCATTTAAAACAAATTGAAGACAATTCTTTTTCACTCGGTGCATAGTTAAGCTCTGGAATTCATTGCCAGAATAAGCAAAAGTAGCTTGAGATTTATTTAATGTTTGGGTACTTGCCAGGTACTTGTGGCCTGGATTGGCCACTGTTGGAAACAGGATACTGGGCTTGATGGACCCTTGGTCTGACCCAGTATGGCAATTCTTATGTTCTTATGACTGCCTCTCTATGCAGCTGATGTAATAAAGTGTTTGGTAAAAATTAATGCGTTTCTCCATAGACAGCAGGATGAATTAGCCATGACACGAGTGACATTTAGTTTATTTTTAGTTTCGTTTGATCATTTTCTTAATCGCCTTTCTGACCTATGAACATCAAGGTGACTTGCAATCATAAAACAAGAATTTGAAAGAACAGTGCAAAATAAAGTAATAACTAAAATAAAAAACAAATACATTGATATTAAAAACAAATATAATAAGATATAAAATTTACAAAAGATTTAAAACATTAACTTAAGAGTGGATAAAAAATATCAAAAGCCTGTTCAAATAACCAGACTTTAATCATCTGCTGGCACTGAGTGGATACTTCTGTCCTAGTTCATTGAGCTTTTGCTTTGCTGAGCATGCATGGGAATTACTTTGTGAGCCCCTTACTTGATTGTAGAATTTAGCTTTAGCTCAGCAGTCAACTCTCCATGGAGGTGGGTAGGTAGTAAACATGGCTAATTTATCCTGCTGTCTACAGAGAATCCTGTTTATGGTCAGCAAACTTGATTTTTCCATCAAAAAGCAGAGCTGAATCAGCCATGACACATGGGAAGTCCATGCTGAGGGCTGCAGTTGAATACTACTGAAAAGCAAAATCAGTGCATGTACAATTACATAACACATTTAGATTCCTATGCTCTATAGGAAACAGGACCATATGTCCTTATAATGAAAGAATAGTTTATTAGCAGAGGAAAATAAAATTTAACTTTTTGTAAATTATAACAGAAAACCACTAATCCCGCCCTATATCTCATTTCAATTCACTTTAAGAAAATTAAAACATTGGGTCCCAAAATTCTCTCTCTCTCAAAATCCTGCCCCAAACTCCTCCCCTTTTCTAAATTAGCAACGCAACATGTATTATGGGGCTTTTCGCATAAAAAGCCTATAACGCAACTTGGAAAATAACCCCTAATATAGAATTCCCTTTGTACTGAATAAACTCACAGCAAATCTTCTGAGAACCTCCTTCAGCGTAGATAAATACTAATAGTGTGCACTGTTTATCTAGCTTGAAATAAAAATCCAGAAATATCAAACAATCTTTTCTTTTCCTCACTACAAAACAAAAAAAACAGCTATCTGAATCAGAACTACTGGAATAAGTACTTTTCTTCAGGTAATGACAACAAGGAAACTTCCAGCTACCTGAAACAGCTTTTTCTTTTGTTATAAGTAGCCAGCAGGAGGTTGCAATTAGGTCTCACCTCATGACTACATCACTGTATCTCTCTCTCTCTATGCCTTTAAACAAAAGCATCACCACATTTTATACTTAAAAAGGCTCATTAGTATTCAGTCCCTTGCCCCTCATTAATTCCATGAAGGTAGACCCACCCAAGCTCTAATGCAAACGCCTACAATACATCAGTTCAAATATAAAAATAGTATTGGACAGTTAAATTATAATAAATTTCACTGGTCTTCCTTTCTGGTAATGTCCACTTGGTGTCAGTGTAGTCTATACAATAATACAACACTGGCTTCTGGCCAAAGGGGCCACTGTTGACATCATAAGAAGGTGATAACTATTATAATAAAGTGAAAATGATTCTTCTGTCAGCTTCAAAGGAAATTTGCTGTTCTACCCTGACATTTCTGACTTCAAAAGAGAAGTGACCAGAGGCTATCTTCTTTTAATTTAATTTACCCTAGCCTGGCAGGGAAAAGAACAATTTAGTAAGGCACTAGCTTACATAATCAATGCACAGGAGATGGGCCTTTTTCAATAGAAAGGAGGCTCTGGAATGAGGGGGACATGGGATGAGCTTGAAAGAAGTAGACTCAGGAGTACTTTAAAAAATGTTTCTTTACAGAGAGGGTGGCGAAAACATTGTTATAATTAGTGAGGTTTGGGTGGACCCTTGGATACTGTGGCAGCTGACCACGCCTATGGGGGGAGGTCCCGTGAGGGGCCACAGGTCAGGCTCAGCTGAGGACACACAAACACAGAGATATCTTTTATTAAACAATGTGGTGAAACCATCAGAGGTGGTGAGTAGTTGAAGTAGCCCGGCTGGGCTCGTATCCCTCAGGCGCTGGAACAGCGACTCCTCCGGTAGCAGTGCTGTAGTGGAAAGAACTGAGAATAATGAGTACAGTGGAATAAGCACAAAGCCCCAGTATGGAGAACCCCAGGATAGGGAGAGCAGGCCCTCGAGGAGCGAGTACTTGGCCCCTGAGAGCTGAGAGGCTTGAAGGTGATGTACTCACACAGCGGTTCCACGTAGGAGATGGCACCAGGGCTGGAACGGAGGCAGGCCCTCGAGGAGCGAGTACCTGATCCCTGAGAGCTGAGAGGCTTGAAGGTGATGCACTCACACAGCGGTTCCACGTAGGAGATGGCACCAGGGCTGGAACGGAGGCAGGCCCTCGAGGAGCGAGTACCTGATCCCTGAGAGCTGAGAGGCTTGAAGGTGATGCACTCACACAGCGGTTCCACGTAGGAGATGGCACCAGGGCTGGAACGGAGGCAGGCCCTCGAGGAGCGAGGCCCTCGAAGAGCGAGTACCTGAGAGCTGAGAGGCTTGAAGGTAATGTACTCACACAGCGGTTCCACGTAGGAGATGGCACCAGGGCTGGAACGGAGGCAGGCCCTCGAGGAGCGAGTACCTGATCCCTGAGAGGCTTGAAGGTAATGTACTCACACAGCGGTTCCACATAGGAGATGGCACAGGGCTGGAATGGAGGCAGGCCCTCGAGGAGCGAGTACCTGGTTCCAGGGAACAGCTCTGAGGTGAAGATGGTGGTACTCACTGGTGTTGAAGATAGCGAATCCTTCCAGGCAGAAGAGAAGGTAGGAGCAGGCAGTGAGTCAGGGAACATGGGCCCTCGAGGAGCGAGTACCCCGTTAGCATTAAGAGTCCAATGAAGACTGGAGGCAGAGTAGCTGGGTACGGAGAGCGAATCCCATCCGTAAGGAATCCCTTGCTAACTCAAAGGCTAGCAAACAACGTAGGCTTTAAATATCCAGGCAGCGTGACGTCATCACAGGGGGACGCCCCTGAGGTTCGCGCCAAGTAGGAAATAAGAGAGAGGGCCGCGTGCGCCCTAAGGTACCAGCGGAGCATGGCGGGAAGCAGCGCCCAAGCCAATCCGGGGACGCCGGAGAGGACGGCAGGCAGACGCCGCGGCAGCCAGGCGTCCGTAAACAGGAAGAGGAGGTGCCAGGAAAGAAAGGGAGGCGGAGTGAAGCCCTCGGGAAGGGACGGTTGCAACAAACATAGAACAGCCTCTCAGTGAGGTGATCAAGACAATGACAGTATCTACATGGGGACGAGCACAGGGAATCTCTTAAGGAGTGGTTGGGATCGGAGAGGTGGGCAGACTCCACCATATGATCTTTCCTGCCATAACGTTTCTCTGTTTTTCTATGTGGATGAAAATGAATAACCCGATTACAAACCCTGGACCCTCTGATGTGTCTTGAAAATCTGATGCAGATAGGGCACTAAGCAGAAAGTTTATTGGTAGGGGCAGGGTGGGGATGGTGCCAGACAAATACACAGACATGGTTTTCTCATAAGCCGCCTTCCCTTTCAGAAAGTAAATTAATAGGGAAAAGAAGCCTGCAAATCAACAAGCTTGCACTCTAGGATTTAAATTCCATGAGTTTCTTTAAAGGAACAGAATTATACCAGTAGACTACGCTAGTGGGGTTTTGTTTGAATTTGCTAAGGAAGGGAACATCCCCCTCCCTCCCCCCCCCAGTGCATTTTTCATTTGCACAATTTTTGGGTGACTTTTTTTTTTTCCTTTCCATGGGCCGGATTTTAAGAGGTACACGCGGGCATACATTTGTGCGAGCAAACCGGCGCGCACAGATGTACGCCCTATTTTATAACATGCGTGCGCATGTTATAAAATCCAGGGTCGGCGCGTGCAAGGGGGCGCACAATTGTGCAACTTGCGCGCGCCGAGCCGCGCAGCCTTCCTCCCTTCCCTCCGAGGCCCAACAAGAACAATTTCTCTGGAGAAATCGGAGCGGCCTCAGAGGGAACTTTCCTTCCGCACCCCCCCACCTCCCCCTCCCTTCCCCTACTTAACCCGCCCCCCAGCCCTACCTAAACCCCCCCTCCCTTACCTTTATCTTATAAGTTGCGCCTGCCTCTGGGCAGGCGTAGGTTGCGCGTGCTGGCCGACGGCCGGCCCGCGATCCCGGGCACAGCGGCAAATGGCGGCTGTGCCTGGAGGCTCCTGCCCCGTCCCCGGACCGCCCCACCCACGCCCCGCCCCTTTTTTCAAGCCCCGGACATACGCGAGTCCCAAGGCTTGCGCACGTCACCGGGCCTATTCAAACTAGGCCCGGTGATGTGCGCAGGAGCGGGTTTTCGCGGTTACGCGCGTAATATAAGCTCGTAACCCTTTTAAAATCTGCCCCTTAGCGTTGCTGGAAAAATGATGCCAGCAAGCTGGCTTACAAGTCTTTTGGCATTTTTCTCACTCTTCTTTTGCACAAAATGGACTAATTAATGTGCTTGATGTCCCGTCAGGATTTAAAATACTTCTTTTCAGTAGCAGCAAATCAATAATATACAGGCAGACACCACAAAGGCGCAGGTTTCAGCAGGTGATGCCAACCACTTTAATGCTGTACCATTGTCTTTGACTAGAAAACTGCTATTCTATGTGTTTACGTAGAATCGGTAGGTTAAATTGGCTTTCCAGAATGCACGGTAAGAGATGGGCATAAATGACAGGAATCCCCGATTCTGTGTGGGCACCGCACACTCCTGCCCACAGGACCACATCTCTCCTAGCTTGGGTACTAATGCCAAGTAAGCAAAGAGTGGCAGGTGGATATTTCTTGGGGTGCGTAACTGACTCCTTCAGAAGGTTCTGGTAGACGAGAAACACATATTTTTCCAACTACAGCTGTTTCGCCACAGAGTAGCAGTGTTGCTCCATAAATGAAACCGCAGCCTTCTGGTGGGGATACACAGGCTAATAATCATCAAAAGTACACTCAAAGCATTCAAGGGTTTTTCATCTGCAAGCTAGACTAATGACAAATATGGATTAAAATGCCCCAACAATAACAATTTCTCTGGAGAAATGATTGCTTGTGCTGTGTTAGAACCCGCATCCGGTATTAGTAAGTAAAATCCCTTGAGTTACTGCCAGAGAAAACACAATAAAGGGGTTCAGAACGTCGTCTTCTTTTTCCCCCAGATTACCTGCACCTGTAGTACAGTCACCGTCTAATAACGTGCTTGCATGTAATCAACAAATAAGTAAATGGCAGTTAATTGTCTTAATGCTAAGAAACTTTGCTGAATATTTATATTCTTCTGAAAACTGTGTTAAATGTGTGTGGTCTATCAGATCCAATGAATGGGCCTCAGTTTCCCACGCTGAGTGATTTTGTTTTGAAGGACAGAGCACTGAAGTAATGAAATGGTCGTTTTCTCCCGCAGACGCAGGTCTGTTCTTTGGAAAGTGGGGCAAGGGGACTATGTTATTAAGTAGAAGCTGCAATAATTTCAAAAGCAACCCAGCCAAATGGAGTGGCTTTCTTTGTGCTAATGATTTAGGGATAGACCCGTGATCGATGACACGTGATACAAGCAAGCCTTACGTCTTGTGGGTGGGTTATAGCCCCATTTTATTTTATTTCTGTTTGAAAGAAAATCCAAATAAATACATTGCTGGACAGGGGCAATGTGAAATGCCATTCCCGCCGGCCATCGGAAAGCCCGGAGACTTCTCAGTAATCGAAGGATGTGCTCTGCATCGCACCGTAGGAGTGACCGGCAGGGAGGGAGGGAGATCCGCCAATTTCTTTGGCTTAGACTCCATGTCAGCTTCTCAGGCAAGACAGTTTGGCAACGCCAGGCCTCATTTATTAAGCAATAATATGAAAATCGCTCAGGTGCACAAAACGGGAAAACCCATGAATCAGAGTCGTGTGCGGGAAGGGAAGGTCGTGCAGGGCCTGTGATGGAATATGTGAAATTATAACTTACCATGCACGTTACTGGAAGGGTTGATGACAAATGTTAATGGTTATCAGCAGCAATGCAAGCTATATAGCCGCTAATAAGTTTGAACCCAGTTCCTAACATTTGTGTCCACGCCCCAATGATGTTTTTGCCAGAAATGACAGAATGAGTCAATCAGATGGAAGATGAATATCTCCAAGATATTTAGCAGTTGTTCAGATTGCATGAAGCTGTTCCCCAGGTATCTGTTGTTATAATCTCTTACATTAAACATTTTTTTTGCCTGAAAGCAAATATGATTTAGTGAGAGCAAAAACTACATCAGCTTTTATCTTTGGCTTACATGCTTCTTTTTCTAATGACCTCGTTTAGCTGAGTTTCAGCCGAGAAGAGATCAGAGAGAGAGCATGCAGCCTGACGATCAGCGGGCCGCACACGGAAAAGCTTTTTGTTGTTTTGTGCCAAGTGACTTAGCCGCAAACTCTGTACCAGAAACTTTTAGAGAACGACTGCAATGCAAAGCAGCATGTGTCCATGAAAGCCGTGATCTTCTGCATTCATTATAAACTGCAAGCGGCAAACAGAAACAGAGCGCACGAGGGCGGCTTTGTAGCCCTTTCCTCTCCCTCAGAAGTCTGACGCTGCCCTCATCTCCACAACCTCCCCCGGGAGGCCCGGTTCATGTGTCCTCTCCGTACCGAACGATTTCCTTAGATTGCTCTTAAACCTTTCACCCCCATCTAATGACACCCCCCCCCCCCTCGTTCCAGAGCCCTCCTTTCCATTGAAAGAGGCCCCATCTGCTGTGCGCGTATTCCTGGAGGTATTCAAACGTCTCTAGCATATTTCCCCTTCCCCTCCTTTTCTCCAGGGTGGACATGTTTAGATGTCCTCGTATTCTTTATGATCGAGAACGGTTGACCATTTCAGTAGCCGCCCTCTGGACCGGCGCCATCCTGTTTATATCCCTTTGAAGGTGCGATCTCCAGACCTGTACACGGCATTCCAAGGGGGGTCTCACCTTGGGGCTTGTACAGGGGCAACATCGCTGCCCTTTCGCTTACTGGGTGGCTATTCCCCTCCCTACGCGGCCAGACATTCTTCTGGTTCTTCATGCTGTCTTACCAACCTGTTTGGCCACCTTAAAATCACCAGATACGATCACCCCCGGATCCCACTCTTTCCTGCACAGAATCCCACCCTCTATACCAGTGTTTCCCAGTCTTTTGAAGCCCAAGGCGCACGTTTCGTTAAGAAGTAGGTTGTCTGGCACAGCAGCTTCCATCATGGAGGGAATGCATAGGGCCAAAGAAGAGCCAGGGAGGCGACGGAAGCCCCCACCAGCTTCTCTTCCAAAGGGAAGCGAGGGGACAACAGAGACACCCGGACCAGTGCCCTCCGTACACACGTGCAGGAGAAGGGAGACCGGCTCAGGACTCTTCCATTGTTACTGCTGCTGCCGTTTCCAGCCCCCGGAGTAAGTCTCGCCCGTTGCTTCGTGCATGCTCTCCCTCTCTCACTCAGATCCTGGAAAGACTCAGAGGAGGTGCTGTGCGCGGCAGGAAGCAGGGGCCCAGCTATCTGCCCATTAATCACCACACGCCACGGTTCATGCTGCAGCTAGGAGGAAGAGGCCTGCAGGATTTCACACACACCCACACTTTCTCAGCCAGGAGCTCCTGCCCGTTTAAGAGCCAGTGCTGGCAGGGGCGGCTCAAGGCAATCTGCTGCCTGAGGGGAGGGATGAGGTGGCACACTCACTCCAGGTCGGTGCAAGGATATCAGGCGCACTAGGCGAACTTTACACACCAGCCCTCACTACACAATTAAAAACTGTGCATTTATAATAACAGATTGTACGGGAAAAAAGATATTCATACTCTTCAGAGGTCAAAATATCACAGCAGCATGCACGTTATTTTTACATGCACTGCACTGGTGCCAAGCGGAAATCTCTGCAAGAAAGACATTTGGTATTAGGCCGTTTGAAAAGCACATTTGATGTGGGCTTGGCCATCAGAAAGCCACGAGTAAACTGAATAACAAGGATAATATAGTAAGCCTGTTATGATGGATTTTATGTGTATATTGTAATCTGCTTACTACAATATATTTGCTAGAAGTGGCCTAGAAATATTTTAAATAAATACATCTCCCATACTAAAACAGCACTAAATGCCAGCACTCAAGCAGTAACACCCCTAGCTTTGGAAAGACAACAACACACCTCCTATTAGGAATAAGCCAGGCTGTTAGATCCCTACACAGAAACTACATGCCAACAGAATACGTCACTTCAATCACACATGTAGAACCCAGACGGATCGACACCAAACAGAGAATAAAAATATAAACAGAAATGTGCAGACAAAAACTGAACTGGAAACGGCATGAAGCAACGCAAAAATGGAAAAACAGAAACACCATCATTTCTCATAAAACAATAATAAAATCAAGAAATATAACATTAATCATAATAGTAAAACTATAGTAATAGAATAAATATTTCAAAATGGCTGACATCAAATTTTTTTTTAATGTCTCGAAAAACAAAAATATTTCATATTTCAAAACAGACCCATCAAATAACATTCATCAGTTAAATCTAATAAGAATAAAAAGAATTCCCCACGCTCCATTGTATGCAAATTTTTCTCATGCATATTCATTGTGGCACTCCAGGAGCTGAGCTGCCTACTCCTGGCCTAGATACTAAATAATAAAACTGGTACTCACAAATGGAGAGAGTATCTGTAATGTCTGGGCAGGTACCTACCTGAGCAGTGGCGAGCAGACAGTATGGTTTGATAGAAAGGCCGAGGCAGAGAGAAGTCACTTAAAGATCAAAGCCCTGGATTTCAACAATACTGATTTTGGTAGATGGGGGAAGTACCTTGAAGCGGAGCTAGAAGCCTGGGAGAAGAAGGGTGAAGTAGGAGAAAAGCAACAAATCTCTGTGCAAGAAAAGTAAAGAAAAGTAAGAGGAAAAGGAAACTGATCTGATTGTCCAAGGAGGTGGCTGAAACAATAAAGGCAAAAGATCAGTCTTCAAAAAGTAGAAAGGAACTCAAAAAGAGGAAGCCAATTGTGCTATATCTGTTGCAACATGCTCTATGGGATTTAGCTGAGGGTTGGGGAGGGTGGATTAAAGGAGAGGGAAGAGAGCCTATTGGTGGACCTTCAGATCATGCTAATACCACAGTTTGCATTTCTCTGTAGAGTATATTATGGCTGTATCTGAACTTTGCTGTTTCTTATAAGATCAGCTTCATATTTCTCTCAATAAAAATTGTTAATAATAATAAAAAAAAAAAAAATAGGAAGCCAGGGAAGAATATCCAGCAAAGCTGAAAGGGATGAGGAAAGAAATCAGGATAGCGAAAGCTCAGGTGGAGGGAAGGATTTCCAAAGAGGTAAAGCGAGGTGACAGAACACTGTTCAGATGTATCGGAGAGAGGGGGAAGGCCAGAGGTGGTATCGTAATACTGAGAGGAGATAAGGAGCAATGTGTGGAGGAAGATGAAGAAAAAAGCAGAAATTTTAATCAAATACTTCAGTTTGGTGTTCCCTAAAGAAGGTCCTGGAGGAGGTACATTGCTGCTGGCAAGAGAACAGATGTGCGTGGGGTAGATGGAGCCCCATTTACAGAAGAGAGTGTTTGGGTGGAAGAGAGGAGCTGGTGGGTCCACTGTTCAATAGATCCTTAGAGAAGGGTGAGGTGCTGTAAGGTTAGGGAAGGCTGGTCATCGTCCTGCTTAGCACAAGTGGGAGCAGAGAGCAGGCTGGAAACTGCAAGCTGGTTAGCCTCACCTCGATCATGGGAAAATTAATGGAGAAGCTGCTGAAGGAGAGGCAGACTTTTAAATACCTGAAAGGTACTAAGAATGCACAAGCATCAAATCTTTTCAGATGGAAAGGGGTCGTGAGGTGGAGCTCCCCAGGAGTAGACTCGGGAACAATCATATTTCTTCATGGAAGGGGTGCTGGATGCTTGGAATGGCCTCACGGAAGAAGTGGTGAGGTCAAGAAGGGTAACAGAATTCAAAAGGGCACTGGCTAGGCTATACACAGAGGATCCTTAGTGGCTAAGGGATGGAAATGAAGAACCTGGGATATCTGATGGTGTAACTTTCTTGCTCGGAGGGTACTTAAGAACCTAAGCAACGCCAGGCTGACTCAGACCAAGGTCCATCAAGCCAGCATCCTGTCTGTGTCAGTGGCCAGTCCAGGTCACACATACTCGGCAGATCCTATAACTCAATCTATTTACTCTTACTCCCAGGGATCTTTCTTTAGACCACCTGGCTAACAATGTGTTTTACACTTTTTTCCTCTAGGAACGTGTCCAAACCTCTTTTTATAAAATAACTTTTAATGTACTCAATAGCCAGATGATAGAAAATATGCAACATTATAAATTCAAATTATCAGTCTTACGTCAATTGCACTTAGAAATTCTTTCAATCTACAGCCCAAGAGAAGAACTGGTGTGCAGCGTTATTACTCCACATAATGCTATTACCTACCCCATATCTGTTACGAATGTCGCTGCCCGACGTCTCCACTCCGCCCTCCTTACCGCTCTGGCGACTCCTCCTGCGGTTGACGGATGTTTGGCTGCCGCGGCGCCTGCCTGCCGTCCTCTCCGGTGATCCCGGTCCGACTTGGGCGCTGCCTCCCGCCATGCTTCCAGCTGCTGCCTTAGGGTGCGCGCGCCGCACGGCCCTGCTTCAAATACTTTCTTTGGCACGAACCTCAGGGGCGTCCCCCTGTGATGATGTCACGCATCCCGGATACAAAAGCCTACACTACTGCTAGCTAATCGAGTTAGCAAGGGTCAGGTATTCGTACTGGAGCTCCTTACGGATGGGATTCGCTCTCAGTACCTAGCTACTCTGCCTCTCCATTATTGGGCTTACTCTATTTGGGGTACCCTCTCCTCGGGGCCCTCTCTTCTCTTTCAGGTCACTGTCTGGAACCGGTACTCGCTCCTCGAGGGCCCATGTTCCCGGACTCGCTGCCTGGACTTCACTTCTGCCTGGAAGACACTGCTGCCTACACCATCAGTGAGTTACCATCTACTTCTCTCAGAGCTGTTCCCTGGAACCAGGTACTCGCTCCTCGAGGGCCTGCCTCTACTCCAGCTCCTGTGATTCCTACTGAGAGAAACTGCTGTGTGAGTACTCAACCAACGAGGCTCTATTCCTGAACCCTGCATATACTTCTTTCTACTCACTATCTCAGTTTCTCTTCACTACAGCCCAGCCATTGAGGGATCGCTGTTCCAGAGCCCTGAGGGACTACAAGCCCAGCCGGGCTTCATCTCTGCTCACTACTGCCACCTCTGGTGGCTCCTCAATACTGTTTAATAAAAGATCTATCTGTGTTGTGTGTCCCAAAGCTGAGCCTGACCTGTGGCCCCTCACGGGACTTCCCCCCGTGGGCGTGGTCAGCAGCCGTGGTGTCCAAGGGTCCACCCAAAACCTTACAAACAATAACGATATCTTGGCATACAACATTACTTCATTATTATGCAACATAGGTTCACTTTTCCATCCTAGCAATCTCATGCATTTGTTTCTGCCGTTGAGAAAGTTGTGGGGCAGATTTTGTAAAGGTGGCCCCTGGCTATAGTGAACCTTGCAGCACCTAATTTGTGTTGACGTGCATTCAGGGTGGTGTCATCCCCTACATCCAACAGGCAGAACGCAGACAGGAAAGTAGTTACCAGTCCACAACAGGACGTGACTTTGTAATTTCCTGAGCAGTCTCTCCCAGGAACTTTGTCAAACGATTTTACTCTAAAAAATGGCTTGCAATGTTGGCCTCCCTGTGTACATTTGTGATTTGCTTTCTATTTTACACATTTTAATGTCTGAACCTTGCTTTAACAGGTCAGACCAGAGACGGAGAGCCAGCAAGGGAGCCGAGAAACTCCTCCACCCCACCCCTTTCCCTTGCTCCTCTGCAACCAACTTCTATACCCCATCCCAAAATAACCCACACCCCTTCTAAAACCCTACCCCCCATTATCCCTCACCCCCTTTCTAAATCCAAAGTTTTCCCGTCTCCCCATCCCCCTATAGCTGCCCCTCCCCATTCATCTTTCCCTGCCCACTCAGCCCTCCCCCATCCACCCCCATCCACCCCCAAAGCCCTTCTTCCCTCACTCAACCATCCTACCCTCTCCATTAACCCCTTCCCCCAGGCCCTCAAAATACCCTGACCCCTCCCCCCAATAAATCCCAATCTTCCCCTTACCCCTACCGATAGAATGATTTTAAAATACCCACCCCCTCAGCCCACATCTCCTCCCCCTCAGCCCACATCTCCTCCCCTCTTCCCTCTCAGCCCACATCTCCTCCCCCTCCTCCTCCCCATCTCCTCCTCTGACTCCTCCTTTACCATCTCCTCCTCCCCCTCCTCCTCCACCATCTCCTCCTCCCCCTCCTCCATCATCTCCTCTCCTTCTCCCTCCTCCTCCATTTCCTCCCACATTTTTCACCCCTTCACCACCTCCCCTGGCCCCTGTTATTTTTGTTTCTCCTCTTTCTCCTCTCTCCCCCATAAGCCCTCCCTCCCCATCTCCATCTCCCTCCCTGTCATCCACCCCAGTTCCTTCATCCAGTCCAACCTCCCCTTCAATTGATCCTTCCCAATCTTCCTCCTCCCCCCTTTCTTCCTCCCCAACACCTTGTCCCTCTCTCCTACCCTTCTTCACCCTCCAGCATCCCCTCCCTCCCCAATTACCCCTTTATCACCGTCCCCTCCAGAATCCCCTCCCCCTCCTTTCAGGTGGTGGAGGAAGGCAAGGTAAGTTGAAAGAGACATTATCTGTAAATATTTCTATCTGTAATGTGCTAATACATGTTATTTACTTAGCACCAATAGCAGAGCGAGAATAATCAGTGTTATTCCATTTATCTTTAGGTTCCAGAACATCCTGAGCCCCTTGCTGGCTTGTTGGCGATGCAGGAAAAATTAAAGGTAAAGTTTTTTACACTCTTTAAGCGAGACTCATCACTCACTGCCAGGGAGGCCTAATTGATGGTGGTGGTGGGGGATGCAGAGTCCCTATGGGCTGGCAGGCAGACGTACAGGCAGGAGTGGTGCGATTGCTGCAAAGGTTGGAATTGGGAGGAAGAAGGGAGTGATCTATCTCCAGCCACGGGCCTCTGCTCATGGAAGGGCACCCAGTGGGTCACGTTTCCGGCTCCAGCACTGACTTCTGCTACCTGTGATGGTTCTGGCATAGCCTCTGGCACCGGCTCCTTGTTTGCACCCTGCAGTGTTCACTTCCTGGTTTCATAGGCCCAGCATCCTGGACTTCCTGTGGCGTTCCCTGATGATATTTATTTATTTTATTTATTTAACAATTTTATATACCGACCTTCATAGTAGATTACCATATCGGATCGGTTTACAGTTTAACAAAGGGAAAAAAACTAGAGTAACAAATTCACGTAAACGAAAGATAACCAAAGCAGGAATAAGTCAAAGTTACAATCAACAGGGGGCGAGAACTTGGAAGCTTGCAACAAGCTGGAAAGAAGAAAAGGCCAGTAAAGTAATTTTACCGTAGAGTGTACAAGTTACAAACTTAAGAACGGTGCTTTAATCTGAAGTCTAAGAGTCCATTTATTTTTTTCTTTGAGAAACGGAGTGACAGACTGGGTAAGAAAGAAGGCCAGCTAGTGATTGTCTGGTGGTTCAGGGAAGGCTTGGAGAAAGAGCCAGGTTTTAAGATTTTTCCTGAAAGTTAATAGGCATGGCTCCAGTCTGAGGTTTGATGGGATACTATTCCAGATGGAAGGGCCTGCTGTCGAAAAGGCTCTGTCTTTGGTCGTAGCGAGGCGTGTAGCTTTAGTGGGTGGAACATTAAGAGTGCCTTTGTAAATGTCTCTAGTTGGTCTGTTAGAGGAGTAAAGTTTGAAAGGTATTTCTAGGTCAAGTTGAAGTTGATGATGGATGGTTTTATGGATTAAGGTGATTGATTTGTATAGAATTCTGTAATTTACTGGTAACCAGTGTAGGTTCCTGAGAATTGGTGATATGTGTTCGTAGCGGCTGGTGCTGGTCAACAATCTTGCTGCCGCATTTTGAATCATCTGAAGAGGTTTGGTAGTGGATTTGGGGAGTCCTAGTAGAAGGGCGCTGCAGTAGTCTATTTTGGCGAACAGTAGCGCTTGGAGGACTGTCCTGAAGTCGTGGAAGAATAAGAGAGGTTTAAGTCGTTTTAAGACCTGTAATCTGTAAAAGCAATCTTTCGTTGTTGAGAGCGATGATGTCATCGCTCTCCAGTATATAAGTTTTCTCCTTCAGCTGAAGTTCTGTATCATATCTCCCCTGCATGTCCTCTCTTCCAGGGTGTACAGATGCAGATCCTTCAGCCTCTCCTAATACAGACCCACACCACTTTGGTCTCCCATCTCAGGATCGCCTCCAAACTGTCTCTAGCCTTTCCGAGAAATGGACTCCAGAACGTAACACAATACATCAGGTAAGGCCTCAACAAAGACCTGTACCTGGGCATCACCATCTCCTTTTCCTTACTGGTTATTCCTCTCCCTATGCAATGCAGCATTCTTTTGGCTTTATCTTTTAGCTTGTCACATGGCTTCCTTGCCTTCAGGTCACCAGATACTATCACCCCAAAGTCCCTCTCCCAGTCCGTGCATGGTATGGATGAATGCCCTACTAAATATTTAATTGGTATTTGGACAATTTTTTAAATAATTTTTATGAGTTTTTAATTGTTGGATGTTATTCTGTTCATCAGCAGATTTGAAACATTTATTAGTATAGTTTTACAATTATTTCTGTGTGGGGTTCTATAGCAGCTTGGCTTACTCTGATTTCCTAATAGGAAGTATATTGGTGTTTAGGGCCTAGTTTAATATTTGTAGCATTGCCTTTTCATAGGTTGAGTTGTTACTGTTTGAGTGTGCGCCATAATGCAGGTGTAACTTTATGTGGATTAGTTTGTGTGCATTATTGCAATCCTAGGTGCTATATTTGTTTCCATTTCTCCAGGTTTGCCCTGCTTGCAGAGTGGCTTTTTGGTTTTCCATTCCAGTTTCTGTCTTCATATTTATAATTTGTGGTCTTTCTGTCCTTGGTGAAGGTCGGCTTTGTGTGTGACCGAGGTGAGGTATTTTACTAGCATGTAGGCATTTGTATCAATCTTATTTATCGTGTTTTCTCAATAGGATATGCATTAGTGGTAAATCACTGCCTTTTCATAAGGAAGGCTATTGTACTAGTAGTAAAGGGAGTTTGTTTTGCTCTTACTAAGCTGTCACCAGAACATCTTTTTTGTATGGTGAGTTGTATGGGTAATGACCTAGTTCTGTTCTGACCCATTGTCGGGGATCGAGGGGGTTCCCGAGGATGCAGAGTGTATGTTTACATCTAGCCCCGTGACGGTCACATGTTCAGTGTGTCACGCGTGTGAGAACCATCTGTCAGGTGTGTCCCGGCTGAAAAAAGGCTGAGAACCACTGCTCTAGACCATTCCTCGTGTTTTCACATCTTCCAGGATGTCCACCCTGCTCCAGACTTTCATAGAGCCTAGTGATCAGAGCAGCAGGCTAGGAATTAGGGAAGGCAGGCTTCAAATCCTGCTGCTCCTCCTCCTCCTTGTGATCTTGGGCAAATCACTTCACCCTCTGTTGCCTTAGGTACAGATTGTGAGGACAGGAAAATACCCTGCAGTACCTGAATGTCATCTGCTTTGAAGTGGCTAAAAACGCAGAAAATAAATAAAAAATAAATAGCCCTCCCTCGGTATCGCTAATGAACTGAGGTCTGATCCCTGTAGCCCTACATTGGTAACTCTCCTTTCCTCAGCATTAAGTCAGTTTACCCCTACCCTTTTTTACCTCCCACTCAACCCCTTTCTAACCCAGTCACTTTAAGGCCCATCCCCATGCCAAAGGCCTTGCTAAAATCCACGCACACTGCATCCCTCCCCCAGTCTAACTCTCTGGTCACCCAAGGAAAGTGCGCTGCCTTGCATCCTGTAATCCATTGGATTCCACAAACCTCACTCTTTGGTTTTACAAGCGATTCCACTCATTTACTCACTACTGCCGTCTGACCAAACAGGCCTGTAGTTCTCAGCCTCTTCCTCGCTTCCATTTCTGTGAAGAGTTAACCCCTTCTGATCCTCCCCGATTCTAAAGCAGCAGAGCTGCCCGAAATTCTCTAAGCTCTCTTAAGACCCTTTTCGTTTATCCAGCTCCTCATGAACGTAGCCTTCTGAAAATCTATTCAGATCTCCTTCACTTCCATGCCTATTGATAGCAGGACCTGTTCCAAGCCCTGCCTCAGCAAATGCCGAACAGAAATACTTGTTAAGCAATTCTGCTTTTTCCTCATCTTTTCCCCTCCACCTTCATCTCTGAGCCTTACAATCCCATCTTTGTTCTTCCTCCACTAATATATTTTTAAAAAAAAGGCGGGTGGGGGAGTCTTGCCCCCTCTTTTACCATGAATAGGAACTACATCCGCCTGGCTCTAGCCCTCCGGAACAACTCACAACGCTTAAGGAAGCACTGAAAAGAGCAGCCCGCGGAGCTGCCAGATCTTCTCTGCTCTCTTAAAACCCTTGGATGTATCCCATCTGGCTCCATCGCTTTATCTACTTTTAAGTGTAGTTAGCTCCTCACCAACACACAGTTCTGAAAATCGATTGAAATTTACTTCATGTGGTCCTACTCCTGGCCCTTCCACACTGATCATCAAACAGAAATGTTTGTTAAGCAATTCTGCCTTTTCCTCATGAGCCTCTACCTATTCGTCCCCTTCATCTCCAATTCTCACAATGCCACTTTTGCACTTCCTCTTATCACTACTATATCTTAAAAAACCAAAACCTTGTTCTCCCATTTTACATTTACTTTTTCTTCCATTTGAATCTTTGTATTCCTGACTACTTTCCAAGCTTCTGTTAAGCTTTTCCAGATATTGTCTGTCTTCCTCTTTATGTGACCTCTTGCAGTTTATGAACGCTAACCTTTGTTCCCTTATCTTTTCAGCCACTTCTTTAGAAAACCATAGTAGTCTTTTCCCTCTTACCTTTAACTTTCCTAACAAAGTTTGTTGCTTTTACATCTCCTTTTAGTTCTGCCCACTGCTCTACTTGAGTTTCCCATCCAGCTGATGGCTCCTTGAGGCTCTCCCACATTTTAACAAAGTTAATTTTTCTGAAGTCTAAGATCCTCGCCTTTAAATGAACCACCTCTGCCTGTACTATACTACTGCACCACACCACTAAACACTCCCAAGTGCTCCCTCACTATAACAGCAGAAACACACCCCCATTTGTAAGCAGCAGGTGCAGTGTCACCCCCTTGTATGTCGGGGCTGTTCCTGCAAACAATGAAGAATCTCCCTGCTTCTGGATGACACTGCAGCCGCGTGTCACGATGGATGGTGTTGCTCTCTTCACAAAATTTACTAGAGAAGCCATTTTATGTTTTTATTTTAAAATTGTGCACTTTAAATTGCTGCTTTCTATTTTTTATTTGAAATATATATATAGGTTTTCTAACATTCTACATCACCTAAAGCTTTTGCAAGAATGGTTGATTTTAGAAATGCAAGTTACAAATAAAACATCTGACAGATTGAAGTCTCCTAGCAATAGCACTTCCCCTTTCATAGCAATTTTATTAACATCTTCAATTAAATCTCTATCCATTCCTTCTGCCAGTGACAGCGGTCTGTCTATCACACCCACTATTAATGAATTTCCATTCCCACTTTTCAGATTAATCCACAGTGCCTCCTTCTCTCATAAGTCCTCCAGTTCTTTATTAGGATGTAGCACCACTCCTACGCTGTCCTTCTGGACCTGCATTATTGCCCAGCATAACTGTATCCCAGGCAGGGGTCACTGCCACTACCTCTACAGTCTCCTCTTCCATGACCTGCTTCTAGAGCTGGGACTTTATTTCCTATACTGTGGGTAGTAGTGGACATGGCTTGCCAGATGTTGCCCCTTTTTCCCATTGCCCCAGACATGTTCTTCTCACTGTTGGAGGGACAAATGTGGGAAGCGTAATGAGGCCTTTAAGAAACACAGGTTTTGATGAGGGTTAAGTACAGTCTTTAATCACATTTATTACTCGCCAAACAATTCAGTGCTCATGTATCAAGAAATACAATGGAAAACAAAATGTGTGCACCTAAACTGTTGCTTTGGTTTTTCAAACAGATGATGTTTGAACAGGTTAGGCTTTAGTTATGTACAAATGTAGCAAACAACTTTACAGTTTAACAGTCCGATTTCTTGCTGTAGTTTAGTGTTTTATTCAGTGCAAGTTTGTGCTTTGGAAAGGATGATCCATTAAACAGCCTCCCACTGGACGTGAAGGAAACCCATACATATATAAAACTTTAAGAAAGCACGGAACAGGTATAGAGGATACTTCTTTCTATACAACCTATTGCCAATACAGGCCCTAGGTAGCTGGGTTGGTAGCAGCAGACTAATGGCCCAGAAACCCACCAGGAGAGAAAACAGCACCTGACCTAAATAAGAAGCAACATGCGCTCATGCTTCTATAGCTGAGCTAGACTGCTTCAGTGTTGCATAACTGGGCCGACTGGATGAGTTAAAAGGTTTTTTCAGTTATCATTTACTACGCTAAGTTGCATGGAAGTGAAGATAAAGTTGCCAATCAAGTCTTCGATATTGCAATGTGATGGGAAATGGGCAAACTTGATGGCTCTTGCTCTGCTATCACCTTCCATTTCACTTTACTGTAATATATTTTCCCAGATCTTATTGCTCTTTACAGTGGAGACAAGGTAGTTTGCAGGACCAGCAAGCTTATTTTCAAAGGGACACTCCCTGGTGGGCAGTACCTAAGGAACTCCCTGCCATATGCTGTACATTCCCTGCCCTAGCCTTGCTACTTTATTCCGTGGGCAAAGATAAAGGTTACTTTGGGTTGCATTGAAGGAGGGAGTTTGACCAAATTTCAAAATTGAGCCAATTAATAATGTTAATCATTATGAATATGGCTACATTGCTTTGAAACTGTCGCCTGTGTCTTGGTGCATCTAAGAGTTTCATTTCATTTTGCACTTATGTGTTGTCCTCCTCCATCAAAGGACCCAGTAACGTATCAGTCTTTAAAAGATGGCACCAGCCTGTGGGGTGGCTTTGCTACTACAGAATAAAACAGCTACCTCTCTGGAAATAGTACTGTGCAGTTCATCAGAACCCTATCAAGACAACAATGCCATTATAGCTTCCCTTGCATTCTGAAATGATTTGGGCATGAGAGGATTTATAAACTCAAACCAGTTTAGAGTGAACAGCTGAGCTGGCCCGCTACTGCCCCAAAATAAAATAAAAATGAAACCTAGATGGCTATGGCTTAAACGTCCTTATGACAAGTTTCACATAGAACATAAAACTGTATTAGCAAGGAGAAAGGTTGTGAGGGATAACATGGATGACAGAGGAGTGTAACAGCTGGAAAAGCTTTGAATGGAGGACTTGCTACCTTCTCAAACTGTATGAAAAAAGACCTGAGAGCTTTCAAAAGAAAAAAACAAAACAAAACACAAAAAAAACAAAACTTGAAATGGTCTTGAGCAGAGTCAAATAAAACGATCCTGTTCCATTGAAAAATGGCATTACCTAAGGTGTGGAAGAATTCAGGCATTGGATGGTCTAAGGTTGCTGCATGTGAAGCAGTTAAAACACTCCATTCAACCTCCTGGATTATATAACAAATTGTAATATCACATGAAGAGAAACTACTGGTTGTAGCCCAATACAAACAAACCCATTGTAAAGAACCATTCCATTTTTACATAATGTTTTTAATAAGCCAATTTTGATTCTCAGCTATCACTCAAAATGTGCAGCTACAAGAGTTCAGAATACAAACAAGATAAGATAACTTTTAACCTAAATATACAATATACATTATAAATGCAAACAGGTTCTATTCCAATACTGAATATGAAAACTGTTCAGATAGTAACTTGTTAGTTGACATAAAAAAAAAAACCAAAAAATTACTCTGTGGTCCATGGGGCTTGTAGAAGCTGTTTTCAGCACAATGTTATTTGGCAGCCTGTCGAAGACACAAAAGGAAGTCCAGGTCACTCAAACAATATTTCACTGCAGGAACATGGTCAATAGATTTAGGTGTGCAAGATTTATAGACATTCATTTCCTGACACCTTATGGAACTTTTCCCAGGACTAGCAGCTGAAGATCCATGTGCAACTAAGCAAAAGCATTATTAATTAGCAAACTGTGGGGCAGCTATCAGCATCTCTACAGCCTTTGTAAATGCTGCTGCTACAGCTTGTCTTCTCATTCTGGGAAAAGGGATGGGACGAATGGCACCACACATACATAAAAGGTGAATATGATCATTACTACAACTTGCAAAGAATAACTCAATAGGAACGATTTTGTTACATGGACAGGAAAATTGATTTTTACTTGCTAATTTTTGTTCCTATAATACCACAGATCAGTCCAGACAAGTGGGTTTTGCATCCCTACCAGCAAATGGAGGCAGAGAACAAAATTTTGAGGCACTGCTACATATCAGAGGGTGCCACCTGCAGTCCCTCAGTATTGATCTGTACCCTAAGCCAGTGAGTAGCTACTATTCCCCTTCCAGGGCAAACACAGGGTTGAAACCTCTCATACTTCTAGGGAAAAAACCTCCCAAACACCCTGATAATTCATAACAACTCTCAATGTATGTATAGTTTGCAATACTTCTGAAATAAGGTGTACACAGCCACCAGGAAATTCAGTCTTTTGGCAGCAAAGGGATGGGTCTCTAGATTGATCTGTGGTATTACAGGAACGAAAATTAGTAGGTAAGAACCAAATTTTCCTTTCCTGTTCATACTCAGATCAGTCCAGACAAGTGGGATGTACCCAAGCATCCCTATCCTGGACAGGAACCTAAGAGACCCGCACGTAGATAGTTTTCAACCAAAAGTCACATTTTCCTGCGCCCGAACGTCCAATCAGTAATGCTTAGTGAAAGTATGAAGCAAGGACTACACCATGACCCTACATATCTCCTGAGGAGACACCAGCTGACACTCCACCCAAGAGGTTGCCTGTGCTCTTGTAGAATGTGTTCAGGCCTACTGGAATTTCATGACCCATAACAAAATAAGCCGAGTAAATGGTCTCCTTAAGCCATCGAGAGAATGTGGCTTTAGAAGCTTTGCCTCCTTTCTTCATTCCACCGAACACCACAAAAAGGTGATCCGAATGCCAAAAACTGTTCATGACCTTCAGATAACAAAGTCTGATGCACATTCAATAGAAGAAATATCTATCCTGTAGGAACTCCCTAGACCACTCCAGAAATGCTGGAAGTTCTACTGTCTGATTCACATGGAAGGAGGAAACCGTTCACAATGTCACCCTGTCGTTAGAAATACGCAAAAAGGATCTCTACAAGACAGAGCTTGAAGCTGCAAAATCCATCTGGCTGAACATGTGCCCACCAGAAAATCTGCCTTCAAAAATCAGATCCTTCAAAGACACTCCCTTTAAGGGCTCAAAAGGCATCCCAAAGAGCACCTGCAAAACTAAGTTGAGGTTCCAATCCACACATAACTTTTGAACTGAACTGGAGGACGCAAATGCTTAATCCCCTTCAGGAATTGAATCACAGGATGAGAGGACAAAGACCTCCCTCACAACTTGCCCCCTAAGGCAACCTAAGGCTAAAACCTGGACGCAGAGTGAGCTATATGTTAGTCCCTTAGACAACCCCTGCTGCAGAAAGACCAAGATGTGAGGGACACCCAGCTGTTGCTGTAGACACCAGGATTCACTTGAGCTAACCCACCCCACTAATTGAACACTCTGCCTATAAAAAAGCACTAACCATGTTAACCAAATGACAAAATTGTAAACCATAGTGATAGCAATACCGAACGACGATATATAAAAAACTCTAAATAAATAAAAATCTTCCAGACCCTGAGATACGCCACAGAAGTAGAAGGTCTTCTAGCCTAGAGCAATGTGGAAATTACTGATTCCGAATATCCTTTCAGGTGCAACTGCCGCCTCTCAAAAGCCAAGCCACGAGACAAAAGCGATCCGCCCGATCCGAAAATATGGGTCCTTGTTGCAGCAACCCTGGCAGATGAGCCAAGCACATGGGCCCATCTGTCGCAAGATATACTAGATCCATGAATCACCGGTGAGGTAGCCACTCCGGCACCACCTTCCCTGGATGCATCTCTATGCACTGCAAATCTTGACAGATGAGTGGCCAAGGAGGAAACAAATATAGGACTCCCATTGGCCACAGGCACCCTAGAGCATCCAGCCCTTCCGAGCCGACTTCGCTTCTGCAACTGAAAAACCTTGCTGCCTTTGCGTTAGCATGCATTGCCATGAGATCCAGCTGAGGAACATCCCACCTGGCAGAAATCCAATCCCAGGCCTCCGAGGACAACTCCCATTCCCCTGAATCTAGTTGTTGCCTGCTGAGGAAATAAGCTTGCACGTTGTCGACTACTGCGATGAGATGCTGAGCCTCCAGAGCCACCGCGTGACTCTTCGCCCCTCCTTGACGACTGATGTACGGCACTCTTGTCCAAGAAAATTTAAGCCATCCGACCTATGATTCAGGGCAAAAATACCTCCAAGGCCCCATGGTCTGCCCTTGTCTCTAGATGATTGATAGACCAGGATGCCTCTGCAGTTGATCAAAGACTTTGGGCAGACTGTGCAAGACACTGCCCCCAACCCTTGAGGTTGGCATCTGTGGTCACTACCACTCAGGTTGTATCGAGAGCCACCACAAGAGACTGGACCTGGATTATCCTAGAAGAGGTAAAGGCAGGTAATACTCCTCTGATAACGGATTCCACCTGAACAAGAGCACGTTTTGCAAAAGTTGCATGTGAGCAAAGGCTCACGGAACCAAATCCAACATGGAGGCCATGGAGCCCAGGATCTGCAAATAATCCCAGACCTTCGGCACCAACAGGCGCTCACCAGCGCCTGCAACTTCAACAATCTGTCCACTGTCAGAAACACCCTGCCTTTCTGGGTAGGGAAGCGCACTCCCACATACTCCAACAATTGGGTCGGAACTAGGTGACTCTTTGCTGCATTTATCACCCAACACAGCAAACTCAGATGTCTACTCACTGGATGGACTGACCACACTATTCCTTCATCTTTGCCTGAATGAGCCAATCGTCTAGATATGGATGGACTAAGAACCCCTCTGGTCTCAAGGCTGCCGCCACCACAACCATCACTTTTGTGAAGATTCAGGGCACTGTGGCCAAGCCAAAGGGGAAAGCCTGGAACTGAAAGTGCCGCCCCAGCACTATGAGTCACAGAAACGTCTGATGGTCCCTTCGAATGGGAATATGGAGGTAAGCCTCTGTCAGGTCCAATAATGTGAGGAACTCTCCTCTGTGTACTGCTGCTATCACTGTGAGCAACGTCTCCATGCGAAAAAATGGGACCCGTAAAGCTATGTTCACCTTGTGCAAATCTAGAATGCGACAGAAGGTGCCTTCCTTGTTTGGAACCACGAAATAAATGGAGTACCTCCCCTGTCCCTGCTTGAACCATGGGACTAGAACTATTGTGTTCAAACTTTGTAGTCCCCCTTACTGCTTGCTTCGAGAGAAGCAATGGGACTCTAGAAAGGCCTTCCTGACTGGGCACGAAACTTCTAAGACGTAGCCATCTCTTACTACCCCCAGAACCTACTGGTCCAAGGTAAAAGCGGGACAATCTGCCCCCCACCTCTCTTCGGAGAAGGCGACCCTGGCTTCATTGTGCTGACTTTTCTCCTTTGGGCCTCTGACTGGCGCCATCTCTGGAGGATCTGAGGGTACCCTGAAAAGGCTGCTTTCATCCTAAAGACTGTTATGGCCCTGAAACGGAGGAACCTTTAGCTGAAAGGAACTGTCATGATCCCAAAAACAGGACCAGGATGGGAAAACCTTCTTACTGCTCCTCTTATCCTCTGGTAACCTATTCCCTTTTGATTCCCCTGAAAGTCTTCATTAACTGATCCAAACTCTCCCCAAACAGGCATTTCCTTATAAAGGGGAGATTACACAGCTGAGACTCGTACCACATGTCTGACGACCAATTGCGCAACCACAAAGTCTGCGTGCTGCCACCGCCGAGACCATGCTGCTAGACGAAGTATGCACCAAGTCATACAGCGCATCTGTCACATAAGCCACTCCAGACACGCAGACTGGAGAGGGCTGTACGCCCCAGTTGAGACCTGCTCTTGTGATTTCAGAACCCAGCACAAGCAGGTCCGCTGCATCATACTGCCACAAACGTTTGCATGGAGGCTTAAGGCAGAAACCTCAAGCATGCGCTTTAACTGAATCCCCAATTTGCGGTCCTGCACATCCTTCAGAGCAGCTGAGCCTGCTACTGGAATCTTAGTCTTCTTGGTTACAGCAGAAGCCACCGTATTCACTTTAGGAACCCTTACGAGATCCAGGGTCTCTTCAATCAATGGGTAAAGCTTTGCCATTGCCCTACCAACTTTCAAGCCCGCTTCCGGAAAGTCCCATTCTTGGCTTACCAGCTTCTGAATTTTCTTAGGAAACGGAAAAGCACTAGGAAGACCACGCACCCATCCAGGACCGGATTCATCCCTTCATTATCAAACTCTTCCTGAGCAATCTTAACCCCTAGTTCCTCCAAAACCTGGGGAATGAGGGGTTGCAGCTCCTCCTTAAAACAGGTGGACTACCGGAGGGTCATCCCCCTCCATCACCAGTAACTCATCCGGATCAGAGTCATCCTTATTAGCACCAGGATCAGTATTCGGATCTGCATCTATGTCCACATGCGGGTCTGCAGGATCCTCCTGCAGATAGTTTGAGTCATCCAAATCCCTGGGGTCGCCCCCACTTCCTGCGTGACCAAGATCCAGGCGTCTTAGCAGATCTCCAGAACCTCCTACAGAAATCATCCTAGGCCTCTTGGAAGGATGGCCTGGCTGCCTCTCTTCCCTCCTTGCGAGGAAGGCCCTATGCAGAAGCAGGACAAATTCCGGAGAAAATTCCTCTGGATCATCAGCTCCCTGAGTAAGTAGACTCTCAGACTCTACCCCTTTATCCTGAATCAGAACCCTGGACCACAGGTGAGATGAAGGGAATCAGGAGAAACCAAGAGTAGATTGTTAAAATGAGAAAAATTGTTAGAAAAAATACTGAAAGGAGTAGCTACAAAAGTAAAAAATGTCCAAGAGGTGTGGTCATTGTTAAAATATACCATTCGGGGGGGGGGGAGCAATTCCTCCAGGACTAAAAGGTACCCAACACCTCAGGGAGCCTCAGTCCAACTTCCTAACTCCCAATTTTTTTTTTTGTCAGACTGCAGGTTTGCACCTCTACCATCTGCTAGAGACAGAGAAATACTGAGGGACTGCAGGTGGCACTCTTGGATATGTAGCAGTGCCTCAAAGTTTGTTCTCTGTCTCCATCTGCTGGTAGGGTTTGCAAAACCCACTTGTCTGGACTGATCTGGGTATGAACAGGAATGCAATTTAGCAACATTGCAGTTGTAATAAAGTTGGTGTACTACAATTGGAGTCGTCTGATCATGTAAATAGGTGCACTGCAAGTTCACACAACTTACACTTATGTTATGGCCTATACTTTTGACGAAGTGTTACTATTTACATTTTAACCCCAAAAAAGTTGCCCTTTTACTTAAGTAAACTTCCAGTAGTGATCATAGAAATTGGCTTGAAACAGGCTGCAAAGCACAGGTGGGATTCTGAGTGACGGTACAAGTATAAAACGTTGTAGTTGCAACAAGCACATGAAAATCATGCATGTGTGACTCTCTCAGCACTTCAACTACACCTATTAGAAAAAAAAGGAACTCAACAGCATCAGCAAGGGTGGAAGAATATAGCAAAATTTGTCATCATTCCAAATGTTTAGAAGTGGGAGGCCACAAAAGAAATTATAGCATGCTCTAATTTTTTGTTGTTTTTTTTCAGGGCTTTTTGCTCTCATCCCCCAATCTCTGCTGCAGACTGAAAGTGGTTACACCAACCCCAACCCCACTCCTATCACCACCCCAGTGGAAGGCACAGAAGTTGAGATACCCAAGATTGCCAGCCATGCTCAGCAGGGTGAGATTATCTTCAACAGGGTAAATTCCAGGCTTCTAGGTGGCCTTCACACCAACTTTGATCCTCATCAGTCCATTCTGCGAAAACTCATCATGCCTCCAAATAGATGGTCCATTCTAGGTTTCTGAATTCAGCCCCTGAAAACCACAAGCTGAGTTGAACTTGAAAACCATCCTTTCCAAGTTTTGCTTTTCCAATACCAACCTTTTCTCCTTCTACCTCTTCTACTCCTGCTTGGGTCATGAGATCTGCAATATTCTTCTCCAGATCATCAATGCGACCGCTCATCTCATCAAGTAGCTTGAGTTAAAGAAAAGGGAATTTGCACACAGCCTCAGCTCTGAACTAACTTGCACATTTTCACATCCTTGTTCATGTATGCAGCCAGATCACAGTGCTGAGTTTAAAAAATCTGATATTACTTTGATCAAGTGTGGTCTGGTGATTTCTGACTGGACGGGGCATGACATCCAATGAAAATGTTAAGATCATACCAATTATGTACCAAAAAAAAAATCTGCAAAACCCAAGTATTTGTTAAAATGGAATTATCTGCACACTTTTACTGGACTAATGTAAGATCTGTCTAAAGAAAGCAAGCTGTCCAGATCACATGGGTACCCTCTAACTCCTTAATCCCAGGATCATCAAAACTGAATGCTTAAAATAAAGAGGCTTGTGATATGCCTGTAAAGGGTCCCTTATGTGGCTTATCCCCTCACTCATTCGACTGTGCTCTTGGTGGTTCACTTCGCCCTACCTTCCCCTGGTAATTTCATAATTATACTTCAGGCTCTTGTTTCTTAGCACCACCTCCTCCTCTCTGTTCATGTAATGGAAGACAAAGCCCCTGCCAACAACCGGTACAGTAAACCTAACACACCTGGAGCTTTAACTCAGTTAGAAGCACCCAGATAAACCTGTGGCCCACTCCTTCTACCATACCTCAGAGGTGATCCAGCTTCACACACCTGGCGTTTTGTTCTCTGAATAGCTTATTCCTCTCTTTCCCTCTGACCAGTGGGATCCTCATTCCACTTTTTGCCAGTCCTTCTCCCCAGGGACACCTGTTTTTCTCTGCCTGCTGTTTGTTTTTACAGCTCTTTATGCGGACTGCCTTTATCTCTGTACTTGCCTTGTCTGTGGGGCACATACACCCCCCACCACAGTGCTGCTGCATTCGCAGTTACAGGGAGGGCAGCACGGTCTGCAACATACGTCTTACTACAACTGCTTGAACTTCCCTAAAGTGTTATCACGCTATTTCTTCCTGTCAGTACAGTGCAGTTATGTATTGCAGCAGCATCAGGGCTGTGAGGTTCAGTATACATGACTAAAGATTTATGACCAATTAGAACTCAAATTAGTCATATTTCAGCCTGGTTCAAGTGTGTCAAAAATGTCATTTTCTCCCCCAAATTTGCCTAGGAAAACAGCTGGATTTTCCATGGCATAAATCTGAGGAAAATCCAAAAAAAGAGCCATTTACCGTATTTTTCACTCCATAAGACGCACTTTTTTTTCCACCAAAAGTGTGTGTGTGGGGGGGGGGGGGGGAAATGTCTGTGCGTCTTATGGAGCAAGTATTTAAAACAAACAAACAAAAAAAAAACCTACAACTCCCCACCCTCCTGATTCCCCAAGACCTGCCAAAAGTCCCTGGTGGTCCAGGGGGACCCGTGGACCCCCATTGGACCACCAGGGACTTTTGGCAGGTCTTGGGGGGTTGTAGTTAAATTTAAAGGGATGGGGATGGGGATGGGGATGGGTCCCCCCCGGGGGGGGGGGGCCCCATAGAAAGAGAACGATAAAAGTTTTCTGATCTGGGGAGTGACTGAAATGGCCCTCCCCAGACCCAAAAACGAAATGGGGACAAAAAACAAATCTTATGCACTCCCCTAATTTGCTCCATAAGACGCCCAGGTACAGAGCCGGTTTAGCACACCATTTTTTTCTTTTTTTTTTTAATTTTCCCCCTCTGAATCCTAGGTGCATCTTATGGAGCGAAAAATACGGTAATTTCTCTTTAAGAAACAAAAGGGGGGAGGGGAGAGAAGATGTGCAAACCAAGATAAAAGTTTTGAAAGTTTTCGGGTTCACTGAACTGATCAAAGTGTTTAAGTTCAAGAGTTATGTGGGAGACTGAGAAGGAAGAGTAAACGGATTATAACAGGGTAATTCCAATTTCAAATATAAAGTGAGGGAAATTAAGACACCGAAGATGATCAGTTAAACCTAATCATTGCTCGGCTGCAGGTCACCTTTGCTATTTGCAGCACAATGTGAAACACTAGAACATGGGCTGGCAACTTTATTGGGCCAAGTGCCCAAAATTAAAGGTCATGATTGCTTCTGAAACTGCTTGTAGGGCCAACAGTCAGGAGTGTAGCATGCTGGCTGGGAAATGCTTTGTAGGCTATCATGGGATTACCGACCCTGCACTAGACTCATCTCCTCTTCCTTAAATTATCCAGATTAGAGAGCCTGCAGACAGTAGAGACCAGAAATAAGCCAGATTTGGTTCACAATTCATAGGCTGGCTATGCTTTAAAGCAATTACAGGATCTGAACTGTTGAAATCTTCCTAGTTAAAGTGGAGGTCTAAACAGGATAATATGAATGAAACTTGTAGCCAGACAAGGCAAAAAAAAGGATATTTCTTCCAATGATCTGATCAGACATGGTCTGAAATTTGTCCTGCATCTGTTGAAGTAAAGTCTGCACCTGTGAACAGAAATATATGTACAGTAAGTGGTCAAGGAAATAATCTGCAACTTCATCACTGCCAGTTGCTTATAGGTGTCAAACTCTAGTCTAAGGGCCACAAACCGGTCAGGTATTCTGGATATCCCTAATTTGCATAGGAGGCATGCATGTACAATCCTATGTATGCAAATTACTCTCATACATATTCACTAGTGATATCCTAAAAACCAGTTTGAAGCCCTCGATGAACTGAGTTTGATACCCTTGCCATAGATCCAATGTAAATCTCAATACACGCAAATGAGAAACTACTACTTACCTATATATAACCCTGCTCTGACATCAACCCGCCAGTATTCTCTGAAAAGCCAACTGTGGACAAAAGGAAAATTGGTTCTTACCTGCTAATTTTCGTTCCTGTAATATCACAGATCAGTCCAGACAAGTGGGCTTTGCATGCATACCAGCAGACGGAACTAACACTTATAAACAGAACTGCCAATACGATGTAACACTTAATACACAATCAACAGAACATCATCTATACCTTGGAAACATTTTTTTGGTGGTGAGACCAGACCTCATATTATGTGAGAGAACTTTTTGTTGTGTATATATTCTCACTTCTTCAAAGGTATTAAATACCTGTTTACTACATGAATACCATCGTATGTAGTATCATTTATAATCATTGGTCTTGGTTTCACTTATTTAGGCTACGAAGAATATGTTCAAATAATCGCAAATTCAAAAAACAAGCAAAAAACATGGCATTAAGATTTTTTGAAAGAGGATATCCATATAGTGCTGTTCAGAAAGCATAAAAGCGTGCTAGGTATTCCGATCGATTGGTTTTGTTGGAATATCAATCTAGAAAAAATGTTGTTTCAGAAGTCTGTGTTCTTCAACTCAGATAAATCTTGTTTAACAGCAAATAGTATAAGACACCATTGGCATGTTTTACAGTTGCATTTGAGTGTTTTTACAGACTTACCACTATTTTCTTATACAAGAAGTAAAAATATAAAGGATCATGTAGTCCATACAGTAACACAGTGGATGCTGAAGTATTGGAAGGATTCCATGATACTTGTGGAGCGTGTGACGTATGTGCACAATCTATCACCGGAACGTTTTGGCAACATCCGAGTATAGGAATACAACATAAAAAGAGAACCATAACGAACTGCACATCAACCAATGTGATGTATTTAACTCAATGCCCTTGTCCTTCCATTTATATAGGACACACAAGTATCCGTTTAAGAGAGCATCGAAGTAGGATCAACACCATCAATATGGAAGCTCCGATGGTAAAACACTGTGTTCAACATTCTCATATGTTCCATCATTTATAATGGACCATATTAGATCAAGTGGTAATTTCTGAAAGTGGCAGCGACATTCAAACAAAATTAAATTAAATTACTGCGAGCAAAAATGGATTGTTAAATTATCCGCACATAGTCCATCGGGTATGAATGAGGCAGTGGATTGGGTAACTTTAATAAGACATCACATGTGCTGTATATTTTACTATTGGTCATTCAGTTTGTGAGATTGATTATTGGCTGCAGTGTTATCCGAAGGCTGGTTTAAAAACAGCCCGGGAAAAATAAAAATGGAGGATTGCTTTGGAAACGCTGACAGAATGGAATGAGTGACAACATAAAGTTTTGGAGCGTATGTATGCTGGTTAATGCTTAAAGGTTATACTAACTAGCCGGCATATTGAAATAAGTTGTTATATTTTTTATGGAGAATTAAAAAGAGATGATATCGCCCCTGATGAAGTATTCAAGAAACACGAGCCGTGTCGGGCGGGGGGGCAGGCAGAACAACATATGATCGCTCCTTCAGCGTCCTAATCGCTCATCTTGAAAGGATAAGTGTTAAAAAAAAATTATAAGTTGACTTAAAACAAAATTCTAAAAATAAGTGAAACCAAGACCAATAGATTATAAATGATACTACATACGATGGTATTCATGTAGTAAACAGGTATTTAATACCTTTGAAGAAGTGAGAATATATACACAACAAAAAAGTTCTCTCACATAATATATGAGGTCTGGTCTCACCACCAAAAAAAAAAAGTTTCCAAGGTATAGATGATGTTCTGTTGATTATGTATTAAGTATACCAGCAGATTGAGGCAGAACAAAACTCGGAGGCACTGCTACTTATCCGAGAGTACCACCTGCAGTCCTTCAATATTGACCTGTACCCAAGCCAAAGATTAACCTCAAAACCCCCTTCAGGGTGAACAGGTAAAGCAAGGCTGGAACCCCCTGCGCTGGAGCTTCTGTCAGCTTCAGATATCCAAAAACATATGTACAACTGAATAGAACTCTGAAAATTTACATCAGCTATTAGGAAAACAGTCTTTCGGCAGCGACAAGGAGGGTCTCTGGACTGATCGGTGGTATAACAGGAACAAAAGTTAGCAGGTAAGAACCAATTTTTCTTTCCTGTTCATACACAGATCAGTCCAGACAAGTGGGATGTACCCAAGCACCCCTAAACTGGGCGGGAACCCGAAAGACCCGCGCGTAGAACACTCTCAAAGGACACATCCTCTTGCGCCCGCACAGCCAGATGGTAATGAAGCGAGGACCACACCACCACTCTACAAATCTCCTGGGGAGATAGCAACTGTCACTCTGCCTAAAGAAACCATCTGCACCCTTGTAGAATGAGCTTCTAGCCCCACTGGAATCCTGCAACCCTTACAAATATATGCAGAGCAAATGGCCTCCTTTAGCCACCGCAAAATCGTGGCCTTTGAAGCTTTATCACCTTTCTTTGAGCCTCTGAACAGCACAAAAAGGTGATCAGACCGCCAAAAAGAATTAGTGACCTCCAGATATCGCAACTGAATCAGATGCACATCCAAAAGATGCAGTTTACCTCTCCTGTGGAGAATCTTTAGACCACTCCAGAAAAGCCAGAAGATCCACTGTCTGATTAACATGGAAAGAGGACAACCCTTTGGCAAAAAAGAGGGGACCATTCACGACGTGATCTCAGTCATAAGAAATACGCAAAAAAGGATCCCTACACGACATAGCCTGCAATTCCAAAATCCGCCGAGTGAAACATATGGCCACCAGAAACACTCTTCAATGTAATGTCCTCCAGCGTCACCCTTCTCAAAGGCTCAAAAGGTGCACCACAGAGTACTTGCAGAACTAATGAGATTACAATCTGGGCACAACTTCCGAATCAGAGGCTGCAAATGCTTGACCCCCTTCAGGAAACTAGCCACATCAGGGTTAGAGGCCACAAGGAACCAAAAGGCAGAACGTGGAGGGAGTTATAGGCCAAATCTTTAGACAATTCCTCCTGCAAAAAGGCTAAAATATGAGGAACGTCCACAGCTAGAAGATCCAGCCGCCTCTGAAGACACCACAACTCAAAGATCCTCCAGACCCTGACTTATGCACGAGACGTAGCAAGCCTCCAGGCCTGGAAGAGAGTAGAAATAACAGATTCTGAATAGCCTTTCGGCCGCAGCCTCTCAAAAGCCAAGCCGTGAGACAGAAGTGATCCTCCCGATCCAAAAATATGGACCCCTGATGTAGCAAGCGTGGCAAATGGGCCAACTTGAGAGGTCCCTGTACTGCGAAATATACGAGGTCCATGATCGACAGGCGTCGCGTCCACTCTGGTGCCACCAGAACCACTGGTCCTGGATGAAACTATGCGCTGCAGAACGGGGAAACACATACAGAAGTATTCTCATTGGCCACAGGCACATCAGAGCATCCAGTCCCACCGCGCCGACCTCTCTTCGGCAACTGAAGAACCTCACCATCTTTGTGTTGGACCATGTCACCATAAGATCCAACTGGGGGGGATGTTCCACCTGGCACAGATGTGATCTCAAGCTTCCAGGGACAATTCCCAACTCCCCTGGATCCAGCTGTTGCCAGATGAGGAAATACGCCTGCACATGGTCCACACTCATGACATGGGAGGCCACTATTCCCTCGAGATAGCGTGCCACCCAGACAAACAGCTGCCTGGCTTCCAAAGCCACTGCTGGACTCTTCGATCCTCCTTGCCGGTTGACGTATGCCACTGTTGTCGCATTGTCAGAGAAAACCTGAACCATCCTGCCTCTGACCCAGGGAAGGAAAGCTTCTAGCTACCATCAGACCGCTCTAGTTTCCAAACAATTGATAGACCAGGTGCTCTCCTGCGCCAACCAAAGGCCTTAGGCAGTATTCCCCAGGCACACAGCTCCCCAACCCTTGAGGCTGGCATCCATGGTCACTACCACCCAGTCTGGGTTCTCCAGATCCAGTCCCTTTTCCAGATTGTGACGCGAAAGCCACCATGAAAGACTGAACCTGGATTCTTGTGGAAGAGGCAAGGGCAGACATGGTATTCCATCTGAACAAAAGCTTACTCTACAATGGTCTCATGTGCATGAAGGCCCCTGGAACCAAATCCAACATGGAAGCCATAGACCCCAGGACCTGCAAATAATCCCAGGCCATTGGCACCGACAGCCGCAACAGAAGCATCACCTGTGCCTGTAACTTTGTCAACCTGTCCAGAGTGAGAAATATCCTGCCCTTCTGGATGTCGAACACCCCCCCCCACATACTCCAATGACTGGGTCGGTACTTAGTGACTCTTTGCCACATTTATCACCCAACCCATCACCTCGCTGAAGCAGCCTCATGCACTCCTTTTCCGTTTTTGTGTAAACAAGCCAATCATCCAAATATGGATGCACCAAAATCCCTTCCCATCAAAGGGCTGCTGCCCCTACCACCATCACTTTCGTGAAGGTTCATGGTGCCGTGGCCAAGCCAAAGGGAAGAGCTTGAAACTGGAAGTGCTGACCCAACACCATGAATCAAAGAAACTTTTGATGGTCCTTTTGAATGGGAACATGGAGGTACGCTTCCATCAGATCCAACACCACCAAGAATTCTCCTCTGCGGATTGCCACAATCACCGTGTGCAACATCTCCATTCAAAAACGAGGAATCCTCAGGGCCCTGTTCACCCTCTAATAAGTTGAGGATGGGCCGAAAAGTTCCCTCCTTCTTGGTCAGCACAAAATATATTGATTATCTTCTCCGCCCCTGCTCTTACCGCGAAACGGGGACTATGGTGTTTAACTGTAGCAGCCTATGCAGGGTCCCCCACACAGTCTCTCGCTTGCTTCAAGAGGCAATGGGAGATTCCAGAAAAGGATCCTTGACCAGGCATGAAAATTCTAAAAGCATAACCTTCTTGCACCACCTCTAGAATCTAACGGTCCGAAGTAATCTTGGCCCACTCCTCATATAATTGGTAGGGGACAATCTGCCCCCAACCAATTCTACAGAGGAATGGGTGAATGCTGGCTTCATTGTGATTTTCCACCACTGACCCCTTGGCCGGCACTATCCCTGGAAGCTCTGCGGGAGCCTCGAAAGGACTGCTGCCATCCGCTAGACTGCTTTGCTCCTTCACCAAAAGGAGGACTTGCCAGCCCGGAACCTACTCGACTCCTGAAAATGGGAATGCAACGGGAAAACCATTCTGGTGGTCTTCTTATCCTCCAGCTACCTGTTTCCTTTGGACTCTCCCAAAATCTTCATCAGTTGATCCAAATCCTCCCCAAAAAGGCGCGTTCCCTTGAACAGAAGATTACACAACTGCGCCTTGGACCACATATCAGCCGACCAATTCTGGAGCCACAAAAGCCTGCAAGCCACCAATGCTGAGACTATGCTCCTGGCTGAAGTGTGCACTAAGTCATACAGCACATCTACGACATAAGCCACTCCAAGCACGCCGACACTAGAGGACCATCATCTCCTGAAGATGCTTGCTCCTGAAACTTCTGCACCCAGCACAAACAAGCCCTTTGATTCATGCTGGCACAAATCGCAGCTCAGAGACTCAATGCAGAAACCAAACATCCGCTTCAGCTGAATCTCCTACCTGCGGTCCTGAATATCTTTCAGGACCACTATCAGGATGGTCATCTTCTTGGTAACCGCCGAAACAGCCGCATCCACTTTTGGCACCCACAGGAGCTCCAAGGTCTCCAGAGAGTAAAGTTTAGCCATGGCCCTGCCAACCTTTAGACCCACTTCCGGAAAGCCCCACTCTCGGTTCACCAACTTGCAAATCTTCCTGGGCAAGGGAAAGGCACTAGGAGGGCCCCACAGTCCATCCAGAACTGAATTCATGGCCTCATTATCAGACTCCTCCTGAGTCACCTTAATCCCAAAACTTTTGCAACACGTAATTTCTCCTTCTTAAAACAAGTAGACCACCCTAGGGTCACCTCCTTCGGATTCAAGAAACTCATCTTGATCCAGATCATTATTCACATCCAGGTCTACATCCACAACTGGATCTACGCCATGGAACTGCTGCATATCAAAGTCACCCAGATCCCTGGGATCAGCTTCCGAATCTGCGCGACCCAGACCCAGGAATTGCAGCAGGTCCCCGGACCCTCCAGCAGGCACCACTTCAGGACATTTAAAAGTTCGACAGGGAGGTCTCTCTTTTGGATGCTTAGACCCCAACCCCTTCCACACCAGGAAGGGCTTTTGAAGGAGCAACACAAACTCTGGCAAGAAATCTTCCAGATCCGTGGTCCTCCGCTCTGGCAGACTGTCTTCTGACTCTGCCCCCACTTCCTGCTCCTCCTGTACCACATGGGACAAAGGAGGGGGAGAATTCCTGGCGAATCTGGCGGCCGCGGGCCCCATCTGCAATTTCCTGAGGAAATGGAAACTCTCCAGGATCCCCCCAGAATTGCAGCCGAAGGGCCCCCCCCCTCCCCCAACAACCAGGTGCTCCTGACGAGGTCTCTTCATCTCCTACTGCGCAGGCAGAGTACAGGGACCTATTAAGCACTGCAGACCAAACACTGCAGGCCTTACAGGCTGCTACATGTGGCTTTGGCACCATTTTGCTGAGCACAGCATGCTCAAAAGTCAACCGCAGGCTGCACACATGGCTGAAAACAGAGGGCCGTGCCAAAAATAAGGGCCCAGGTGGTGCGTGGGAAAAAGCACAAAATGCCGCCACGCGAGTTCACCAGCGTCCAGACTGCCTAACAGTGGTGCACAAGACCCCTCAAACCCCCCTTGCGGCAAACGTATCTGCGCACTCAAGCCCTCTCTGCAAAACCCTGGGCCCCAAGGAGAAGGGAAAAGAAAAGCGCAGACAGTTCCCGCTGTCCTCGACGCCTCACTGCCATGCCCCAACTGCTCCCTCAGCCGCTCCAAAAAAACCCCAGAGTTAAACTTTTTTTTTTTTTTTTAAACCAGCTTAAAGGCACAAAACAGGGTACTTCCCTGACAACACAGTGAAACTTCAGGAGGAGTCATCAGGAGTCCTGAGAAAGCCAGTCCCCTGGCTATCAGGACCTCTGACCAGCCAAGGATGAGCACCAGCCAGGGGTTTCCAACCCATCAGTCGCCCTTCTCTACCTGAGGGATGGTCCACGAAGGAGCCTAACACCTCAGGGAACCAAACTTCTGTGAGCTGTCTTTTTTTTTGCACCTCTACCATATGCTGGAGAAAGAAATACCGAGGGACTGCAGGTGGTACTCTCGGATAAGTAGCAGTGCCTCAAAGTTTTGTTCTCTGCCTCTATCTGCTGATAGGGATGCATAAACCCACTTGTCTAGACTAATCTGGATATGAACAGGAACTAACAATACTTACATAGGAACACAGAAAGGATGGCAGAAAAGGATCCACAGTCCATCCAGTCTGCCCAGCAAGCTTATGGTAGTTTCTGCACTTAATTTCCCAGACCATCAAGGTCAGGGCCCTTGTTGGTTTTTGTTCGAGTCCAATTCCCTGTTACCTCCTGCTGTTGAAGCAGAGATCAGTGTTGGAGTTGCAGCAACAGCATTAAGGCTTATTGATTAAGGGTAGTAACTGCCACACCAGCAAGTTACCCCTATGCACTCTTTTCTTCAATTCCATCCTCTAGCCCAAAACTTGGACATCCAACCATGCAGTCCAGATGGACGATCAGCCTGGACGCGCAGGCGTGAACGGATGTCAGGCACTGCTGTCACGGGCAACTTGCATAGATAAAGCACACAAACACCATTCCAGTGAAGCCTGAGAGCGGGGCCTAGCCCAAAAGACCACTCAACCCGCCAAAACTGCCGCAACTCCCCAAGTCCTCCATGGAGACGGAAATGCATGGCAGATTGGCGCACCGAGGCTCAGAGATCAGAAATCCCTAAATCTTTTCTTTTTTTTTTAAAGAGAAAGAATAAGAAAACTCTTTACCTGAGCTCAGCCCATCCCAGCCGAGTACAGAATTGGTCTCTGGCAGCAGGGGAAAGGGCTATTGCCTTCACCGCTACCCTCTGCTTCCTGCACCCGCTAGCCTTTCAGCTGATTCTCTCCTAGCAGCTAAGTCCACGGTGAAAACCAGCTACCGAACCAAGGCAGTCGACTGAGGGAGGGATCACCAGATATCACATCACCTCAGGAGAAGTGGTGCGTAATTAATTCTTTTTTTTTTTTTTTAAATACAAGCAATGCCCAGTAGGGAGATGCACATCCACCATCTGCTGGAGATGGAGAATACTGGCGGGCTGACGTCAGAGCAGGGTTATATATACCGTGACATCAGCTTTGCTCCATCTCTATTTGCTGGTAGAGGTGCATAACCTACTGGTTATGGATTAACTTGTCTGAATGCTGAGAAATATGCTATTCTCAAGCATGTACCCACACATACTACACTAGGCCTTCCCAGCCCCGAGTTGCAGAAAATCTTTGATCAATCACGTCCAAAAAAGGTGTAATTCAGTCATATCTTTCATGGTCAGGAAAGGTACATGAAAAGGTAGCGTGCATAAAAACAAGAATGTAGCAAATCAAGGAAGTACAAGTCACACTGGAAATTTAGAATTTCAATTTTTCAAATCTGAATACAGAACTCTGCAGTCACCCAACTGGCAGCTTCTAAAGGTGATCCAATTGCTTAGTGAGAAGTCCTGCTGCTCAACTGAAGGAAGAACCTTTCTGAATTTTCTCTTAGGAAACAATTTGGCACCTTGCAGACAGTGCTCTGACAGGAAGTAGATTTATTTCATCTTCTGGATGTTTAGGACCACCTTATTTACTTGTAAAATGTCACCGAACTTATTAAAACCCTCAATATATTTTGCTGATAAATGGGCAAAGATCTCAGGTAATTCTCAGGTTCAGACGTTGGCTTATCGGCCGTAGGAGTGGACCTCAGGTGTTGACTTGGTATAAAAGATGAATTCCTCTATGGCTCTGAATCTCCAAATAAAAGTACCACTAGAATGATTCCAAACTGTCTTTTTTCAGGAATTACTTGCACAGGATTTATAGACCACAGGCAACAATGAGTTTCAGGTCACAAACTTCTGAGAAGAGCAATTCAACTATATTTCAAAAGTCCAACTGGGAGCTCCTTAGGCCTGGGGCCTCCACAGCCAGTCAAGTTTTCAGGATAACCACAATGCTCAACTAGCATTGGGGTCCCGAGGACAGATTCAAGAAGCCCTGCCTCAGGTACTATGTCAGTAGTAACTTCTTCCCATTGGAAGGTGGCTTCAAAGCTTGCTCTCCTTTAGTGGAAGCAGCCCCTGATATTTTTCAAGTCCTCCAGAAAGGAAAAGTTCCATCTAGGTGTTCTGCATAGTCCTCCCAGAGAGATGAAGTTGCTTAGCATGGGAGCCAGGTCTTGCGCCTCCATACTGGCTTCTCCTCCTCCTCCTCAGAGTGGAGGAATCTGCTAGCAGACTCCTGCACCTCCCTCAAACACACTGGCGCATGCCCAGATCCCTCCTGCCTATTCCACTAGCTATCCCTACACAAACAAAAAGGAAGCAAAAAGCACTTTGGCTCCTAACTGACCCCATTTGAATAAAACGGACCATGCTCATAAGAGATTTTTAGATAGGCTAAAGTTTAGCCTAATGCTGTGAAAACAATAGCTACTGAAAATGAGAGACAAAAATTTCCCTAGCAAACAAACAATAGCCACATAGACAGGCTTTGATAGGCACAATCCCATACCCTAGCTGTATCTGTCGGTACCCTGAACATCACTGTCCTCATGCCAATCTGGTATTCCCCCTACCCCTTTAAAGGGGCAGGTCTTACAAGACAAGGCAGCTCAGCTGACAGTGCAGCAGCAGCATCCAGGGAAGACAGGTAAGTAGCTAAGAAAAGATCACTCTCACATCAAAGGGGGCCATCTCAACACTCAGATCCTCAGAAGGGAATCAATCTTTGAAGGATCCATCAATGCCTCTGATCATAGACTTTATATTTCACTCCGTGATCAACCAACTACATCCTGGATTGCATTCAATTTTATGTTCAATAAATAAAAATAAAAAACAAAACTTGCATCTGTATAATTCAAACACCATTCCTGCACACAGGATGCCAAGAAAACCTCTCAGGTTTGGAGAAGCTAAACATCTCCATTACAAGAAACCAAATTGTAATGTTTGTAACTAAAATCTCTATTATTAAACTTGATGCATCACCTAACCCAAACACTCACTGTCCACTCTTCACTAAAAAAAAAATAAAAATAAAATTATATATATTTTTTCTCATCTAATTAGATGAATGAGAAAGCTGAGAAACAATTATCATTATTAAATACAGTTAATAGCAATCTCCCTCCTGCTCCCCACAGGCGAATCTCTCAACTAAACCCCCAGTAAGTTTCCCAGAGACCTATTCTTAAACAGCAACAGCTCCTGCCCCCATCTCGGGATCCTAACACAACTTACATTTCCATGCTCTTATTTGTAGAAGTTTAATCACTAGAAAAGGAACATATAAATCATACAACTCCTAGGTAATAGGCACATAATATGATAATTGTTTCTCAACTTCCTCTTTCATCTAATCAAAAATGATTTTTTTTAAACAGGGGGAATTACAACATGGGCTGCTCTAAAAGGCAGCAGGAGAGTTCAGCTCCTCAAAGTCCACTTCTTTCCATCTCTCACATCTGTCACCAAGCCCAGCAGACCTTCACCCACCATCTCTATCCTTGCACTACCTGTGGGGGCTCCCAAACTCAGCTCAGAACTCCCCGTGTCGCAGATGGCCCCCCAAAACCACAGCAATACCAGTACGGTCTGAGCCCCAGAGCCAACCAGCTCACCATGGCCGTCATATCCTGCACAGTCTTGGGGTCAGTATCTGACATCCTCCTGGCACTTGTCCTTCCCCTGAAGCGTTAAACCTCCTCACAGCAGACCTGAAATATAAAAATAATTGTATTAGTACCTGCAAATTATCGTGGTATTTTTCGCTCCATAAGACGCACTTTTTTTCCCCAAAAGTAGGGGGGAAAAATATCTGTGTGTCTTATGGAGCGAATATTAAAAAAAACAAACCCCAAAAAACCCTAACTAAACCCCCCCCCCCCAAGACTTGCCAAAAGTCCCGGCCCAAGTGCAGGAGATCACTCCTGGACCCCCGCTGGACCACCAGGGACTTTTGGCAAGTCTTGGGGGGGGGGGTTGTAGTTAATTAAATTTAAAGGGTTGGGATGGGGGGGGGGTTGTTTTTTTTCCCCCCCACATTAAGAGAACGATAAAAGTTTTCTGATCCAGGGAGTGGACCGAAACGGCCCTCCCCAGACCCGAAAATGAAATGGGGGCCAAAAAAAAAAATTTTATGCACTCCCCTAATTTGCTCCATAAGATGCACAGATGCCTAGGAACAGAGCAGGTTTAGCACTCCATTTTTTTTTTTTTAAGTTTTCCCCCTCTGAATCCTAGGTGCGTCTTATGGAGCGAAAAACATGGTATTTTACAAAAAAAAAAAAATTAATAAAAGTTACCATATTTTGTGGTCCATAAGACGCCCCTGACCATAAGACGCACCTCGGATTTAGAGGAGGAAAATAAGAAAAAAAAAAATTCTGTCCCCATGACAGCTCCAGGGGGGCTCTATACGGAGCTCCCCCTGGAGCGAATGTAGTGTCTCTCCCTCTCACGCGCCGTCCCCCTCCTCCTCCCCCCAACTCAGCCCAATCAGTATGGTGGCGCAGGTCAAATGCATGAAACATCTAATATATCTAAACAAATGAGAAGGAAATGGCCTGTACTAACTTTGATGCCATGTATCGCCTTCTGCCGGCAGAGCTTCAGCTCCCTGCCGGTCTGCTGTTCCTGGGGTGCATCTTACTACAAAGCTCGGCGTGGCGCAGGTCTACCACAGCTGTTTGAACCGGGTGCGCCACAGAGGCCCCCTCCAGTTCAAACAGCTCCCTGCTGGTCTGCTCTTCCCGGGGTGCATCTTACTGCGAAGGTTGGTGGCACCCCGTGAACAGCAGACCGGCAGGGAGCTGTTTGAACTGGAGGGGCCTCCGTAGCGCACGCGGTTCAAACAGCTGATGTTTTGACCTGCGCCATACTGATTGGGCTGAGTTGGGAGGAGGAGGGGGACGGCGCGCGAGAGGGAGAGATGCTACATTCACTCCATAAGACCAACAGACATTTTTCCCCCACTTTTGGGGGAAAAAAGTGCATCATAGAGCGAAAAATACAGTATATAGTGCAAAAATGTACATCATCAATATACAACAAGATGGAAAAATGGTTAAGTCAGTCTAAAATTACATGGGAACATCAGAGAATATTTAAGGACAAGAAATTTTGATCAGTACTCCTTGGTGTGGACGATGAAGTGGTGGCAGGCAGCCCTAGTGCTAGACCTTGTTAAGTTCTAAAAAATATTATGCTTGATAAATTTTAAATATAACTTTTAAACACACACTTATTTCCTTTACTTTTCCTACTTTTGAATATTGCTCTCCCTTCCCCCAACTGCTCTTCTCACTCCTTTTAGGCTCCCCCAGCTGCTCTGCCCACTCCTTTCAGCTTACCTCCTCCCCAGCTACTTTTTCTCTCCTGTACCATCTACATTTTTTTTTAACCTCAGGCCAGTCTGCAATAGCACCGCTCCTCTGGGGCCAGGCCCAAAGTGGAGTACTGCTGCCCACAGCCTGGCAAACGTAGTAGTTGAGGCTCTGCATCTGCTGCTCCAGCTGAGAGACACTGCAACAATTCCCCCTTCTCTGTGGGGGATTTTATGTCAGATCTTTTAACAGGTCAACCTTCTAAAGCTAAATGTGCCGTCTAAAATGAGGTAGGAAAATGTTTCTCGAGTATGTTCAATCAGGCAACACTATTGTGGAATGCACTGTCTATGCATATCCATTTTAGGAATTACTCTAGCTTTAGGAAAAGGATAAAAACCTAGCTATCTTGCCAGGCTTTTAGTACTTGCTGATTTTTACAGTTTTATATTCATATATTTTATCTGATTAATTTTTAGTTTTAAAATGATTTAGTTCTATTTTATATTACATGTTATTTATATTTGTAAAATTGCCTTTTGTATTTTATAAGCTTATAGTTTTAAGAACATAAGAAATTGCCATACTTGGTCAGACCAAGGGTCCATCAAGCCCAGCATCCTGTTTCCAACAGTGGCTAATCCAGGCTACAAGTATCTGGCAAGTACCCAAAACATTAAGTAGATCCCAGGCTACTAATGCCAGTAACTGCGGTGGCTATTTTCTAAGTCAACTTGATTAATAACAGTTAAAGGACTTCTCCAAGAACTTATCCAAACCATTTTTAAACCCAGCTACAGTAACTGCACTAACCACGTCCTCTGCCAACAAGTTCCAGAGCTTAACTGTGCATTGAGTGAAAAAGAATTTTCTCTGCTTACTTTTAAATGTGCTACTTGCTAACTACTTTGATTTATCTAATGGAATATTAAGATAAACTGAACCAGGACCTGTTTTTTTTAACTTGCTTCCTTTTCCTCATTGTAGCTAGAGTGGAAGGTGGAGGCCAGCATTGGCCCTGAATTTTTTAAGCAACATTACCACTGCCCTTTCCCTGGACAGAGCACACATGGCAGGAACTGCAAATACAGTGTAAACCACTGACTCTCCTCCTGTCCCTGGCACCACCTCACAAGGAGGGATGGGGGGTCTGTCACAGACTGCCTGGTACCCTAAGGTTGACTGTCTGTACCCAAGGTTGCTAATTGTCAACTGTTGAATGTTTTAATACTTGGGGATGCTATTTAATGTCTTTGCTGATGGAGGTTCTCCCACATGTAATTTTAAAAAACTACTCTTCACCATTAGAAAAACCCAGAAACGAAGACTATAATAGCACATAAGGCCCCCTCTAGTTTACTTCCAGCTACTGTGCCATTGACTCCAGTTCTACTTTGACTTTCCCCTCACTTTTTTTTTTTTCTCAATTAATGATCTTTCTACTCCTGCTGTTCTTTCCTTTCTTAAACAGTTACTGTATTTGCCTCCAGTGGGAGGCTATCCATGCATCTACCATCCTTTCTGTGAAGAAGTTTTTGATGTTACTCCTCAGTCTACCCCTTTGCAGCCTCATGTTATTAACTAGCTCTAGAATTACTTCACTCCAAAAAAAAAAAAAAAAAAGGGGGGGGGGGTTTGCTTATTATCAATCCAGAGGCCAAAGTACTGTTTTGTAAAATGTTGAGGCCTCAGATGAAATCGTAAATTGTAACACAAATTAAATGTTATCTTCTTTGTTGGATTTGTATCTGTAATATGTATTGCAGAATACAAATTATTTTCCAACACATATTGAACACATATTGAACATACTACCAGAGGAGGATCAGATGCTAAACTGCAGAGAACTAAAAATCAGGATATTTCAGAACAGTTTAAACCTCCCTCTCTTTACCCCAAAAACCTGTACAATCCGCCCCTGTAACATCAGGTGTGACAAACCAGCTAACATAAGCATGGGTTTACTCTCTTAAAACATCCAAAAATACTTATTAAAGCATGCAATGCTGCCTAAATAACAGATCTGAAATTGGGTTTGAGCTGAAGAGAATTAGCAGCCCCCAAAACACCAGGCCTTCCCCCCCCCCCCCATCCCAGCCACGTACCTGTAAGCAAGAGACCCTGGCAACAGCGAAAGACACAGACCAGCAGCAGACTCCGCCCCATCCTGTCTCCTTCCTTTCCTCCAGCCAGGCAAGGGCGGGGCCGCAGCACAAGAAGAGCGCAGCTGATTGGCTGTGCGTCAGGCAGAAGCGAGAAGAGCGCAGCTGATTGGCTGTACGTCAGGCAGAAGGCCCCTGGTGGAGCGAGAAGAGCTCAGCTGATTGGCAATTGTCATGCGCAGGAAGTAGAAAAGAAACAGTGTTGCCAACCTCACTTATTACCTGCCATTGGGTTTTTTGTTCTAGTCATTCGTGGTTTGTTTTGTTTTTTTTCCGATTCGTAGGTTACTTTTAATTGGGCGATTTTTCCTGCCAATGGCGGGTTTTTTTGGGGCTTGGTGGGCGGGACTTGTGCTCTGATGTCGAAGTGATTGGCTGCTGCTGCTGCTGCCGCCGATGTGACCTGTCCATAGCGGGCGCACCCTAAATTATTGCAGCAGTAAGCCCCAGAGCTGTAAACCTCCGCACCAGCAGGTGGGCAGACCCAGCCTGGCATTGCAGCAAGCAAGGGAGACGGAATCTGCTGTGCAGCTGCAGAGGGAGTGTGGCACTCGGCTGGCTACAGCCAGGTGTAAAGAGGGGAGGAGTGAGGATGTTGGGACGGGGAATGAGCAGTGTGGGGGCCAGGGATGTGCTTGGGGGGGGAAATGAGTGTGATTGGTTGGTGTTTTTTAATTTGTTCTACACCACTTGATTTCATCCATTTTTATTCTCATTTTTTTTTCCTGCAGCAGATGACCTTTGTAAGAAATCCTTCTTTTGACAAAAAGAAAGCTTATCCATACCTGCTGACTACAGGTAAAAAATAATGTGACATGGAAACTCGTAATGCTATTTTTTTTTATTTGTTCTACACCACTTTTGCTTTCATCTAATTTTGCTTTTTTTTTTTTTTAGTTTAAAATATCTGTCTTTTATTTTTATGTTAAGACATTTTTTGTTTCCAAACCACAGAGTGTGGGGTCACTGACACACTCTCCGCCAGCATAGTACAGAAACTTATAGTACAATGACCCTATCCCCCCACCGTATAAGTATGACAGTAAGTCCATACTGTGTTCCTTCTTCCTCCATGCTTCAACAATGATGTATCATTCCACTGAAGCTACAGCCAGATTACAGGCCAGTATTCAGTATCAAACTGCGAGACCGGTGTGGGAGAGTTTGTAAATAAAAGTCCCAGACGTTTAAAAACTGCTTCCGGTGTCGCGGTGATTGTCTCGACAGTAGGGCTTCCATATGCATCATGCGATGTAAAACGTTCCTCCAAGTCCAATATGAAGGCGGGGAATCCTCCTGCCACTGCAATAAAATAACCTTCTTGGCCACAAAACATGCTTAAGAATAAACATTCTAGCACCTGCCTCCTGAACCCGTAACAGGGAAATGCAACCAAATAACATCCATAAGGGAGAGAAGGGAAGGCTCACATCAAGTAAGTGCGCCATGTATCGCACTACCTGACCCCAAAACTGTATAATAGGTGGGCGTTCCCAAAACGCGTGAGATAACGTGCCCCGCGTCGTGTGACATCGCTCACACTCATCTGAAACTAGGAGTTTACAGTGAAACGCATCTTGGGTTGAGACATAGCCTCTACGGAGAGATTTTAATTGCATTTCCCGGTAGTACATGTTCCCCGAAACCTGCGAGATTCTTTTAAAACACTTTTGTATAATGGCCACTGTAAGTGTAAGGACGCGCTTACTGTTCCGCGTCCTTATTCCACCGCTCAACAAGTAGGGAATAGGTATCAATACCCACTAAGCGATGAAGGCATTTATGATAAGCGGACAAAGAAGATGCTTTAGAGTGGGCAAGGGAGAATATATCTTCTAATGAGGTGAATGCCGATGCTGGCTTCGTCACCGGTGCCAAGGACTCAGTATAGTGCTTAAGTTGCAGATATGGGAACACCGTCCCAGCTGTCAACACATAGGTCTCCTGCATCTCAGAAAAAGCCAAGATCTGGCACCCAGGTGACAGCACATGGCCCAATTGTGTGTTCCCTTTTGTGGCCCAGAAGCGGAAGGCCGCGGTTTGAGATCCCGGAACAAAGTCCATATTCCCGTGGATGGGAAGCAGTAATTATTTTCTAGTTTCCGAAATGGTTTCAGTTTAGATGGGCTGTGATTGGTTGATTTGGATATTTGTTCCTTCTCCCTGATTGGCTATTTCATATTATCTGGTTGGTTTAAGAAGGGAAGTAGACGTGGCACGTGTCTGCTTTCAGTCTTTCTGGCTGTGTCAGTTTTGGTACAAATCATTATGCTGCCAGTTCTTTGTGGTATGTTTTTTGTTTCACTGTTTTTCACTTTTTAATTTTTTTTTATGTATTGTGCTTGTTTCAGTCATAATGACTTGTAGTTGTTTGACATATCCCATGTGAAATAATTTCTTTTTTGTGCTGCTGAGCGTGGGTATGTGTGGTTTTTCCCTTGGAAGGTATGTTGTTTAAATTAGATGATTATACCGTTCTATATGAACATTGAATAGGGCCACTGTGTGACCACATGTTGGTACATTATCGGCAGACAAGGCTTTTTCTTTAAATATGTCTGTTTGTGAGTCAATAATAAAAATAGTCATCGCCGATTTTATGGGCTATTTTTCTGGAAATTTTTCTGTCTTAGAAGTAGCGTTCTTAGCCCTTTAAATAGCTTCTTTGCTATATGAACGTATTACCATAAGTGATAAGATGAATTAATTTTTTTAAAAGGATGGCGTTCACATGTTGGGTTTTCACTGTACTTCGGTAAAATTCATTTATTTAAATTGTGTAAAGTTTTTTTTGTCTCATTGTATCTTTTTTATAGGCAGCTTCAGCACAGCCAAGATTTGTAACTTAAGTTTCATGCCGATTGGGAGAAATGGTGTAAAATGGCATTCAAAATGCTTTCTTTTGGGTCGGCTTAGACATTTTCCTCATTTTTTTTTGTCCTGTGAGACTTCTGCTATTTGGTGAGTGAAAAATCTTGCCTGGTGACAAAATATTGAAATACAAAGAATTATTGTAAAAAAAACTTTATTCAGTTAATTATTTTTACTTCTCTATTTCAGTTCCCCTGAAGCAGCCTCTTTTTTTGGAGGTGAAACCTAGGCCCTGGTCGGGCTTGGGTTTTTTGGTTTCAATACAGAATTCATCTTCAGCATAAATATTTAGGGCGACCTCCCACACACAGTTTTCTGTGGTAGATTGAAGACCTGATCGCCCATCTGGGAGGCATCTGTGTTTTGAAGACTTGATCGTCCCTTTAAGAGGAACTTCCACATTCATATGATCATTCAATTGAAGATCTAAATAGTACTATTACAATGGACATCTGCACAATGGAAGCAATGTTTTGACAATTTGTCACAAAGATTCATCTCTGCCAATATTATGGAAACCAATTATAAAATCTTGTCGGACAAGCTGCATAAAATATACCCCAGTCAAGGGGCCCAGTGTTGGAGGAACTGTGGGGACGCAGGGACCTTTTTACACATTTGGTGGTCATGTCCTAAAATTAGGCCGTACTGGCAACGGATTCAGATATTGATTAGACAGATATTGCACATTCAGGTGGTATTAAGTCCGGAGATGTATCTATTATCTGCCTATCAGGACAATTGGACAGGACCTAAGCGGACTTTATTGCACCAAATTCTTAGTACAGCCAGACAGGTGCTGGCTGCACATTGGAAAACAGAGAGCTTACCCACACAGTACCTATCATCACGCAGAGACTCTGGCAAATGCACTATTGGTATTACCTTAGAGCCCAGCAACAAGACACGATGGACATGCATGTTTTGATTTGGGAACCATTCTTGCGGTGGTATAGGGAGTACTAAGGAAATTGGGGAGAGATTAGAGAAAGGGGAAAATAATACGGCTGGGGAGATGGATGGATCTCTTCCTACCCCTAAAGAGATAAGTAAGGGGGGGGCCCAAGGGAAGTTACTTAATAGAGGAATGTGGTTACATCACACAGTTTAGAAGCTTAGATGTATAGCTGTTAATGGGTAGTTAACAGCTATACCTCCCTTCACCTGGACCCCCCCCCCTTTCCTTCTATGTAAATATGTTCATTCTCTTACCGTCCCTGAATTATTTTTTGTAAATATGTTATATATTATGTAGCATCATTTCCATTTTTGTAAATATGTTCATATCCCTCCCCCCCCCCCTTCTGTAATTTCCCTAGCTTGATATTTGGCTCCTCCTCATAGCCCCTTTTCTATTGTTTATTGTTCTCTTGTTTCCCCACGCCCCGTTCATTGTAATTTCTAACTTTTTGTTACGATGTAAACCGATATGATGTGTATTTTAATGTCGGTATAAAAAAAGCCGTTAAATAAATAATTAAGGATACCACTAAGGGAGGAGGGGGGAGGGGTGGAAAACAGAAAAGACACTGACATCATGGTATAATGTATAAAGTTTATTGTACTTTGTTCACATATCAATCTATGTTTCAAAATGTTTGCATTGTTTGTCTGGAATGTGTCAATAAAAATTTAAAAAAAAATAAAATTTGCCAATGACATCAAATTATTTAAATCACAAGAGGATTGTAAAAAAAAAATGCAAGAAGACCTTGCAAAACTGGGAGACTGGGCATGCAATGGTAATTGAAATTTAATGTGGACAAGTGCAAAGTGATGCACATAGAAAAGCATAACCTAAATTTATAGCCACACAATGCAAGGTTCCACATTAGGAATCACCATTCAGGAAAAGGATCTAGGCATCATCGTTGATAATACGTTGAAATCTTCTGCACAGTGTGCAACAGCCAAGAAAGCAAATAGAATGCTAGGAATTATTAGAAAAGAAATGGAGAATAAGACAGAGAATATCATAATGTCTCTATCTCTCCATGTTGTGACCTCATCTTGAATATTGTGTGCAGTTCTGGTCACCACATCTCAAATAAGATATAGCAGAATTAGAAAAGGTATAGAGAAAGACAACCAAGATGATAAAAGTGATGGAATGATTCCTCTATAAGGAAAGGCTAAAGAGATTAGGGCTCTTCAGCTTGGAGGGGAGAAATGATTGAGGTCTATAAAATGAGTGGAATGGAATGAGTAAACATTAATCGGTTTATTCTTTCAAAGAGTTCAAAGACAGGGACACACAATGAAGTTACTAGGTAATTCATTTAAAACTAATGAGAAAATGTTTTTTACGTGATTCATTTCCAGAGGATGTGGTAAAAGCTGATAGTGGAGCTGCATTTAAAAAAGGTTTGGACAAGCACCTGGAGGAAAAGTCCATAAACTATTATTAAGGAGGAGTTGCAGAAATCCACTGCTTAATCTTGGGATAAGCAGCTTGGGATCTCTCTACCCCTTGGGATCCTGCCAGGCACTTGTGACCTGGATTGGCCACTGTTGGAAACAGGAAACTGGGCTTGATAAACCTTTGGTCTGACCCAGTATGGAAAATCTTATGTTAATCAAATTAAAAGGCATTGCCTCTAACTTGTGTGCTGATTTCTTGAATCTAATAAGAATTAGGAATGCACTTTTGTTTGAAATGTAAAAGAACATTTCAAAGAACTTTCCTATTTTGTTTTGAAGAAAGAATGAAAGAGAAACAAAATTTTGTTCTTTGTTTCGCCTCATTTTCATAGTAAGCAGTCATGAAACCCAGCTTCCTCCTCCCCCCCCCCCCCCCCGACAAAAAAACTCCCAACACATCTCAAATTTTAAAATTCAAGCCCCCCCCCCCCTCATCTTGTGGGGTCTCTGAAGTTCAAATGGGGCAGAAATGATCCCCAGTCGCTCCTGACTGGTTGTCAGTATTTCAAAACTGTGCCAGCTGGTCTCACTGCTGCTGGCGGGAGCTGCAGCCATCTTCCCTCCTTCCCTAGGCTTTTTGACATTCCAAGTTTCAAGTAGCTTCAAGTAGATGGGAATCTATACCCAGATCCTCTGCACCCTAGTGCAGAGTGTTGCGGCTCAGACCTCCTGAAGGCCAGCTCCAGTCCCGTTTTAACCTGTGCCGGGACAACTTAAAAGGAGGTCCCAAACAGCTCATTGTTTATTCTTCATTTCACGTTAGTGATTGACATCTGATTCAGACAAAAAAAACTGTCTAGTTCCTGTGTGCACTTCATTGGGCTGCCTCTCACAGCTATCACTTCTCATCTCCTTTGGGAATAATTTTCAACATCTCTTCTTAAGCTGTAAAAAGTGAATATTGTTTAGTTTTTCAAGAGTGCACATCAAGCTATGATATCCTCTATCCATTAAACAGTTTGCTAAGTGTAAGAATTTTGTTAGAGGATGTTGGATGCAGTTTCATGGCGTATTTTCTTACGCTACATTCCAGGGTTATGTACACAAGTTCCCACAGAAATGTTTTAGTGCCTGTATACATTTGTGCACTTATACATTCCCTAAATCACTCTGTCTCATAACTAACTTTATCTAGCCATCACTAACTTGATAATGTGTTGTCTAGTCTTGGTTCAGCTGTAGCCTGCAAAATTCTTCTAAGGCAGCTTGGTCATGGCTTGATCTAGTTAACAAAACGTATGTATTTAAATGGTGCTGTTATGTTCTTCTGCAGGTCATATATAACTCCAGGTAGGTGGCATCAAACTAACAGAGGTATCCTTAATCTTTGTTTCAAGGAATATGAAAGCACTTTTTTCAATCTGTTACGTGTGCCGTCCATGGCAGACCCGCGGCTCGGCCCTCTCACCTCTCAAGTGACTCCAGTGCCTGGTCCCTCGTCTCTGGCAGTGGTAGGCTGCCGGCTCCGTCCTTGGGCCACCCCTGGTGTCTCCGGCTCAGCTACAGACCCTGGTATCTCCAGTCCAGCTACTGCTCCTGCTGCTCCGCGTTGGGCTTCTCTGCGTGGCCCGTGGAGAGACGCTGCTACTTGGCGCCGCGCCCCTCCCTAGGCGCGTGCGCATCACTGTGACATAAGTAGGGCCCGCGGCCGGGAACTGAGGCACGGCCCTGGATGATGACAGCGGAGCACCGATATATAAGCCCAGGCTCCGCTCCCTAGTTTTGCCTTTGCAACATGTCTCGTCGCTGGTCGAGTACTCATTGCCTCCTGAGAGATTCTCTTTGTTCCTGCGTTCCTGTTATTCAATCCTTCCTTGGATTGCCTTCATGGACTTTGACTTTACTTTGCCTGACCATGCTGTTGATTCTCTCCAAGCCTGGAGCTCTGCTTCGCCTGACTACTCAGTCGCCTCTCTCCAGGCCTAGACGTCTGCATTGCCTGACTACATTTGCTATCTCCTCGCCCAGACCTCAGCCTTGCTTGCCACCGCTCCCAGATTGCCGCCAGCCTTGACTCAAGCTTGCCTCTTGACGCCTCTTCAGTCTTTGTCCTGGACTTGGCTTATTTAGGCTTTGGCCTGCTCTTGCTTGCTATTCCATGTTGACTAGTAACTAGAAGAAAAATAAAACTGTCAGCCCAGAGACAGAACAACAGAGGCTGTGCAATAGTGTGAAATGAACGGCATGAAAGTACAGAATGAATGTAAGATAAGGTGCCAAGACGGAAAGCCTCAAGAACAAAAGAAGTACTGAGTAAGCATAATATATGATGTCTGAGAGGCGCATGAAGGAAAAGTACCAGCAAATATAGGGGATGGGGGAGGGGAGGAAAATGTGTGAGCCATGTTTAACAGTGTATAAAAGACTAATGCAAATTCAAAATGATGAGTAAACTGGCATTGCTCAGAAAGCAGTTCATTCTGTAAACTGGGCTCTGTTTACTCCCTTAAGGAAACACAACCTTGTTTCCTTCGGTTTCCACGATCAACTTTTGTATGTATCAAAAACTAACCTGCCGACGATTATAGATCTCTAAGCTACTTAATAAATGTTATGTTTTGAAACTGAAAGGCTGTTTCATCACTGGCTTTGTGCCCTGTCTGGGGAGGAAACAAGGTGGGGTAAGTTTCAACATTTTGGTAGCAGAGGATGGTTCTGAGCACAGCAGGACCAGTCGGGAACGCAAGTATGACTAACAGAACTGGTCGGGACCATGGGTATGACTAGCAGAACCTAACGGGGCCACAGGCACAATTAGGTAACACGTGAGGTACAAGGGACACACGTGAGTATTTTTTAAATTATTATTTACATGCGTGAGTATTTTATTTACATTTATTGTAGCTTGAAGCTGGTAATCTGTTTTTAAAGTTAGTCTAAGCTTAAGTTCATTATGTTACAAGGTACAGTGTCCCCCAGTCCCCTTGCATTGGTTTGTGAATTATTTCCACATGAAGTTAAAATCATTACTAAGCATTGTATGAAATGGGCAGTGTGGGCGGAACAGGATGCATTTATGTGCTGGCCTGAGGACGGCAGCTTTTCAGCCCCGGTTCTGCAACAGCAGCTGCAATTCATTAAGCATAAAAGACAGGAAGTCCTTGACATGACATTTGCATTATTTTAATATGTTTATGGTTACACGGGAGCATAAGATGGGCACCGGGTCAGAATCCCCGGGTTCAGAATCTGTTCCACGCTCCCCTCCCCCTTATGAGAGCAAGGATACAGGCGTCATTTTCAAGGTTCCTGATAATCAGAATCAGCTGCTGACTTGTGCGGCAGGTTACCAGCCATTATACCCCGATTTGAAACAGGAAGACTCATTAAGCGATGGTAGTTCAGCTATAAATCAGGATTTAACCTTGGTTGGGCTCTAATGCAGGGAGCCTTACATTTACAGCCTACTTGTTTGTATAGTCTGTAATAAGATTTGTATGTTGCTCATAGTAGGCTAGTTTTGTTTGAAGACTAATTTCTCAGCCCTTGTCTTACAACAGTTGTTAGCAAGTAAAAGATTCTCTTTGGCCAATTGTCCAGCATACTTAATGAAAGCTTATTAAGAGTGATACTGGTTCGTTTGCTTGTATATTTGTTAATAAATTTGTGCTAGAACACAATACAAAGAGGTTTAAGACAGCAACAGTTAGTCCTCTGTTATAAGCCCTTGCCTTGCTTGCAGGGCTCTGAGATTAGAGGAGCATAAAAAGGGAAAGTTTCTGGAAAGCATTGTTTGGAATCTGGTTTTCTGTTTGTCTGATGCCGGGGTATAATGCATTGCAGTGAGTGGGGATCACAGCTCAGTCTCAATTTAAATTGCAATGGAAGTTTTAGAATTTGAAAGGACATTGGGCATTGGACGGTTAACTGTGTTGGAAGGTAAGAGAAAGTGGGAGGTATGTAAAGCTCAAAGTAATTTTTATGCACAAGTAGAAACAGTGGGGAGAACTGGTTACTTTGGTTTCGTGGACTTTCTCTTGATGGCTAGCATTGAATTCGAGCAGAACCTAATAAGGTATGGGTTCTTTAAAGGATGGGTAAATAAATACTTGTATGGGAGACAGATAAGGAAAGTGAGTGGCTCTGATCGCAAAACAGAGAGAGAACAGCTGTCTTGTCTATTTTCTCTGCATATAATGTACGTTTTTGGCCCTTAAATTTTGATCTTTTTATCCCTATTATATGTAAGGAAATACTACAGATACCCTTTATTTAGGCGATAGTAAGTTGGAGGTCCCGAAAGTTAAAAAAAAAAATTTAAATCTGCTCGCGGGTTGAAAACTGGACGCTCAATTTTGCCGGTGTCCGGTTTCCAAACCCATGGCTGTCAGCGGACTCGAGAACCAACGCCGGCAAAATTGAGCGTCGGCTGTCAAACCCGCTGCCAGCCGCCGCTCCTATCCAAAAAAAGGCACTAGGGACGCGCTAGTGTCCCTAGCGCCTCTTTTTACCACCAGCCCTAATTTAAATATTTTAGTTTACTGAATCGCATGCACAGGACACTGGCCCGCTCTCCCGCAAACTTTACTGTATCGGCCTGTCAGTTAGAAATGAAACTGTATCCGGTAGCCGTTTTTGTCTTCCCAGGTGATTAGACTTAAAAATGAATCAAATTTTTCTGTGTGAGATTTTATTTCTACAGGTTAACAAGATATCAGGCGCAAAAGGAATTTTTTATGGGAGCAGTAGGAGTAGCCCCACCTTCAGGAATGCACTCCTCTCTTAAACAAACCAAACCTAAAAAACCCAACCATATCCAGCAACAATTCATTTTGATTTATTTCATATTTGAACAGAGGATTATTAGTAAGTTATTGGAAGGGAAGAGTAAGTATTTCAGATGGTGTGAGTTATGGCATAGTAATGCATAAGAGAAGAAAATAGATCAAAGATATGAGTTATATTAATTAGATGGAGAGCAGCTATCACACCACAACTTGTAGTAGTGCCTCCTAGAGGCATAACAATAGAGACAAGTTCATGACCGTTATGTGCTGAATTAAGGCATATCAGAATGTTTAGTTTTAATGGAACTGTAATCTCACTTTAATTTTGTTGTATGCCTGATTTTATATTTTTCCAGGTTGACAACATACAGCTTTCTCTGCCATGTGAGATGTAACACTTGAAGATGACATCTTTTTTCCCAGTTTGATTTCTTTCCATATTTAAACAGATCTGTTTTAATTCAGACTTTTGTTTTATTCTGGATCGATCCAAACACTTTTTGGTCTAATTTTCGAGCGAAAATATTTAATCATTGTCTGTCTTTGTGTTATTTGTGTGTCATTATGACTGAAGAATGCAATGAATGAATTTATGTAGTCCAGTGAAATATATGATTTTATGTAATGTCTGTAGTCCAGTGAAATATATGGGGCGGATTTTAAAAGGCCCGCGCGCGGCGGCGCACCTATTTTGCATAGGCCTCCGGCGCGCGTAAAGCCCCGGGATGCACGTAAGTCCCGGGGCTTTCGAAAAGGGGTGGGAGGGGGCTTGTCCGGGGGCGTTCTCGAAACGACGCGGCGTTTCGGGGGCATGCCGTGGCATTTCGGGGGCGGGCCCGGGGGGCGTGGTGCCGGCCCGGGGGCATGGTCGAGGCCTCTGGACCAGCCCCCGGGACCGGAGGACGGATCGGGGCTGCCGGCGATGCACGCAAAGTTACGCCTGCTGAAAGCAGGCGTAACTTTGCCGACAAAGGTAGGGGGGGGTTTAGATACGGCCGGGTTAGGTAGGGGAAGGGAGGGGAAGGTGGGGGGAGGGCGAAGGAAAGTTCCCTCCAAGGGAGCCCAGGGCGCACAAATGTGCACCCCCTTGCGTGCGCCGACCCCGGATTTTATAAGATACGCGCGGCTACGTGCGTATCTTATAAAATCCAGTGTACTTTTGTTCGCGCCTCGTGCGCGAACAAAAGTACGCGATCGCGCAAGTATTTAAAATCTGCCCGGAACGACCTCCTGCAGTCGAATCGTGTTGCCGTACGGCCGGCGCCATTTAAATGGTTCGCCATTTTCTGTACGGAAAAACGATTCGCATGCAGGAAGTCGTTCCCGGACCCCCGCTGGACTTTTGGCAAGTCTTGTGGGGGTCAGGAGGCCCCCCAAGCTGGCCAAAAGTCCCTGGGGGTCCAGCGGGGGTCCGGGAGCGATCTCCTACGCTCCTGCCGTCGGGGGACAAAAAAACAAAATGGCGCCGGCGCTACCTTTGCCCTGTCATATGACAGGGCAAAGGTAGCGCCGGCGCCATTTCTACAAGCACCGGAGGTCCGAGAGTAAAAGATCACACCGGGACCCTTCCTCTGGACCCCAGGTAATTTAAGGCATTTTGGGGGGGGTTCAGGAGGGTGGGGGATTTATTTTAAAGGGTCGGGGTGGGTTTTAGGGATGTTTTAGTGTGCCCAAACTGCGACGATCCAATTCCCTACCCCTCCCAGCCGAAATCGAAATCGATCGTTAAGACGATCGATCACACGATTCACATCTCTAATTGGGATAGGACCTTGAGAGGAGTTGGGTTTAGAGAAAAAAAAAAAGAGTACTGTTAGGGTTGGCCCTTGGGGCGGGAAGGTAGTGCTGTTCAATTTAGTTAAAAGTACATTTCCTGGCATTTCCACAGTCACATGACCAGTAGCGAGCACTCAGGTAGGAATATATGTGACATTGTACAATTTGGTTGGGTGTGCCACGAGGATCAAGCAAACTTGAAAGTCTGCCCTGTTATAAAAAAGGTTGAGAAGCTCTGCTAGAGGGTATACATGTTTAGATCTTTAACTCTATCCCCGTATGCTTTTAGTAGCCACCATCTAGACGACTTCAACTGATTTATATCCTTTTGAAGATGCGGTCTCGAGAATTGTACACAGTATTCCAAATTCCATAGCATTTAGAGAACATGCTTAAAATGTCTCATAACCCCATAGATACCATTGGTACATAAGATGTGTGACAAACACGCAATATTCCCTTTATTTGACTGTAAAAAAGATCAATGCTGTTTTCCCAGTTTGCTAGCGTTTTAAAAATGACATTAACAATAATTTATCTGATTTCCAACATCACCTTTTGCCAGGCCCAGATTTAGGCATGGGTGACAAGGGCAACTGCCTCTGGGCCAAATTTTCATAGGTGCTGAGGTGCCACTGCCACTACTACCATGCCAGCATCCGGACCTGCCCTGTGCTGTCCCCACAGCAGCGGCAACTCTTGGAAGGAAATTTAATAGAGGGCCCACAAGCCATCCCGCATCACAGGCCCTGCAGTGCCCTGCTTCTTGCATGGCTTCCCCTGGTAACAGGAAACTGAAGAGAGGGCAGAAAATGACAGGAAAAAAAGACATTTTTGTTTCATTTTGCTTTTCCATTTTATTGCAAGCTAAAACGCAGAAATGAAACGAAAAATGGCAAAAAAGCAAAAGTGTTTTGCATGCCACACCCCTTTGACAGTACATAGAAAATGGTGTGGAACTCTTTCAGGACTGCTCAGGGAACCCTTGAGTTGCACCTAACCCCGGATGAAAAGTGCTGTTTTAGTTAATTTAATATTCAGCTACAGTGTGTTCACGTCTGTTTTTCTTTGGTGGTTTCCTAGGTACATATTCCATGCTGGCACAGATCAAACAGAAATAGTGTGACTGAGATCCCCAAAGCCAACTGCAGCTATATTAATAAGCAAAGATAAGGCTGGCATTCCATTAATACTTTGCCTATGGCGCTTACTGCCTAAGCTTAACAGATATTGTACACAAACGATTGTGTTAAATAGCTAGGCCTTTGGGTTTCTGGGAATTTTATTTTGCAGTCTTTGGAATGTGACAGGGGCTCCCTACTCCTGTAGGTAGCTGCGTTGGCATAGCAGGTTTGGGGTGGGATGCGGGCGAGGGGGAAGGGAAAGGGAAGGACATTTGGTTGATTTTTACCAGAAAACCTCCTGAAAGTGTTGTGACACCACAGCCCAGACCAAGAAGGTAGGAGTTTGGCAGCAGCAGCAGCTGAAAGCTTCTGTTGGTCTCTACAGGATGGCAAAATATAAATGGTTCAAAACCAAAAGCCCTATGCATTTTACAGGAATTGAGCTCTGCTTATATTCCTTTCTAATAAACATTTCTATACTGCTCCTCACCTTGCAGAAAATTGTTACTTTTTCCGTTGCCATCATATAGTACAATTCTTTCGGGGGCAGTGCATCCCAGTAATAGACATGATGCACTGGAACTTGTCCGTCTATAGTTACCTATTATGACTCAGATTGCATCACACACACACACACAGACAGACAGGCACTGCAGGAACGCCGGAACGACTCAGCCTGCCTGGGTAAGTGGGGCAGGATTCAGGAGCCTCCCAGTGCAATCCAGGCAGCAGGAGCCTGTGCGTGTAATTCCACCCCGGGCAGGAAGTTCTGACTGTTTACACCGGGGGCTTAGTGCTCTGCCCTCCCAGAGCTCAAACACTTGGCTCCATAAGAAGGCAATCAGAGGAGCCCTCGGTCACCTCCTGTTCTTACCAGGCACGGTGAGTCGTTCTCCTTTTCATAGGGATAGACCAGCACAGGGCGCACCCTTGTGACTCCCAGTTCCGTCTGATCTGGGAATGAAGCTCTCAACTTCTCACCCGCTGAGATTTCCAGAAAAAGGGTTGGATGTCCTGGCCCCAGGAGTTCCTTAACGTGGTCAAAGTGCTGTGCCAGGGCTGTGATCCGGCCGGCAAGAGGAGGACAGGGCAGTGCCTCGGGGGGGAAGGTTTAGCAAATCCAGCACAGCAATCTCCTGCCTGGGTGGTAGTGGGAGGAGGGTACGTTTCGGATCTGGGGCTGCAACAGGAAAGAAGAATGGGGTGAGTAGTAATGGGATCCGTGTGGCGAGGAGAGGAGCAGCAAAAAACAAACCCATGCCAGCTGACTAGGGCAACGGCCAGACTACAGCTCTGTGCCCAGGAAAGAGCTTAACCAACTCTGTCAGGTCTCAGCAGAGTAGGGTTCCGCAGTAAAAGATCTGCAGCTGCCCCGATCCCAGGTCCCTTGGCTGAGCTGCAGCTGGCACGGGCACAGGCAGCCTGACAGTAGGCGGCTGCTGGCTGCACCGGCAGCATTTTCAGAATAACTGCGCTTATTTTTCTGAGCGCGGTTTGTAGCTACTTCTGAAAGACAAACTAATCCGTATTTCTTCGCTTTTAGGGAAATTATATAATAACAGAATCTCTCTCTTTTTTTTTTTTTTTTAATCGATAAACTTTTGCCTTTTAACCTGTTATCCTTTCCCTGTGCAGTAGACGTGCACAGCCTGGCAGGATTTGAACGGGGCTGATTTAATACGCTGGATTTCTTTTTTTTTTTTTGGGGGGGGGGGGGGGAGGGCTGATTTATGCATGGAATTTTCTGCCACACACACACACAGGGACGGTACAAAGGGATTTGGCACCCTGCCCAGCACTCCCTTTTTTGGTAGTGTTGCCTCTGCTGCCCACAAACTTTTGGTGCTCTAGGCAACCACCCGGTTCGCCCAATGGAAGCACCAGCTCTGGCCATACTGTGGTCAAGGTGAAGATATTGACAGCATTATGCCCGAGTACAGTCTGAGGCACACACACACACACGCTGGAGGAAACATCAGAGGGGTGCCATATTGCCAACACACTCTTTCCACTTGCTGCCCTGACATCTCCCGGTGTGGCAACGGGATGGCGGGAATAGGAAGCGGGCTGCTGGAATACCTGCTATGTCTTACAGCATTTAATGGTATCATTTCATTTTTTCATACCGACTGACCTGATCATGAGTGTTAATGTAAGAAAGTGAGTAAAGAAATGTATTTGTTAGTCCAAGAATATATTTGGTTATCTATTTTGTTTGTTTGTTTATTGACCTTTATTTCCTGGTTGCAAGACAACTGAAAGAAGTTACAGTACAGCCCTTTCTTTTATTTCCACCCTGGTTTTTGTCAGCAGCATGCGCCGGCACTTGTTAGATCCTGCAACTCTGAATCTTCCAAATTAGGACATGTCAAACTGACCCCCATCCAGAGACGACCCGCCTGCATCCTAAAGACTGAATACACACCCAAAAGCAACATGGCAGTACTTTTCAAATGGATTTCCAGGCTTAAAACTGGGCTTCACATATGTAAATGCACTTTGCACATGGAAGTGGACTTTTAAAAATTGCTATCATAGTATGTAACATTTACGCCCGTGATTCCTGTTGTGAGTGAACTGTTTAGTGGACCCTTGGGCCGACCTGTGTGAGACTGGAGAGAGGTGTACTATAGTCTCTGGTGAGTGACAGGTCGGGAGGCGGATACCAGGCAGGAGCTGGACGTGAGCTTCACCCTGGAAGCTGGTACTCGCCCGGGAGGAGCTCGTGGGAGCCCGGCCGCTGGGATTTAGGTGATTCACCCTGGAAGCCGGCACTCCCCCGGGAGAAGCCCGTAGGAGCTCGGCCACTGGGACTTAGGAGATCACGGAAGCTGGAGCTGGAGCAGGCAGGCAGGGATCAGGCGACAGGCAGGAACTGAAGCAGGCTAGCACTGAAGCAAGCAGGAACTGAAGTGGAACTGGCTACTGGAACCAGACAGGGGCTGAAGCAGGACTGGCTACTGGAACCAGACAGGGGCTGAAGCGGGACTGGCTACTGGAACCAGACAGGAGCTGAAGCGGGACTGGCTTCTGGAACCAGACAGGAACTGAAGCAGGACTGGCTACTGGAACCAGACAGGGGCTGAAGCAGGACTGGCTACTGGAACCAGACAGGAGCTGAAGCGGGACTGGCTACTGGAACCAGACAGGAGCTGAAGCAGGACTGGCTACTGGAACCAGACAGGAACTGAAGCGGGACTGGCTACTGGAACCAGACAGGAGCTGAAGCGGGACTGGCTACTGGAACCAGACAGGGGCTGAAGCGGGACTGGCTACTGGAACCAGACAGGAGCTGAAGCGGGACTGGCTACTGGAACCAGACAGGGGCTGAAGCGGGACTGGCTACTGGAACCAGACAGGAGCTGAAGCAGGACTGGCTACTGGAACCAGACAGGAGCTGAAGCGGGACTGGCTACTGGAACCAGACAGGAACTGAAGCAGGACTGGCTACTGGAACCAGACAGGGGCTGAAGTGGGACTGGCTACTGGAACCAGACAGGAGCTGAAGCGGGACTGGCTACTGGAACCAGACAGGAACTGAAGCAGGACTGGCTACTGGAACCAGACAGGGGCTGAAGCGGGACTGGCTAGTGGCTACTGGAACCAGACAGGAACTTAAGCAGGACTGGCTACTGGAACCAGACAGAAGCTGAAGCGGGACTGGCTACTGGAACCAGACAGGAACTGAAGCGGGACTGGCTACTGGAACCAGACAGGAACTGAAGCGGGACTGGCTACTGGAACCAGACAGGAACTGAAGCAGGACTGGCTACTGGAACCAGACAGGGGCTGAAGCGGGACTGGCTACTGGAACCAGACAGGAGCTGAAGCAGGACTGGCTACTGGAACCAGACAGGGGCTGAAGCGGGACTGGCTACTGGAACCAGACAGAAGCTGAAACAGAACAGGTTACTGCAAGCAAGCCAGATAGAACAAAGACTTGGGCACGGAGTGAAACAAGTCTCAGGCAGGAACGGAGTCACTAACGCAATAGCACACTCCGGGGCACGGCGCAACAGAGAACTGCAAGGAACCCCGTTGCAAGGCAAAGTCCTGGGCTCCGCGGCGGCCTTACATAGGCCGCGGCATCTGACGTCACGGATAGGGCGGAGCTTCCAGTGGCGGGAAACGGCCTTCATAAGCGCGGATTGCGCGCGCACGCCTAGAGAGAAGGCATCCAGGCAGGGCTTCTCGGTGGCATCCCCCCCGCGGGGATGCCGCGAAACAGGCCGCAGACCCTCGGAGATGGGCCGGGACCAAGGAGGTAAGGGCCTAGTCACGGCTGCTGCGACTGGGACCGCAACAATTCCTTTGAAAATTATCTCCACACAGGTGAATTTTCAAACGAATTACACATGTAAATGTACACACTATTCTAGCAATTTTAGAAAGCCATTTACCCATGTAAGTGCACTTAACACAGGTAAAATCTATTCAAAATCCAATGGCATATATTGTAGCAATTTTCAAAAGCCCACTTACATGGGTACAGTGCATTTAAACACGCAAAACCCAATTTTAAGCCTGTAAATGCTTTATAAATCAGGCCCTTATGTTTTAAAAGTACCTTTGACATCACAACCTCTTTGGGATTCTTTGCATCTCAACCAAAGGGCGCAAGGGGTAGAGACTATTCAGAGCATGAAAATGAATTGGTAATGGGTGCATAAGGATGCAGGCAGTTAAAGGCTTACAGGCAATCTTTTCTTCTAACAGCAGCCTTGTAAGTCTCTCCAAACAGAAATGGCCCTTAGCTCTTTCTTGGTTTTGCAAATATTTTAACACCAGGATGCAAAAGAAAAAAAGTTAAAGAGAAGACAACCCCTCGGATTATTAATTAAACAGCCGCTGGAAAGAAAGAAATATCCTTCCATGCTGGGCTCCCCTATTGCTAATCACATTTTTGACTGAAACTATAAAAACATGAAGAAAAAAAAATAACCTTTTGGAAAAAAGAAAAAAGCACACACACACACATTGAAAGCAGATTATGTTAGAAGGTAATTTGCATCCCAGCAGGAATAGCCAGTTTAGGAGCAGAGCTTGAAGAAACTGTCTGTATTTTGTATTTACCAGAAACTGGTGATTACAATTATTAAATGACTTTAGAACTTTGGGCTTGCATGGAACAATTGTGTTGGTTAATACTGATCGAATGAAAATGCCAAAAGTGTCCATTAAAAGCGCAGATAGATTTTAATCTTTTTCTTCTCATTAGTGGGGGGTGGGAGGGTTTCATAACAGACTGAGGACATTACAGGACCATGCATCTAATTCTGATGGCTGAATCTGGTATGTGTCCGCATGCCAAGGCATACAGCTATTTCCCAGAAATGTGCAATCATGCCGCTTCCTGCATAATCAAAGTTTTATTTCCTCTCTGTTACAAATGTTTTGGGCAGGAAAAACAGTCCTTAGATACAGCTCTGGGCTTTAACATTATGGCTCCTCCCTTGATTTTCAGCAAAGTAGCAATGTGCCACAATCCTATTTAGGAAAGTCCAGGAGTAAAAGGGTAGATTGAATTCCATGCCCATGTGGTCTTTGATCGCTCCACTGTGACTGTCATATAGTGTGTGTATGTATGTATTTATTATTATTAATAAAAGTGCTTATATTATATTATTAATAAAAATGTCTATGTATGTATTTAGACAGTGCTGGGGAGGAGCCAGCTATCGTGGTACATGTGGGCACCAACGACATAGTAAAATGTGGGAGGGAGGTTCTGGAAGCCAAATTTAGGATTTTAGGTAGAAAGCTTAAATCCAGAGCATTCTCTAAAATGTTACCTGTTCCATGGGCAGGTCCCCAGAGGCAGGCAGACTTCTGAAATCTCAATGTATGGATGAGATGATGGTGCAGGGAAGAGGGTTTCAGTTTTGTAAGGAACTGGACAACCTTTTGGGGAAGGGGGAGATGTTTCCAAAAGGACAGGCTCTATCTTAACCAGAGTGGAACCAGGCCACTGGTGCTAACTTTTAAAAAGGCGATAGAGCAACTTTTAAACTAGAACAAGGAGGAAAACTGACAGTCATTCAGCAGTGCATGGTTTGGAGGAAGGTATCTTCGAAGGATATTAATGAAACAGGAGAGTTAGGGCATCCCAATAAAAGCAAAAGTAGTCCAGTTTGCCTATAAGTAAAGAATCACCTGAGCTAAAGGATTCAAAATTATCCCTATCAACTGAAAAGAGTGTTGTTAATACCAACAAAAAACACACTTTGAAATGTCTGTATGCCAATGCTAGAAGTCTAAGTAGGATGGGAGAGTGTATAGCAGTGAATGATGAAATAGATATAATTGGCATCTCAGAGACCTGGTGGAAGGAGGATAACCAATGGGACAGTGCTATATCAGGGTACAAATTATATCACAATAATAGGGAGGATCAATTTGGTGGGGGTTTGGCGCTTTATGTCCAGGGGGCATAGTGTCCAACAGGATAATTCATACAAGAGACTAAATGCACAGTAGAATCTATATAGGTAGAAAACCCATGTGTGTTAGGTAAGAGTATAGTGAAAGGAGTATACTACCATCCACCTGGCCAAAATGATGAGACAGATAATGAAATGCTAAGAGATAACAGGGAAGCTAACCAATTTGGCAGTGCAGTAATAATGGGAAATTTCAGTTATCCCAATATTGACTGGGTAAATGTAACATCAGGAAATGCTAGAGAGATTAAGTTCCGAGATGGAATAAATGATTGCTTCATAGAACAATTGGTTCAGGAACTGACAAACGAATGAGCTATTTTAGATCTCATTCTTAGTGGAACGCAAGATTTGGTGAGAACAGTGGTGAGGCCACTTGTCAATAGTGATCATAACTTGATCAAATTCCATCTAAAGACTGGAAGGGGGATAATATGTAAATCTACAGCTCTAAAACTAAATTTTCAAAAGGGAAACTTTGATAAAATGAGGACAGGTGCAGCTGCAAATGTTAAAAGTGTACAACAGGCATGGATATTGTTTAAAAATACCATCTTAGAAGCACAGTCCAGATGTATTCCATGTATTAAGAAAGGTAGAAGGAAGGTAAAACAATTACAGGCATGGTTAACAGGTGAGGTGAAAGTGGCGATTTTAGCCAAAAAAAAATCCTTCAAAAATTGGAAGAAGAATCCATCTGAAGAAAATTGGAAAAAGCATAAGCATTGGCAAGTTAAGTGTAAAACATTGATAAGACAGGCTAAGAGAGAATTTGAAATGAAGTTGGCTATAGAGGCAAAAACTCATAATAAAAACTTTTTAAAATATATCCAAAGCAAGAAACCTGTGAGGGAGTCGGTTGGACCATTAGATGACTGAGGGGTTAATGGGGCTCTTAGGGAAGATAAGGCCATTACAGAAAGAATACATTAATTTGTTGCTTCTGTGAGTTCATCTGACTCATCACCCTTGAAAACCATCTCTGGAACTGGTATCTCCCCAGCATCCTCATTAGTAATCACAGAAGCAAAGAATGTCGGTAATTGTTTTGCTTTCCTTCCACCTTTCTTAGTTCATGGAATACATCTGGACTGAGCATCTAGGATTGTATTTTTAAACAATGTCCATGTCTGTTGAACACTTTTAACCTTTGCAGCTACACCTTTCAGTTTTTTTCTAACTAATATCCTCATTTTATCAAAGTTTCCCTTTTGAAATGAAGTTTTATATTGTTATTCTAAATGGAAGCTACAAAGGTTAAGAGTGTGTGGATATTGTTTAAAAATGCCAAATTGGAAGCCCAGACCAGATGTATTCCACACATTAAAAAAGGTAAAGGAAGGCCAAACGACTGCTGACATGGTTAAAAGACAAGATGGAAAAAGCTATTTTAGCCAAAAGAACTTCTTTCAAAAACTGGAAGAAGGATCCATCTGAAGAAAATAGGAAAAAACATTGGCAAGTTAAATGTAAAACATTGATAAGACAGGATAAGAAAGAATTTGAAAAGAAGCTGGCCATAGAGGCAAAAACTCATAACATTTTAAAATATATCTGAAGCAGGAAGTCCGTGAGGGAGTCTGTTGGACCATTAGATGATAGAGGGGTTAAAGGGGGATTTAGGGAAGATAAAGCCATTGCAGAAAGACTACATTAATTCTTTGTTTCAGTGTTTACTGAAGAGGATGTTGGGGAGATACCCATGCTGGAAACTATATTCAATGGTGATGATTCAGAAGAACTGAATCCATGGTGATGCTGGAAGATATATTAGGCCAGATTGACAAACTAAAAGTAGTACATCACTTGGAACAGATGGTATATACCTCAGAATTCTGAAAGAACTAAAAAATGAAATTGCAGATTCATTACCAGTAATTTGCAATCTATTATTAAAATTGTCAATTGCACCTGAAGATTAGAGGGTGGCCAATGTAACCCTGATCTTTGAAAAGGGCTCCAGGTTTGATCCTGGAAACTATAGACTGGTGATCCTGACTTCAGTGGCAGGAAAAATCATAGAAACTTTTCTAAAGAATAAAATCACAGAACAAATAGATAGATTGTGGTTTAATGGACACACCCAGCATGGATTTACTCAAGGGAAGTTTTGCCTCACCAATCTACTACATTTTTTTGAAGGGATTAATAAACGTGGATAAAAGTAAGCTGGTGGATATCATGTATTTGGATTTTCAGAAGGTGTTTGATAAAGTGCCCCATGAGAGACTCCTGAGAAAATTAAAGAGTCATGGGATAGGAGATGATGCCCTATTGTGGATTGCAAATTGGTTAAAAGACAGGAAACAGAGAGTAGAACTAATTGGTCAGTTTTCTCAGGGATCTGTACTGGGAGCAGTGCTTTTTTAATATATTTATGTTACATTTAGCAGCTTGCGGGACGTCCCCTCAAGTCGCCACATGACCCAACACTGCCAGTACCCGGGACCCTCATCTGCAGTGGATGCCACTGGCCTCTCCTCGTGTGCCTCTAGCTCCCCTCCCCCAATAGGCACACGTGCAGGGCCAGTGCAAGGGTATTGGGCGCCCTGGGTGACCCTTGCGCTGCCACCCCCTCCCCCCGGTTGCGGCCCCCCCCCCCTACCTGTTTCGGCGCTGACTGTATGCTTCTCAGGGCGCCGAGCCATAGGGGGCGCCGAAGAGCAGCCACGTGGTGCCGCAAGCGGGGCCTAACTCACTCGCGGCAAAGAGAAATAGAAACAGTTGGCGCCGAAACAGGTGGGGGGGGGGGGGGGCGTGACACTGTGCTTCTCAGGGCCACAAACGAGAAGCACACAGTCTCTATTTCTGTTTGCGTGAGCAGGATAGGCCCCGCTTACCACCACGTGGCTGCTCTTCGGTGCCCCCTACGGCTCGGCGCCCTAAGTGACTGCCAAAGTTTGCCTAATGGACACGCCGGCTCTGCACACGTGCACCCAACATCTCAGTGTTTAAAGGGCTTGTGGCAGGAAAAGGCCACAGTGCCCATGGATGACATCACTGGCATTAGGAATGGAGGAGTAGCCTAGTGGTTAGAGCAGTGAGCTATGAACCAGAAGACCAGCGTTTGAGTCCACTCTCACTCCTTGTGACCTTGGACAAGTCACTTTACCCTCCATTGCCTCCGGTACAAACTTAGGCCTGGATTTATCAAAATGCACTAAATATTGCATGAGATAGCAAAATGCACTAAATATTGCATGCGATAGCAAAAGGGGCGTGTTTTATGGTAATAGGCTGTTTATCACAAAGTGCACTATCTTAGTGCTTTGCATAGCTATTACCGCAAACTTTTTCACACTTTGCGGTAAGTGCCAGAATTGTTGTAATTCCTACCTACAACCACTGGGGGAGAGCGAGAGAGAGAGAGAGAGACACTAGCTATAAGGCCCTCATACTAGGTAGGTATTTATACATTCAGAGTGCAACGTTCGAAAAGAACAGTGCTCTCTTGTGAAGATTTGATGATGTTCGGAGTGAGGAAACTCACCCAAAGATGAGATTTGTGCAATGTTCTCTCAACCTAGCTTGATGGACTCACATCAAGCTAGGTTCTCTCAACCTAGCTTGATGGACTCACCAAAACCAAAAACAAAGAACACCGGAGCAGTCTCACAGTGCTACCACTCAGGTCGGCATCTAGGACTCCACCCCCCACTCTTGTGAAGATTTGATGATGTTCGGAGTGAGGAAACTCACCCAAAGATGAGATTTGTGCAATGTTCTCTCAACCTAGCTTGATGGACTCACATCATTTCTGCGGGGCAGAAAACGATTACACAATGCATCGCAAAAACAGTTAGAAAGGAACTGAGAGGTCCGGCTGTCGGGTTACAGAGAGGAGAATGTGACCCGACCTCAGAAGAGGTATCCCTCAGCCCGCTGGATGACAGACTGCCTCCGGCTGTGTGAGCAACATCGACGCCACGATTGGACAGGAGCTCCGAAGGGGAGGCTCGAGCTGAACAATCAGAGGGGCTGCCGCTTTGGATATGTGCGCACAGCCCTCCATGAACAGCGGAGAGAATACAATCGGTGACATCGAACAGGGAAGTAGAGTGGGCCAAAGAGAGATTGGAGGTGAGAGCCCAGGGCAGGAGCCCCTTCCTGTAAGTGATTTAATATCTTCAAAACCTGAGGTAGTCACACTGGATTCGTTGTGGAATCTAACGTCGGCCATGGCAAGGCCTTTTGCAGACTGCTCGGCTAAGATAAATTCTGTGTCTCAACAACTTGATGCTATGAATAAGAACTTTGAGGGATATAAGATGGAAGTCCCAGAAAGGTTTTCAAGTATAGAAAATGAAGTAAAGCAAATTAAAGAGGTTCAAGCAACCATTATACAAGACTGCGGAGCGGTCAATAGAAAAACTGAAAACATAGAAAATTCATTGAGGCATTTAAATTTAGGAATTTTAAACTTTCCTAGGGTGATTGGAGAAATCCCCAGAGTTACCATAAAATGATATTTCCACGAGATATTAGAGATTTCCCCTGAGAAGACTCCACCCCTAGAAAAAGTTTACTTCTTACCGATATGGAAAAAACAACAAATGCAAATGCCTCAAAATGTAGTAGAAAACTTGACTGATCTTCTCGAGTCCTCTGAATACGAGATTGCCGAGAAAACAACATTACTAATATCATTCTTTAACGAGAGTGACATGGGAGTAATAATGAGAGCTTACTTCAAGAAAATTAATGTAACATTCATGGGATCTCGGATTAGAATATTCCCTGACTTAACAAAGACAACACAAATAAAAAGGAAGAATTTTTTTGGTTTGAAACAGGACGCACTGGTTCTGGGAGCCTCCTTCATCCTTAGGTTCCTGTGTAAATGCATCTTAAAGTATGAAATGAATAATTATATTTTTTTCCATCCCAACCAGCTGAAAAGCTTTGTTGAGGCAAAAAAGGCGTTACTGTTTGCAGGCAGCAGTTAAAGTAGTCCTTTTGAGAGTAAATCTGTTATTCAGGTCGGTTTTTTTCTTTTACTCTTTAAAGTATATTTCCGATATTTAGATCTCCTTATGTTTGCATGTACTCCACTCCCACAGATTTAGGGGTCTAATGGGTTGTAAAATATTGGGACAAGTTTTCTTGTTATGATTTTGTTTCTTTGATTATATAAATGTATTGGGTTTTCCTGATATGATACACTATGTTTCATTCACAAAGTTTAATGCTTTGTATATTATTGAAAAACTGAATAAAGAATAAATAAAAAAAAAAATCTTCACAAGAGTGCACTGTTCTGTTCGTACGTCGCACACTGAATGTCAAAGTGGCCCCTAACCCCTACACTAATTCATAAACTTCACCTCGAGTAGCTAGGTTGGCCTCCTATAGAGGTATAAATACCTACCTAGTATGAGGGCCTTATAGCCAGGCACTCTCTCTCTCTCACACACATATTTGCGAAAACATCGCAAAGTGCAATAAAGCCATATCGCACAGTTTAACGCAAATGAACAAGATGTAGTTAAAATCTGTGTTAAAGCTGTGCGATATGGCTTCGCAAATTGCAAAGATGGCCCACTTGGCCAGAAATCCCGCCCCAAACTCATCCCCTTTTCCTAATTTGCATCACACCATGTGTTATGGTGTTTTCGCATGCGTTAAAGGTGCTTTTCGCATGCGAAAATGCCATATAGCACTTTGATTAATGACCCCCTTAGATTGTAAGCCCTCTAGGGATAGGGAAATACCTATAGTACCTTAATATAATCCACTTTGAAGTGCTGAAAAAAGTGTGAAAAACAGAATATAAATCTAAAATAAAAAAAAAAACAATGGCCCTTCAGATATCCTTACCTTATCTCAGCAATAGGTCCTCCTACCATTGGCAGTGCGGGTTCCCAGCATCCTTATCCTGCATCCAGCCTTGCCTTGTCTCTCCAACCTGCTCTGTCTCGTCCAGCCTTGCCTCATCTCTCCAGCCTGCCCTGTCTCAACTCTCCAGCCTTGCCTCTCCTGCCTGACCTACCTTGTCTTTTCCAGCTACTTTGCCCATCTGCCAGCCCTTCTGTGTCAGTCCCTCTTGTCTCCTCCTCATCTTCTCTTTGGACTGACCACCTAGATTTGACCCTTGCCTGGACCCTGACTATTCTCATTGCCTCCTGCCTCCAACCCCTTGCCTGGACATTGACCATCCTAGTCTGTCACCTGCCTCTGATCCTTGCCTGGCCCTCGACCTCCATCTATGCCATCCTACAAAGACCATCACCTAAGTCTTGCGGCCCCCAGAACCCAAGGTCTCAACCTACAGGCAGAGAGGATAGTATAGGTGAAGCCCTAGACCAGTCTCTTGCCAGCCAGCCTCTGCCTGCTATTGTTGAGGGCCTACGAGTTTACCCCATAGGCTGTGTCAATCTCACCACAGCCACAAGGGTTCACATTGCTTACACATACCATCTCTGATTTGCTCCACAGTGAATCCGCACCTAGAGTACTGTGTGTAATTCTGGTCACTGCATCTAAAAGATATAGTTGAACTGGAAAAGGTACACAGAAGGGCGACCAAAATAATAAATGGGATGGAAGGGCATCCCTATACAGAAAGGCTAAAGGGGTTAAGTCTGCTCAGCCTTGACAAGAGATGACTGAGGGGGGATATGATAGAGGTCTATAAAATCATGAATGGATTAGAATGAGTAAATATGAATTGGTTATTTACTCTTTCAAAAAATACAAACACTAGGGGACACTTCACAAAGTTAGCAAGTAGCACATTTAAAACAAATAGGAGAATGTTCTTTTTTCACTCAACACACTATTAAGCTCTGGAATTCATTGTCGGAGGATGTGGTTAAGGCAGTTAGTGTACCGTGGTTTAAAAAAAATTTGGTCCATGAACTGTTATTGACCAGGTGGACTTGGGGAAAGCCAGTATTTATTACCAAATGTTAGCAATATTGGATCTGTTTACTGTTCAGGATCTTGCCAGGTACTTGTGACCTGGATTGGACACTGTTGGAGACAGGATGTTATGCTTGATGGACCCTTGGTCTGACCCAGAATGGCAACTTCTAATGTTCTTAGGGTCTACAGCAATAAAAATAAAGCTGCAGAAAGAAAAATGGGGTGATTCCATTGTGACTTTCTGCAGATCAGCAGATTAACCATACAACCTGTAACAGAGGACTCGGCACAAATGTAATGCCAATAAATATTCAAATAATTTTATTAAGAGAATTTTTCTTTTTTTAAATTAGGACCAACATGTGCTGAAACCCATCACATATTAAAATATCATCGACGCATCATCTTCCTCACCATGCATCCCATACATTCATACACCCATACCCATAATATCCTAAAATTATGCTAATGACTCTTAAATATACCGATACCATACAATGTTGACAAGCCCAACATATAGCTTTTTAGTGATATGAATTATATAAGATATTATAACGTGGCTACAGTAGCCTACATACAAAATAATATTGATTATACAATCATATGCTATATGTGAATATATATTATAATTGTTATATAACCAACAGGACACCTGTTTCGCCCAAACCTAGGGCTTCCTCAGGGAGAAAAATATATATTGTTAGATCCGCAGTCTATACTGTCATCACTTGAGTGTTACTTGCTTGATGCGAAGCCTGTATAGCATGGATAACGCCTCATCACGAAATTATTAATTGCACATGTTCCCGATCTCTATACCTATAAAGAAAATAAACAACAACGCCTATTTTAAATCACCAAACATCTTATATCCGGGTGCGTATGATTATATTATAGGAGAAGTTTGAAGACAACATCGTGGTTGATTTCATCAATGATTGGTGATTCAGTGGAGTTACCCGAAAGGTTTTTTGCAGATTCCTGGAGGTTTTTAAATTGATAAAGTTCATGCATATAAATAAAGTTATTTGGAATGGTTGGTACTGTTTTAAAGGTGATGGTGCACAGGGTGTACGCACCCGGATATAAGATGTTTGGTGATTTAAAATAGGCGTTGTTGTTTATTTTCTTTATAGGTATAGAGATCGGGAACATGTGCAATTAATAATTTCGTGATGAGGCGTTACCTGAGGAAGCCCTAGGTTTGGGCGAAACAGGTGTCCTGTTGGTTATATAACAATTATAATATATATTCACATATAGCATATGATTGTATAATCAATATTATTTTGTATGTAGGCTACTGTAGCCACGTTATAATATCTTATATAATTCATATCACTAAAAAGCTATATGTTGGGCTTGTCAACATTGTATGGTATTGGTATATTTAAGAGTCATTAGCATAATTTTAGGATATTATGGGTATGGGTGTATGAATGTATGGGATGCATGGTGAGGATGATGATGCGTCGATGATATTTTAATATGTGATGGGTTTCAGCACATGTTGGTCCTAATTTAAAAAAAGAAAAATTCTCTTAATAAAATTATTTGAATATTTATTGGCATTACATTTGTGCCGAGTCTTCTGTTACAGGTTGTATGGTTGTATTGAATAACAGAGGTATACGTACTGTATATTATTACCTGATCAGCAGATTAAGGCATCTAAAGGATTTTTTAGGAGGGGAGGGGCCTGGATCTTTCGTAAATCCATGGAGTTCAGCAGAACCAAGTCAGCTTTGATTTTACCTTTAAGCACGTTCACACATCCATAGGAGCAAGTAGAAGGTTGCCCCCTGCATGGTTATTCCACCCATTGTACCCTGTTGGCTTGATGGGGTTTGGTTTTTTTTTACATTATATCCTGTGGCTGTTTGAAGCTTATTTATTTATTTTTCTCTGCTCTTCTGAAGCTAAAGCTGGAATCTGGTCCCGCCGACTGAGCCTTCACACGCCTGGAGCTAGTGAAACAGGAAAGCTGCAGGTTACAAGATCTGCTGAAGAGCCAGATTTTAAAACGCTGTACACATCAGGGGTTTTCCTTTTCCCCTTTTGAGCTTGCAGTCTTGATATGCAGTTTGGAACAGCGTTCAGACTCCATTTTAAGCTTCAGTTGTTAAGCCTGGCAGGGGGTAAGTATGTTGTGTGGTGTGGAGGCTTAACTTTAATATATATTATAATTAGCTTTATAATTTACTCATTGAATATGCCTCTTTATTTTCCATTGCCACCGTGCCTCTAGCATGGGAAAAAAAAAATCTTGTTCTTTTCCCGCTTTTCTAAAGTAGAACCCTCGCTGGCCTTCCGGGCCGTAGAGAAATCTCCCTGCAGGCTGGCCCTTGCTGCACTAGGATTCTCCCACCAGCAGCGCCTGCCTTCCTGTCCTTTCCCCCTCCCGCCACGCCAGGCGGAGAACGAGGTCACCTCTGTGGTGCGTCTGAGGCCTGATGGCCCCATCGAGCGGGGAGGGGCTGCAATTTATCCTGAGCCAGGAGGCCGACCTGTCACAGTCTTAGGGAGGGTAATACAGGGCCTTTACCCTGTCGGCGGAAGTGGCCTCTTCCAAAATTGCCCGCTCGATATGTGGATAAACCTATGAGTACCTATCATGGGCAAGTGGAAGTTTACCCTATCTAAGCAGAGGTGTTTCTGGGGTGGGGGGGGCAGGGAGATTGCATTTGCATGCATTTCTGTTGCCTTTTTTCTAGATCAGTGTTTTCCCAACCCTCTTCCGGAGGCACACCTAACCAGGTCAGGTTTTCAGGGTACCTGTAATGAATTATGCAGGAGAGAGATTTGCATACCTTGGAGACCGAATACAGGCAAATCTATCTCCTGCCTATTCATTGTGGCAGCCCTGAAAAGCCGACTGGCTAGCTGCTCCTCCGGGAGAGGGTTGGGAAACACCTTACTGGATGTTGCTCTCTAAATATTGACATTTTTTATTTCATGTTTACCAGGTTTTCTTGGGGCCGTGCTGAGTTAGGCCCTTGAGTGTTTGAAGTAATATCAGCCCTTCTTCCCGAGGAAGCAGTCAGGGAAAGACAGGGGACAGCCGCTCGCAGCGCTCCTTTTGCGCAGAACGGAGAAAACCTCTTTTGTCTTATTTTGGCCCAGGTGATTCCCCTTGCTTCTTTTGGACTTCCAGCTGAATTGGAGCTACTCCCTCTGCTGGGGCCTTAAGTACCCTAAGCCTTCTTGTGCAGCCTCTCTCATCCAGCTTAGCCATGGCAGCTCCAGTACCATAAGCCTTCTTGTGCAGCCTCTCTCATCCAGCTTAGCCATGGCAGCTCCAGTACCATAAGCCTTCTTGTGCAGCCTCTCTCATCCAGCTTAGCCATGGCAGCTCCAGTACCATAAGCCTTCTTGTGCAGCCTCTCTCATCCAGCTTAGCCATGGCAGCTCCAGTACCATAAGCCTTCTTGTGCAGCCTCTCTCATCCAGCTTAGCCATGGCAGCTCCAGCCCTTTAGATGAGAAGCAGAGACTGACCCAGAAGAAGTACATCCTTGGTTCAAACAGTAGGTGTCCCTGTTGCAGGATAGCTGGGGACTCCCTCCCTCTGGGGGGGGGGGCTGTGCATACTGCCTCTGCTGCGTCTCCAGCCCCAGCCAGTGTCAGCGGCAGGTTCTTGGCTGAGGAATTCATTTTCAGTCTCCCACACATAAAACTTCCGGGACGTCATCAGGCCAGTCTTCCTCCTTTGCTTTTATGCACTTTTCTGGTCAGTGAAAGGCATTTTAAAGACGATGTTTTTCATTTCCTTATCGTGGATCCTAGATTATTTTGTTTAGATTTAATTGTAGTAGAACAAATAAACTTCAGACTCCACAGACTTTCCTTCAGCACTCTTTTTTTACATCTCCTTGAGATGACCTCTGTGAGGGAATAATGTGCTTTCTTGAAAACTTCATATATTTGCAGTATGCCACACACGTCATATATAATTTTCATCAGGCTGTATGCATTTCTGCTTTTAGAACCACAAAAAACATGAGCTGAGACAGTATTTGTAATGGAAACATTTGATATGGAAGATGCAAGTGATCCAGAGGGCTCCTGGTCCTTACTGTCTTGGTTGGCCTCTAGTGTCATGGTGTTTGGCGGTGTGCTGCCCTACATTCCTCAGTATCAAGAAATCCAAAGAGCCTCCAGCGCTGATGGATTCTCCACGTGGGTGTGCCTCGTGCTGCTGGTGGCCAACATTCTCAGGATATTTTTCTGGTAAGGTGAAGGTGAAGGTTTCTTTCATTACAGGCACAAACTGAGCTTGAGAACTCCAGAGATGTAAGTTTTCAAATTTCCGTGATGCCGATGACTCTGTGTGATCATTTCACTTCATTACTATCCAAGCAAGGAACATGTTGAGTCTTTTCTCAGAGCATCTGCTACAGTGCATTATCAAGACACTGACATAAATGCTAGCTTATGTGAAGAAATGGAATACAAAACCAGCCAAGACCTTAACTTCTGTGAACATTTAATTAACTTTTACAATTAAATGTTTTTTTTTCCAAGGTCAATTGGGTTGACGTTACTCTGATAAATATATTATGTATACATATGTGTGTGCATGTGACTTTACAGCCAATTTTTGAACAGAATCAGAAATCAAATACATTATTTACTAAAATATAGTCATTTTTTAAACTATAAAAGAAAATGAATTGCACCGTTAAACAAGTAATATCAGTGTGGTAATTATCTACCTTTTACTAGATAATGTTTATTATGGGATTACATTCTGAGCACTCTGACTTTAAGCGGATGACTAAAGCCGTTTAGAAGTCTCTATATAAATAGAAAAAGGTCTTGCATTTTTATCTGCTTTTGCCTTCAGTTTCTGCCTTTCCTCATGCTCTTTTTCCTCAGGTTTGGGAAGTTTTTCGAACTCCCCCTCCTTCTGCAGAGCATGGTTATGATTCTGACGATGCTGGCCATGCTGCACCTCTGCTGTTCAGTGCAGTCTGTAAACAAAGTATCCACCAAAAGACATGTCCTCACAGGTAAGACCTATTCTTGTCAAATAACTGAATAAGGAGAAGGGCATTCCTTGGCTATTAATGCCCTAATGAGGACTTTGAATGTCCAGGTGAGGCCAACACCAAGACCTCTCGCATGGTGCATTATAGCCAGAAGGAAGTGTCGCATTCCTGTATGGGAGGTGAAAGATCCTCATGTGATGACCTTTATTCAATAATGGTGAAGTCATTTGCAATAGGGTCGACGTTGAAAAGTGCTAGAAAATCCATGCACAAGCCTGGTTATCATCTCCTTCCTTGTTCCTTTTATAAACACATGCGACTAATTTCTAGACGTCAAACAGTGATCAGGACTAGATTTTCCAATTGGCGTTCTGTTTGGACTGTGCAATAAGTACAGTATGTCCAATATGTGATTGTGATTAGTATGTTCATAAGCAACATGTTTTCAAATACATTTTTTGGATATTGTATATGTGAGACCAATGATTATAACTAATGAGCCTTGTCCGCCTTGAGATCAGTAGGACTTTGAGCTCTGTGATATGAAGGTTTCACATTTTCCTAATGAGTGTTAAGAGTGTGGTGGTTACCTATTGATACCGGATAATTTTGACGTTTATTATTTAGCATGCATAGGGATGCCTGCGCCACGTAGGGCACCATAAGTTAAAAGTGGATGGACAGGCTTATTTTAAAAATTATAAACAAATCACCGATAATATTAAATGGGAACAAACAGTAAGTTCGTAGGGCTGAAAATCACATCATGCAATCCTGACCCCTCTTCCTCCCATGCTTCGGCCCCTAATATGAACTTCTTCCCTTCCTACTAGCTGGGGAGAAGGGTTATGAAAGGGGGAAAGCACGTGAGGGGTCAATCCGGCCCTGCTAAAGATAATACTTTAATAGCTTTGAAGAGAAAGAACTTTTTTCTGGAAGTTAATTAATTTCACCTTATTTTTTTTGCTTTTCCTTATTAAAGCTCTTCCAAAATATGCCAGGTGCTACCTTCAGAAGCTGCAGAGGTTGAGGAAAACCTGGGGGACAGCAAAGCTCTAAGAAACCATGCCTTTAGTCCAGGGCTTCCCACGCCTGTCCTGGGGACCCCACGGCTCCACGGGGTTTTCAGGACATCCACAATGAGTACACATGGAAACTCAGTGCATGCAAATTTATCTCATGCATATTCATTGTGGATATCCTGAAAACTCAGCTGGCTGTGGGGTCCCCAGGACAGGTTTGGGAAACCCCGCTTAAGTATCTCAAAAAAAACAAAATGTCCACAGCTGGGCGTAGTTTCACAACAAATACATTTTACTGAAAACAAAATAAAACGTTTCAGCATTATAAAACTAGGTAAAAGAAAAATTCAGGGGTTCTCAGTCTTCAGCACAAAAATACAGTTTTTAATGCTTCTTGATTTAATTAGTAGGAACCTGGGTCCTCCTCTAGCTCCCAACAGGGTACGTTCTCCCTTCACACTTCTCAGAAACTGGAGAATCCTTTTCTCCCACTTGGAAAGTTCTGCCAATACCTGGTTGATGTCTTCAGCCCCTCAGACAAGCTGCCCTGTGTTAGGATTTGTAGATTTAGTGGGCCCTTGGCCCGAGATGGAACCACCCACAGGGTGGAGCCCCACTGAGCCTCACCATCGGGAGGCAAGGTCTGAGCTGCTGGAGACGCAACCCAGCAGTAGCTGGAGGTAGTAGAGAGAGAGAGAGAGAGAGAGCAGACAGGGTCAGGAAGGAGCTGGTGAGGATGACCCCAGGGGGTGGAGCCACGGGGAACATCAGCACTGGGCAGCTGACGTCAGCGATTCAGCTCGGGACATCCTTGTGTCTCTCTAGTAGAAGTAGAATGGCACTGGCCCACGGAGTGGGCTACGCCGGGAAAGTCACACAGTTCAAGTAGTATAGCAGTGGTCCGCAGAGTGGGGTGCACCAATGAAAGTCTCCACAATGGAAGTAGTACGGCAATGGTCCGCAGAGCGGGGTACACCGATGAGGGTCTCCACACTGTAGAGATGTCATGGCAATGGTCCGCAGAGTGGGGTACACCGAAGAGGCATTCACTGTAGAGGTGTCACGGCAATGGTCCGCAGAGCAGGGTACACCGAAGAGGTTCTCACTGTAGAGGTAGTTCCGGAAGTAGCCCCAAGGAGCGGGGAAAGCAACAGTCTGAGGCGCAGGGCCCTCCGAGGAGCGGGTACCCAAGAGATTCTTACGCCAAGGAATCAGGAACCAGAAGGAGAAGTCTGTAGCGGGAGCAGCAGATTTCAGCAATGAGGGAACTCGTTGCCAAGTCGTTGAGAGTCAGGGCCAGCCGGCTTAAGAGTTCGGGGTTGGTGACGTCATCCGGGGGGAACACCACCGAGGTTCCTGCCATGATGTGCTTAAGACTGGCCCAGGGGCACACGCGCACCTAAGGAACTCCAAAGGTAAGATGGCGGTCGGCGACGTCCTCGCTGCCCTGGAAGGCCCAGGAGCAGAGACAGAAGAGCCAGAGATAGCTGGCGGAGGTTGCGAGTCTACCCGAGGAAGAGAGAGCAGTGAGACATAAGGTGAGCAGCAGCGGTCGCAGCCGTCTGTGACCGACGGGCATAACACCCTGCTTTTGAGACATGGGGACAAATGCCTTCCAGAGCGCTGCAGACTATGGGATCCTTCCCGGAATCTCTCCAACCACTTCAAGAAAGAAAACACCTTTAGGAAAGGCAACGGTCCTTTCCCCTCCTGGAGCTTAGGAGAACTGCTGTTGTGAGTCCCAGCCATGGAGGACCACTGCCTGTCCTCCCTACCTCTTCTGCTGTGAGCTGGCACTTCTTCCGGTCGGCGCAGCATCCCCCGCTCCGGGGCCAGCCGACCACGGCCTCCCACGCGGCTCTAAACGCCACCACTCTGCTTCCTGTGGAGTCCTCCCTAGGTGCGCATGCGTGGGAGGCTCTGCCTCTTAAAGGGCCCATGGTGGGAAACTCCGGTCCAGCCCCTTCGGATGACATCAAGACTGAGGGCTATTTATTTGCCTTAGCAAGAGGTCATCTCCTAGGAGTGCTAGTTGCTGTCGTCTCTTGGTTCCTGCCTGAAGTTCCTGTGCCTGTTCCTGTGCCTGGTCCTGATCCTGCTCTGCTCCGGTCCTCACTCCTTCCTTCATACTCCCTGTGTTCCTCCTTGGCTTGATCCCCTGCTTCTGACCTTGGCTTGCTCCTCGTCTTCGCTTGACTGCTGCCCGTCTCGACCCCTAACCTGGTCCCTTCATCTCTGCTTGCCTGTTGCCTGCCCCGGATCCTCGGATTGGTCTCTCATTTTGCATCCTCTCTGCCAGCCCTGATCCACACTCCTGACCTCATCTTCTTCTCATCTCTTCTGCTACGCCAAGGCAACCTGCACCTAAGCCCTGCCAGCCCCGGTACCCAAGGGTTCAACCTGCGGGGAACGAGGGTTGGTATAGGTGAAGCTCCAGCTGGGTTGACCTCACCTTCACCACCTACCGACGACGGGAACCACTGAGGGCTGTCCCTCTGTGGTAGCGCTAACCCCCGTCCCGGCCCAAGGGTCAACAACCATAACAGTTGCAGTCCTAGCCACCTCTCCCTTGCTCCCTCAGTAACTTGTGGCATCACCTTTATAGATGTGGACCACTGACCCACCCTTTAAGGGATGGACCCTCATTATCACTTAAAATAACAATGTCTCCTATGGAATCTCTCCTTGCTGGAAGCTTCCTCTTGTAAACCTATGGGAAGGCCTATTCATAACATGATATTCTAAACTGAGGTAGTAAAACCCATAAAAGATGCAATGTAGCCTAATACACCTAGCTGAGGGCAGCAGACAATAGCTTGACTGTTTCCAAACTAAGCTTTTTCAAGCATCTACGGTTTCTTTGGCTTATGGCACTGTGCTTAAAATATTTTAATTTTTCCACTTACGTGGCTGTGCTTGCCCGAGCATGAAATGGGAAATGATCTAACTAACCATAAGAGTGCAATAATATCATCAAAGAACAAATTCTTGATGGCTTTTCATTTACAGGAATGTTCAGTCTGTTCAGCACATGATTTCTGCTGCTGCAGGCTTCCTATCATAAGTTTTGGTTCCCACATTCTTATTTTACACACATCCACAGGCGTTTTAATAACTAAAATTTTAACTAAAGGGAGCCAATCTAGTGTATACGTGTGTGACAAGTCACCCATGTAACCTGCTTCAAGAACTCGTTGGATCACTTGAAAATTAGAGCCCAGCCAAACACTTGCAGCAAATGGTGCCTTTATTTCCCTTCAGTTTCCGTTCCTTCACAGATAACAGTAGTTCCAACCCCTGAGGGAGGCACTAGGGTCACTCCAAATGTGTAAAGCATACATTTAAACACAGGCTGGCATAAACTCTATACAGCAACTAAAAGACACTTCTTGCTGTCTCCTGTTAACACTTTTAGTCCCAGGCTGTAGGCTTACAGGGAAATCCAGGGCCGGAGGAAGCACTAGGCGAGCTAGGCCTGTGCCTAGGGCGCTGAGACTTAGGGGCTGCCGCGGCAGGCAGCAGAATTTTGAAAGGGCAAAAAGTGCCCTTTCAAAATTCTGCCAGCCCCCGACTCGCCCTGCCTCCCCCCCCCCCCCCCCCCCCAAGTGCCACCCTCCCGACGCCCCTCCTGGTGGTCCAACGGAGAGCCCGGGAGCGATCTGCTGCTCCCAGGGCTTCGGCTGCCGCTAAGCAAAATGGCGCTGGTGACCTTTAGCCCCTACCATGTGACAGGGGCCAACCAATGGCACTGGTAGCCCCTGTCACAAGGTAGGGGCTGAAAGCCACCGGCACCATTTTGGTTAGTGGCAGCCGAGGCCCCGGGAGCAGCAGATCACTCCCGGGCCCTCCACTGGACCACCAGGGGGGGCGTCGGGAGGGTGGCACTGGGGGGGGGAAGCAGGGCAAGTCGGGGGCTGGCTGCCTGCCACGGCGCCCCCTAAGTCTTGGCACCTGGTCTCCGGCTGCACCGATCTTCCTTTCTTCGGCCACGTGATCAGCTAGACTGGCTGCACCAATCTTCTTTCTGTGTGTGTGTATGTGGTGTGTAAGTGAGAAAGGAATCTGCCAGTTTAAACAAATGAAATGTAATAATACATATACCTCAACTTTTGTGCTGGTAGCGCAACTTTTGAAAAGTTGGATGAAAGATGAAATTACTGAATTTTAAGCATCCCTCTTCTGGAAAATAAAATTTAACAAAGTGGGTAGAGACAAATATTAAAGCAAAAAAAAAAAAATTAAAGTATTTAAAATGTTCATCTCAACAAAATCACAAATTTAAGATACTGATGCCAGGTGGGGTTTGGTTTTGGTTTTTTTTTTGAAGCATAATTTAAGCATGAAGACTAGAATAGTTCCAATCTGAAATGTTTTGCTTTTTTTTTTTTTTTTTAAGCCTTTAGAAAATGTATATTTTTAAATGACTAAGACTGGAATCTTCCCATTTAAAAGGGAAGCTGACTAAGGATGTCTTTCTGTTCCATATCTCCCGCATGAATAATCATACGACTGATAGTTTGAAGAAAGACACTTGCTTTATTGCCTGAAAGCATAAAACAAGAGAAGCTGTACGGTGTGGGTGGCTATCCCTTGGGAGGACAGAATCTGAAGGAAGGGTGTCATTTCGCCTTCTGATAGGAATGTGGTTTTCTTATTTAACAGTTGGGAGCATCACTTTCACTTTTAGTAAAAGTGAAAAATGCTGCAAGTCTGAAAGCAAGGTGCTTCTGTGAGAGTGTAATGTGTATGTGAGACAGGGAGGGTGCTTCGTGTATGTGAGACAGGGAGGGTGTTTCTGTATATGTGTGGTGTATATGTGAGTCAGGGAGAGTGCTTGTGTGTGTCAATGTGTGTGTGTGCGAGAGAGATGGAGCATGTTTTTGGCTGGCTTGTGGCTGTGAGAGAGGGCATGTGTGTGATTGAGCCTGTTTGTAAGTTAGATAGAACATGTGTGTGATTGAGAGCTTGTGTGTAAGTGAAATAGAGAAAGCATGTATGTGATTGAAAGGCTGTGTGTAAGTAAGAGAAAGCAAGTGCTTTGTGTGATTGAGAGAGACTGGCCAGAGAGGTGACGTGTGTATGTGTGAGAGAGACTGATCAGGGAGATGACTGGAATGTGTGTGCTTGTGTGTGTGTGAGAGAGAAACTGGTTGGGGAGATGATTGGTGTGTGAGAGACAGAAACTGGTCCTGAGGGTGTGACTGGTGTGTGTGTGTGTGAGAGAGAGAAGAGACTGGTTGTGGTCCCTAAGGAAGAAGACTGTGAGGACAGCTTCAGCAGCTACTGCTGCTTCTGGTGTGGCCTGCAAGGGAAAGGAGTAGGAGAACTGCTGGAGAGGGTAAGTAAAGGTGGCTTTTTAAATTCATTTTTCTTGATTGACTACCATTTTAATTATTGGGTAGTATGTGATGTGTCTGCTGTTTGAAATATTTTATTGGTGTTTGGTAAAGCTTTCAAAATTTGCATGAGTCTTTAATTATTGGATATTCTATTCATCAGCTGTTTTCAAATTATTTTATTTGTATGATTTTATAATTATAATTAATGATTTATATATCTTGATTTTATTGATTTGTTTCACAAGGAAAGATGAAATTTTTGTTTTTCCATTGTTACACTGTATAGAGTCTGGTGTGATGCGTTTTACAGTTCAGTTTTTGTCTGCACATTTCTATTTATACTTTATGTGGCTTTATTCTGTATTTGGTGAGGGTTTGTGTTCTGTATGCAAAGACTGAGATGAAGCATTCTTTTAGCATGTGGTTTCTCTGTAGGGATCTGTAGTAGCTTGGCCTGTTCTGTTTTCCTGATAGGAGGTTTAGATTCTGGTGTAATATTTGTGGTATTCTTTTTCATAGGTAGGGTTGTTATTTTTTGAGTGTTGGCAGATAGTACTGTGTTGATACGGGAGGACCATGCTGAAATATATCACAATAGGTATGATGCCATATGAATTCCAAGATGCAATGTTTTCTTGTTGGCATCACAACAGTGCATGAAATTATCACAACAACTTGTATATTAATTTTACCTCAGAATGTCATTTTTCATGTAAAATATGTTATAAATGCATTATTTAAAATTGTGTATGGGGAGGGGGCGCCAGACTGTAAGGTTTGCCTAGGGTGCCTAATACCCTTGCACCAGCCCTGGGGAAATCCCTACCTGGAATGATAGCTCTTGGCCTACCACAGTCCCAGTCTGATTGGCCATTGCTTCTTTGGTTGCTTTCTGCCTCCCTGACAGTCTCGTGCTTTACTGTAATCGTGTTCATGGGCTTCATGAGACAACCTTTGTCAGGATTACAGTGACCAGCTGTTTCCATGTTTGAAGAGCAATCTGCTCCAGTCTTGATTGTACACACTGTAGTACCTGTGCTCTTCTTAGGGAAATCAGATCTACAAGTCCATGGATGCCATGGGATAAAACCAGGACTGGATCAGTCTGTCCCGCAAAACTGGAGAGGGGGGGGGGGGAAAGGAGGGGTGGAGTTCACCTTAATCAACATGTAAGAGCCCTCAATGACTTCATTCCCATACTGTCAAACCTGGCCAGGCTGTTACCATTCAATGAAAAAGAATAAGTTCTACACTATGAATTCTGAAATTCCATCATGTCGCTTTGCACAACACTTCCACGATGAGCACCTCCGGCGGGTGAAATCCTAGCACTATTTTATCTGCATTTGTGCAAACCCGAAACTCTTTGGGGTGAATTTTAAAAGCCCAGCACATGCCAAAGCCGGGAGATATGTGAGTATGTCTGAGTGATGCGCAATGAGGTTATTTTAAAAGCTGCCCATGTACACGAGTATCTCCCAGTATACGCACAAGTGAGAAAGCCCCAAAAGGGGTAGGGCATGAGTGTGGTCTGGGCGCAGCAAGAGCAGGACATAGGCATTCTGGGTTTTTAACATTCTGGGTCTTTAAGCACGCGCCAGGGTCCCCTGTTGCGTAACTTTACTACTGCTATGGATGGCATGTAAGGAATAAAAGAAAAATATCTAGGCTAGTCAGTGGGGTTTTAAGGGTCAGGACTAACAGGGGGAGACTATTAAACTAGGGAGGTTGGGAAGTCCTATCCTTTAACTGGGCAAACTGGTAACGAGCTGGGAAAACTCCCTATGGCGTCGGCACGCATCCCTTATATAATTCCCCCGCTTACGTGGTAGAGGCATCATTTGCACACACATGTATGTGTCTGTATAAAATTCTGTGCACATACATCCTATTTTATACCATAGGCACGTATATATGCACATATGATATAAAATGGCCCGTCCCTTCGTGCCAGCCGGCATACGCGCGCACACGTGCGGCCATGCAGCTGTTTCAAAGTTACCGTCCTTGTGTTTTTGGCATCAGCGGACCGGGTCATTTAGATTTGTGAGTTTTCTTCATGGCTGCTAGTTTTATTACATGAAACATTCCTCACATACCGGAACTGCTGGGCGGATCCCATAAAAACATAGTTTAACTTTTAATGGAATACAGTGTGCCAAGACATATCTTTGAGGTTGTAACCCGCCTAACCTGACTCCCAGTCCCTCCTAGGTTTCCAGCTTTGAACATTCCAGAGGTTGCCCAACTAACGAGGGCAGGGAGTACTAACACTGATCCTGCCTGCATGGCTAATTATGCAGTCACATTCTGAAGTGGCTGACCTCATTTTCTTAATTTAGCAATTAGTAAGGTCTTTCCTTTTTTGTTCTAACGACTTGGCTACGACCATAAAGGTTTCCCGTGTTCAGAGTGAGTAAATATTCCTCCTGGCAGTGCTGATCCATGTATGCAGGCTGTGACATACGTTCAATGAAAGGCCCCCACCCAACCGACAATTTTGAAAAAGGCCCCCAGATGGGGGGGGGGGTGAGGGGAGATCCCCCCTGGCTGCAAGTGGGCCCTCTACTTCCCCGGGCCCCTCTGCACTGCAGGGGCTGCTTGAGTGGAGTTTATACCACTCTCCATGATTCTGCACTCACACTTTTTGTACTGATATGGGCTTCTGCCTAGGCATTACATTTTGGGGAAATAATTGCTTAAGGAATAGCCACTGCTATTAATTGCATCAGTAGCATGGGATCTTCTTGGTGTTTGGGTACTTGCCAGGTTCTTGTGGCCTGGATTGGCCTCTGTTGGAAACAGGATGCTGGGCTTGATGGACCTTTGGTCTGACCCAGCATGGCAAGTTCTTATGTTCTTATGAGTTTTCAGACCCAGATCACTTGGTGGCATTTTCTGAAGGCTAAAGTCCGTGCGGGACCTTCCCCTCCTTACCCAAATGCTGGTTCCTTCTCCTCGGGTGTGCATGAGGGATGTGTGTTATCATGCATTAGTAGATCTATATAATCACTTTAATTGGTTTAATGCCCAGTAATGGTTATGTCTAACAAGTGAGCTTTATTTCATTTATTTCTTTTTTTTACGTGGGGGAAATGTCAAATTGTCCACCTAGATGTAGAGTAATTTTCAAAGGAAAAATACCTGTGGCACTTAGCACCTGCTTTTTTTTGTGGTGGTGATGGTGGTGGGGGGTGGAATTTCCAAGGAAAATAACCGTGCATAGATTTGAAAATACAAAAATATGCTGCCTTAGTTTCCTATCCTGCCGGAAAAAAACCCAACAGGTACACCTCACCTCCGTCCAGCTAAACATGTGTATGTTGTGGAAGACCGTAAGTGCTCTTAGCCAGATTGACAGCCCGGTGCAATATCGGCTCGCGTTAAACGGGCACTCATGACTGAGCGCCCTCTCTCCTAATGCACGCCCAGCCACCGCTCCTGGGCGTGCAATGCGTTATTTAAATGAGTTGTTATGCTAAAAAGGACGCGCTAGGCATAAATTGTTCGCCCCTAGCACATCCATGGTATCGGGTGCCCAGGAGAAGTGGTTGTTCGCCGATGAGGAAAACGGACCCTCAATTAATGGGTGTCCATTTCCCTAACCTGACCACCCATAGCATTTTTTTTTTCATGCCGCTTCCTGTGGTTCCTCCTATTTAGTATCCGGACGATACTAAGTAGGAGGAACCACAGAATAATAATATTTGTGGCTTTTTTTTCTGTCTTTATAGGGGAAGGGGGGGTTTAGATGGCTCGGAGCGCATAAAGACTTAATGCCAACCCTGAAGCTGGTGTTAAATCTTCTGTGTTAAAATGTTCGCATCAGGCACACAGTGATATTTTGCGTCAGGGGTAATAACTAATAGCCTCATCTATATGCATTTACATGTGATGAGCGCTATTAGCTACGCGCTGGTTTGGACGCGCATTTTGTATGCGCTAATTCCCTTATTGCATCGGGTGTTAGCCTAGCGCACCCAAAAGCTCGTTAGCCTGTGCGCTGGGCTCAGTGCGTGATATAGCATCCGCCTGTGAGTGAGAGAGGCTGTCGGAGAGCCCGCTTGCTGTAGTGCCTTTGAAATTTCTCCTCCTGATGAATCGATGGATTCTGTCTAGATTTTGAGTGCTTGATTTGACTTATGTAAATTATCTTTTGACATGGTAGATCTATTTTTCCTTCTTTTCACCAATGTATCAGACAGTATTTCTGCACAAGAGTGTTCTCCTCGTGTATCTGAAATGTGTAAATAGGAAAAAAATAAACTTTGAGGAATGCCTAAGTTCGTTAGTACCCCCTCATATTTAAAGCACAAAGTTAATGAGAATGCCCGTTTGTTATCTCATAGCTGGTAGGGATGTGCATTCGTTCAATTCGTCTTCGGAGGTTTGTGTACGTAAATTTTTTTATGCGCTTGCAATTTGATTTTATGCGTGTAAGGGCAACTTACGAGCATAAAATCGAATTTTATGCACATAGAACATTATTTATGTGTTTATCTCCTGGAAACAAATTGAAATGAAGGGGACATTATGAATGAATGTCCCAAACACTGGCTGCAACAAAAAAAAACACAAACCAAACGAAAAAGTTTTTTGGCTACACACCTCTGATAGCTGGGGCTCCCAACTTTCCTTTTCTGCTGGTAAATGCAGATAAAAATCAAAGACTCACCTTCATCTGTATTTATTTTTTTAGAAAGAAAATATTGAATAAATGAATATTACATTGATGAAGAATGTGCCTGTCTACAGGAAATAAAAAAAAAAATAACGAAATTTTACAAAATCATACAAGAAGAAGTAACCTTCTTCCTGGTGGTTCAAAGAAGTTTATTCATGAGTGTTTTTATACAAACATTCATTCCTCTTACTTCAGTGTTAGGGCCAAATTAGTGCAGGAAACACACTCACTCCCGGAGCTAAGTCCCAGTTCTCTTCACCAATCCTTTCAGCCCTGGCTCCAGGGTGGCAACAGCAGCAGCAGAGGCTCAACATTTAAAAATTTGCACGGGTTTGCAAGATAACAGGAAGCTTGTGTGAGAGTAGGGGGTGGGATGCCACAGGGCCCATCAGTGCATGGGGGGCAACAGGAAGCCCCCGTACTGACATTTTTTCTTTTAATGTTGAGTCACTGCTGCTGCTGCCCTAGAGCAGGCCCAGATGAAGGCATAACAGTGGCAGCAAACTCTGGCGACTATAAAAATCTGGCGCCAGAGGCAGTGACTTATATTGCCTATGCCTTGATCCAGGCAATGGTCAGGTTATTGGGCCATCTGCAAATCAACCACTCTAATCCAGGATTCCACAACCAGGCATTAACTTAGCATACACTTTAATAGAAAGCAAATGCATCCTGGCTTACCCTTGCAGGATTATGCACCATATTTCTGGCTCCTTCTATGCAGGAACAACAAGGGGATTCAGATTCAATAGTAGCTTAAGCAGAATCTTAGGCAAACTCACAGTTCAGTCGGGTCCAGATCAGGTTACACAGTTAATGCAAGAATTCACTATTTTGCCTTACAGATACGCTTATCTACACAAGCACAAGATGCATGGGTCTCCTTCAAGTCCTCACGGCTCAGCCTTCAGCTCTTGTAATGCCAGGAACATAATGGTGTTTCCAGCAACCCCCTTTTGAGCCCCTAAGGACCAATTTGGATCCTCAGGGGCGGGATTACAGGGCTGGACTTGGGAGGAAGCAAGCCCTTTCTGCTTGCTCAGCTTCCCTTCCATATAGTTAGCAAGTGGCTTAGAGACAATGCTCCTTCCTCTCACCCCAGTAGTCTGCTGAAGATCTTTTGCCCTGATACCGGCCCACAGTTGCACAGAAAGTGTCATAGGTGAGAGTTCTCCTGAATCACAGTCTCACCACCAGTACCTTATTCATTTCACCTCTAGAGACTTGGATTCAAATCTGTCCAAAGGCTGCTCAGAGAAATGACTCTGTGGCAAAATTGGTTCTTCATGAACAGCTTTTTGTACCACTAAAAGCAACACCCAAAACTGCCCAAAATTCTCAGTATCCAAGAAGCCCTGAAAGAAATGTTCTACTTTGGTTAAACATATACAGAAAAAAATCATGCAAGCAAAATTTTGCATCAGCATGGACTTTCAGCCCAGCCTTAAGTCTGGCCCAGTTTTTGTTGCTGGTAGAGTGGTGAAGCCTCTCCAGGTCATAAGAAAGAGATGAGCCAGATCTGGTTTTTTCAGCTCCTGTTTCCAAAGTTTACTCCCTCATAGTTTTTGAGATGAAAGAGAGAATTGGCTACCTGCCATGTTCTGAATTCTTGAATTTCAAGCCAGTTAGAGACTTGAAAATGTATGTAATACTCCTGCTTATTAAAAACGTTGGTTCTCATTTTTTGTCTGTGTGTGTGTGTGTGTGTGCTTTCTTCCCCCTGTGACAAAAAAGTGTTCTCTAATTGTATTTTCCCGTGACTGCAACGTGCGAGCAAGACCTTTTCAAAGGCAGCATGAGGTGAACAGGTCTTCCGTGGAAGGTAGAGTTTCGTGAAGCGTCAATATGCGATAAAACGCCGATAAAACGCCGTCTCTGGAAGGGCAGGCTCTGCTGTTGGCAGCCTTCCCATGTCAGCACAGCATGTTCGTACAGATTAGCGGACGGATGCTGTTGTGCATCTTCTAATTAGAACAAAATGTCAAAAAGGGAGGCGATAAAAAGCTAATGAGAAGAAAAGCCTGCCTCTTGGCTCTGATCCTCCTAACAGCATTCAGTGGCATTCCTTCTCGTGAAGATGCGTGCAAGCAAACTTAAATCTTCACTTCGAGGACATTAAACTCAATCATATAATACACCCGGATTACCCTGTAAACGCTAAATCCCTGAAATCAAACAATGTCCGAGCAGTAATCCCAAGACACCTTGCTTCCGCCAATGACAGCCCAAGCATTCCTGCAAGTTCCCCTTGTTATCCCTGCAGCGGGAGAAGGAACTTGTGGGTGAAGCAGTTTCAGAGCTGCTATCAGTTTAAAACAAGATTAAGGATTTACAAAAAGCTAATTTCTCAGCTTGTGCACAGTGGGTTTATTTTTGTGTGGAAATTTGGTATTTATGCCTTTCTGCAAGAACCGTTGCCACAGAGTGCCATATTTATGCAAGCAGTCAAAGCCTGATGAATGTTTTCATATTTCTTTGCTAATGCCTGAGAAACAAGGGGGAACCGAGAATTATGATGAATTCTCATAGAAAAGCACATGGCCACATTCTGTGGGTTTGGGACAAAAATCAAAACTAAGATGAAATGGGGTGTTATACTCCACAAAGGGGCACAGCTTTTTGCTTCTAGTGTAAAAATGTTCACTCCTTGGTCCTGGGTATGTGCCAAAAAGTAGCCAACGTGGCCAGACTGGTACTTGGCTCTATATTTATAGATTGGTGCACTGAATTTGGCAGAGACCTATATTGCGAGGATAGCATTCTTGCATGGTCCTTTATATGAACTGGAATTCTTTTCATAAGGATATTCTGCTTATACAGACATTTTCACTTCACCAACAATAAACTTGCATGAAGAAAATCCACTGTAGTTCCACATTAGCTCGTTGGCCTTGCCACGTGTTGAACGCAAAATCCTTTTGTCATGGGATTTGCAGAACGCAATGTGGTGTAGCAGAAGCTGCTGCAGAATTTCACAAACGGGGAAGGGTTTTATGGAAATTCCTTAGGAGATTTACAGGAAGGCTGTTTTGTGGCAAAAGGAGATTGTAGCAGTGACGCTCTCCATGACCTGCGGACTGCTTCTTACTCCTCAGATATTGTGTGCACATTGTGGAGGAAACCCAGATCCTCCTTTGAAAATAAAATATTCAGTGTGGAGGTTTAATCAATGCCAAGTTTGTGAGCGCACATGCAGGATATCGTTCCTTCTGTGGTCTGCATAATTCTATTGACTGGTTTTCAAAAATGTAATTAACTGCAACTGAAATATATTTTAGTAGCTGCAATGTTGATTTTGTACTTGGTGCAAGCCACTTATTGCCTTTATTACCTTTTAGACTTGTGTTAAATATTTTTAACTAAGGCATGCTCTATTTGCCACTGTGCTAGAATGTTTCCAAACCACTATTAGTTCTGCCCCCTTTTTAAACTCCAAGTTCCACTCAGTTCTGGTTATACAGCATTATGCTATTCTGGGTCCTTTTCGGAGGGGGGTGGCATATACATTGATAATGTAATTTAATGCAGAACCAGAAATGTAGAGGAAGTTAGGTACTTACTAGGAGCATTTATTGTTCCAGTCATTCTGTGTACTGAAGAATAAAAGAGGAAAGTAGGGTGCTGTAAGCAGGTTTAGGGGTGCAGGGACCCGTCTGCTACAGGACACTTCCAGTTGCCCTCCCACCTCACTTCATGATCATGTCAGGAAAAAGACAACGTGTATTCTCCTCAGAAACAGATTTTTATTTATCAAATTTGGCAGGATTTAGCATTTAGAAAAATAACAATTCCTGTCTCTAATATCCTGGCCACTAAGCTCCAGTTTTCCCTACAGAAAGTATTTGAAAAGTATTTATATCCCACACCCTCCAAAGTTCGGGATGGGTTACAAAGGCACATACATAATAAAATTTAAAACATGGAATTAAAACAAACTTAATATATAAGATAAATAAAATAAGATCTTAATGTTAAAAAAGAAGTGGAATTTCAAAGAAATTGGGAAACGGAACAAAAGAGATTATGGCGTACATAAATCAGGGAAAGCTCTGCAGGAAAAGGTGGTGTTTGAGAGCTTTCTTAAAAGCTTTTTTGTTTGCGGTTAGTCGGATGTTGGGGGGGATTGCATTCCATAAGATGGGTCCTGCTAGTTGTAACTAACCTTGTTGTTCTCTGAGAGGGAATTTGTAATAGAAGTTTATTTTCGATTTATGATTTTTGCATAGTATGTATACGTGTAATGATGCTGATAGCCAGGCAGAGTTATTGTTATAAATAAGGTTATGAATAAGAACATAAGAACATAAGAAATTGCCATGCTGGGTCAGACCAAGGGTCCATCAAGCCCAGCATCCTGCTTCCAACAGAGGCCAAACCAGGCCACAAGAACCTGGCAATTACCCAAACACTAAGAAGATCCCATGGTACTGATGCAATTAATAGCAGTGGCTATTCCCTAAGTAAACTTGATTAATAGCTGTTAATGGACTTCTCCTCCAAGAACTTATCCAAACCTTTTTTGAACCCAGCTACACTAACCACATCCACTAACCACTAACCACATCCACTAACCAGCTACACTAACCACATCCACTAACCACTAACCACATCCTCTGGCAACAAAATCCAGAGCTTTATTGTGCCAGGAAAAGTAGTGGAAACTATTCTAAAGATCAAAATCGTAGAGCATATAGAAAGACATGGTTTAATGGCTAGAGTGGCTGCTGGAGCGGCTAGAGTGGCTGCTGGTTGGTGACAACCATTGCAGGGTGTCACCAACACCTTGCCACTTAATTTTCATACCGTACTTGCTTATTCGCAATTCTAACAGTCATTATTCACCTTTATATAACCGTCTACTGCAGACCATATTCGCTTCTAAAGTTCTTTGTAAAAAAAGGTTAAATCTGTTAAATGCTATTGTTACATTCTATGTTACTTGTAATAATGTTCAATGGTTTATTGTTATTGTTCCATGTTCTATGTAAAAAAACCCAGGTCTAACTTCCCAGACCAGGGCAACCTCTTTCGTTACTTGTAAACCGGACTGATTTGTATTGCATACAGGAATTCCGGTATATAAAAATTTAAAATAAATAAATAAATAACACATTCAACATGGATTTACTCATGGGAAGTCTTGCCTCATAAACCCCTTCATTTTTTTGAAGGGGTTAATAAACATGTGGATAAAGATGAACCAGTAGATGTAGTATACTTGGATTTTCAGAAGGCATTTGACAAAGTCCCTCATGAGAGGCTTCTAAGAAAACTAAAAAGTCATGGGATAGGAGGCGATGTCCTTTTGTGGATTACAAACTGGTTAAAAGACAGGAAACAGAGTAGGATTAAATGGACAATTTTCTCAGTGGAAGGGAGTGGGCAGTGGAGTGCCTCAGGGGTCTGTATTGGGACCCATACTTTTCAATATATTTATAAATGATCGGGAAAGAAATATGACTAGTGAGGTAATCAAATTTGCAGATGATACAAAATTATTTAGAGTAGTTAAATCACAAGCAGATTGTGATAAATTGCAGGAAGACCTTCTGAGACTGGAAGATTGGGCATCCAAATGGCAGATGAAATTTAATGTGGATAAGTGCAAGGTGATGCATATAGGGAACAATAACTCATGCTATAGTTACACAATGTTAGGTTCCATATTAGGAGCTACCACCCAAGAAAGAGATCTAGGCGTCATAGTGGATAGCACATTGAAATCATCGGTTCAGTGTGCTGCGGCAGTCAAAAAAGCAAACAGTATGTTGGAAATTATTAGAAAGGGAATGGTGAATAAAAAACGGAAAATGTCATAACGCCTCTGTATCGCTCCATGGTGAGACCGCACCTTGAATACTGTATACAATTCTGGTCACCGCATCTCAAAAAAGATATAGTTGAGATGGAGAAGGTACAGAGAAGGGTGACCAAAATGATAAGGGGAATGGAACAGCTCCCCTATGAGGAAAGACTAAAGAGGTTAGGACTTTTTAGCTTGGAGAAGAGATGGCTATGGGGGGATATGATAGAGGTGTTTAAAATCATGAGAGGTCTAGAACGGGTAGATGTGAATCGGTTATTTACTCTTTCAGATAATAGAAAGACTAGGGGGCACTCCATGAAGTTAGCAAGTGGCACATTTAAAACTAATCGGAGAAAGTTATTTTTCACTCAACGCACAATTAAACTCTGGAATTTGTTGCCAGAGGATGTGGTTAGTACAGTTAGTGTAGCTGTGTTTAAAAAAGATGGGATAAGTTCTTGGAGGAGACGTCCATTACCTGCTATTAATTAAGTTGACTTAGAAAATAGCCACTGCTATTACTAGCAAGTACAGTAGCATGGAATAGACTTAGGTTTTGGGTACTTGCCAGGTTCTTATGGTCTGGATTGGCCACTGTTGGAAACAGGATGCTGGGCTTGATGGACCCTTGGTCTGACCCAGTATAGGCATGTTCTTAAGAATTTTCTCTGATTAGTCTTAAATGTGCTACTTGCTAACTTCATGGAATGCCCCCTAGTCCTTCTATTATTTGAAAGTGTAAATAACCAATTCACATCTACTCGTTCAAGACCACTCATGATCTTAAAGACCTCTATCATATCCCCCCTCAGCCGTCTCTTCTCCAAGCTAAACAACCCTAACCTCTTCAGCCTTTCCTTATAGGGGAGCTATTCCATCCCCTTTATCTTTTTTGGTTGCCTTTCTTAGAGACTGCTTATTATAAATTCATTTTGGTTGCCCTTCTTAGAGACTGCTTATTACAAATTCATTGATCACCGTAAATTACCGTATCAAACTTACAAACCATAGTATAAAATAGGTTAAAATAAAGTGTACAGATCATAGTAATAATAATACAAAGCATAAGAGAGAACTAAAAGCTTCATGGAACAAAAGTGATTTGTAATCTCCTCCAGAATAGTGCATTTGAATGGGACTTTGGGACGCTTCCCCCTGCCCCGTCATATCTTACTCATGTTGGCATCGAGGAAGTCTCCCCTTAGTGAAGGACTGGTCGTTTGCCCTCTTCAGCTACCAAGAATCCACAAGGAAGGTGGCCTGGGGAGCATGAGAAGAAAAGATATGGACTTAGATTAAGGATGGAAGGGGAGCTATACTGAGACTGAGGGGGTCTACACCATTTGGTAGGCAGCCAATTGTAGTTTATGAAGGACAGGTGATATACGATCAAAAGGTCTGCTGTTAGAAAGGAGTCAAGCTGCTGAATATTGTAAGAGTTGGAGTGGACGAATGGTGGATTGGGAGAGGCCTAAATACAATGAATTGCAATAGTCTAAACTGGAAAGAATTAGAGATTGAACTACAGTGCAGAAATGATCAGGATCAAGTAAATGTTTTATGCATTTGAGTAGACAGATTTTGTAGAAGGAGGTTTTCAGAAGTGTTTTGATGTGTGTGGTTAGATCTAATTTGGGATCTAATATGATGCCTAGGTTGCGGACTTGCTTTACAATCTTGATGGTGGAATTGTCTTATTGGATAGTTGTAGGAATATTGCCAAAGTGGGGGTTTCCCAAGATGAGTATTTCTGTTTTTGATACATTTAAGCTTAATTTATTCTGTAGTAGCCACTTCTTAATGGTTGATAGACAAAGTTCCAGAAATTTGAGTGTATCTAGCCAAGTATATTTAGTTGGGAAATAGAATTGAATGTCTGCATATATTCTGTATGTCACGCCTAAGGTGGAAAGTAATTGGCAGATTGAAGTGAGATATATATTAAACAAGGCAGCTAAAAGAGCGGATCCTTGTGGAACTCCTGTGTTTAAGGCGAATGGAATAGAGCGAGTTTCATTGATGGAAATTTACTGATATCTATTCTTTATATAAGAATGAAACCAATTATGTACTGTACCGGATATTCTTAAATTTGTAAGATGTGCTAATAAAATGTGATGATTTATAGTGTCAAAGGCTGCAGATAGATCTAGAAAAACGGAGATGTATGAGGTTCCGAAATCAAAGCCACGGTAAATAATGGTGCTGAAAATTAGTAACATTTCTATGCTGTAATTAGTTCTGAAACTGAATTGGTATTGGTCTAGGAGGGCATGTTCATCGAGAAAAAAGGTAAGCTGTTTAAATATGACTGATTTGGTTATTTTTGCAAGAAATGGTAAATAGGAGACTGGGTGAAGTTCAGAAAAATCCGGGTTATTATTAACTTTCTTTGGAATTGGAGTAACTACTGAAGTTTTTAAGGTGTCCAGAATGCCTGTTTTAGTGAGGAGTTGATGATATTGGCTATGGGAAAGGCAATGTATTCTTTAATTGTTTTGAAGAAATTGAAGGCGCAAGGTGAGCAAGGGTGGGATGAATGTTTTATCTTAGAAATAATTTGCAAAATTTCAGTGCTAGCTACCGTTTCAAAAGTGTCCCAGGATTGTGATGCTGGGGTATTTATTGCAGTAGAAAGTGAATTTGGAAAGGTAGAAACTATTGTTCAGATTTTTGAGTCAAAAAATTTGCCAAATGAGTTACATAACTCAGTCGGTGGGTCTACTTTAGAATATTTAATAGTTTTGTTGTTATGATTGGTAATCGATTTTACAATATTGAATAAAGTTGTTGGGTTGTTGTTGGATGCTTTGATACGTTTAGTAAAATACCTTTTTTTGGCATTATTTACTGCTGTTCGATATAAGGCAAGTTCTGCATTGAACAAGGTGAGATTGGATGGGCTTATGCCATAAACCTTAGCCTGCTTAACATTAATACTTATGGCTAACTTACCCCTGGTCCCAACTGCACATATTCTCCATACCTGAAGCAGCTCTGGCTGGAGGTCTGGATAATATGTGCAGGGAAGGAGACTTACTTCCTGGGTTTGGTGCTGGCAGAGTTGGCAGTGATCCAGGAAGGAGACTTGCTTCTGGCTCTGGTTCTTGCCGGGCTGTCTGGGGCTTGCTCTCGCCCCTCACCATCTCAGAATCTGTGTCACTCTCCGCACCTGAGCAGGGCGTCTCCTCTCCCCGGTCTCCTGGCTACATCTAGTCTTCTCCCTCCTCAATAGCGCATTCACTCTTTCAGGGTCTTGCTTCCCTTTCAGGGTCTCGCTCCCAGTATCACTTCCGCCTCCTTATTTCCCCCCTGTCTTTACTTTCCAGCTGATAAATATGCATAAGCTCATGCATAATCACGTGGTGGGTGGAGGTTCTTTGCCACATTGCAAGTCTTTTTCCCCTCCCCATTTTTTCGGGGAGGTCCTGCCACATTGCAGGTCTCTTTCCCCCTCCTCATTTCTTCGGGGGAAGTCATGTCTGTATGCCAAGCTGTATGCCAAGCTGTATGCCAAGCTATTTATGCCAGTGTTTTTCTCTGTCTCTGACTCCTCCCTCCCCCTTTTTTTCCAAGGGTGGAGGTCTTTCTGACCTTTGGACTTGCTTAGCCAGTTCATGACTCCTGCTTATGAGCTTAAGTTGTTGTATTGTCTCTCTATCTTCTTTTTATTTGCACAAGCACTTAGAAATAGGCAGATCTAGATAAATTATCCTTGTGTAAAGTTCTCATCAGGGCAAGGTCTCTTGTTTTTCCATTGAGACAGTATTTTTGGGGCCTGTCAGTATTTGACTGCATACTTATTTGGCTATTATGATTCATATTTGGTGCTTTCGGTGGTAAAACATGGGATATCTCCCTACAGTCTGACTTCCTAAGAAATATCTCAGCCTGGCTCTATTGGTGCTTTATGGATTTTAGTGCAGTTATTGATAGGATGAGTATTTAATTTAATGAAGTGCTGACAAAATTTCTAGAGCCTGAATGATACAATGGAGGATAAATACAAATCTTACAGGCACAGAGCTGTTTACTGAATAATTAGGGTTGATTATGGAAACAGCCAACCAGGAATCCCACTCAGAGTTCCATGGCTGTCCACAGATCTATAGGAGATGGCATTAAATAGGTGGTACTAGAGCTCAGGGCATGCCCTTAGATCTTTCCGTCTAAATATGAGGATAGGGTGAGATATGAGAGATATGAAGATAGGGAGTAGATGCAGGCAGGATGCAGTGGGAGACTACAGAAAAAAGAGCAGGTTTTATGGAGACTAATTTAGCCTTCCCACTGCTATTAATTGCATCAGTAGCATGGGATCTTCTTAGTGTTTGGGTAATTGCCAAGTTCTTATGGCCTGGTTTGGACTCTGTTGGAAACAGGATGCTGGGCTTGATGGACCCAGCATGGCAATTTCTTATGTTCTTATGTTCTTACCACATGCATCTTCAGATTTGCATTGGAGAAGAAAGAGAGCAAATAAGAGGGAATTCTAGACTTGGAGAGAAGAGTAAGCTGATAAGCCAGACAGCAAGTGGAGCATGAGTCTTTTGTCAAATACCTAGAGTAGAAGAGAATAAAATGCTGACATGGCTAAGAGAAGTGTTGGATGTGGCAAGAGAGGAGGAGAAGTTTGCATTTCATGTGGGAGAGAATAAGGAACAAGTTTGGAGACAGCTGCATGATTGATTATATAATTCCAGAAGAGAGGAAAAGATGTTAAGAAAAAGGTGTGACCTAATTACCAGTTCTGCATCTGTTTTTAAATCTTTTAATTTGCAGATTAAGAGTTAAACTTTTTTTATGCTGCTGAAGATTGGAAGATTTATTATTGAACATTTCATAAAGAATGGGCCATGTCCTTTTCCCGAAAAAAAATACAAGTGGCCAGCTTTTCTGCCTTGTTAGTTTTATATCCATTAAATTATTATTGCATTTAATGATGCACAAAACTGATGATGTGAAAACATATTACAGAGGGAACTAACTAGTCATACCTAAGAACTGTTTCTAAATGGGCACAGTAAATTTTAAATCTTGGTCTTCTGTTAATTTAAAATGCATACACATACACACACACACACACACACACACACACACACTCACGCACACACACAGATAGATTCACCATGTAGTCACCACCACGGCAAGCCTGCAAGGATGATGCTTTCCTGGCGGAACCCAGTTTACACGGCCTGAGTCAATAATGTGGTACTTACATAGGTTTGAAGCAAAAACAAAAAAGCTACAGATCTGAAAGTGGGGAGGAAAGGTAAAATGCAAGGTATAAAGTATCCCGTGTTACTAAATAAGGCATCTACAGATAAAACTTTCATTTGTTAAATATATATTGCACATTACCTATCCTCACATCATAGAGTATAGAGTGTTGTGTTTTAGCCTTGTGGAATATTTTTTGTGACAAGAGAAGACCACAGCCTATTTCTTCAAAATATTTCTTGACATTTTTCTGCCACTTTTGATAAACGATCTGATTTATTTTTCGGTGGGCATTAATATTTAATTGGGTAAGAGGTTGGAGATCACAGTACTGAAGATGCCAAACCTGCAGGTACCAAAATGATAAGGGGAATGGAACAACTCCCCTATGAGGAAAGACTAAAGAGGTTAGGACTTTTCAGCTTGGAGAAGAGACGACTGAGGGGGGATATGATAGAGGTGTTTAAAATCATGAGAGGTCTAGAACGGGTAGATGTGAATTGGTTATTTACTCTTTCGGATAGTAGAAAGACTAGGGGGCACTCCATGAAGTTAGCATGGGGCACATTTAAAACTAATCGGAGAAAGTTCTTTTTTACTCAACGCACAATTAAACTCTGGAATTTGTTGCCAGAGAATGTGGTTAGTGCAGTTAGTATAGCTGTGTTTAAAAAAGGATTGGATAAGTTCTTGGAGGAGAAGTCCATTACCTGCTATTAAGTTCACTTAGAGAATAGCCACTGCCATTAGCAATGGTAACCTGGAATAGACTTAGTTTTTGGGTACTTGCCAGGTTCTTATGGCCTGGATTGGCCACTGTTGGAAACAGGATGCTGGGCTTGATGGACCCTTGGTCTGACCCAGTATGGCATTTTCTTATGTTCTTATGTTCTTAGCATTAAGGGAATATCAAATAATTCCTTCCCCCCACCCCCATGAGTGATTTATCTTCCTCTCCCAGAACAGATAAGAAAGCGAAAAATTGAAAAGTTTATTCACCTCAATAGAGAATACAAGCACTGCTGCAGAATTCACTGCTTCTTGAAATAACTGGCTGCTAGGAATGTGCATTTGTTTTAAAATGAAGGTTAATGTGAACCAAAGCAGGTATTTTCATTTTGGTTCATTTTAACATTAAAAACATAGAACCGTGTCGGCAGAAAAAGGCCATAAGGCCTATCTAGATTGCCCAGCCACCCCAATTCACCTTTATAATCCCTACCATTCCCTCAGGGATCCCGTGTGTTTATACCATGCTTTCTTGAATTCAGATACTCTTCCACTCTTCACCATCCCCATGGGTAGGATGTTCCATGCATCCATAACCCTCTTTGTAATGAAATATTTCTTACATTACTGCTAAGTAGGTCTCCTTTCACCCTCATCCCATGACCCTTCATTCTGGAGCCTTCTTTCCCTTGAAAGAGGCCTGTTTCTTATGCATGAAAATCTTGGAGGTATTTAAATGTCTCTTATCATATCTACCCTACCTTGCCTTTCCTCTAAGGTATACATATTACGATCTTTAAATCTGTGCACATATGTTTTAAAACAAAGCCCATTGATCATTTTAGTAGCCACCCTGTGGACCTCCATCCTGTTTATATCCTTTGGAAGGTGCGGTCTCCAGAACAGGGCACAGTATTCCAAGTGAGGTCTCACCAGGGCCTCTACATGGGCAATATCTTTATCTTTATTCAGATTTATAAATCACCTAAAACAATACACTAGGCATGTACAAGTACAACAAACTTAAAATACTGTAATATCACTTCCCTTTTTCTGCTGACCATTCTTCTCCCTTTGCAGCCAAGCATCTTTCTGGCTTTTCTCATCTCTTTTTACCTAGAAACAAAGCATAACTCCTAAAAAAAAATCCCTAGAATTTTTGGGTACATTCAATTTGGAAGATAGTGTGCGCTATTTGCAAATAGCATGTGCTATTTTCCAAAACAAACCTAAATGAAATACAAATAAAAAAAGGTAAAAAAAAAAAAAATGAATGGGAAAACATTTCCCCTGCACAGCTTTACTGGCTACTGAGAGTTCTTAGAATTTATCTTCTACAGCAGTTTTCATTTTCCCTTGATAATTAGATCTTTGTCCTATGGCTTTGCACTTCATTACACCTGATTCAATAGTATAGCACACTACAGAAATCCTCCTGACCCCTAAAGTAAATGATTTCTGCATTTAACTTAACAGCAGAGCAAAACCACTAGCAATCTAGAATTAAAAATTATAAGCACTTTTGGAAGCAACCAAGCCATAACCAAAATTACACATATTTTATGAGAGGTAAGACAAAGACATGCTAATTTGAACACAGAAGAAATGCTGACTCACTCTAGAACTCAATAGCCTGGAATGCAGTTTCCATGATTATTATTTCACTTGTTCAGTTTCATGTTACAAAGATGTTAGGAAAAGAAAGAAAAAAAACCCTTACATTACTCTTCTGCTTTATAAAAGTTAAGAGACTTCTACTTTGCAGGTTGCAATAACTTCTGCTGGACCAACACAGGTCACACCTAAAGAAGGGGACCTAATTGGTCTGGATGGCTCTTGTTATTGTACAATAGGGATATGCTGTGTTTCTGGCACATAGTCAAGGAAATTTCAGTGACATTTGTTGTTTCATTTTATGTCATTTTCTCTCTGTAATGACACAAAAGAACAACAAAATGTAATTTTGCTTTGTTTCTGCATTTTAATGTGTGCTAAAATGCAGAAACGAAATGAGAAAATTGTAAACAAAATTTTTCCCCATGCACATCCCTATACACGTCATTGTTGGATAAATATTATGTTGGTCCAACAAGAAGTACTAAAGCCTGCAGAGGACCCAGTTTTTTCTGGGCCTAATAGAGTACATCAGCTAGAACTGTGAATTCAAATTAGTACCTACCTTTTGACACTTTTGATTGATTTGTCAATATTTCAAACTACATCCTGTTTATGGTCTCACTCACTGTTTCCCAACTTATCCAACAATGAATTTGCATGGGTCTCCAATGTGTGCAAATCTATCTCAAGCATATTTATTACAGATATCCTGAAAATCTGATTGGTTAAGTGTGCTTCCAGGATAGAGGGTTGGGAAACACTACTCTAACTTGAAATGCTAGAATTATTTCAGGTGGACACAAAGCGGATGATATCATTGTATGTAGAACATTTCAGAGTAAGTAAATCAAATATAACAATCAATAATCACTATTTCAAGCCCAGGGAGGGAGAGAGGATGGCAGCCTGTTGCTTTACTGACAACAGAGTGCTACTGAAAGACAGACTTAGAGGAGACTTCCTACATGACCTTGGAGCCAGTGAGGGTTCCTGAGTCGCTCAGGCACGCTGCCTGGGGTAGGGATTTGATTATAGAGGGAATATGGGGTTGGGGAATAGTTATTATACATAATCACAATAACAAAAAAATGAGGAGGCCCCTAAAACTAGGAAAAATGTTGAAGAATAAAACGTTAGAATAGGGGAATTTCAGAAAGGTGACACTTAAGAGCCAAAGAGAAACAGATAAGTATGAGAAAAAAATGTGAAGCTTGCTGGGCAGACTGGATGGGCCGTTTGGTCTTCTTCTGCCGTCATTTCTATGTTTCTATGTTTCTATTATTAATTATGTCATCTCCCTTACTCCTGTACTTGTGCTGAAGGGTATCAGAAGTAGTGCCATCAGACTGATACTGGTTTTAGACCCTTTGGAAGAACATCTGTGTAAGCTATGAGGTACAAAGGGCTTGACCTTCTGGTAGCATGCAGCCTTAAAAACCGAATGAATTTTGCATGACCAGAAGTGTGAGCTGGTAATCTGGATGACATCAAGGGACTGTGTGGGTGAGAGCCATGTTCACAAAATGTTTTGGACCAAAGGAACAGTTTGGGGAAAACTTGTTCGCGTAACATTTTTTTATGGAAATCACTGTCAGTCTCCGGTTTTATTTGGCAGTGCTGGTCCCATCGGACCTGATTCAGACTTGTCAAAGCAGCGCATATGCCCTGCACAGAAGGGACCTGCACATCGGAAAAGGCAAATTTGGTGAAAAATCAGTTTTTCTGATTGGGTCTTTTCCAGGTGAGTATGTGGGGAGTATATTGTGTGGAAAAAATGTTTGAATTCTGTCCATAGATTAGTGCCAGAACTTATTGGAGTTTGGATTGTTACAGTAGATGCCTTCCCAAATCCTTTTGTTGTCCAAGGACGACCTTGGCCATCCTTGCTGTGGTCATTGGGTGCCTCTACACCTGACATTGATGCTACATGTGAGCTCCTCCAGCTAATGCAGGGAGACTTTGCCCCTCTACAGAAAGTTTGAAATAAATTATTTAAATTGTTTCTTTGGTTGGTCCTGATGGGCCATCAACAGCCCCAGATTTGATTCGTGGATCCAGTGTCTGCTCCTCAACCCAGCCAGGACTGGGAACACTGTTGTATTCACAGTCTCCAAGGATTTGGGGGGGGGGGGGGCGCTTGGTAAATGGCCATCGCCCTTCAGTGATACCTACTGGCCTGCCCTATAGCGCACTCATACCAAGTTGTGAAGGAAGCCATGCTGTGTGCCTTTCAGCTGAGGCCCATTGCTCCCATGGCCAGACTGGGTTATGAAGTGTTATGACTGCGCTGCCCGCGGGTTCCCCCGCGAGCAGACACTCACCCCATGCTGTTGTTCACCCGACTCGGCAGGATGCCGCCGTCGGGCCTTCCATGCGGCTGGAGCCGCAGTCGTTGCTGCCCACGCGGCCCGGAGGCCGCCCTGGAGTCTCCTGTGCTCCGCGGTCGGAGCCGCGGTCTTGTTTCATCTTCTTCGGGGCCCGGGACCGCCCCCAATGCTGACTTCATCTTCACGGCGCTAAGGCTGCAGCTCCGGGCTGGAGTAGTGGCTGGAGCTGCCCCTGGGGCCTCCTGCAGCGGCTGGAGCCGCTGCCGACGTCGGAGCCTGCGTCCAGGCTCAGCCCTGCCTCTTCTGATGCTGTGCGTCGGTGCAGGCCGCTGTCCGCGGTCCTGCACAGCTTCCTGCTTGCTTCTCTTAGGCGCCGGCCCGCGCCGGCCCCACCTTTGATGGGACTTCCTGCTTTAGCCCTATAAAGGGCTGCTTTGTCAGTCTGTTCTTCGCCTTGCATCGTGATGACTTCCCTCTGGAGGCTCCTGCCTGCCAGAGCCTTGTAAGGTCTTCTGTCTTCGTGGAGCTCCTTGTCTCGTCTCGTCTGCCTTCTTCCATGTCTTCATGTCTTGGTGTTCCGCCTGAGGTCCCGGTCCATGTTTTGATGTCTCGCTATGTTCCTCCTCGTCCTGATGTGTGTTCTTGCGTCTCGTCTTCTACGCTCCTGAGCCTTCTGGTCCTGTGGGTCGGACTCCCTCGGACGACGTCTTTCCCGGGTTGGAGTGGCCTGCAGGTGGACTGGTGTCCTGCGCTCTCAAGCCGTCTTGTTCTGGATCTTTCCTGTGCTGTCCCGTTCTCCTTGTGGTCCGTGACCAGCCTGCAAGGGCTGTGTAGGGCGCACAGTGGGACAGGGTGGTCCGCGACTCAGTCCCGCGGGTGGCCTGAGTAGGGCGCCCTGAGAGACAGTGCCAATGTCCATGCCTTGTGTTTTGCCTAATTGGATGTCAAGTTCTTTGTCATGGATGCCGTTGCATCAGCCATGTGTCTTCGTCATGGATGCCGTCGCATCAACCCCGTGTCTTCGTCCAAGGATGCCGTTGCATCAACCCACTGTCTTCGTCTAGATGCCGTCGCATCAATCATTGTCATGTCTTCGTGTCAAGGCCGTCTGCCCTCAATCTCAGGCCAGGCCTGCTGCTCCATGCTGCTCGCAGCAGGTCCGAAAGGGCTCGGAATGGTCGGAGGACCATTCAACTTCCAACATCCTCAGATGTTGGCCATGGGAGCTTGCCGGCCTGGCAGAGGGTAAGACCATCAGCCATGCAGAGCCACCGTCAACCCTCGGCTCGGCCTTGAAGGTCTGGGCCCGAGCTGAGGCCCATGGGCACACTAAAACCGCCTATACGTAACATGAAGCCCTGGTGGGCAGGATGGGCAGGATTTATTGAAAGGCAGAAATGAGCAGCAAATAAGAAATGAAGCTGCCAGGTTTTACAAATAATTGTTTAATTCAATTTAAAACAGCATTCATAGTGCACTTTTTTTTTTTTTTTTTTAAACACAACCTGCAAAACTTATTATTTCATAACAAACCTAAATTCACTGATCCTGAAAGCCAGCAATAAAAATTCTACCCAACTTCATCTTAGATATTAATTTAAAAAAATAAATGTATTTATTTTATCAGGCACTTCAAAGTGGATTACATTCAGGTATTGTGTTTTTGAGTTTCTTTTAATCAGCGTTAATCAAGAGATTTCTCTGATTGCCTTTCTGGGCCGAGGAAGAAATATTTGCTAGGTTTTGTAGGTTTCGTGGACCCTTGGCCTGAAGTGCGGGTTGGCGCTACCTGAGGAGTTGGGCCCCACAGGTCCTCACCGTCGGGAGGCGAGGTTGACTGGAAACAAAGGTAACAGGACTACAGCTATGGCCCAGGAGAGAGGAGGTGTAGAAGAACTGCCTGCGTCACAGCCACATGATCGCAGGTGCCTGCACTGCAGCAGTACTGCGGGGTGCACCGAGGAGCGGGGATGGAAAGAGTCAGTTCAGTGATATCACAGTGCTAAGCAGGTCTGGAGAGAGCATATACCAGAGGAAGGATCTCCAATGCAGAAGCACCTAGGGCAGGCCTCGAGGAACGGGGAGCGTGGAGGCAGGGTCTCTGGTATAATGACGCTGAGGCTATCCCGAGGAGTGGGGAAAGTGTAGAGACAGGATCTCTGGTATAGTAACGCGGAGGCTACCCTGAGGAGTGGGGAAGTGTAGAGACAGGATCTCTGGTATAGTAACACTGAGGCTACCATGAGGAGCGGGGAAGCGTAGAGACAGGATCTCTGGTATAGTAACACTGAGGCTACCATGAGGAGCGGGGAAGCGTAGAGACAGGATCTCTGTTGTAGTAATGCTGAGGCTACACCGAGGAGTGGGGAAGCATAGAGACAGGATCTCTGGCGTAGTAACGCTGAGGCTACACCGAGGAGTGGGGAAGCATAGAGACAGGATCTCTGGCGTAGTAACGCTGAGGCTACACCGAGGAGTGGGGAAGTGTAGAGACAGGATCTCTGTTGTAGTAATGCTGAGGCTACACCGAGGAGTGGGGAAGCATGGAGACAGGATCTCTGGCGTAGTAACGCTGAGGCTACACCGAGGAGTGGGGAAGTGTAGAGACAGGATCTCTGGCGTAGTAACGCTGAGGCTACACCGAGGAGTGGGGAAGTGTAGAGACAGGATCTCTGTTGTAGTAATGCTGAGGCTACACCGAGGAGTGGGGAAGTGCGGAGACAGAGTTCCAAGAATGGAAACGCAGAGCAGGCCCCCGAGGAGCGGGTACCCAGAGCCAGAATCCACAGAGATCCAAGGCAGGAACCTCAGGTCCGGAGAACAGGAACAAGCACCAGAGGAGCTCAGGGAACTAGTTGCCAAATCGGTTAATGTAGGCCAAAGGAGGTGCTTAAATATCTCAGGCTTGTGATGGCATCAGCCGGGGACGACCCTGGAGTTCTCGCCATTGGCCCTTTAAAGGGAGGACTGATGGCGCGCACACGCGCCTAAGGAAGCCCAGAGTCGGAGCGTTGGTCGGCGCCGTCCCAGCCGCCACGTGGGGCACGGAGAGCCAGGAGGAATGTGGCGGTAGCGGCTGGCCACAGCCGCGACTTCACCAGGAGTGGAAAGCCAGGCATGACATGATGTGAGTTGGGTCGACTGCGGACGGCCATGGCCGACGGTCATAATAATATTTTTATCTATGGATCATTAACAGTTAGTCCTACAAGAGGTATTCTCACCCTTTCCCCCCTGAATCACTATAAATAATAGACCACAATGGAGTCTGTTTGAAAGAGACTGAATTTAAAGGACTGGTAGCTTTCTTACCCAAGCAAACGATTATATTAAAGATAAAAGACAATGATGTTCTGGTGAAGATGAATGAGTACTTTAAAAGTGTCGTTATTACTGGAGTCTGTAAACATAAAAGCACATCTATCATTGCAGCCTTAGTTAAAATTTGTGGCACAAAATATATTACAATTTATTAAATCACATTTCCCTTTGGATGTGTTCTGACTTCAAGTGGTCCAGAATAACAAGGGATCAACAACTAGCAGTTCTCCCAGGAACAAAAATAATCAGATGTGGCGATAGCTAGATATATACTCATTGCTTTCGCCCTGAGTTGATGCTTGCCTCATCACGGTGCTAAATTGGGTATTGGGGACCCCCTCAGCCACTTGGATTTTCAAGGAATCCCTGATAAATATGCATGGAATATATCTGAATTTATCTCATGCATATTCATTAGAGATATCCTGAAAAGCAGGCCAGTTTGGAGCAGGGAGGGGGCCTGAAGAGGCGTGTCTCTATCCCCATGTCCTAGCACGGTGCTGATCCCAGCTGTGATATATCCCCTCCCCCACCCACACACACACAAACTATAGAGTTGAGAGAAAAGCTATGAAGGAAAACAATATTATTTACCAGTGTTTGGTACAAAATAGATGTTCCTAGTTTGATATCTGAATTTCTCTGTGTTTGTTTACTCAAAAAATAATCTAATTCAAAACCTCTATTTTTCTATATTTAATACTACCTTTGGTGACTGAGTGGTGTAGATCAGTGGTCCCCAAACCTGTCCTGGAGGGCCACCAGCCAGTCGGGTTTTTGGGATATCCACAATGAATATGCATGAGAGAAAATTTGCATGTTATGGAGGCAGTGCATGCAAATTTTCTCTCATGCATATTTATTGAGGATATTCCAAAAACCCGACTGGCTGGTGGCCCTCCAGGACAGGTTTGGGGACCCCTGGTATAGATAGTTTCCTAAATTTAAGAGCGAGTTCTTCCTAGTATTTTACCTTTTTTTTTTTTTTTTGCTGGTACTTTACATCAGAAATAGATAAGTGCTATCTCATCATTTTGTAATACTAAAACAGCCTCTGCTATGTGCTTCCTTGCTATTACTGACGATACCGCAAGTTGCAACTGCTGCTGTGGTGATTGGTAATTTGTTAGCCCCTGGATCATTTGCGACAATGAATACTTAAGAATGTCTCCTGAGCTTTCATGGCCCGGGAGAAAAGCAGCAGAAGCTCAGTATGAAACTTTGTGGCGCCCCTTAACGTGACAACAAACACAACCAAATTCTGATGGGTGCCCAGAGCTGGCCTTCTGTTTGGTTATGCAAGCTGTCTGGCTTTCTGATGGTCAAAGAAAATCACTTCTCTTTGAGATTTACTTGGCAGCCAATCCCTTCAATCTCCTCAGCGATGCACTGTTTAAATATTCTGCCTTTCCAGTGAAAATCTAGGCCAGCTCGCCACTTTGAGCTGCCATTCCTTCTACCTGTGATACCATCTGGGATCAGTTCCTTGATTGACAGAGCTCATGGTTGTGCTTCCGAGGCATGTGTCATCCATGCCATCACCGCAGGCCCGTCCTTGCGTCCATGACTCTCTCAAATATGTGATTACATAGTTCTGAGAGCCAGAGGGTCAATATGCGGATCCCTTTCTAAGACGAGAGAATGCATTTTCATTCAGGCTTGCAAGCCTCTGCCAGCTCTATGACAAATTATTTCTTGAAGTCATATTGCAGCATACAACATTATTGGGATTCAGTGGGAAAACCCATCAGCTTCGCTAGGCATAGAGCTAATTTCATCCATTAGAAAAATAGGTTTCATTTTTCAAATGTTACATAATGCTTCCCACCCCATTTATTTCAACCAAACCAGAAAACAACAACAGTTTCGTGGCATATCTTGATAACCTGCCAACTCTCTTCATTATAATCACAAATCTGCCATATGCAATGTTAAAATACATTGTTGAAATATTTTTTTTCTGGGAAATATGTTAAAGCAATTTCCTGTTGTCTGTTGTCATTTATGTCTGTTAAGGAGGTCATCTTCTGGTGACAATTGACGCTATCATGAGTTTTCTTTAAGGGAGCAATTTTATAACATCACATATAAGTAAGCTGGTAAATATCTGCATAAATGGTACCAGTTTTCAAAATGGACTTACGTGCAAAAGTCTGCTTTGAAAACTACATGGACACAATTACACCTGCTATTTGGTGCAGGTAGTTTTGCTGACAGAATATATGCATGTGTAGGTCGTAACCCTGTTCTCCTATGCACACAGGGACAGTAACTTTTAAACAGACGCGCTTGTTATAGAACACCTTCCCCACGCGCGCACGTATATGCAATTGTAAGTGGAGGTGCACGAATGCCACCTCTGCCATGCAAATGGGGGATTTTCAAAGACATTACCAGTTTTACCAGTTCGTTCCCGGTTCGCCCAGGTAAGGGATAGGACTTCCAAACAAATCCCAGTTTAATAGCCTCCCTTCTGCCCTGTTAGCCCCAAGCCTTAAACTCTTCCGATCTATTTATCATTATTTTATAATTTGCACATCATCCACAGGAGCAGTAAAGTTATGCAGCAGGGGACCCCCAGCGCGTGCCTGTGCGAGTACGTGTTTATGCGCTAATTTAAATGTGAAATCCAGGAATGCCTGTGCTCCGCCCAGATCATAGCCACATCCCGCCCCTTTTTCGGAACATTTCGTTTGTGTGCGCAGCAGGAGATATGCCCGTACTTGGGCGGCTTTTAAAATCCGCTCAGCGCGCACCAGCCTCACATATTCACGGATCTCCGGGTTTTGGTGCGCATCAGACTTTTAAAATTCACCTTAAAATTACATGCCTACAGTGTTTACGTGCATAATTTTACACACAAAGGGGCGCATTTAAAAAAAAAAAGCGCGAGCGCATACTTTTGTTCGCACACCAGGCGCAAACAAAAGTACGCCGGATTTCAATAGATACGCGCGTAGCCACGCGTATCTTTTAAAATCCGGGGTCAGCGCGCACAAGGGGGCGCACATTTGTGCACCTTGCGCGCGCCGAGTTCTGCGCGCACTGCCCGTTCCCTCCGAGGTTGCTCCGAAATCGGAGCGGCCTCGGAGGGAAGTTTCCTTCCACCTCCCCCACCTTCCCCTCCCTTCCCCTACCTAACCCACCCCCCCATCCCTATCTAACCGCCCCAACCTTTATCGCAAAAGTTACGCCTGCCAACTCGCGCGCGCCGGTGGCCTGCTGGCGCACCATTACCCAACCCAGGGGCTGGTCCGGAGGCCTCGGCCACGCCCCCGGAACGCCCCTGGGCCAGCACCAAGCCCCCCGGAACACCCCCTGGAATGCCCCGAACATCGTGCCGCCCCCGACTCGCCCCCCGACACGCCCCTCTAGCAAAGCCCCGGGACTTACGCGCGTCCCGGGGCTTGAGCGCACCGCCGAGCCTATGCAAAATAGGCTCAGCGCGCGCAGGGGGGTTTTTAAGGGTTACGTGCCTAACTTATGCGCGTAGCCCTTTTAAAATCTGCCCCATATTGGTTGGCAATTTTCTAAAGGATCATTTTTGCTTTATCTGTAAAATTCCCTTTCAAAGTTATTCTCTAAGAGTGAACTTATTTATTTACAATCTGCTTTTTTGACATTTCAAAGCACATTACATTCAGGTATAGAAGTTATTTCCCTGTCCCCAGAGGGCTCACAATCTAAGTTTATACCTGAGGAATGAAAGAATAAAGTGACTTGCCCAACATCACAAGGAGCAGCAGTGGGATCATAGCCTGCTGCTCTAACCACTAGGCTACTCCTCCACGCTGAAGGCACTGCTGCCGGTAGAATGGTGCTTGACCTGGCGGAATGGCTGTTATAAAATTATCTGCCCAATATGCAGGTAAACTTCCTCTCCTGGGTCCTGAATGCATGCAACTTTACCTGGACTGAGTGGAGGCATTCCTGGAACTGGGGGGAGGGGGTTGGTTTGTACTTATGTACCTATTTTCAAATTTCTAAAGTGTGCGTCTTTCATGTCCTTGAAAATTACTCACAAATGGGCAGATGTAATAGTGTTTGAGGAGGTTTGGAGCAATAATTTTCTAAGTTACTTACATTACTGCACAATGTAAATAATTTACCTCTGCAAAGACTCTATTATTCTTGTCTATTCTTGTCTCCTTCCTCCCCCAGTTTCAACAACCCTGTTATATTGTAACTTTTGCTTCCTCTGCACTTGTTAATAGAACAAAATTATTGCACCCCCTGTTATTTGTAAACCGGCATGATATGATTGTATCATGAATGCCGGTATAGAAAAGCTTTAAATAAATAAATAAAATAAATAAATAAGTGAACACATGCACGTGAGTTGACTTTGAAAATTGGTGTAGCTTATGCACTTATTGCCGACTTTTTTATGTAGGCTATTGCAAAATTATCCCTAAGTGTAATTCTGACTTCTGTCACGATCACGCCCCTCCGCTGAGCACTCTGTGTGGGCTTTGCTGGGCTTCAGGGATCCCTCTCCGCTCCTATACCACTTCCTGTCCACACGCACAGCTCCTGCACACCGCTGCTATGGACTCCTCCAAGCCTCTAGTCAGAGTGCCAGGCCTAGTCCTGGCACTCCCAAACAGTACACAGAAAAAGGTCTTTATCACAAAATAATTTAATGTGGTCCTGTAGCCTCAACGGCTGCAGCCCATATAGTAATGCCTGGTTGTCTTAGCCTGCCCAAGCCTAAACGCTTAGGTTCGCCTACACCAGCCAGAATTAAACAGCATTTAAAACAACAATTCCTTTCCAACCTTTCTCAACCCTCCTTGTACAAACACAGTTTTTGACCATCCCCCAACCTCCTGGTTATTCCACCTCCATAGAGGAACAGCTGGAGCTTTCCTCTCCCCAGCTTACCTCCATCTCCTCCTCCTCCTCCTCTGACTCTGCTGAGTCATAGGCATCAGTCCCTATTTCCTCCACCTGTTCCTGCTCACTATCCGGCCAGGGATCAGGTGCCGGTTCAGGGAACCTGGGAACTGTAATTTGCGGCGCCCTCCTGCTCGCCCTCTGGTGTCTAGGTTTGGCATTAGCTGTGACTGTTTTCCTATGTCCTAGCCTTTTCTGCCCCGGGCCAGGTTGTACTGCATCACACTATTTAATGTTCTATACAAATTCATAATTGTATCTGATTGCGATGAAAGGCAACACACACAGTAACCTCCTTAATTTCCTAGCTGGGTCATTGTGGCGCATAAGAGATGAATGTCAGCTCTTGCCATCTCATATCCTATGACAGAATAATGCACATCAGTTTGGGATTGGTCATCACACATCAAACATGTTGATGAGCAATAATAGTCAACAATGTGCATCATCTTGGGAACTTTCCGACCAACCCTTCTGTCATGGTTCCCAGTTCTTAGCAACTTTGCTCCCCCCCTCATGTCTGATTGGAAACAGAAAGCAACAAGCTACTGGAGAAGATCTATGCCATTTCAAGGCGGCCTCTGCATGACAATCTTCTTAACCCACTTGCTGTTTGTGTACCAACCACAACGTCCACTGTGGTCCAAGCTACCATACTAGGGCTATATAGCAGATTCCCTCTGGCATAAGACGTAGATTGTGATATTGCCACCAAACAAGTTCCTTATTCCAGATCCCACTGTTTTCCCACCTGATTTCAACCTGCCACGCCACCAGTGGGCCTTGTTGAATGGGATCCAGAAAAGGCATGGTCTTTGTGTGACCATCCTCCACTGCTAGAGCCTTCAAGACAGCTAAGATTGTAGCCATGGCAAAATGTAAACTATGTTGAATACTGACACTGATATCTCTCTAAATTCAGCAGCGGAAAACCAGAACTACACATGGCCACAGAAGATGCTATGGCATGGCTTGGTGGTTACACACCTGCTGAGTGAATGAATTTGAAATTAAAAAATAGTAAAACTCTATTAAAATTGAATTGAGCATAAAGGATATTAAAATGTTTCCATCCACAGCCCTGAGGATGGTTAAAATGTCAGGCTCCCAACCCTCAGAACCACCGATGAGCTCTGTCAATCAAGGAATAGATCCCAGGTGGCATTAAAGGTATAAGAAAGAAAAATAAAACAGCAGCTCAAAGCGAAGAGCTGGCCTAAAGTTTCACTGGATTATCAGAATATTTAAACAGTGTTGGTCTTTGTTTTTTTCAACTCTTTATTTAATTTTAAACAAATTATTAGAGATGTGAATCGGAACCGGGATCGGTTCGGATTCCGGTTCAGATTCACATGTGGGTTGTTTCCCATCAGGCCCGATCGCGTTTTGTTTATCGGCTGCCCAGCCGATATACAAAAAACCCACCCCGACTCTTTAAAAGTAACCCCTTAGCTTCCCCCACCCTCCCGACCCCCCCAAAACCTTTTTACAGGTACCTGGTGGTCCAGTGGGGGTCCCGGGAGCGATCTCCCGCGATCTCCCGCTCCGGGCCGTCCTTCGGCTACCGGGCCGTCCTTTGCCCTTACCTTGTGACAGGTTATCCGTGCAATTGGCCGGATCCTGTCACATGGTAGGAGCACTGGATGGCCAGCGCCATCTTGTGCTCCTACCATGTGACAGGGGCTGACCAATGGCACCGGTAGCCCCTGTGACATAGTAAGGGCAAGGCTATCGGCGCCATTTTGGTTCCTGGCACCCGACGGCACAAGTGCAGGAGATCGCTCCCGGACCCCCGCTAGACCCCCAGGGACTTTTGGCCAGCTTGGGGGGGCCTCCTGACCCTCACAAGACTTGCCAAAAGTCCAGCGGGGGTCCGGGAGTGACCTCCTGCACTCAGGCCGTATTGCCAGTATTCAAAATGGCGCTGGCGCTACCTTTGCCCTCTATACTGGCAATACGGCCCGAGTGGACGCGCCGATTTTCTAATATGCGCACATTGAATTTTATAATCCATGCACGTGTTCAAAGGGGGGGGGGACTTATGCAACTTTTGCTTGGTGACGCATTCCGGCCTTCCCCAGTTCCCTCCCAGTCCGCTCCAATTAAAGAGGGAGGCCTGCTCCCGTGCCCTGCACCTCTCTGCCCAGAACATGCCCCCCCCCCCCGGCCCGCCCCTTCCAGGAAGTCCGGCACTTGTGCGCATACCAACCAGCCTTTACGCACGTGGCCGGGCCTCTTTGAAAATTTGCCCAGCGCGTGCAAGGCCCGGCCACGCGCATGAAGGCTGGGATTTATGGACGCATGGCTTTGAAAATCTACCCTTAAAAGAATAGGGTATGTGAAATATTTCGGTGACCCTTTTCAAAAGATTATTCAATACCCTATATTTGAGAACAGAAAAATAAATACCCTTTCGTTTTTTAAATAAAGTTGATTAAAATAAATGCTCTGGGTCCTGAAAAAAAAATCAGGAGTCAAGAATAGTTTGCATTCAGTTGTTTTCACAGCTTGTAGTGACATAATTGCAATATGTAGTTGGGTGAACGTTTTACATTCTTTTCTTCCTCCACCATAATTAGTCATGCAACTAGCATGTGGTTATGGATTCAGGTTGCTTGCACCCATTATCACAAGCTATTAAAATCAGTGCTGGCAATGTCCGGGGGTGGGGGAGGGGGGCAGGGAATCAATATGAGATATTACGAGGTGTGAAGTGTTAACCGTGGATTAATAATGGGGTTGCCACTAATTTCTGTTACTGTTCGAGAAATAAATTGCTGGTTTCTATTAGCAATAAAATGTATGATAGGATGATAAAATTAATGGACCTAAACCAGATATATTCATCGTATGCAAAATCACAGTTCTGAGCAGTACGTTTTTCAGATGATTTACTACACACAGTAGAATAAGATGCAACTACCCCAATAAGCCTCCTTTTTTATTAGGTGCCTTCCTTTCCTTAACCTGTTTTTAGGCATGTGCGGTGGGTTTTTTCGCACTAAAAATTGACAAACCAAAAACGGGAAAAATTTAAAACTTACACAAAGCGACAAGATGAGATTGCTGTGGATTCACATCCCTACTGCTTTTTAAAAGCAGTGGAGCCTGCCAAAATTGCCATTTATAGATCAAAAGAGCTGTGGTACAGTTGTGTCATTGTTATGAAATATCGGCAGAGCAAGTGGAATAAAGTTGAGACCCCCCCCCCCCCAACCCTAAGCCTTCTGCAGTTACCCGAGTGCTTGCTTACTGAATCCTTCTGCAATGAGTTCTAGCGTAACATGAGCAACCTGTGACATCATGCCCGGATTATGTCCTGGCTGTTTTGCTGCCGTCTTGCTGTGATTTCAGTAAACCCTGCCCGACAGGGAATTCATGGATAATTGTTTGGGGGTGGGGTGGTTGTGGGGCGTGGGCTTTGGCCACGATCCAAAATTGTGATTCCTTTGCCCATCTCCAAACAAAAGTTTCCAAAACTAGTAGAGCGCATTCTCTCTAAGGATCTCCCAGACTGATCTTGTTACCAACGCTCTGCTCTGTACGCCAGTTTCCATCAACTCATTCTCTCAGCCGCCACCAAACAAAGAATCTCTAGATGATTTAGTTAAGGTTGCTCCTTTAATTTCTTTTATTTCTGATAGATTTTGACCTGCGGTATTTTTGGAAATGGAGTCGATTTGAAGACTATCTCCAATTCTGCCTCTTCCTCACTGTTCTGTGCACTTTCATCACCTACATGTTCATGGATGCTTATGTCTTTGTGGAAGGGGTTGGCTTCTTGGCAGTTCTGACTGAAGCCATGCTAGGGGTACCTCAGCTATTAAAGAATTTTCGAAACAGATCTACGCTGGGCATGAGGTAAGAAGGTCATTTACCCACTGGCCAAATGTTTCCAACAGATACTTTTCTTAAAAGCTGTCACTAAGTGTTTTCTAGAAGAATTCCACTTTTATTTAAAATACAGCAATTATTTGGTAGTATGGACTATGGCAGTGTTTCTACAAATTTTAATCTGGTTGGGTAATATGGTAACAAATATTATTGTATGATGCTGTGGATAATTTCATGGTAGCACTGTTGGATAGGATGGAATAAATGTGAATTGTTATAGCAATTACCATTAGGGATGTGAATCGTTTTTGAACGATTAAAATTATCGTCAGATAATTTTAAAATCGTCCAAAATCGTTAGAGTGCACGATACAATACAAATGCCCCCGCTTTATCATCAGGGGCATTTGTATTATATCGTTAAATAGGGCGTTTTAGGGTTTTAGGGTTTTTTTGGTGTGCTGGTTTTTTTGGTGTGCCGGTTTTCCCGCCCTCCCCCGATTTACGATTTTTAACGATTTTTTAAAAATAAAACCCACGACGATAAGATTTCCCTCCCCCCCCCAGCCAAAATCGATCGTTAAGACGATCGATCACACGATTCACACCTCTAATTACCATGGTATGTCAGGTGGTATATCACCAGTTATAGTTGGCTACTCTATACGCTACACAGTAGTAAAGATAACGAGGAACAGTGAGTGCACACAGTTTTGTGGTCTGGGCAGTGTGCAATTGCTAAAGGCAAGAGAGAAACTCTATAGTAACATGGTAAATTATGTCAGATAAAGACACAGATATTACAAAAAGCTAGTTATTTATAGCAGGATATTTTGAAAACAAAAGGAAAACTCATGAGAACTCTCAGTACAATGAAAGAAATGTGGAATTGCAATAGTTGTCAATTTGGTGATAAATTGATAAGAGGAATAATGACCTGTTGGATGACTCCGGGGAATATGCTCAGGTTTACAAAACTTTTCTCTTCCTGGACATCGGATCATAGCCTACTGAAACCAGTCTCACCTGAAAGCCATTTGGTGAACTATATGAATGGAGTTGGTGGTCTCAGTCTAGTTCCCAAACCCACATCACCACAATCACCATCACAATTTATCACTAATTGACAATCTCAGCAGTGAGGTCCAAGATTACCCAAACATGGAGACTGAATTGGTTTCTTCACCCTTATGTTAGGGTCCCAAACTGAATCATGGTTAGCTTCTAGACATTGGAGGCCTTGTTTAGGTTCACTGCTGCACAAAGCCAACTGCTATGGAATGGAAACCAGATTCAGAAACAATATGGATGCTTGTGTATCGCACTGAGTTGAGATACTCAGTAACTTGGTAAAAAGCCACACATCCATCAGGCAGAAGCAGGGTCAAAGCCAGGCCAAGGTTAGCAATCAGGGAATTCAAACAGGTCAGAGTACAAGTAGGAACATATGAGTTACACAAAGGGTGGTGCAATGTTTCAGAAGAGCTGGATTGACACAAGTACAAAAACAAACAATAAACCAGTCAAGGGTACTGCCAGTGGTGGGGAAGGAATACCCCAACCAAGTTCGGCTGGCTCTCTCTGGGCCAATCAGGGAACAACAGTGGTGAATGTGGGCTGTCTTTTTGTCATATATAGAGTAATTTGCTGTCCACACTGTATCTAGACTTCCTAATAGCTTTCTTTTTAGGATTAATTCTGTTGTATTTAATGCATGCCATTTTATTAAGTTACCTTGTGTAATGGATCACTAGATAACACGATAAGCTCCTCTGCAGCACAATGCAGGCATTGCAATAGGGGCATAAAGTGATTTAGTAAACAATTGAGAATTGTTTTTAGCTTGGTGTAGTGCAGCAAGTCTGTCCATCTAAGTAGGAAGATAATTAATTGGTGTGTATTTATCTGCATTAACTTACAAAGTAAGACAGAGGATTTAATTAAGCAGATGAGGAGAATGCTAAGTGAGGCAATTTGGCCACAGGAGGATGGATGTTGTAGCAGACTAAGGAGGAGAAGTTACTGTTGGAAGAAAGCAATAAAGTTGATGCTTTTTTTCGCAGGCATTAATCTTCTTGTAGGGAACCCAGATGGGGGGATGCAGTTAAATGCAGCACATACATCAAGAGCTCTGTATCAAGAAGAAAGAGGGACTTGAGTTAAGGTGCAGTTTAAGATTCTTTTGCCCATAGATGAAAAGGGAACAATATTCAGATGGTTTGTCCAGGTAAGTTTGGGACTTTAGCTGGACAAACCATGGGTTTTATAATTCCTGCCATTTTGACTATCACCTACTTACCCAGCTGTTTAGCCAGATAAAAGGTTAGCAGGATAAGTTGGAGGCATTTTGGGAAGAGTTAAGTTAGCTGGATAACTTATCCGACAAACTCTGGTCATGCCAGAGAGTAGTCCTGAAGTTAGCCTGATAAGTTTAACCAGCTAACTAGGTCTTTATCCAGCTATACTGAGCACAGCACCTAATCAGACCTCCGATGAATATTTGCTAGGGACGTGCATTCATTTCAAACAAATTAGAAAAACTAAATGAATAGGGCCAATTTGTTTCTTTCAGGGGACCACAAAACAAATTGAGGGGGCTCCCACAAAATAAACAAATCCTATTTGTTTAATTCATTTGAAACTAAAAAAAAAAAAAAGTTACCTATTGGTCCTAGGCCCAAAGCCAGGGCCTCACCTATGGAATGGGCCGAGGCGCAAAGCAGGAGCTGTGGCCTACACCCAAGCATGACGCTGGTGCTAGGCCTAAGCCTAAGGCTGTGGACTTGCCTAAGCATTGGCTGCGGCCTGACACAGGTGCAGCGGCCTATGCCCAAGTGCAAGGTCAGGATCTCACCCTATGTCCTGGCCTGAAAGATCTTTCCAAACCCCACTTATCTGATCCATTGGGGATCCAGTGCCACAGACAGGCCTAGGAGCAACATCAGGGCCCGGTCTGGAGGCTGGGTCACAATGCCTGGCCTCAGCCCAGGCCTAGGCCCAGCCTGAAGCCAGGCCCTGATCTCTGGGCCTTAGCCTAGGCTAGATTCTGAGCCCAGGTCCGATGCTGAGGCCTGGTTCTGAGGCTGGGTCCCAAACCCTGGGCCCAGGACCAACACTGCCTGACACCTGAATCTCAGCCCAGGACCAGGCTCAATGCTGGGGCCCAAAGCCATACAAGCATACAGGCCCCAGTGAAGGGCCTGGGCCTGGACCAGGCTCTGGCCTAGGTCAAGACCTAGGCATTGGTGCCTGGCTTCCAGGCCTGGACCCAGTGTTGGACCTGAGCATGGGTCGAGGCCCAGGCATTGGGACCTAGTCTCTGGATCGGGCCATGGCATCAGGCCTAGTGTCTGGCATAGACTGAAGCCCGGGTGTCAGGACTCTGCCTCTGGGTTGGGCCCCAGTGTCTGCCCTGGGTCAGGGCCTTGGTCTAGGCTGAGCCCAAGAGTTGATACCTGGCCGAGGCTGAAGCTGAGGCCCCAACGTCCAGCCTATGCACTGGCGTTGGGCCTAGGCCAAGGCATCAGGATCAGGCCTCCAAGCCTCAGCTTTGCATAGGGCCAAGGTCGAGGTTGTGGTAACCTACTATGGCCTAGGCCTATGCAAGGCCAAGGCTTTGGCCTGGATCTAGGCCTCACCAGCGGATTTCCCCCCCTCCCCCCGGACCAGGTAAGTGGGGGGGGTCATGGAGTATCCTGTCTCCGGCATTTTTCTGGGCGGGAGGGATGGAAGGCCATGGGAGGTCTCTTTTTTTTTTTTTTTTAATGATTGATTTGGTTTTTTTAAACAAAAGAAACAAATTAAACTTTAAACAAAATTAAATTCATGGTGTGTGTGTGTGTGGGGGGGGGGGGGGGAGGGAAATCCCCAAAAACAAATGAAAAATGAAACAAATATTTTTACATCTGCACACCATTAATATTTGCATGGCTCCTAATTTTTTTGAATCTCTGCCCGTTGAAGCTTAAATAAATTGATGAGTAAGGCTTTACAATTCTGGCTGTTTGGTAGGATGTTGGAAAGGAGTGCAGAATAAGGTCTAAATTTGTAGGGGAATTGCCTTCCATGGAGTTCAACCACTTCTTTTCAGACCTAGGGGCCAATGCAATAAAGGCGCATAGAAAGCGGGCGCTGAACAGTCAGCGCCTGCTCTCTTAATGCGCGCATGGTGCCCCAAAGGGGGGGCGCCATGCAATATTTAAATTAGGGTCGCTGATAAACTCGGCGTTGGTTTTCAGCGACCTAGTCACGAAAACCAATGCCGGATTTATTGGCGTCAGTTTTCGTGGCTGTCCGCCAGTAACGAAAACCGACGCCGTTAAGCTCTGCGTCGGTTTTTGTGATGGGCCCGATCGTCAATTTTTTTTTTCTTTTATTTCGTTTCTTTTTCTTATTTTTTCGATGTGCACACCTATTGACGCCTGCTCCTGGCATCGGGAGTGAATGCCCAGTAGCCTGATTCACATGCATTTGCATGTGAAGAGCGCTATTACATTCACTCCGCGTTAGACGCGCGTTGAATAGGCGCTAATCCCCTCATTGCATTAGGGGGTTGATTAGCATCTATTCTACCCGCGTCCAACTGCACGTTAAGACTGCTCAGCGCACCATATTGCATCGGTCCCCCTAATAGGCAGCATAACAGGGGTGTTCAACCCCCTCCCCTCCAGGCAGCCTGCAGGGAAAAGGGAGGGGGTGAGCCTGGAGCAGGCAGAGGAGGGAGAAGCCACTCTGCTCCCTAATTCAGCCCTTCCTCCCTGTTGTTCTGCCCCCTCCCCTCCTGTTCTGCAGAGAACAGGAGGGGAGGGGGCAGAACAACAGGGAGGAAGGGAATGATCCTGAAGTAGACACTGCAGCACAAAAAAAACCCCCAGATAGCTCAAGTTTGAAACTTGTGAGCAGTTATGCCAGCTGTCACAGTTTCAACCCTAGCTACTGCACTACTGCTTACAAAGCTTCAAACGTGTGGTAATTCAACTCCCTTTCGTTGTCTATTTCTCATTTCTGGAGGAATCACCTGGAATGATGCTCTGCTACCTTTTTTCTTGGATCTGAGGAAGTGGAGCAGAGCTGGAGGTATAAATCAGTTCTGATGGGTGAGGTATGGCTGGGGGGTGAGCACTAGCAGAGGCTGGGGGCGGAGGATCACTGGGGTAATTGTAAGAAAAGTGCATTTGGGAGACAGCGACCCCAGAACCGGTCCTGATCCCTCCCTACTTGGATAGGTTACACCTGGCCCTGGCCCTGCTGTCCGCTGCCCCCTCTCCTCCTATCCCTCGCTCCATGGTTCCACTTCCTTTTTGTCTATAAATTAAGCCTTAGTCGAGTTTAGAGGGAAAGAAGGATATCGGGACTGAAAGGATGGAATGGATTGTTTGTTATAAATGGATTATGGGGTTATGTGATTTTAAAATGTATTTTAATTCTACTAGGCTTTTTTTGTGTCCATTTTAGACTATCCCTTGATGTAAATTTGATATGTTCTTGTTGTTCTGTGATTTCTTTTTTGATATGATATAATGTATAATCCGTATTTTTCAGGAATTACTTGTAAAATGCGGAATATAACTTTGTAAATTAAATTATCTCCGCTACTTCAACTGTGAGGCCATTCCAAATAACCACTGCCCTATTTGTGAAGAAATATTTTCTGATGTTTCTACCGAGTCTGCCTCCTTGGGGCTTCATACCATAACCTCTTGTTCAAGAGCAATTTTCCCTTCTTCTTGTGCACTATTTGTAACCTTTACGGTATCTGAATGTCTCTATCATCTCCCGCCATCTCTCTTCTCCTCTAGGGTGTACATATTTAGGTTCCTATATCTAATCTCATATGGCTTTTGGTGTACAGCCTGCACCATTTTGGCAACCTTTCGGTGGGCCACCTTCACCCTATAAAGCAGGTGCAAAGTTCGTAGGTACTATTGGTACATTTGGTCCCCGCTAGCCCTAAATTTTCAAAGGGAAACTCCCTGGGAAGCCTCCCTTCGAAATTTAGCTTGCAGATTTGTACCTGCCGATGTGCCAAGTTCTCCACAGGATTTGAGGATTGCTCCCAGGGATGGCAACTTTAAAACGGGCGTGCGGGCGCCCATATACTCCCCCTCCATCCATTCCCCCCATTTCATCAACCTCCCCTTACACAAATATTACCATCCACTTGTATGTTCTACTGTACACCTGTATATATTGTATATATTGTATATCCTTTGACTCTGTACTAGTTATACCCCCCCCCCCCCCAAGTTTTTACTCCCTGTTTTATGTATTTCCACTGACTCTAGTTTCATGTAAACCGATATGATGTTTCGACATTTAAACAAACAAATAAATGAATGAATATTATATCCTGCATGCAGGTATTTACACATGTTATAAAACAGGCCGGGCACGTGTATGTGTACAGCAGAGAAATGGCGATTTTGAGTCACACAAGTGAGGGAATTTTATAACATGTGCGCACCCAAGACATGACCAGTTTCACCGGTTCATCCTCCAGTTTGACCAGTAAGATAGCTCTTCAAAACCCCCCTGGACCTTTAGGGCCGGATGTTAAAACATACGCGCGCGGCCTACATGTGCGCGCACTACCCGGCAGGCGCACAGGCAGGCGCATGTTATAAAATCCGGGGTCGGCGTGCACAAGGGGCTGCACAATTGTGCACCTTGCGCGTGCCGAGCCCTATCCGAGCCCTGCTGCCTCCCCCCCCCCACCCCACCTTCCCTTCCCGTACCTTCCCCGCCCATTCCCCCCCTTCCTTTGTTGCTTTCTTTTTTTTGTTTTAAAACTTACTTCAGCCCTGGGGCTGAAGTAAGTTGCACGCGCCGGCCAACTGCCGGCGCGCGATCCCTGGCCCAGAGGCTGTGCAGAGGCCTCTGGCCACGCCCACACCCCTGCCCCCGGACCGCCCCTTTTGTAAAGCCCTGAGACTTACACGCGTCCCAGGGCTTTACGCATGCTGCTGGGCCTTTTGAAAATAGGCCTGGCACGCTTAAGGCCGGTTACGCATGTAAATCCTCCAGATTTACGCGTGTAACCTTTTGAAAATCCGGCCCTTAGCTTGGACTCCCCCCCAGTTAACCCAGACCCTCAAGCACTTCATAAATGCCTGGAAATAGTTTTATTCAGACTTTAACCTCAACCATAGCACAAGTAACTTTGCACTGAAAGGGACCTGGATGTGCCCCCAGGCTCGTAGCTTCATACGAACATCAATGCCACACCCACATTCTGCCTCTATTTTTGCCTGAGGCGAGACATTCGCACATTGGTTCTTGTGCATATATGTGGCCAGTTTATAAAATAGGGTGGCCACAAATAAATGATACATGTGCGTCCATTTCCCGGTTTTGCACGCTTATTGCTTTTAAAATTCACCTTTTAAGGTTTTATTCGGCTAAAGAAGTGGAATCCAAATCCTTGTCTCAGGAACATGCTCTAAAGGAAACTGACACATAAGTAAGTAGAAGACCAAGAAGGGCAGCTTACATCTGCACAGGACAAGGATAATACTCTCCTGAAAACAGATTCAGGAAAAGAACTGAATCTGAATCTGAATCTGAATCTGAATCTGAAAAGAAAGAACTGGGCCAGGAGGAATAATCTACAATTTGTGTAACAACTTAATAATACTTAAGTGTTCCTTGCACAAGGTGCTTGAACTTCTAGAGGAAGCCATGCTGTCCTTTACCAAGGTCATTTCCGAAAGATTTGATGGGGAAGCGAGGCATCCCGGGCTACAATCCTGGCTTCGCGTGTGAAGTCTTTTTTTTCTATCAGAAAGGCCCTTTCTTTATGGCATTAAAGTTCTGTGTACTCTCAAAAGCTCATGTGCGACAGATTGCTTTGATTATTCTGACATTAGTGTTGCGGTTCTGCCCGCGAGCACTGTGGCCAGGCCCTTACCTCCGGGCTCCCGGACCTGCTCCCGCTTCCAGAGGCCTGGTTTGCGGCCTGGTTGGTGGCGTCCCCGCTGGGACTGCGCCGCTGCAAGCCCTCCCGTGGACACCCGGCTCCTAGGCGCGCGAGCGCGCCACTTGGGCGCTTTTCTAGGCCGTTTCCCGCCAGTGGTGACTCCGCCCAACTCCTGACGTCAGACGCCGCGGCCTTGATAAGCCGGCCGCGGCCATCCAGTCTTTGCCTTGCAACGGGTTAGCCTCCCGGTTTCCTGTTGCGCTGTGCCCTGGAATGACTCGCTTTGCTTCGTCGCTCTGTTCCTGCTACAGTACCTGCTTGGTTCCTGCCTGCCTGCTACAGTACCTGCTGGTTCCTGCTCACTTGCTACAGTACCTGCTGGTTCCTGCTCTCTTGCTACAGTACCTGCTGGTTCCTGCTCACTTGCTACAGTACCTGCTGGTTCCTGCTCGCTTGCTACAGTACCTGCTGCTTCCTGCTCTCTTGTCACAGTACCTGCTGGTTCGTGCTCACTTGCTACAGTACCTGCTGGTTCCTGCTTGCTTGCTACAGTACCTGCTGGTTCCTGCTCTCTTGTCACAGTACCTGCTGGTTCGTGCTCACTTGCTACAGTACCTGCTGGTTCCTGCTTGCTTGCTACAGTACCCGGTTGGCCCCAATCCGCCTGCTACATTTCTTGCCTGGTTCCAGTACCTGAATCCTGCTACAGCTCCTGCCTGGTCCCTGTACCTGGTGCCTGCTGCTTTTCCTGCCTGGTCCCAGTACCCGAATCCTGCCACAGTTCCTGCCTGGTTCCAGCACCTGAGTCTCGCTACAGTTCCTGTCTGGTTCCAGAACCCGAACCCAGTTACAGTATTGCTACTGTCTAGTCTGGTTCCAGTTACCTGTCCTGATCCACAACCCGCCTAAGTCCCAGCAGCCGGGCCCCTACGGGCTCCTCCCGGGGGGGCTTCGGCTTCCTAGGGTGAAGCCATCTAAGTCCCAATGGTTGGGCTCCTACGGGCTCCTCCCGGGGGAGTACCAGCTTCCAGGGTGAAGAGCATCTACGTCCTGCCTGAACATCTGCCTCCCGGCCTGCTACTCACTAGAGACTTTGACCATCTTTCCCCGTCTCCAGCAGGTCGGCCCAAGGGTCCACTAAACAGAGACTCCCATAACAAATTGCAAGGCCATAGACTCGGCGGATGCAGCCACTCCCTCGGATCTGCCCGGGAATGCCCGGAGGATGCTACAGCACCAGAGCTGCATAGATACTTTGGCAGCCACGGTGGAACGGCTTTCCTCGCACCTGGAGTCCTTGCCTTCCACTGGTGGGGACCCCGAGGGTCACAGCTCCTCTGTGACTCAGCTACCGGCACCCTCTCGTTATGCTGGTGATTTAAGGACCTGCCGCATCTTCTTGAATCAATGTTTTGTACGGTTCTCTTTGTTGCCCCAGCAGTTCCCCTCGGATGCAGTGAAAGTAGCATATATCCTGTCCCTGCTTAATGGGAAAGCCTTAATTTGGGCTTCTCCCCTCTGGGAAAACAATGATTCCTCGTTAACGAACTTACAACGGTTCATCACAAACTTTCGCCAGGCCTTTGATGAGCCCGCCCGAGTAGCCACGGCTACGTCTGACCTGCTGCAACTTCGTCAGGGGGCTCGCTCCTTGGCAGATTATGCAATGGAGTTTCGGACTTTAGCCCAGGAAGTAGGTTGGCAAGATGGTAGTCTTAAGGCCATCTTCCTGGAAGGCCTCTCTGGACGCATAAAGGATGAAATTGCTGCTCGAGATCTGCCAGAGGACCTCCACGCCTTGATCGAGATGGCTGCCTGCATCGACCGCCGCCTACAACAACGAGCCAAGGAGCAACGCTCCTCTCGCCATATCCCGGCTTGTGGGCTGAGACCTTTGCCCTCGCCCAAGAGTTCCAGTCCAGACACTCCCACCTGCGAACCTATGCAGCTGGGATGGGCCCCGCTCTCTGCTGAAGAAAGGCAACGTCGACGTTCATTGAGGTTGTGCATGTATTGTGGCCAGAAGGGCCACTTCTTGGCACGCTGCCAGGAGCATGTGGAAAAATGCCCAAGCCTAGGAGGTCGGGAGGAGCTCCTCCTAGGTTGTACTGCAGCTCCTCAATGCACTGTCCCTGTTACCTTGGAATATCCTGGAGGCTCCTTTGAGACAATGGCATTCCTGGATTCTGGAGCCGGAGGTAATTTCATCCTGCAGGACTTAGTCTCCCAGTTGCGAATCCCTACGCATAGACAGGAGGTCCCGTTACGAATTACCTCTATCCAGGGGACACTTCTTCCCGGACCTGTCCAGATGTCCACAGCACCCATTACGGTCCGCACCGGGGCGATCCATTTGGAGGAGATAGCCTTCCTAGTGTTGGAGAAGGCTGTCCACCCTGTGATGCTCGGGTTGCCGTGGTTGCAAAACCACTTGCCCACGATTCAGTGGGATACGCTACAGATTGTCAAATGGAGTCCTTTTTGCCTAGCTAATTGTATGACAGGGCCCAAGACTCCTGCATTACCTTTGATGCACGCTGCTGTGAATCCTCTGGCACCTATTGAGGACTTTACGGATGTATTCTTCAAGCCCAAGGCGGAGTTTCTCCCGCAGCATCGTCCATATGACTATGCTATGGAATTGCTGTCTGGTACTATGCTCCCCCGAGGAAGGGCTGGTCCCTTACCCATATCTAGAAAGATGGACGGCCCATTGAGCCTGTGCATGGACTATCGAGGCCTAAATTCTATTGCCAACCGAGACCGTTGCCCACGCCCGTCAATCCTGGAGCTCCTTGATCGGCTTCGAGGAGCGAAGATTTTTACAAGATTGGACTTGCAAGGAGCATATAATTTAGTCAGAACCCGTCCCGGAAATGAGGTCTTGCGGGACCTTCTGAACACCTGTGTAATGGTTTACCTCGACGATGTCTTAATCTACTCCCAGGACCAGCCGTCACACCGGCAGCATGTTCGTCAAGTGCTCCAGGTATTTAGGGAACATGGCCTGTATGCGAAGCTGGAAAGATGTAGCTTTGAGAAGGCGTCCTTGCCCGTCCTAGGCTACATAGTCTCTGCAGCTGGCTTTCGAATGGATCCTGAGAAAGTGGCGGCTGTTAAGAATTGGCCTCGGCCAAAGGGTCATCAAGCGTTGCTATGCTTCCTCGGCTTTTCTAATGTTTACCGTCACTTTATTCACAATTACTCTTGTATTGTGGCCCCGTTAACTGCCCTCACCTGTAAGGGGGCTAACGCAGTGGATTGGCCTGCTTCTGCCTGTCAAGCTTTTGAGGTCCTTAAAGAAGCCTTCTCATTGGATACCTGCCTTCACCATCCGGATCCCAGCCGGCCCTTCATGGTAGAAGTTGATGCCTCCAGTGCGGCCATGGGGGCCGTACTGAGTCAGTACTCTGATTCCGGACAGCTGTTGCCCTGTTCATATTTTTCAAGGAAACTCTCCCCGGCAGAGAGCAACTACAGTGTTGGGGACAAAGAGTTGCTAGCCGTGAAACTTGCCCTGGAGGAATGGAGACAGTGGTTGGAAGGAGCCAACCATCCGGTTACGATTTATACCACTCATAAGAACCTAGCATTGTTAAAGAAAGCCCAATACCTGAATCCCAGACAAGCCCGGTGGTCGTTGTTTTTTGACCGATTTGACTTTACATTATACCACCGATCCGGCTTGAAGAACGTTCGAGCTGATGCGCTCTCGCGCCCCTCTGAGGTCAAAGAGACTCCTGATACACGCCAATACATTTTGAATCCTGAGAAAGTAAGACCGTTGTTCCACGTCGCTCTCAGACAGCAGTTCTCGCTTGGGCCCATGACTCCCTCCCTGGGGGTCATGCGGGTAGGAAAGGGACTTTAGACTTGTTAAACCATTTCTACTGGTGGTCAACGGTGAGACGGGACGTCCAAGCTTTTGTGGGCTCATGCCCTACTTGTGCTGTACAAAAGCCGCCCATTGGGAGGCCCAGGGGTCTATTGCAACTTAGTCTTTCATCAGCGTTCCATCCTCATGGGCAAACAAAGCAAACCAATCGAACCTTGAAGACTTCCCTTCGTGCCTTCATGAACGAACCTCAAGATAATTGGGCTAAGCTACTCCCGTGGGTGGAGTCCTCGTATAATAAACACACTCAAGCTAATACTGGAAGCTCGCCTGAACCTAGTGCACTCCCGGCAGTGCAACTCTCAGCTCGCCAGCTTCGTTCCTTGTGGATTTCAACCCAGGAAAAAAACAGTAAGGCCGCCCTGTCCGCTAAGAAGTGGGCAGATAGGCATTGTCAGCCAGCACCCATCTTCCTTCCAGGAGACCGTGTCTGGCCTAGCACCAGAAATCTACAGCTACGAATCCCGTCCAGACGACTAGCACCGAAATTCTGTGGGCCTTTTCGAGTCGCCGAACGTGTGGGAGCAGACTCTTACCGTCTGCGCCTTCCCTCCTCCATGCGCATACATGACGTCTTCCATGTGTCATTGCTGAAGCCTCTTGTGTTATCCAGGTACCACTCCCAGGCCCTTGAACCATCGGATCCTTCAGTACCGGACGAGGTCACGTATCAAGTGCGTGAAGTTTTGGATGTCCGGTTTCATCAACGCCGATGGGAATACTTGCTTGCCTGGGAGGGTTGCGGACCCGAGGATAATTCTTGGGAACCGGCCCGTAACATCCTCGACAAGGACTTATTACGGCAGTTCCATCTGGACCACCCAAGTAAACCCGGACTGGCTAAGAGGGGGCGTAAGAGAGGAGGTACTATTGCAATTCTGGCCGCGAGCATCGCGGCCAGGCCCTTACCTCCGTGTTCCCGGACCTGCTCCCGCTTCCAGAGGCCTGGTTTGCGGCCTGGTTGGCGGTGTCCCCGCTGGGGCTGTGCCGCTGCAAGCCCTCCCATAGATGACCGGCTCCTAGGCGCGCGCGCGCGCCACTTGGGCGCTTTTCTAGGCCGTTTCCCGCCAGTGGAGACTTCGCCCGACTTCTGACGTCAGACGCCGTGGCCTTGATAAGCCGGCCGTGGTCATCCAGTCTTTGCCTTGCAACGGGTTAGCCTCCTAGTTTCCTGTTGCACTGTGCCCCGGAGTGACTCGCCTTGCTTCATCGTTCCGTTCCTGCTACAGTACCTGCTTGGTTCCTGCCTGCCTGCTACAGTACCTGCTGGTTCATGCTTGCTTGCTACAGAACCTGCCGGCTCCTGCTCACTTGCTAAAGTACCTGCTGGTTCGTGCTTGCTTGTTACAGTACCTGCTGGTTCCTGCTCTCTTGCCACAGTACCTGCTGGTTCGTGCTTGCTTGCTACAGTACCTGCTGGTTCCTGCTTGCTTGCTACAGTACCTGCTGGTTCGTGACTACCTGCTCAGTACCGGTTTGGTTCCTGCCAGCCTGCTACAGTACCCGGTTGGCCCCAGTCCGCCTGCTACAGTTCTTGCCTGGTTCCAGTACCTGAATCCTGCTACAGCTCCTGCCTGGTCCCTGTACCCAGTGCCTGCTGCTGTTCCTGCCTGGTCCCAGTACCCGAATCCTGCCACAGTTCCTGTCTGGTTCCAGAACCCTAACTCAGTTATAATATTGCTACTGTCTTAGTCTGGTTCCAGTTACCTGTCCTGATCCACAACCCGCCTAAGTCCCAGCGGCCGGGCCCCTACGGGCTCCTCCCGGGGGGGCTTCGGCTTCCTAGGGTGAAGCCATCTAAGTCCCAGCGGTTGGGCTCCTCCCGGGGGAGTACCATTTTCCAGAGTTAAGAGCATCTATGTCCTGCCTGAACATCTGCCTCCCGGCCTGCTACTCAGTAGAGACTTTGACCATCTTTCCCCGTCTCCAGCAGGTCGGCCCAAGGGTCCACTAAACAGAGATTCCCATAACAATTAGTCCAATAAAAGGAATTAAAACTTGCTAAGATTCCTGTTTGACTGACAGCAATATTGTTTCTTCAAAATCCACCTTATGCATATTTTTAGCACTTTTCAACCCATGGCAAACAAGTTCTTATGCAGTGAATTCAATTCAACCATCTGGAAGCATGATAATGTTTCTCTGAGTGGTCCAATGATGGACAAATTTGGAGAAGAGCCTAACTATTACTCTACTGAGAATGACTTCATGTTGAGGCTGTGGTAATTTTCCTTAGGGTGAAAAATCCAGAAAATTCCTGCATATGCCTGTTTTTCACTTCCATCCTTGTTTTCATTTTCTAATTTTTTTCAGATGTCAATTAAAAGCTGGTACAAATAATAATGTCTTCAGTATTATCCAGCTTATGCTTCTAAAAGTAACTGGTTTCCCAAGTGAGGGGCTATACATCTCAGGGCACATTCCAAACGTACTAGCCAGATACACTTCTTTCAAAGAAGGCTTGATTAAATAACGATCCTTGGGATTATTTTGGTTGACAGGCAGAGCCAGTTGTTCTGTTCCTGAGGGTCATGAGAACTGCTTACAGGGAGCTCACATCCTGGAGAAGCTGCTGTGGTCTCAAGGAGTCCATTCTTCTGGCTACGGAATGAAACCCTCTCACCTTGCATGGCAGGCTGTGGTCCCTAACAAAGGGTTGCCACTGCATAGCTAGGCTAAATGGGGATTGGGGGGAGGGGGGGGTGAGGACTAAAAATGTTGGACGAGAGGAAGCTGCAAATGATGTCACAGGGCACCATAGCACCAGTAGGAGCTGGTTCCAATTGACCTAGAAGTCCAGAGGAGCAGAGGGAAGATACTGAGCAAAGAGAACAGTTTGAATTAGCTAATTAGCTTTTCACAACATGCACACCACCAAAGCCTGCAAATACTGATAGACACAGTATAAACTTCCTTTTTAAAAAAATAAAGTGCATGTTTTCAAAGATGTATCTGTAAAACCGATACCACAAGAAATGTCAAACTGAATCAGTCAAAGGTCTATCCATCAAGCCCAGCAGCCTGTCTGCAACAGTGGCCAAACCAGATCACAGGTACACAGTAGGATCGCAAAGAATAGATCCAGTCCTTCTTACTCATAACCAGAGATAAGCAGTGGCTTTCCCGAGTCCACCTTGCTAATAATATGGGTTCATGGACTTGATCCTGCATGATCTTGCCCAAGCCCTTTTTAAACCCAGCTACCTCAACTGCTGTCAGTTCTGTGTGAGAGCTTGATTAGTATTGCATTATTCGTTGACTATGAATGTGCAAGGAAAAGGGACATGAGGATTCCCATATGCCCCAGATGACTCTATATTCAGAGGAAAAGTGGCAGTCTATGTGATGGAAAGATTACATTTCTATAGGGGAAATAAGGGGGACAGTTCAACAGGCTTCAACTTCCAGGGAAAACATCTTATCTATGACTAGAGTAATTGAGACAGACGTCAATGGAATAAGTAATGGATGAGCAGAGCCCTGTATCAGTCTGCTCAAGGTTCAAACTCCATTCTAGTAAGTGTTTTGTGTTTACGTGCCAAGTCCCCAAGTGAATGTCAAGCAGGTGAAGGCTGCTCTGATTAAAACGAGGTAGGCAGAAGAAATACAGATGGGGCTTGCTATGTTTCCAGTTACAGGATCTGCTGTGCATTCCAAGAGAGTGTACATTAGAGCCTTTATAAATCAAATCATAATGAGATCTGCGAGTTAGCATTTTCGGGTCCTTGCTTTTTATACGCTAATAATGGTATTCATTAGGAACCCTTTGAAACATTTTCATTTATTGCAGTAAATACAGATGGCTGTTGACATTAAGTGCTGTTATGGGACCAGGTCTTGATTACAGATAGGCAGTCATTTTCCAACTAAATGTATATGCATTAATTCAAAGGTTAGGAATATTAATTTGTTAGAGCTAAACCCAGTGTGTATGTTTATGCACATACATATAGTGAAGATTTTTTTGAGCAATCCACTAGTGACCACATTAAACTCCATTATTTTTACCTGAAGCCACCCATAAGTAACTAACTTCATAGTAGTTTGAACTGTGACATATATGTGTGTCTGTGTATTTATTAGGCACGTGCAGAGTCAAAAAATTCATTTTGGTTCATTCATTTCATATCTCACAGTCATTCATTAGGTTCATTTCAACATGAAAAAAAGTTTCATTTGTTCATTTTACTCATGCATTCATTTGTCATTATATTCAATGAGGGAAGCAATGCAGACTATTTTGAACTCCCAAATTGGGATTTTCTAATTATTTCTAATGAAACTAGTGGGAAGACATCATCAGAAGGGTGAAGGCATGACAACATACCAAGACTATGTCAAGATGGCACCAAAAGTGGCATGAAGAGCTCAAGGAGCCGCAATGGAGCAAAACAGTACCAACAGGGGCAGTTCTCCAAGACACTGTCAGAGGAGTGAAAGAGCAGCAAGGGTGGCCAGATCACCCCAAAGGTGCACAAGTCTGGCAAAGGACATCAACAACAGTGGCATGATCCCCTCCCTAGGCTGTAGAAGAGGGGCAAAGTGGCACCAAGTGAGGCATGAAGAGCTCAAGGCACTATGAAGGGAGGAACAAGGCATCAAAAAAGGCAGAAAGCCCACCAAGGCAGTGATAGAGGGTCAGAGCAACTGAAAAAGTGGCAAAAAGACCCCAAAGCATCATGAGAGGCGCAAAGAAACCACCCAGGGAGAAGCCAAAGGAAATCCCTGGAGAAGGCCTACTATTATTTCCGCATGGGATCATTAGAAGATAAAGGAGCTGGCTGTTTGGGCTTGGAGTTGGTCTTCACTGGAGGCTAAGATGCTACTGACTAGAGGAATCAAATGCTCTTTAGCCACTCGCTATATAATATCCTGTGATTCATGGAATCCAGGACATGATTCTTCTTCTGAATCAGTTTTCGCCCATGCTACTACTCGTACTACTTGATTTGGAACTTAAAAAGGTAAAGGAATTGGTTAGACAATGGAATTCCTCCATTGTGACTGTCTTAGATAGGATTGCCCCAGAGAAAGTGAGGTCACATAATAGGAGAGCTTCTGCAACTTGGTTTACTCCTGAGTTAAATAAGAACAGACAAGAGATGAGGTAATTGGAAAAGATTTGAATTAAATCTCATATATGGGATGATAAAATGACTTGGTGTTAACAGATACACGATTAAAGTTAGATATGCAAAACAAATGTTCTTGAAGGATAAAATAAAAAAATCAGGATATAATCCTCAAGAAATATTTAGGATTACTCAATCCTTGTTGAGGGGTGGGGAATTTTTTCCCAAACGTGAGATTCCTGATGTGATAGATGGAAATAGCTTTGTTGATTTCTGGTGCAACAAAATCCAGGAGAGTTGAGGATCTATTAGGCAAAGGTCATGAGCTGAGAATTTCATTGTGAGTTAGGAGGAAATGAGGATGGTAGGAAAGATATGAATTTGGTTACGGCTGAATAAGATGAAAATAGAGATAGCAAAGAATTCCTCCAATTTGAAAGGGTGGGCATTCTTGAGTTGTAGAATGTGTTGCGAACTTGTAAAGTTACCATTTGTGAGTTAGGTCCATGTCCGTCGTTTTTGATCAAATCAATGCCAGAAGATTTGTTGTCTAGATTACAGTTGATAGTCAATGTATCCTTGGAGAAGGGTCACTTGCCAGGAGTGCTGAAACAGTCCGTGGTTACCCTGATATTAAAACGGCTCTCCTTGGATAATCTGAACTGTGCCAGTTATTGTCTTATTTCTAACTGTTCTTTTTTGGCCAAAGTTTTGGAAAAGGTTGTTTGTTCTCAGTTGTCCACTTATTTGGAAGAAGTGGAAGGTTTAGATATATGTCAGTCAGGGTTTAGGAAGGGTTATAGTACTGAAACAGTAATGGCAACTATACAAGATGTGTTACTGAAATACAAAGACAAGGGAACATCTGTGGTGATTTGTTAAACTTGTCCAGTGCTTTTGATCTGGTTGATCATAATTTGCTTTTGGCATGGTGTAGACAGTTAGGTTTGGGGGGCAAAGTTTGGGATTGGTTATCCTCTTTCTTGGCAGGACATTCCTCTGTGGTACGTGTAAGGGGGGGGGGAGTCTCTTCTAAACCTTATAGGTTAGATTGTGGGGTTCCACAAGGATCTCCTTTGTCCCCATTGTTGTTTAATATTTTTATGAAGCCACTAGGATCGGTTATCCAGAAAGCCGGATTTGAAGATTACATCTATCCTGATGATGTGCAATTATTGTTTCCAGTTCATGATGATTTACTGACTTCTATGAATAAAATCACAGGTGGGTTAAAGAAAATCTTGGATTGGTTTGCCTCACAAAAGCTTTTAATGAATGTAGGCAATACAGATTGGTTGTGTGTGGGGAATGAGGTAATATTGAAGGAATTTAACAGTTTGAGGATTGGTGAGGTTGTTATTGAAAGAAGCCAGAAAGTAAGGAATTTAGGTATTTTAATTGATGAAACTCGTCTATGGAACCCTATATCTGTTGGACGGTTCAAAAAGCGTGACTTCGACTTAGACAATTAAGAAGACTTCCAACTTTCCTAGAGGTTTCAGTTTTTAGATTGGTGGTCCAGGCGTTGGTTTGTTCGGTTCTAGATTATTGCAATGTGGTATTGGTGGGCCTTTCTAAAAAGAATTTACAATGTTCACAGGTGGTACAGAATATTGCAGTTCGTTTGATTTTTGGCCTCCCACATAGGATGAGTGCTACACCTCTATTAAGATGCCTTCAATGGTTACTGATTGAAAAGCGAGCTAATTTTAAACTTATGACCTTGATGTATAAGGCATTGAATGGAGGGGTTGCACGTTATCTTCAGGATAAGATTAAAGGTTATGTTCCCACTCGTAATTTTTGCTCAAAATCAGCAACACTGGTGTCAGACCCCTCAAGACAAGACATACATAAAGTTTCAACTAGGAAACGGATGTTCTCAGTTAGTGGCCTAGAGTTGTGGAACTTGTCTCCACTGGAGGTGAGATTGGAGCAGAATTTTCTTAACTTTAGAAAAAAGGTTAAGACATGGCTTTTTCCATCTTAGTCTAGGTTGGATACAATCTGTGAACTGCATAGATATCTGGGGTTAAAATACTTTGAGTATTATGATTTTATTTGTTTCAATTTTTTCTTATTTGTTTTAGAACTGGTATATATTGTTTGTATTTTGTTGTAAACTGCGCTGGCCAGATCTGGTATCTATAGAGGAAATGAGAAATAAATAAATAAATATATTTGTAGCCACCACTCTGATAAGCATACCAGATAGTGTCAGGTAGGTTCCAAACTTTACCTTCTGCTGGCAACATTTGTCACGTAGTAGATGTAGGTTTTCCCCGTTTCATGTTCTTGTCCATAAAAAAAAAAAAGCATAATAAATCTGGCTGTTAGGTTGAAAAAACAATTGGAGGCCCATTGAGTCCCCTTTTCTTCTAATTGCCCTATAGCTCCCTCTATGGGCTAATCCAATGGAAGATGAAAAATCGTGCAGTGCTCAGTTTTTAGGCAGGAGGCTAGAAGCAAACACACCCCACCCATCTTCCCAAGTGCTAGGTATATTAGGTACTAGGGATGTACAGGAGAAAAAAATTTGATTTCAGTTTTGGTTTGTTTTCAGAAGGTTTGTTTTCCAAGAATTTTGGTTCGTGGAATGTTGATTTGTTTTCATTCATGAGAAAAAAAACAAATCAAACAATTGAAAAAAAAACCCCAAAACAAAAAATGGCCAAAAATGAAAATGAAGCATCCCGGGGCCTCCCTCCTGCCCACCCGAAAAATGCTAGGGCCAGGATCCCCCCAGACCCTCACTTACCCAGTCTGGTGGGAATGCGCCAGCATCGGCCTAGACCCAGGCCGAAGCCTCAGCCTTGTGTGTATGCTAAGGGTGCAGTAGGTTGCCATGACCTCGGCCTACTAAAGGCCGAGGCTTCGGCCTGACCTGAAGGCCAGGTCCCGATACCTCGACCTAGGCTGGGGCCCAGATCTGGGCTCAACACCATGACCCAACCTGGAGGCTAGGACCTGATGATGGGGGCCTTGGCCCAGACCCAGGCCCAACACCACGATTTGTCCCGGATGCCAGGTCCCAACACCAGGGCCTTGGCCTAGGTTGGGGAATGGACCCACACTTAATGCCAGGACCTCAGTCCAGACCCGGGTCCGACATAGTGACCCGACCCGGAGGCCTAGTCCTAACACCAAGGCCTCGGCCTGGACCCTGGCCCGATGCCACATCCTGACCTGGAGGCCAGGACATCATGTTGGGGCCTCAGCCCATAACCAAGCCCAACGCCATGACCCGACCTGAACCAGAGGATGGGTTCCGATGCTGGGGCCTAGGCCCGGACCCAGGCCCGACGCCAGAGCCTCGGCCAGGAGGCTGGGTCCTGACACCTGGGCTTTGGCCCAGGGTCAGGCCCAGCCTTGGAGCCTCTTCTTGGTCCTCTTCATTCTTCAGCACTTGCAAGACAAATGACGCTGTCCTCTGGAGTTGCGCAAGAGTAAATTAACTCTGGTACATTCACCCCAGTGGACAATGCCGTTTTGATGTACGGCAATGTGTACGGCATTTGGCTTTCAAGTGCCAAAGAACAAAGAGGACCATGAAGAGGCTCCAAGGCCTGGGCCTGACCCTGGGCCAAAGCCCAGGCATCAGAACCCAGCCTCCTCGCTGAGGCCCCAGTATCTAGCCTGAGTCTGGGCCTAGGCCCCGGCATGGGGACCCGGCTTCTGGGCCGGGTTGCAGAGTTGAGCCTGGGTCAGGAGCCCCGGCCTAGGCTGAGGCCCCGGCATCAGGACCTGGTCTCTGGGTCAGCTCACGGCATCAGGCCTAGGTCTGGACCGAGTCTTCGATGTTGGGACCCAGCTTCCAGGTTGGATTGCAGCATTGGACCTGGGTTCAGGCCCCGGCATCGGGACATGCCTTTGTCCGATATCCGATGGATACGGTAGGTTTTTGGTTTCTTTGTTTAATTTTTGTGGGTCTCATCGAGGCCCCCGGCATTGGCCCATGCCTCCGCCAAGACCCCTGCATCCCACTCGGGCCTAGGCCCCAGCCCCTGCTTTGGGCCTTGGCCTATGTCCTAGGCGAGACCCTGGCTTCGCGCCTAGACCTAGGCCTGAATCATTAGTTTAAAATGCAACAAACTAATAAGATTTGTTTCATTTGGGGAGGCCCCCGCAATTGAAACGAATTACCCTTATTTATCACGTTTTCTAGTTTCATTTTAAACAAATGCACATCCCTATTAGGTACCCCTGATGTTAATGTGCAATATTATTACCATATATGTTGCGGTCCCAATTGCGGCAGTCGCGACTAGGCCTTTACCTCCTTGGTCTGCGGCCTGTTTCGCGGCATCCCCGCGGGGGGACGCCACCGAGAAGCCCTGCCTGGACGCCTTCTTCCTAGGCGCGCGCACAAGCCGCGCTTATGAAGGCCGTTTCCCGCCACTGAAGGCTCCGCCCTATCCGTGACGTCAGACGCCGCGGCCTATGTAAGGCCGCCGCGGAGCCCAGGACTTTGCCTTGTAATGGGGTTCCTTGCGGTTCTCTGTTGCGCCGTGCCCCGGAGTGTGCTATTGCGTTAGTGACTCCGTTCCTGCCTGAGACTTGTTTCACTCCGTGCCCAAGTCTTGCTTCTGTCTGGCTTGCTTGCAGTAACCTGTTCTGCTTCAGTTCCAGTTTGGTTCCAGTAGCCAGTCCCGCTTCAGCTCTTGTCTGGTTCCAGTAGCCAGTCCTGCTTCAGTTCCAGTTTGGTTCCAGTAGCCAGTCCTGCTTCAGCTCCTGTCTGGCTCCAGTAGTCAGTCCTGCTTCAGCTCTTGTCTGGTTCCAGTAGCCAGTCCTGCTTCAGTTCCAGTTTGGTTCCAGTAGCCAGTCCTGCTTCAGCTCCTGTCTGGCTCCAGTAGTCAGTCCTGCTTCAGCTCCTGTCTGGCTCCAGTAGCCAGTCCTGCTTCAGCTCCTGTCTGGCTCCAGTAGTCAGTCCTGCTTCAGCTCTTGTCTGGTTCCAGTAGCCAGTCCTGCTTCAGTTCCTGTCTGGTTCAAGTAGCCAGCCCTGCTTCAGCTCCTGTCTGGTTCAAGTAGCCAGCCCTGCTTCAGCTCCTGTCTGGTTCAAGTAGCCAGTCCTGCTTCAGCTCCTGTCTGGTTCAAGTAGCCAGTCCTGCTTCAGTTCCCGCTTGCTTCAGTCCCAGTCTGCTTCAGTTCCTGCTTGACTTCTGATCCCTGCCTGCCCGCTCCAGCTCCAGCTTCCGTGATCTCCTAAGTCCCAGCGGCTGGGCTCCTACGGGCTTCTCCCGGGGGAGTACCGGCTTCCAGGGTGAAGCTCGCGTTCAGCTCTTGCCTGGTATCCGCCTCCCGACCTGTCACTCACTGAGACTATAGTACACCTCTCTCCAGCTTCTTACAGGTCGGCCCAAGGGTCCACTAAACAGCTCACTCACAACAATATATACACACTAGTAAATAACAAGTATGGATTGCATAAATAGTAAATATGATTATGGTAATGTGTTATCATAGCAGGGCCCTACTATATTTCACTCTATCAGAGCTAGCTGAATGCGTTGAAGACCTCTACAGACTCTCAGTGCACTAGGCTGTTTATTTTATTTTTTAAAAAAATAAAAGAAACAGAATGCACTGAAGTAAAAGCTTATCATCTGGTGTTGGCCTAATAAGATGACTTTCATCTCAGCACTTTTCCTGTCACCTCGTCTTCTACTGACAAGCTCCCGTGCCAGCGTTAAGAGTGAAGAGTTACTAATAGCAGCAGCGCCTGACTGCTTTGGTAGTGGTGCAGGTGTGCTGGGACATGCCTATGTGACTACTGTTTGACCAGGCTGCTCCCTGGAAGCCAGTCCCCTTTCCCCTCACGTCTGAGGATGCAAGCTGATGGGGAGTGTCGTCCTGCAGACCCCACTGCCAAAATCCTTATGCGAGTCCTCTAGGAACAGGACAATACCTGCAGTATCTGAATGTCATCTGATCTAAAGTGTCCGAAAGGTGGAATATAAATCAAATCAAATGAATAAATAAAAAAAAGATATATTTCATGAGCTACGGGTTGCCTCCCCCGGGAGTGGGCTCAAACTTGTGGTGCAAGGGTAATAGGTGCCCTAGGCGATGTCTGCCTTGTGACTGCTGCCCCCCTCCTCCCCCCTTCCCCGGTTGAGTCGCACTGTCCCGCACTGCCTGCCCGAGTCGCACCGCCCCCGCCTTGCCCCTGACCCCTACCTCGTTCGCGCGCTTCTCAGGGCCTCGAACAGCGGGTGCTGCTCGCGGCCCTGATGAATCTCTACTCGTCTTTGCCATGAGCGGTATCCCGCTCGCAGCATCACATGGCTGACCTCCAGTGCCCCCTAAGGGTCGGCGCCATAGGCCATTGCCTAGTTCACCTAATGCATGTGCCGGCCCTGTCAGCAAAGCCCCACCAAACCATCATCTCGAATAAGAGTAGAAGAAGCTACCATACTGGGTCAGACGGTCCATCAAGCCCAGTATCCTGTTTCCAACAGTGGCCAATCCAGGCTACAAGTACCTGGCAAGTACCCAAACATTAAACAGATCCCATGCTACTGATGCCATTTCCAAGGCCCTGCAACCCAGTCATCTCTGAAAGCAGGTGGATAGAAAACTACGTTAAGGGACTAAGCAAAATAGGACCCTGTGAACCTGGGTCCACCTCAGGCACCAGGCCAGGTGGGAAAGCTTTACAGCACGTTTCTTTTTGGTCATATGCAGAGGATCAATTAGTTCATACCATTCGGAAATTTTCATCATATCCAAGAGCTGCGTTCTTACAAGGGTTCTGTAAGGAATCAGTGCAATTTTCTTCCAAGGCCATAGCACTGAAAACAATCCTGAAGCCGTTCTGAAAGGGGGCTGCCTTAGCAGCTCTGATTTATTTCCAGCTGAGAGGCAGTCCATGTTCCAGGCATCAAAAAGGCGATGAGTTAATTAGGTTTGTTTTCCGTGCCAGTAGTTTTTGCACCCCCTCATGTTCTGCAGTCTGGACTCCCTGGGAGCAGCAAAAAAAAAAAAAAAAACAAAACCCCAACAAAGCAGAGCTGACTTTGGAGCTTTGCTTCCTGCTCTAGCCTCGGAAGGATAGATCTGAAAGCATCCTGTATCCAGGCATACCGTTTATTTCCAGCCTATGAACAAAGTTCATTCTTATTAAAAAACCCTGCAAAGTACAGTGACCTTTGCTGATTGATAAGAGTAAACTTTGGCCTCTTCCCACAATAATATTTTATTTTATTGTATTTATTTAATTTATATTCTGTCTTTTGGTACTTCAAAATGGATTTCATTCAGGTATTGTAGCTGCACCTCAACATAACAGGAGCAGAGATCTTCAAATCTTCCAAATGTAGGTTGAATGCAAATAGCATGGATTTCCCATAGAGTTTGCAAGAGTCTCCAAATTTTCAGGTTTTACAGCTAACTAGGAGAATTTTGGGAATGTCTGGGTTTCTGATATTTACCATAAGTAAACACATGCTACTATGTAAAGAGCTTGACATTTCACGCTTGTTTTCCATGTCTCCTCTGTTTTCAGCGTGAAGATGGTGCTGCTGTGGACAGCGGGCGATTGCTTTAAGACGGGATATTTTATTATCAAACAAACACCAGCCCAGTTCTGGCTATGCGGACTATTGCAAATCAGCATCGATGTAGCCATCCTCCTTCAGGTCTACTTCTACGGAGAGCGGCCACATTCCAAACCTGGATAATGAGATGAGGATCTCGCACTTGTGACACAGGAAAGACATTTGTGACATGCTCGTGCAACATGCATACTTTCCATGTTAAGCATCCAGACCTTTCTTCATCATGTATTTAGTTTTCACTGCAAACAGCTTATACTAAAAGCTGCAATTTGTGGAAAGGACATGAACTACTGTGAAATTTTATAATGCAACAGGTCAACATAAAGGTCAGTGCCCTAGTAACATGGTTGGACACCTTGACCCACCCTGTCTGCCTGGTTGTGCCACCACAGACCCTGTTCAATTTCCATTGTAGCGTTCCTCACCTCTAATCTGAAGCACCTCTGGCATAATCTCTGGCATCATGCTGCATCCAAAGAACATGGCTGAAATTCCGGTAGCTCTGAACTTCATTTAAAGGTCCTCCAGTCGTGACGTCCTGTGGCACTTGCTGATGAAATCACATCTTGCATGAGTATATAAGGAAGTCCTTTGCAACCAGCCAGTGCTCAGCAATAGGTCCTCCTCCTCCACAGTGCGTGTTGCTTCTCCTGATCCTACCTTCACTTCCAGTTCCTGTTCCTCTCTGTCTCTCCAGCTCTTCTTGCCTCCAGTTCCTGTTTCAGCCTTGCTTCCGGACCCAGCCTTGCCTTCCACCCTAGTTCCTGTTCTTGCTCTTTGGCACCGTCTCTCTCCCCGTGTTGCCTGTTTCAGTTCCTGCCTCCTGCCTTGCCCTCTCTTGCCCCTCTCTGTGCCTTGGCCCTTGTTTTCTTCTGGACTGATTTCTTGTGCTTGACCTTCTCCTGTTATCTGACTCTCCCTGAACACTGCCAGCCCTGACCTCTGCTTGGTATTTCTCTCTGCCTGAATGCTGCCTGCCCTACCATGGCCTGCACCTGGACTCCCTTCACTTATTCGGCTCATGCCTAAGTTCTACCAGCCCCCAAACCCAAGGGCTCAACTTGTGGAGAAAGGGGTTTTTAAATGTGAGGTCTAGACCTTGTCCCCAAGCATGTCCGCCTACTCAGTGGGTTCACCTGCTAGGTTGAGTCACCACACTTCAATTCAAAGGGCTCACAGACCATGTCAGATTTCTGAGGCCATGAGCTCAGTAGACTCATCGGCAGCTCAGGACATACCAGGTTTTGGCCTGAGACTCCAGCACAGTTTAACAGTAGAAGCAGCTTCAGCAAATTGCAGGCCTCCTCCAGGAAATGGCCAGCCACCTTATAGGCCCATCTCCTGGCACCAGCTCCACCAGCTCCATGCACCCCTCCAGTCAGCTGCCGTCCATGCTTCTGGAACCATCCTGCATTTGCCTCCACCAAGGTATGATGGAGACCCAAAGGCCTGCAGAGGTTTTCCCACCTCATGCATTTTGAGCTGCATGCCACCAGTTTTCCCTCTGACCACACAATTACATTCATTCTTTCACTATTGTTTGGCCCCACCCTAGCTTAGGCCTCACCACTCTAAGTGCAAAACAACCCTCTTATGAATAATTTGGAGGAGTTCCTCACCCAACTCAGATGTATCTTTGATGAATCCAGTCACTCCTTTTCATCTGCCTCAGAACTCCTCTGTCTCAAGCAAGGATTATGTCCACAGGAGATTATGCCATTCATTTCAGAACTCTGGCCTCTTAACTGAGATGGAATGAAGAGAGCCTTTCGGCAATATTCTGGCACAGCCTAGAAGAACATATAAAAGATAAGCTTGCCAGATGAGCTGTCTCCATGGGCTTGGAGGATCTCATCACCCTAACCATCAAGATAGACCTTCATTTCAAAGAAAGGGCCAAGGAGAAGGAATCCTACCAGTGGCATCTTAGATGGCTCCTAAATTTCAATATCCCCTGGTGGCTCCCTCCAAGGAACCAGTCTCATCCATGCAATCTGAGGAGCTCATGCAGAGGAGAAAACCCTTAATCTTTTCTCTAATTTGGGAATCCTGGCAGTGCAACCCGGTACCCCGAGAATGTAAGAAACTATCGAGCCTAGGTTTGGTTGGGGAGGAAACTCTAGGCCACGCTTCCCTCTCTCTGCAGTCACTGGTCCTGGTCACCCTTTTCACCAACAACATGGAGGTTCATACCGAAGCATTCCTGGACTTAGGAGCTGGGGGCAACTTCACTGAGGAGGCTTTGATGCCAATATTCACCTTGGAGACCTTGATGACAATCTCCTCCATATATGGAGAACCACTCCCAGGCCATCTAGCCAGGACTATCACACTATTTACAATACAAGTTGTTGCATCAGAAACGTCTTACTTTCTTTATATTGCCAAAAGCAGCAAACTCCATCATTATTGGCCTACTCTGGCTAATGCAACATAAACTCACCATCAACTGGCAGATATTGGAAACTGTGCATTGGGGCTCTACCTGCCAACAACACTGCCTTCCTCGCATTGTACCCCTGATTCCTGCACTACAAGTTTCTGGGCTAGTGCCTCAAGGGCTTCCACTCCAGTATGCTGACTTCATGGATGTTTTAAGCAAAAAACAAGCAGAAATGTTACTACCCTACAAATTATTTGACTGTCCCATAAATCTTCTTCCAGGCAAGATGCTGCCACAAGGCAGGGTGTACCCACTATTGGTACTTGAAACCAAAGCTATGTCAGAGTATAATAAATAAAATCTGGAGCAAAGATTCATTCGACCATCTTCGTCACCAGCAAGAGTGTGGGGAACAAAGATAGGACCCTTTGGACTTTTTTTGAATTCAGGAATCTTAATGCTATTACCCATAAAAACTGTTATCCTCTACTTTTAATTACTGAGCTCTTTAATCACTTGCAAGGAGCCCAGATCTTTACCAAACTATACCTTAGAGGCACTTTCAACCTTATCTGCATAAGGGAGGGGGACAAGTGGAAGATGGCATTTAACATCCGTGATGGGCATTACAAATTCTTGGTGATGCCATTTGGCCCCTGCAACACCCCAGCAGTGCTTCAACACATGGTAAATGAAATATTTCGAGAACTACTTTAATCATGTGTGTTGGTTTATTTGGATGATATCCTAATCTTCTCACAAACCCTTCTTCAATACCAGGAGCATGTAAACAAGTCCTCCAAAGGTTGTATAAAAACCTGCTGTATGTACATTCGAACAGCCAGAGCTACTGTTCTTAGGCTACATTGTGTTATACCGTGCCTAAGGATGGACCCCCAGAAGTTAGGAGCAATTCAGGAATCTGAACAAACTGTTTTCTATAAACAACTGACTGATGTAATAGCTACCTTTGGCGGTGATGAGTTATGTATTGGGAGGTGATGAGTTATGTATTGGGAGGGACTGGAATGCCTGTATGAACTCATTCCTAAATAGGTCCTCTAATTCTCAAGCCCTTCCTCAAGGTGGCTTGGTACACCAAGACATAATCTCTACTTTCCATCTAATTGACACTTGGAGACACAACCATCCCCTGTAAAGACTTTATACTTATTATTCCCCCAGACACAACTCTTTTAGCAGGACTGATTATTTCCTTTGTACTCCTAATTTCCTTGTCGATCGAATTAGCTATTCCCTACCATCCAGTAACGCGTGCCCCGACTATCGCTTTTTTACCCTGCCGTTTTGCCGCGCGTTTAACCTGCTAACTTACCGCCTACCCTTACCCCTGCGTTAGAGGCAGGGGTAAGGGTAGGCGGCAAACTTTCCCCCAGCCCCCGCTCACCTGCCCTGGCCGCGTCCATGGGTGCTGGTCTCCGGGGAAGCCCCAGTCCTCTCCCCTCCTCCCGAAGCAACAAAAGTGAAAAAAAGCGAAAAAGCAAAAAAAAAAGTTGCAAGAGAGAGGGGAGAGAGGACGGGCAATCCTACACTCGGGATTGCCCGTCCTCTCTCCCCTCCTCCCGAAGCAAGGCGCGAAAAGCAGCCTTGCTCCGGGAGGAGGGGAGAGAGGGCTGGCAGTGTAAAGCGACGAAGCGACTTACTTTTTTTGCAGCCCCCCTCCGGAGACGGACATCGGTGAAGACAACCGCGGCTCCCCTGCCTCCAGCTGCCCGCGAAGATGGACGCCTGCACGGGCGAAAGCGGCCCCTGTGCGTGCAATTGAGCCGCTCAAGGAGTGACGTCACGACGTTTGGCGTCACGGCATGTGACGTCACATCTTGAGCGGCCCAATTGCACGCACAGGGGCTGCTTTCGCCCGTGCAGGCATCCATCTTCGCTGGGAGGCAGAGGAGCCGCGATCCGTCTCCGCCGATGTCCGTCTCCGGAGGGGGGCTGCAAAAAAAGTAAATCGCTTCGTCGCTTTACACTGCCAGTCCTCTCTCCCCTCCTCCCGGAGCAAGGCTGCTTTTCGCGCCTTGCTTCGAGAGGAGGGGAGAGGGGACTGGCAATCCCGAGCGTAGGATTGCCCGTCCTCTCTCCCCTCTCTCTTGCTACTTTTTTTTTCGCTTTATTTTTTTTTTTTCCGCTTTCGTTGCTTGCTTCAGGAGGAGGGGAGAGAGGACTGGCAATCCCGAGCGTAGGATTGCCCGTCCTCTCTCCCTTGCTACTTTTTTTTTTCGCTTTTTCGCTTTTTTCCGCTTTCGTTGCTTGCTTTGGGAGGAGGGGAGAGAGGACTGGCAATCCCGAGCGTAGGATTGCCCGTCCTCTCTCCCCTCTCTCTCTTGCTACTTTTTTTTTTTTCGCTTTTTCGCTTTTTTCCGCTTTCGTTGCTTGCTTTGGGAGGAGGGGAGAGAGGACTGGCAATCCCGAGCGTTGGAGAACCGTCCACTTCCTGGTACCTGTCATTTCAAATGTCATTTGAAATGACAGATACCAGTGTGTCCGTGAAGCGTTAGGCCCACGCACCCAGGTTACTGTATAGGTGCTGTATAGCGCTCTATACAGTAAAACTGGTTGCGCGGGCCTAACACTTCACGGACGCTTCTTAGACGCGGCTTGCATTTGCAAGCTATTTACATACAGGATCGAGCGGTAGGTGAGCTGGACTGTGCGTGCGGCAACCGTGGGTGCGCCGGGCACTAACGCAGCTCTTCCTACCACTCGTTACTGGATTGACCTGCAAATGAGCTAGCAAACAAGCATAGGCTAAATACCCAGATGGCGTGACGTCACTTGAGGGGGATGCCCCCGAGGTTCCCGCCATGACGTGGATAAAGACATGGGTGGCGTGCACCCTAGGAGGTCCCTAGGAGAAACATGGTGTGAGGCTTTGCCATAGCCATTCCGGGGACGCCGGAGAATGCGGCTTGCAGACGTGGCAGTAGCCATCTTCCCAAGGCTAGCGGGGAGAGAGGAGAAAAAGGTGAGGCACAAGGGTCGAAGCCATCTGAGACCGACGGATGCAACAAGCCTGATGAGGCAGGAAGCAATCCTGTAGCTAGAACCTGCCCTCAAGAGGATGTAGTATCCTCTCACACTGAGGATAGGTCTCCAGGGGCACATGCTCAGGAGGGAAGGGTTAGGATGGCCATTATAGTTGGTGATTCAATTATTAGGAAGGTTGATGGGTGGGTGGCTGGTGGACATGAGGATCGCTTAGTAACTTGCCTGCCTGGTGCGAAGGTGGCAGACCTCATGCATCACCTAGATAGGATTTTAGACAGTGCTGGGGAGGAACCGGCTGTTTTGGTACATGTGGGCACCAACGACATAGGAAAATGTGGGAGGGAGGTTCTGGAAGCCATGTTTAGGCTCTTAGGTAGGAAGCTGAAATCCAGAAGCTTCAGGGTAGCATTCTCTGAAATGTTCCTCGTTCCACATGCAGGTCCCCAGAGGCAGGCAGAGCTCCAGAGTCTCAATGCATGGATGAGACAATAGTGCAAGGAAGAGGGTTTTAGATTTGTTAGGAACTGGGCTTCATTTGGGGAAGGGGAGGGGGGGCTTTTCTGAAATGGTGGGCTTCACCATAACCAGAGTGAAACCAGGCTGCTGGCACTAGATAGCACGGCTTGTAAACTAGATGATGGGAGAAAGCCAATAGTTGCTCAGAAGTGTATGGTTTGGAATGATGTATCTTTAAAGGCTACTAAAAAAAGAACAGGAAATCAGGGCATCCCAGTACAGAAGTTGCAATAAATGCCAGAGGGGACCAGGTGCCCTTAAGTGCAGAAAGATTCCAAATTATCCCTGTCAACTGATGAGCATGTTGTTAATACAAACTAAAAACATACTTTGAAATGTCTCTATACCAATGCTAAAAGACTAAAAAATAAGGGGGCGGATTTTAAAAGGGTTACGCGCGTAGATATAGCAGAATTAGAAAAGGTTCAGAGAAGGGTGACCAAAATGATAAAGGGGATGGAGCAATTCCCCTATGAGGAAAGGCTAAAGAGGTTAGGAGTAGAGACGGCTGAGGGGAGATTTGTTAAAGGTCTATAAAATAATGAGTGGAATGGAACGAAGAAACATTAATCTATTGTTTGCTCTTTCAAAAAGTACAAAGACCAGGGGACAAACATTGAAGTTACTGGGTAATATATTTAAAACTAATAAAAGAAAATATTTTTTTTTGCTCAATGCATAATTAAGCTCTGGAATTTGTTGCCAGAGGATGTGATGAAAGCTATTAATGTAGCTGAGTTTAAAAAGGTTTGCAGAAGTTCCTGGAGGAAAAGTCCATTAACCATTATTAAGGTAGAGTTGCAGAAATCCACTGCTTATTCTTGCGATAAGCAGCATGGAATCTATCTACCCCTTGGGATCCTGCCAGGTGCTTGTGACCTGGCTTGGCCATTTTTTGAAACAGGATACAGGGTTTGATGGATCCTTGGTCTGACCCAGTATGGCAAGCCTTATGTTTTTATTTCAGTTTAGTAAACAAACCAAACTGAAAAAAACATTAAATGAACCAAAACCAGAATAATCTCCCTGCCCCCAAAACAAAACAATTAAAAAATGTTTGCTTTGACCTGCAGTAGAGGTCAAATGACAAGTAATTTGATAGTGAAGGCAGCTTTTTTCTGTGAGACCGATGATGGTGGCTGGCAGAAAGATAGACTGGAATACTACATGTCACAGATATTAACTGGGTTGGACTTGATGAAAAGATTATATGTGAAGTGTTTACAAAACATAATACTGCTTAGTATTTAAGTGCTACAGCTAAGACCTGCTTTTCCCATGGCAGAACAAGGCCATTTTATTTTGTGAGTGAAAAGATGTCTCTTTCCTTTCCAGTCTGCTTGCTTTTACGACAGTGGGTGAGTTGAATACCAGTCTGCAGGAGACCCTGTCAGAGAAAGCTCGCCCCATGCTACCCAATCTGGTACTTAGGCCTAACCTACAGGTCTGGCTTTTTGGAATACTCATGAGATTATTTGCATATAATGGGTCTCCAGTACAGTCACTTCTGTGCCATTCATCATATTTCATTTGATTATCCTAAAAACCAGAGGACTGGTTGGGATGTGCCAGTGCAACCCATCTTATCTCCTCATAATATCTTGACTCCCTATCATTTGTCGTCCTTTAACTACCATGAGAGCAAGCAAATTTTTAAAAATCCCTTAAAAACCAGAAAGAGGCGTTTCTAGCTGGCTCAAAGGATGAGCTCGAGTGAAATATTAGTGGATCGAGTATGCAGAGCACGTAAGCATCTGGATCGAGATCTGAGTGCTGTGTTCTGGGCTACCTTCTAATGTATAGGAAGCCTGTTCAAGCCATACAGCTTCATTATCTGCCCTGCAGACAGGTGGCGTGTTGCTCAGAACTGGTGTCCTTGCATGCATCAAGCATCAAACTGTAGTGAAAAATAACAACTCTTTTTATTTTTGAAAGCCTGTAGCACTGTGCTAAGGCGCTATAAAATGTATTGTAGCTAGTCTACTTTTTGAGCATGAGAAAATTAAATGTCACTATAAGCGAGAAACTTGCAAACCGCATCCTGGGGTTAGGGCTCCTTTTTCCTTTTCTTTTGTTTGGTATTGGGCAAGTAAGAATGAGGGGGGAGGGGGCCAAGTTGTGAAAGACTTTAATCAAAAGTAAGGAAAAACAATTATTCTGTTATCAAAAGTCTTTCCCTCTGAAGCATCACTGATCGATGAACCTTAGGCCTGCATGACCTGTGCTGCACTGCCTGCACTGCTGGTGTGAACGCATATCCTGCTGAGCATCAATGAACTGTAGCTTCAGAGAGCATGGTCTAGGATTTCAGTGTAAGAGAAAGCAAATGTTGCTTACCTGATGTAACAGGTGTTCTCACAGGACAGCAGGATGTTAGTCCTCACAAATGGGTGACATCGAGGATGGAGCCCACCACGGAAAAACTTCTGTCAAAGTTTAACAGAACTTTGACTGGCCCCTACTGGGCATGCCCAGCAAGGCACTGACCCTGCAGCCAGCAGGGGTCTCCCTTCAGTCTGATTTTCAAAGCTACAGGCAGTGCCTAAAAAGTAAAAAGAAACGAACCCAACACCGCGGGGTGGCGGGCGGGTTTCGTGAGGACTAACATCCTGCTGTCCTGTGAGAACACCTGTTACATCAGGTAAGCAACATTTGCTTTCTCACAGGACAAGCAGGATGGTTGTCCTCACAAATGGGTGAGTACCGAGCTGAGGATGTCCTGACTTGCACCAAATGCACCCAACGGTGTGCAAGAGGCACAACAACTGGGGTGGAATTTGGGAAAGGGCATCCGCACCCCACCGGGCAGGTGGAAGGGTGTTGGTACATCAGGTTGGAAAAAGGTTACGCAAGACAGATTGGCCGAAGATGGAGTCCTGTCTTCCAGCCTTGTCCAAACAATAATGGGCTGCAAAGGTATGGAGAGAACTCCAGGTTGCAGCTTTGCAGATGTCAGGAAGCGGCACCGATCGAAGGTGTGCCACTGATGTCGCCATGGCCCTCACAGAGTGTGCTTGAACACGGTCTTGAAAAGGAATGCCAGCTTGCTCATAGCAAAAAGAAATGCAGTCCGCCAACCAGGAAGAAAGAGCCTGCTTACCCACAGGTTGTCCTAACTTGTTAGGATGGAAAGAGACGAATAATTGAGTGCTCTTCCTGTGAGAAACTGTACGGTCTAGGTAAAAAGCTAGGGCCCGTTTACAGTCTAGGGTATGCAGGGTCTGCTCTCCAGAGTTGGAGTGGGGCCTGGGAAAAAAGATAGGTAGTACGATAGATTGATTGATATGAAACTCCGAAACTACCTTAGGTAAAAATTTAGGGTGAGTGCGGAGTACCGCCCGGTCCTGCAGGAGCTTAGTGTAAGGCGGATAGGTAACTAGGGCCTGTAATTCACTAATCCTGCGAGCTGAAGTAACAGCCAAAAGGAATAACACTTTCCAAGTGAGATATTTAAAGTCACAAGAGTGGAGAGGTTCGAAAGGAGGTTTCATTAGACGACCAAGAACCAGGTTAAGGTCCCAGGATGGGGCCGGAGGGCGTAAAGGTGGCTTCAAATGGAGCAAGCCTTTAAGAAAGCGTGTTACCAGGGGTTGTACTGAAATAGGATTACCCCCAATACCCTTATGGAAGGCGGCTACCGCACTGACATGCATTCTGATAGAAGAGGTTTTAAGACCGGATTCAGAGAGATGCCATAAATAGTCCAAGAATTTGGAGATTGGACAGGAAAGGGGATCAAGGGACTGAGAAGTGCACCATGATGTGTACCTTTTCCATTTGTATGAATAAGACTTTCTTGTGGAAGGCTTTCGTGAAGCTATCAGGACCCGAGAAACGGAATCTGAAAGGTTAAATGGTTGAAGGACTAACCTTTCAACATCCATGCCGTCAGGGACAAGGCTTGGAGGTTGGGATGGAGGAGGCATCCGTCGTTTTGAGTGAGCAGATGCAGGTCCTTTCCCAGAGGAATGTGCCTGCGGATGGAGAGATCCTGGAGTATTGGAAACCATACTTGGCGTGGCCAGTAAGGTGCTATCAGGATCATGGTTCCTCCGTCCTGGCGTAGCTTCACGAGAGTCTTTGACACAAGAGGAAGTGGAGGGAATGCATAGAGCAGACCGGTTGTCCACTTGAGGGAGAATGCATCCCTTGGCCGAGAGTGCTGGCTCTGAATGAGAGAGCAGTAATCGTCCACTTTGTGGTTCTGAGGGGACGCAAAGAGGTCTATGCGGGGAAAACCCCACTTTCAAAACAGAGAGGTCGCTACGAGAGGGTTGAGTGACCACTCGTGTGGTTGGAAGACACGGCTCAGCTGGTCTGCCAATACATTGTCTACTCCCGGCAGGTAAGTGGCCCTGAGGTACATAGAGTGGGAGAGGGCTTCCGCCCAGATCTGCGCAGCTTCCTGACACAGAAGAAAGGAGCCTGTGCCTCCCTGCTTGTTTATGTACCACATGGCCACTTGGTTGTCCGTCTGGATTAAGATTATCTGATGAAATAGATGATCTTTGAAAGTTCGGAGCGCATAGCGGATTGCTCGAAGTTCCAGGAAATTGATCTGGTGTTCGGCTTCCTCTTTGGACCATAACCCTTGGGTTTGGAAGTCGTCCACATGGGCTCCCCAACCGATGTGAGAAGCGTCGATGGTTAGGATTACTTGCGGATCCGGTGGAAGAAAAGGTAAGCCCTGAAGGAGGTTGACCTGAGTCGTCCACCAGGTTAAGGATAGGCGCAGCGCTTGTGTGACTGTGACTATGGAGGACAGAGGCTGAAAAGCTTGAATCCATTGGTGTCGTAGAGTCCATTGTGTTACTCTCATGGCTAGTCGGGTCATGGGAGTGACTTGAACCGAGGATGCCATGTGTCCTAGGAGAATGAGGAACTGGCGAGCCGTGGCAGTGTTCTGAGACTGGAGCTGGCGAGCCAGGGATATTAGGGTGTGGACCCTCTGAAGAGGAAGGTAAGCCTTTGCCTGTAAGGTGTCCAAGTCTGCCCCAATGAAGGATAAGGTTTGAGACGGGACTAAGCAAGATTTGTCGTAATTGACAAGAAACCCTAAGGAAAGGAGTGTTTGAATTGTCAATTTTAGGGAGGATTGAGCTATCTGTTGGGTGGAGGCCCTGATTAGCCAATCGTCCAGGTAGGGGTAGACGTGGACACCTTCCTTCCTTAGGAATGCTGCTACCACTACGAGACATTTGGTAAAGACTCGTGGGGCAGAAGCCAGACCGAAAGGTAGGACACGGTATTGATAATGGTCGTGGCCTACTAGAAACCGCAGATATTTGCGATGGGATTGTGTGATCGCAATGTGGGTATAAGCGTCCTTGAGGTCGAGAGAGCACAGCCAATCCCCTCTTTGTAGCAGAGGGAGCAGCGCGCCTAGGGTTACCATTTTGAACTTCTCTTTTTGAAGGTATTTGTTGAGGGCTCGAAGGTCCAAAATGGGACGTAGTCCCCCTGATTTCTTTGGTATTAGGAAGTATCTGGAATAGAATCCCTTGCCTCGCTGAGAGGGAGGAACGGGTTCTATAGCATTTGATTGCAGAAGAAGAGATACTTCCTGTTGTAATTGAGCCAAATGGGTGGATAGACTCCACGCTTGAAGAGGCGGGGAGTCTGCCGGAAGAGTTATGAAGTTGAGGTGGTAACCCTGTGCGATAATTGTTAGCACCCACTGATCTGAGGTGATCTGCAACCAAGGTTGTAGAAAATGGTACAGTCGACCTCCTACAGGAATGCCTGGAAGAGGGGTTTGGCATGTGTTCCCTACAGGGGAGTCAAAGGCCAGCCGCAGGCCCAGGAGGAGGGGCTACAGTAGGCCTTTGTTTCCTAGGCTGACGCGGCTGAGGCCTAGTAGAGGATCGAGCTGGACGAGGCCTGGCCGATGGAGGGTAGTAACGGCGTGGCCGAAAGAACGACTTCTTAGAGTCCTTCTTAAGTGGTTGTTTGGAGGAAACCTCAGACGGAACAGAAGAAAGTTGTTTTAACGTCTCGTGGTGATCTTTTAATTCAGCTACAATTTGCTGAATTTGTTCTCCAAACAAATTGTCCCCTAAGCAGGGTAAATCCGCTAAACGATCCTGGACCTCTGGGCGAAGGTTGGATGACTTTAACCAAGCCCAACGTCTGGCCGAGATGGCAGTAGCTGAAACCTTTGTGGAGGCATCGAAGATGTCATAAGCCGTTCTGATCTCGTGCTTCCCCGCTTCAAACCCTTTGTTAAGAAGGGCCTGAAGCTGTGGCTGGTATTGGTCAGGTAATGTGTCAGCAAAATCTTGCATCTGTTTAAGGATGGCTCTGTTATATTGCGTCATGTAGAGTTGATATGAGGCTATGCGAGAAATCAGCATAGCTCCATGGTACACTTTCCGTCCCACACTGTCCAGGAATTTATTGTCCTTGACAGGCGGAGTGGAGGAGTGTGGCTTTAGACGCTTGGCCTTTCTTTGTGCGGACTCAACCACAACAGAGCGATGATCCAGTTGAGGCTTTTGAAAGCCTGGTGCTGACTGGACGAGGTATGTGGAGTCAGCCTTCTTGTTAACTGGTGATACAGATGAAGGAGATTCCCAGTTTTTCTTTAAGAGATCGAGAAACACCTGGTGAATGGGGATGGAAGCGATGATTTTTGGAGCGTCCAAAAATTGAAGCAGTTCCATCATCTGGTGTCTGTCATCGGTCTCAGATTGCAGCTGAAAAGGTACAATTTCGGACATCTCCTTTACAAAATTAATAAAGGAGAGATCCTCTGGAGGAGATCTTTTTCTACTCTCTGTAGGAGAAGGCGGTGATGGTAAATCTGTGTCAGAAGATGTATCATCACCCCAGGTATCATAGGGATCACTTGGGGGTTGAAGCCCCGATGGACCTGGTTGAGGATCCGAAGGCATCGAAGGAAACCTTGGAGGAACCGGTGGTACAATCGGCACTGGGAACGGCATCGAGGGTTTCGGTGCTGCCGATGGAGTCGGTGCCGGTCTTGGAATCGATGGAGCCGAAGGATAAATCGGTGGAGATATACGAGAAGGCACCGATGGGACCACCCCGGAAGGGGGAATCAGGAACGGTGTTTCTCCCGCCGATGAAAATCCAGTCGGAGACGATGGCGCTGTTGGTGCTACTGGAATCATCGATGGAAGGGCATGTACAAGTGCTTCCATACGTTGTAGTAGCAGTGCCAGCGCTTCCACCAAAGGTTCGGTGGTCGGTTCCTTCCTCGGTGGCGGAGTCGGTGCCGGGGTCGATGCCGGTGGCGGTGCCGGAATCGGTGCCGGAGACGGTGCCAATGGAGGTTGGAATCTTTGCATCGCTTTCTCGATGGCCTCCTGGACCAGCCGGTCCAGTTCAGCCCGGAGACCAGGGGTAACAATACCCGGCTCGACGGGAGAGGGAGGCTGAGGCAGAGCCGGAGGGACCACCGTAACCGGTGGGATCACGGCTCCCACACCCCGAAAGGGTGAGGGTTTCCTCGATGCCTGCGAACGAGAGGTGGACGGTGCCAAGTCTGATCGAGGCCTCTTAGTCGGTGGTTCGGCCTGTTCAGAGGTCGATGACTGTGGATCCTCGACAGGCCGAGACTTGTGCCGTCGATGGCGATGCTTGTCCTTCCGGTCTCCTCGCCCATCCGGGGAGGGGACAGGAGTCGACGGCCGAGAAGTCATCGATGGTGGCCAGTCACCGGAGGGTTGACGATGGTGGTGCAATTTCGACGGTGCCGGTTCCGATGACGTTGATGCTATCGATGGCGTTGGGGTGGGTGCATGGAAGAGGAGCCCCATCTTCTCCATCCTGGCCTTGCGACCCTTAGGTGTCATTAGGGCACATTTGGTGCAAGTCAGGACATCATGCTCACTACCCAAACACAAAACACAAACCCTATGGGGGTCTGTGATTGACATAGTCCGGGTACAATCTGGACATCGACAGAACCCCGTCGCCATGGCTTAAGGCCAAATTTAGTCGCGGGCTCGGTAAGTGCCAACAGGCCTCGAGGGCCAAATTCGACGGTAGTCGAGGAAAAAAGGCAAAAAACTTACCGGTTTCCGCGAAGGTGACAAAAATTTGTCGAAGGGAGACCCCTGAGGGGCAAATTTTCTTCGGAAAGAAAAGTACCGAATTCCTGTCAGGAACGTGGTAAGGGAGCTCCTTTCACCGCGTGGCAACTGCTGCGCGGAAAAAAGAAGACTGAAGGGAGACCCCTGCTGGCTGCAGGGTCAGTGCCTTGCTGGGCATGCCCAGTAGGGGCCAGTCAAAGTTCTGTTAAACTTTGACAGAAGTTTTTCCGTGGTGGGCTCCATCCTCGATGTCACCCATTTGTGAGGACAACCATCCTGCTTGTCCTGTGAGAAATGTATTTACAGAAGAATTAGTAACAAGAGCACCCAGTATTCATTAATGCCAAGAGTAAAAAAAAAATAAGCGGTGGTCTTGTGAATTTGCACAGGCAAGGTGCAAACAAAATGAGGAAGAGTGGCAGAATTGAAGCACAGTATGAGTATTAATGAAATTGCTTTTTGCACTTTTTGCCTTATTGCATGAGCTGTTATGCACCTGTGCACTTTATGGACACATTACGCTATGAAACCTATAATTACAAAAGAGGAGCAATGAGATGTCAATGTGAATATGCACCTCGTGATACTCAACTGCCTCTAAATAACATTGGCATATCTGTTGTTGCTTTCATCGCTTACTCCCATTTTTTGAAAAAAAAATTGGATGTTTGTCTTGGTCCCCCTTCTGGATGCTGATTGATAGATGTGTGGTGTCTTTTGCCTTTCTAATCTGAGTGATCTCGAAGAGGAGCTGACACATTTGCAGACAAAGGACCTGATGACACCATCTGTGTCCCACCACCCTCTAGAAGAAGATAGTAGTCAGATAACACAACAAAATCTGTATTTTCCTAGTGTCCACTGCCCAGCTGTGTGTGGTGGTGGGGGGGGGGGGGATCTCTTTGGGGTCCCTGGCATCGGTGCTACTACTCACTCATGAAGTGAAACCTTTTCTGTCAGTTCTTCCAGATCCACCCTGCAACAAAAGATTCTTCCGCAAGAACTCAACATCTCCTACAATAGGGCAGATGCAATAAAGTCGCATAGAGAGCGGGCGCTGAACAGTCAGCGCCCGCTCTCTTAACGTGCCATGCAATATTAAAATTAGGGAGTCGCGTTAGCAAGGAGATGCTAGGGTCACGTGTGCGAGCCTAGCACCTCCTTGCTAACGCAAACCCAATCGGTTTTTGTGACTGCCGTACGCCGGTCATGAAAACTGACACCGATAAACTCAGCATCGGTTTTTGTGACGGGTCCAAGTTTCAATTTTTTTGTTTTTTACTTTTATTTCTTTTATTTTTCATCCTACTTAATATCACAACGATATTAAGTAGGAGGCAGTATAGAAAGGCAGTTTTTTCTACTTTTCTGTACTTTTTTTTGATGTGTACAGCTATTAATGCCTGCTCCAGGCAGGCATTAATACTTGACAGTTAAATGTGTGTCCGAGACGCACATTTTTTTTTTTTTTGCATCGGGAGTGAATGCCTAATAGCCTCATTCACATGCATTTGCATGAAATGAGTGCTATTAGATTCCCTCCACGTTTGGATGCGCGTTGAATATGCGCTAATCTCCTTATTGCGTTAGGGGATTGATTAGCGCCTATTCTACCTACGTCCGACTGCAGGTTAACAGTGTGCTCGGCTGAGCGCACCATATTGCATCGGCCCCAATGTTAATAAATGAACAGATTCACTGTCAGAGCCATAAATGTATACATCAAAGACAAATCCATCCTTGGCAGGCCAAGCGGAAAGGAACCTGAATTCCATATCCTGACCTCCTTATAAAGTTTGTTTTAATAGCTATCCATCAGCTGTGGAAAATGTTAAGTGATCAAGGGCATTTTAAATCCCTCTGCTCTGCCTCCTTTGTGAACAATATGCTCTCATCATATGATATTGCTGAATTCTTCCTACTTTTCAATAGTGGATACTCCTGGGAATGTACTGAAATATCTAGGAGGTACCCTGGTGACTACTTTTTCTTTAAATATAGGCTTTGGACTAGTCACAAAGAATGTGTGAATGTTGCCCGGGATATTGTGTGTGGTTTATAAATGATGAAATGTCCTGGCTGGAGAAAGTGGCACTGGCCCTTTGAAAATGACTTTTGCTTAGAAAAGTTAAGCCAGGGCTTAAAAATACAGGAGGGCTGCTTTTTGGAAACCATTTATGGACTGTTACTTTCACCTAAATGCACTAAATCTAAGGAAATCTAAAACAACTATAGTAGTGTGTATTACATACAGTCTGCAGTCTAAAATCAAGGCTGGTCATATGCAGAAGACATATAACTTGTAAGGATAGCTATTCAGATTACATTTTATGGGGGGTTTTTTCAGTTCTTAGAGGAAAGTATAAACAAATAATAACAACACATGATGCACCATAAACTTTTATTAACCAGCTGCTTACAGGTTAGTAGCAGAGCTTTTGGGTGCAATGAATGCAGGAAACATGACCAGCAGCAACAGACACCTGTATTCAGCCTTCAGCAGCCGCATGGCATTGTGTTATGGAAAGTTTTTTAACAGATTTAATTCCACCTTGCTGGGACCTCATGTACGTTGGGGATAACAACAGAAACCTGAATGAAACTGCTGATCACTTAGCAACATGCCAATTAATTTTAATTGCACTATCTGCAGAAAGAAAATCTGTCACAGTTGTAGGACCTGTTTTATCCTTCTGAAGCTCTCCTTAAGAGTATAAGAAAAGTTTCTATGGCATCCCACAAACATTTATTGCACCTGTTATAATACTTAAAAAAAAACAACCCCTCAATATTTTTAATGAGAAAAATCGATGAATGTGATAGGTTTCTTGTAATCCCCTAGCCACCTGTTTATTGTACAAGAACACTGGGGTTTGGGACAGGAACTGTTCCTGGAACTGGTTCTGAATACCTCTGTGTGCCCTGCGATAGGATAACGCCACCCTTATTTATTTAACTGTATTTATATCCCGTGCCCTCCAAAGTTCAGGGCGGGTTACAATAATACATACGTAAAAAGAAATAAAAAAATAAAATACAGTAAAAATTACATTTATATCATAACTTAAAAATATAACAAAATAAGATGCTGGAAAATTAAAAGAAATGAAAACTTAATAAAAAAAATACCGGGTATATTAAATTAAGACATACATAGGTCAGGGAATGCAAGTAGGAAAAGGTGGTGCTTGAGGGCTTTCTTGAAGGCTTTTTTTGTCGGCAATTAGTCGAAGGTCTGGAGGAACAGCGCTCCACAAAATAGGAACTGTTACGGAAAACACTCGCTCCCTTGTTGAGATCTCGCCAACTTCCAGAGGCCTCCTAAAAGGCCAGCCCTGTTATACCAGGTCTTCCCTGAATCCTTGATGGTGCTGAAGGCTCAGGGAGATTGGTATCTCTGTGTGGTTTTATAAGCCTGCTCCTGCCGGGCTCCCCATTGCTCCTGCCTTGCCCTCGCTCTCTGACCTCAGCTTGCTCATGGACTGAGGTTGTTGGCCGGCTTGGACCGCTGACATGCCTGGTGCTTCTGTGGGAAGGGTCTCCTGGGCAGCACGCTTCTCCGCTTTTGGCACGGCCTGAACTTAACATGATGTTTATTTACATAAACAACGCAGAGGCTGGTGGCACCATATAGACTAACAGATTTATTGAGGAATAAGCTTTTGAGGAAAAGACGTAAAGCACCTACCAATGGTAAGACAACTTTGATAGTGATGAGTGACATCAATCTGCCTCCAAAATGAAGAAAATGCAATTAAAAAAACCACTTCAAAGTACAATTATAAAGAAGAGTCCTAAAACAATGCTATAATACTTTGCAGTGGTACCTAGTTCTTTTGGTTTTCAGAAATGCTGTAAGTGGCAAGGAAAAAGAAAATATAGATATCTGATATAGAGCACAGAATATTGGCTGAAAGTGGATCCTGTGAAATCTCCCAGGCAGAAAGAAATTTTTCACCCTATGGAAGGTAAAGAAGAATTAAATAGTATTATAAGCTAAATAAAATATTCCATTAGCCTCTATATCATGAGGTTTGCTGGCACATGAGTCATTAATCCATGAGAAATGCTATGCTCCAGTTCATTACTGTCAATGCTCTCACTGGAAGCTTCCTTTTGAAAATGATGAGAAAAAAAACCCTTATAAAAAGCCAGAAATAACGTTTTGCTTAAAACAGCAAATGATTACTCTGATTGGGTCTCACGTTGCTTTCCTGTTTTTATCTGCATATGCCAGTAACATGAAAAAGTAAAAATGACAGAAAGCAGGAATGTTTGACCAAGGAAACTACATTCCCACCCTTCACCCCCCAACATCCTCCCATCCCATCATGCTCTGGGTGTTGACAATAGCCTTCAGAGTGGGGCTGTGTTATTCTATTCGTCTTATTGATTCTTGGAAATGCACGTTTGAATCCTGCAACCTATGACTGGAAAAATAAATACAAGAGATTGAGATTACGAGGCAGCAAAAAGTGTGTTAGTACGTGTCTGGGGAGTCTCCTTACAGCTGGTACCAAAGAGATCTATCACAGAGAAGCACAGAACCGCAAACAAAGCAAGGCACATTCAGTGAACAGATGGAGAGCCTGTGGAAAAAAAATGGAAGAAGAGCAGTGCAGGGTAACACTACGCTGAACACCTGCACCCACAGGGACATCAAATACATATGCCTTCCTCCTATCTTCCTCCACCAACACTTTGGGGGCCTGCACAAAACTTTCAGCTGATAGTAAAAGCCAAAATAATAAGTGATGCATGATGCGTGCTGGGTACATTTGTCTTTGTTGGCGACGGCATGGATAAAAAAGCGTCTTTTTCTATTTAGTATTGCCAGTTTACCACCAGGAGACATTCTCAGTTGTGTGCCAGTGGCAGAGCTCCATTGTAAACATCATGGCTTCAGAGCATGTGATTAATTTCACTTCAGCTAGTCATTAGGTATCAGTTTTAGGCGCTGTAATGCAACCTGAACTCTAGGATCCCTATTGAGAAGGAAACCTTTTTTCCATAGAGCAAAGTGGGTGACTTAGTGGTTAGACTCACAGTGTGGGACAATGGTTCACGTCCTGCTTCTACTACCGATGCTGATTGTGGTTTAAGAGCAGGCAGTGAAAATGAACAGACTAGCTGGGACCCACGGTCAGGACTGACCCTGGGGCAATTCAGTTGGAGCAGCCCCTCCACCCCACTCCCCCAAAGACTGAAGAACTACTGCAGTGCCTGGACTTCTGCAGGGCTACCACAGCAGCATGGGGCCCTCGGAAGTGCAGGACCAATCAGGGCATTTGCCCTGATTGGCTCTCTATTCCCCGTCCCCAAGGACGGCTCTGCCCGCAGTCTTTATTTGCAATCATATTTTATTTTTCTAAACTTGCAGTTCTCTATCAAGGAGTGCCAAATTGCATCTAGTTTCCCATTCAGTAGAACAAAGATTTGTCTGTTGATAGAAAATAGTAATTACCAATTCTCTGAGCAACCAAAGCAAGTTAGTCAAGTACAGCAAGATTCAAGAGCATCTCTCTCCCTAAGTTGTTGAAAATGAGCATATGGCACAGATCCAGACAGGTGGTTTGCTGCTGAGGAAACACTGCTTCTGTCACCGGGTTGGGGGGAATTTGCCTGGAAAGGCAATGTTTCCCTCTTGACGTTAGTAACAAAACAATTTGTCCTGCGATACGGAGATTAACTTTTGTTTAATCTTTCAATCCTTTAGCAGACTGAATGAGCTTCTGTTCTCGTTACAGCATATTAGTTAATCCCTTTTGGAGCACGCAGCAATCTAATGCCACCTAGAGAAAATAACTCAGGGATGTTAGCAGTCCATCACCCTCCTTCATCGTAGATTTTCAGTTTGTGGCAAACCAATGACCAAACCTCTTGAACTTAATGATGGAAAGAGATTTTGGAGGGTTGCAGTCTGACTTTAAATAGGTTACATGATGCAGCATAAATAAAGAATAATGCTTGATGTAAGAAATTTGCTACAAAGAAAGTTAAATTCTCTAAGGTGACACCTATTCCAGCGTCTTCCTGCAGCATTACCATTGGCAAAATTTTATGCCACGACTGAGCAAACCACTTTGTGACAACGGTTTGCCAGGCCATCTATTGTTAGGGCAGCGGGGATTGGGCCACAGCCCTAGGTGTTTGAAGCCAGGGGATCCTGCGGTGGAGCCACAGGAACTCTGGTTAATCAAGAATCCTATAGGAAATACCAAGCTAAGCAGAGTTAGGGAGACCTATTGAAGGCTGGATATAAGGAGCCCTAGTTGGACACCTTTGCTGGTCCAACAGTCCTAATGGAGTTTGCTCTGTGACGCCACTGTTTGCCTGGCCCATTTCCTGCTTGTTCCTGGTTTCTGTTGTCTCCTGAATGCTGCTGGGTTCTGGGTTCTTGGTCCTTGGTCCGTTCCTGGATGCTGTTCTGTTCTGGGTTCCTGTCTCCTGCCTGATTCCTGTCTCCATTTGGTAAGTCATAACAGGCGCCTGAATCCAAGATCCCAATCTTGGAGAGCAGTGGCTCTTTCAGGCAGAAGAACACCTCTTCAGAGCGCCCAGCTTCTCCGAGCTGTGCCCCTGCCCATGTGCGGTTCCTCCTCCCTACCAAGAGTGGAGCAGGCCATGACATCACTTGGCAGCATTTCCCTAGGATGCATTCAGGCTCCTAGAGTCTTGCCCGAGCTTGACTTTTTTGTTTTTTTTAATTCTGAGACTAAAGAAGGAAAATGGATCCCAGGCTCCTCCTCTAAGGCCCAGAATGAGCTCTTGGAAACACAAGGCATATTAGGAGCATCAATTTTTGGGTATTCAGAAGGAAGTGCAACTTGGACCCACAGAATCCGTCCATTAAGCACAAGAAATTATTAGGTGAAAGATTCCAGTTCAGGCACAGGTTTTAAATGCTATTTCAATATAAGTTGTTTTTATAAAAAAAATGCATGTGTTTCAACATGAGCACTCAACTTGCTTCTGTAAAGAACATGGGAAAGAGTCCATATTCTAGCCCTCATAACCAGTTGGGAGTTCACTCTTTATTCCCTCTCCTTTTATGTGCTCCCTTAGTTTTTTCATGCTCTTTCCCGGCTGTTCTATAATGTATGTGATTCGCTATAAGTCCTTTATCTTGTCTCTAGAACGTACTGTCGTTTCAAAATGACATGAAAACATCAACGATACTTGTTATATCATTTGCGTCACTTCCTAACAGAACAAAATATCATTTTTTGCTGTTCGTGTTGATGTAGCGTGTGCAATTTGCAAAATTTTCCAAAGTACGCATTTTGTAAAAAAAAAAATCCCCAAAGAAAAAACAACCCATGCACTGTAAAAATGAAACGAGACAAACAATATGGATGGGAAAATGAATCAAAGCGAAAGTTCTTTCCACGCATGCACCTGCTTGTCTCATCAGTCCTACCTTCTTCTTGTTACTGAGCCTGGACAGTAAGGCTTTGCTCTGCCACCCATCTTCCCTTCACCATCCCCGATTCCCGTTTTAAAGCTCTTGCAAGCCCCTTCTGAATCATCCTGTTTCCCACCAACTGGCTCAGCTAAAGAAGCAGCTGAGTCAGCTGGCCCTGCTTGTTAAATTGCTGCCACAAATTGTCTTTGGCTCCAACCCAAATGTATAACTAGGAACGCATATTATAACCTCAAACCTTTTAGCAAGGCTCCTTCATTCAGTATCAGCAGCAGATGGTAGGATTTTATTATGTCATATCAATTTTAATTATACCTTGTTTGTTTCAATCTAGAGCTGAAATCACAGATTCTGCTCAAGCCTATCATATCAATGGGAAGATGATATCAAACTGAAACTGACACTGTCTTAGAGAAGCCGTTCAGGTTTATTGCAAATGGCGTATGCAGCACAATGACTGAAAATTGAGTCTCTGTGCTGTTGTGATGATTTCCAAGGAGGGATCATGGTTTCTATTGGCATGTAGATCTTGGGATCATAACTTCTATTGACATGTAAGCACTGGGATGCAGCACCAGCTAATGACCTTGTCCTGTTAAGCAATGGTACATTAGAAAACCCTAGGACAGCAGCTTCTTAACCCATCCTATTGATCCCCACAGCCAATTAGGTTTTCAGATATCCATAAAGCAGATTTATTGTGGAGATCCTGAAAACCTGACTGACTGTGCAATCAATAGGACAGGTTTGGGACTCACTGCACTATGATGAATCTAGGTATCTTCAGTATAATATTTCATAAACACTACTAAGTACCTTTCAATGTTCTTATATTGTCGAGAGATATTTTATATATAAACTGTATTTACATAAACATGCACAATGAAATTCAGTTCACAGCCATACTTAAGCCACTTGACAAAACTTTATCTATTTATTTTAGTGATGTCACTTTGGCGCCAGCCAGTGCCATTATGTTGTATAGGTATACATGAGCCCCACCAGTTTCTTGAGAAGCATGAGGGGCTAGGGAGGCCCCATGGAAGCCCTGGCAATCAGTGGCAGGGGCCTGTGGAGACCAGAAAGGCATTTTTTTTTAAAGAAACACAAATACCATAACATTTTCAGGTAAGTTTCTGCAAGGCCATTTTCGGTTCAATCCATTCATTTAAAATGAATGCATATCCTAGCAGGTGGTAAGTGTTGTGCACTGCCTTGCCGAAAGTCTCCGGTTTGATCTCCGAGTTGGTTCTTTCACTCCCCAAATTGTCTGGAGCCGGGCATGGCCATTGCTTAAGGGTGATACCTACTGGCTGCCACATTAAGATTCCATCATCGTAGGATTGCAGAAAGAACGCTTGCCCATGGTACCCAGCCTAGGATGCTCATTGTAATAACCAGAGCAGGTATATTGGGGCAGGAATATAAAACAGGATAAAATTCCCTAGGTAACTGCAAATGAAAGCTCCTGGTGCCTGATCCCAGCCCTGGTTTCCAGTCAGCTAGAAGCAGGAAGGAGCAGGAGGAAAATGTCAGCTCAAATAAAAAAAGAATGGAAATATGATACACACAACTTAAATGCAAACCAAAATGGCATAATACAATGATGCTAATTCTTTTTACATATAGAGTCCTAACCTTCAATCTGTGGCACCACAGCATTAGCTCTGTCAGCCAATGATAGTGCAACTTTGAGCACCAGTGCTTAAAAATATATTTGAATACATGAATGTAGGGCAATGAGTGGATCAGGTGGTTATGTTTTAAATAAAAAAGGTAATGGGTTGGCTCCAGCAGCGGCCTCCACCTTCCCCTTTTTCCCAATGGGGGATAAGGAAACGAGTTCAAGAAGGTTCCGTATTGGTGACCTGGCATGATCTGGCAACAAATCCCCAACGGCTGAATCTTTAATCAGTTGTCTTCTTTTACCCTTCTGTACCCTAAAAGCTGATTTTAGAGGTTACACTGAAATAGAAATTTACATAGCCTAGGCAACTTCAGAGAAATTTCACTATCGAAAGCTCATAAGGAACCATTTACAGTTATATTCCTCTGTGCCAGAACTATAAGTATTAGTCTACTCGGGTAATGGCAGGGGGGAGTTTCATATCAGGTTGTTGTCCTATTAATCAAGCTATATGAATATGAGCAAATCCTTTGAAAGGTTCTCCATCCTGCTGCAGTGCTTCAGGCTGCAGAAACGGCTCACAGACATTTAATTGCTAAACTTATGTTAGAGACAGCGCAGTAAAAGAAGGCAGCATGTGTCCAGGGAATACTGCAACCACTCCTGTCTCCAGCCAGGGCCGGTGGAAGCACTAGGTGGGGGCTTAGGGTGCCAAGGTCCCAGGGCCAGCAGCGGCGGCAGCAAGAGAGAAGAGACAGATGCTGCCACGGAGGCAGTAGTAGCAGCTCAGCTGCAGGGGCAGTGGCTGTCTCTTCTCTCTTGCTGCCGACCGACGAGCGACCCGTCCGTCCTCACCTGTCTCGACTACCCGACCTGACCCGACTACCCGACCCGACTATCATTACGAAGTGTAATGATAAATGGAACCTCCTCAGAAGAGAGAATGGTGTTAAGTGGAGTGCCGCAGGGACCGGTTCTGTTCAACGTCTTTATGAGCGACATTGCGGAAGGGATAGAATGTAAAGTTTGTCTCTTTGCGGATGATACTAAGATCTGCAACACAGTGGATACGCCAGAAGGAGAAGAGAGAATGAGATGGGATTTAAGGAAGATGGAAGAGTGGTCGAAGATATGGCAGCTGAGATTCAATGCCAAGAAATGCAGAGTCATGCACATGGAGAGTGGAAATCCGAATGAACTGTATGTGTTGAGGGGTGAAGGGCTGATGTTCACAGAGCAGGAGAGAGTCCTTGGGGTGATAGTGTCTAACAACCTGAAGTCAGCAAAGCAATGTGACAGGGCAATAGCTATAGCCAGAAGAATGCTGAACTGTATAGAAAGAAGAATATCTAGTATGAAAAGGGAAGTGATAATTCCTTTATACAGGTCCTTGGTGAGGCCTCACCTGGAGTACTGTGTTCAGTTCTGGAGACCGTATCTCAAAAAGGACAGAGACAGGATGGAGGCGGTCCAGAGAAGGGCGACCAAAATGGTGAGTGGTCTCCATTGAATGCCTTTTGAAGAGAGGTTGAAGAACCTGAATATTTATACCCTGGAAGAGAGGAGGAGCAGGGGTGATATGATACAGACCTTCAGATACGAGAAAGGTTTTAATGATCCATGGTCAACATCAGACCTTTTCCATAGGAAACAATTTAGTAGAACCAGGGGTCATGATTTGAAACTCCAGGAAGACTTAGAACCAATGTCAGAAAATATTTCTTCACGGAGAGGGTGGTGGATGCCTGGAATGACTTTCCGGAGGAAGTGGTGAAGGGGCATGGGATAAATACTGTGGATCACTAAAGGCTAGATGATTTCAAGGGGCATAGGATAAACACTAGGGGTGTGAATTCATTCCCTACGAATTGGTAATCTGCAACGTATAGGGCCATATTTGTTGTATTCGTGGGGAAGCGAAATGTATCGCGATTCCCCACGAATACAACAAATCTTCGCTGAATTATTCGGCCGTCTAAAGGAGCCAATTTAAACAAACCCCCCAAGACTTACCAAAACTCCCTGGTGGTCCAGCGGGGGGTCTGGGAGCCATCTCCTGCACTCACACCCTCGGCTGCCGGTATTCAAAATGGCGCCGATAGCCTTTGACCTACTATATCACAGGGGCTACCGGTGCCATTGGTCAGCTCCTGTCACATGGTAGGAGCACAAGATGGCGCCGGCCCAAGTGCAGGAGATCGCTCCCGGACCCCTGCTGGACCACCAGGGACTTTTGGCAAGTCTTGGGGGACCCTCCTGACCCCCACAAGACTTGCCAAAAGTCCAGCAGGGGTCTGGGAGCAACCTCCTGCATTCGGGCCGTCGGCTGCCAGTATTCAAAATGGCGCCAATAGCCTTTGCCCTCACTATGTCACAGGGGCTGACCGACAGTATGCAAAAATTATTAGCTCAGACTATGACTCAATTTGGTTCTTTTAATAATGAAAAAAAAATTCACTTCAGGATCATGCAACTCGATTAACTAGTTTGGAAAGTAATCATATGGCTGTAAATTTACAAGTTTCTAATTTACAAGCTGCTAATACAGCATTTGTTAAGGATAGTTTGGTAATGTCCAGACAGCTAGAGAGTTTAGAAAATGTAATTAGATCTAAAAATCTTCGTTTTTTAAACTTTCCAATTCCTAGACTATTGTCAGCAACAGAGTTGCTACGGAAATATCTGGGTGAGGTTTTACAAATTTCTACAAGTAGAGAAATAGTGTTAACTAAGATATTTTATGTTCCTAGATCTAAAATTAGTCCTTTGGGTCCTGAGGTTGGAGTAGATATAATACAGGGAGGTAGCCCGAATTTGACTTCTTTTTTAGAAGCTTCAATGGATGACATTCCTACAAGAGCTACCCTCTTAGTAACTTTCAAAAGTGAGATTGATAAAAACTTAATTCTACAAAAATACTTTAAAAATAAAGATTTTCTCTTCTGTGGAAGTAAAATCCAGGTTTTTCCAGATGTGGCTAGATCCACCCAGATGAAAAGAAAACAATTTCTAGCATTAAAAGACAGGGTTTTGTCGTTAGGTGCATTGTTTATACTTAAATTTCCATACAAGTGTTGCATTACTTTAAATGGAAATAAGTTTATCTTCTATGATCCTACACATTTAGAAACCTTTCTTCTTGATAAAGAGTTGAAAACTGAGTGATCTAGAGGTCTGCTGAGGAATAGATGGAAAAGAATAGAAATAATATGTCCCTCTGTATGAAACTGATATTTGGTTTTTCTTTTTTCTTTGCTTAGTCGCATTCTCCATTTTCAATGAGGGCTAGAGAAAAGGTTTTGGATTGACAATCCATAATTATGTTGGTTGTTTTTCTTGATACTTGTGGAATCCTTATTTCATGTATTTATTGATGTAAAAATTGATGAAATCCTAATAAAATATTAATTTTAAAAAATGCAGTACTATTTTATTGGAAAAATTAAGAAACAGAGAAGTGTCACTGTGGGTTGGGTGACCTGAAGGCTTTGGATAAGTCCTCCACGGCCATGACCAGTCGGCCCACCAGTGCGGTCATTTTGGTCATGAATTCAGCATTATCATGCTGCATTTGCTGAAGAACCGAGTGGACTGAAAAATCCATCCCTCAGCAACAGCAGTGTTGTGACTAAGCTGCCGTTCGATCAAGTCATTCACCATGTTGTTGGCCAGCTCATCCAGACAGATGATGGGCATGCCAACCACTTCCTCCTGCTGCTGTACTGAAGCCCCTGTAGTCTCCTCCAATTGTGTTTCTGGGGTCCCCTCCTGTAGGGTTAGTGTCCACTCTTCCTCAGGCTGGGTCTCCTTGACCGGTTCGCTCTCAGTGGGAGGGTGCTCATCTGAAATATCCAGGAACATGAATTCTGGCGTGGAAGAAGAGTCCGAATCTCCTTCCACACCATCTTCCACATTCTGAGGGGTCACGTTGTTCACTGGTGCAGCTGCAGGAAAGGATAAAATGGTCAATAATTAGTTATGTTAATCACCCAAGCACCAGAAAAAGAAATAAACAATGCAAACACGGTAGTCAGTTCGAAAATCGTACCTTCTGGTCGCCCTGAGTCGCACCCATCAGGTGCAGACACTCCATCCACCGCCTCTGGGCATAGAGTTGACAGGATCAGCTCCTCCAGAGGAGTCTTTGTCAGAGCACAAGCAGGTTCACCACCTGTCCGTTTTCATGAAGCCGCAATTTTGCCCGCCTTCTCTTTAATCTCTCTGCGGGTGTCACGCCAGTGGTACTGAATCTGCTTGACATCCTATGTCTTGACCCCCCTGGAGACTGACCTCTCGTGCAATCCATGCCCAGATTTGCTTCCTGGTTGATGCAGAAGTCTTAGATTTGAAGAGCACCCTGTACTTCTTACAGACGCTCCAGCACAACTGCTCCTTCTCTGCATCAGAGAAGCGCACATCAAGTACACACTTCTGTGGAGGTTAGAGATCACTGGGGCCTGCCAGCTCTTCCTGCACAGTTGCCTGTCTATTGTACTGAGGCAACAATCATTTTCTTCCATTGAGCTGTCCATCCACTTGGCCATCAGCATTTCGACCATTGTTCTCCATTTCACTTGCTTGCTGCTAAAACAGAGACAGGGAACAAAAGTATTGTACACCTGTTATTGGTGATTTCAAGAAGAGCAATGATACATGAGCAAACAGATAGGAAAACAGACTACAGACTATCATAACAACAACAAATACACAGGCCTCCCAAAGAGCATGGATAGAGAGAGAAAGGCCTCCCAGAGAATATGGACAGATATGAAAAAGGGACTCAAAGGAATATAAAACGTGTAATCATTGGAATTACAATGGCTCCCCTGGAAGCAGGAAAAAGGTGGGCTTTAATGGCGCCAAAATCCAACCCTTCGGCGTAAAAGAATTGGGCATCCTTTTAAAAAAGGCTTGTTACAGACGTCCTTTAACAAGTGTTCTACAGATGTACAAGGGTTGGGTGTCACTAAAGCGATTTCCAGGGGCTGAAATGCAAGGACGTTCAAAAACTGGATAAGAATGTTGGCGCCCGGAGGTGAACTGCCCACCATTTGTAGCTTAAAATGCACATCCAGAAATTGGAACATCCATATGGAAGTTCTACCGATTGATGCCTGACAATTGAGCATCAATAACTCGTTAAAGGATCGACATCCGAGACTTGGGCGTCGCTAAATCTATTTCCAGGGGCCGGTATGTAAAGGCACTGAAAAAAAGTTAGATAAGAATGTATGGTGGACAGGCGGCCCCCGGGCACTAAAAAAAAAACATTCTTACCTACATTTTTCAGTACCCTTGCATCCCGGCCTCCTGATATCGATTTAGCGACGCCCAATTCTTGGATGTCGTTCCTTCAAGATGTTATACACACTCAATCATCAGACGTTGATTGGTAGAACGAACACAAACAGGGTCTATTTTATGGACGTCCGATTTCTGGATGTCTTTTTTAAGCAGTGAATGGTGGGTAGACGGACACCCAGGAATCGGACATCGATAAAAAAGACCCCATTTTGGACGCTTTCGAGGATGTCCAATTACTCTTCCATGCCGACAAAAGTAAAATACAGCATGAAAAAAACATTTAAATAAGCAGAAAGCAACCACCTCTTACCTTTGGAAAATGAAGAAAATGAAGAAATTAAAGCAGAAATTGCATGAATTCAAGGGACCAGTTTGCACCAGTTTGTGGCCAGTACAGGTCCAACTGAACTCAGCACAAAAGGAAAGTTTGCCTCGCGGCAGCAATTTATATACCCTGCAGATAGGATTATGACGCATGGGCTGACATTACAGTAGAGGAGCAAAGCCGGTTTCAAATATTGCTTTCTTAACAATATTTTAATTACTTTTGTAATTGAAACAACTGTATTACAGTTGAGAAAAGCCTTTTTGACAGGTATACGCAGACACAGATCACACTTGTGATGCAATATTGGACGTCCAATGCAATAAAATGTATGGCACTACGAATATCTTGAACTATGCACTCCTTTTTAACTCGCTTTTCATTTTTGATTCATTTAAATATTGCATGTGCGTTACTGACGAGAAATTACGTACGCGTTAAAACCATGTGCGCCCCTAATGAACGTATTTTCTTCGCGTGTCTTTTATTGCATCGGCCCCAATTAGTACTGCTTTCCTCAGTACTCACACAGCTTCATCTCAGCTCAGTGTTTGGATAGTGTTACCATATAGGAACTCCCTTCCTCCTGGAGACCTCGGCAAGGTCTGGTTATCCCCACCTGGATTCCAGCTCTTATTACCCAGTCTCTGATTATGCCCTCTGAGCTCCATCTACCCTGCAGGATCCCACCCACACAGCATATTCTCCTTAGTGGATTTAAGGTAGACCAGGTGTCTAGCCTGGTCTTGCATAGGGAAATAGGGGAACACTAGGGGCACTATCTCACATACCCTTCCCCTCAGCTTGGACCTGTTGGCTCAAATGTCCCTACTCCCTCCTGGATCCCATCCAGGAGAGTCCAAGACATCCCATTCCCCTTCCTCTGGCTTCCCATCAGCTACGCTTGGGAATGGAGACCTAACATAAGAACATAAGAAATTGCCATGCTGGGTCAGACCAAGGATCCATCAAGCCCAGCATCCTGTTTCCAACAGAGGCCAAAACCAGGCCACAAGAACCTGGCAATTACCCAAACACTAAGAAGAACCCATGCTACTGATGCAATTAATAGCAATGGCTATTCCCTAAGTATAATTGATTAATAGCCATTAATGGACTTCTCCTCCAAGAACTTATCCAAACCTTTTTTGAACCCAGCTACACTAACTGCACTAACCACCTCCTCTGGCAACAAATTCCAGAGCTTTATTGTGCGTTGAGTGAAAAAGAATTTTCTCCGATTAGTCTTAAATGTGTTACTTGCTAACTTCATGGAATGCCCCCTAGTCCTTCTATTATTCGAAAGTATAAATAACCGAGTCACATCTACTTATTCAAGACCTAGTAACATACTCACTCCCATCTCTTAGGGTTACCCTTGACAGCAATCCAACCACCACCCAGTGTGCCGTTCATGCAGTGCTCATCCTCAGTCCTTTAACTAAATTCTTTGCTGGCTCCGGGTTCAAACTCCACCCTGATGGAGCTTTATAGACTGACTGGAGAACCACCAGTGCTGGTTCTTCTATAACCAGCTGCACCCACTTCCTGGCATCTGTATGTCTGATGTAGACCCCATCCTTGGCTCCTCTGTATCCTCAGTTGCTGGAGTCTCCACAGTGCCATTTGGGCTCTCCATGAACTCTTTCTCCAGCTTCTCCTCAGTGCCTCCCCTGGGCTCTCCGCAGTTTCCACTTCTGTACACTCTAGCCACTTACCCATCCCAGTTGCTGGCTCCTCTGCATGGTCTCTGCAGCACCACCCTCTGGGCTCTCCATGGCATCTCTCACTTGCCTTTCTGTGCCCTCTTTCTCAGAGCTTCTCATAGGAATTGTCTCTGAACTACTGGTAGTGTTTGGGCACCCGAAGGGTCTTCCTCAGAATCTCCTGTAATACCAACTTCCAGTTTCTCAATACTGCCTCCTCCTTGGCAGTCTGTGGTGCCTGCCCTCTCTAAGGCTCTCTGTGACCTCTCTCTCAGGGTTCTTCACTGCCCCCTTCTCAGGGCTTCTCAAGAAAGCAGTCTCTGGATTCCCAGTATTGTATGGGCACCCTACAGAATCTTCCTCAGGACCAACTATAGCACCATCTCTGGCCAAACAGTGTTGCAGCCTGCTGGTCACTCTATAGTGCCCCCTCCTGGGCACACTAAGTCACCACTTCTTGACAAGGCCACAGGGATTCACCCCAAATAGAAGTGGATCCATAAAGTCTAGAGGATGTGAATGAAGAGACGAGGCATGGGGCTGGCTGGTGGGAATGACAGCTACTACCTGGTGATTAATACCCTTATTCAATAAACATACACACGGTTAATGCGACTCCAACATTGCTCTATGCTTCAACGGCAAGAGGAAATGTGGAAAAAAGGATATGCATTCACAAAAAAGTCGGGGAGTAGCTTGCTTGTTATGGCAGTTACTACGAATCAATTAAGCCTGATACTTCACTTGGAATACATATCCAGCGCAGCTCACTGCTTCAATGGCAGGGGGAATGAAGAAAAGAGGATTTATATTCAGACAACAACCAACAAGGACTGAATTGCACAGGCTGGGTAAACAAATAGGTGTGGGAGTAGCTTGCTTATTACGGCAGTTACTACCCCTAACCAATTAAGCTTGAAACTTCACTTAGATGCAGCTCCAGCACTGCTCTCTACATCAATGGTGGGGGTGGAAGGTAACTAGAACCAAAAAGTTACTAATAAGGGCCAAAAGTAACAGATAAGTATGAGAAAAAAATAAGTGTGAAAGCTTGCTGGGCAGACTGGATAGGCCATTTGGTCTTCTTCTGCCGTCATTTCTATGTTTCTATGACCATGGCCCAATGTGTTCCCTGGTTCTGTTTTTGCTCAGCCCAGGGCCGCTGACTCCTTGCAAGGCTCTTTTGTAACTTCTTATCTCCCTCCTAGAGATTCTGGCTAAGTGCTTGCCTGCTTCCTTCAGTCATGCTCTCAGACTGCTGCATTCTAGTGCTGCAGTACCCTAGCTGCTCCACTCCAGGTTTTTGTTGTGTTGGAGGTGGATTCTTGGGCTGAGGTGGGGTTGACACAACCTGTAGGCAGGGGCCTATGGGTACCCACCATCAGCAGGTGGAGTGGGCTGTAGTGAGAGGCCACTGGAACTTCACCTATACCAGCCCACATTCCCCTCAGGTTGAGCCTTTGGGTGCCGGGACCGGCAGGACTTAGGCGGGCCTCAAGGTTTGGTATAGGTAGTAGATGGTTCAGCCCAGAGACAGTAGCCAACAGATGGCATAGTACTATCTTGGACGGGATATGGAACTGGAACTCAAGCACCAAGGAACCAAGAGAGACTGAGGGTGCCTGAGCAGAGGAAGGCCGAAGCCTGAATAGTCCACGTCCAGAGGATAGGGACGGATGAGTCTCTGTCAAGGTGGAATCAAGTTTGGCAGCATTGCAGTGGTGTAGCAAGCAACATGGAACTCTGACTTGAGGAAGTCAGAAACGTAGTCGCCCGTAGCTAGGGTCAGGGCACTGAGAAAGCAGGTGTGGTCAGGCGAAGCAATGGTCAAGGCACAGAGAAGGCAGGCGTGGTCAGGCAAAGCAATGGTCAAGGCACGGAGAAGACAGGCGTGGTCAGACGATGCAGAGGTCAGGTTTGGAGAAGGCAGGCGTAGTCGGGCAAAGCAGAGGTCAAACCAAGAAGTCGATCAGCACAGGAAGACAAGACGAACACTGGAACCAGGAACCGAAGACATAGGAACAGGATCAGGAAACACGGAGCAGCAACTAGTACTTGGAAACCAGGAACAGGCAAACCAAGGAAACCTGTTGCAAAGGCAAAGCTTCTGTGGAAGACCGGAGTATAAATACAGCTCAGGATGTGATGTCATTATCCGGGTCCGTGGCCTGGTTTCCGCTATGAGCCCTTTAAAAGTATCAAGGTGGCACGCATGCACAACTAGAGGGAGGCGTAGCACTAGGCTTGGAGGCATCTTTCCAGGGCCCATGCAGAGAGACTTGCTGGACGGTGGCATCCCGGCTGGAGGCCCCAGGACACAATGCAAGGCCGGAGGTGCTGGTGGAGGCCAGCGGTCGGAGCTGGCGGCCCACTGCCGCCAGTGATGAAGAGCTGGGTCCTGCAGGCTGCGCAGCAAGGTACGAGGGCCGCATTACGGGGTTGCTGCGGACAGCTAGTGTAACAGTTTCCTATTGGCTGCACACCTTCCCTGCAGAGTGGCTTGCTTGCTGGAAGAGGGCCCTGCCCTGTTTCCATTCACCGCACTCACAGCCCACTCTGGCACCTTTTCCAGAATCACAGCCTGTTCAGGCCAGCTCTGCTGCACCAGTGTTCCTTCCTCTTTTCTTTTTTCAAGACAAAAAAAAGTAAGAAAAAAAAAAGCCTGCATAACCAGCATTGACTACATCACTTTTAATCCCTACCTCCAGCCAGGCTTCTCCCATTAGCTGATACAAACCTACCATTTCCTGACTGTCCCTTCAACCAAGCCCACTCACAGTTTCCTCTCTACCTGAAACTTTGGGTGCTTTTTTCTTCAGTGCAGCTGCTCTGCCACACCCTTTCACAATCTACCATGCTCTGTGCACCCCTGCACTCTGTTCTTTGTTTTAGAGCCACAGGTCCTCTTCACAACTTTCTCTTCTCCCAACAGACACTTTTTTGGAGGCTGGGTTTTTGGGGGTTTTTTCTGTGCAAAGCTTTAGAAACAATTCCATGCATGACACTATATGTGGGAACGAGTGGTGATTCCCACAGGCCTGGAGACATAAACTAGTCTGACTCCAGCCTTTTGTAACAAATTAGATATTTATTTAAAGCTTCAATCATATACACAACAGTAGACTTCCTTTACCTTCAGACAGTGTATTCTTTCTACTCACAGTTTGTGCTGCTTCCCTCAGTACTCACACAGCTTCATCTCAGCTCAAGTGTTTGAATGGTGTTACATTACAGGAGCTGCCTTCCTCCTGGAGACCTGGGCCTGGTCTGGTTATCCCTACCTGGTTCCCAGCTCTTATTCCTCAGTCTCTTGGTTACATCCTCTGAGCTCCACCTTCCCCACAGGATCCAACCATACAGCATGCTCTCCTTAAGTCATTTAAGGTGGACTAGGCGTTTAGCCTGGTCCTGAACAGGTAAATAGGGGAACACTAGGGGCACTATCGCATAGGCGTATAATTATTTATGTGCGCTCCCGGTTACATGCATATATTGGACTCATGTTAACAAAAGACAAAAGGTTAAAGGAGCACAGGTCTGAAACTTGTGAGCAGTAAGGCTTCAACTACTGACATTGCTACTCTCAAATTTCAAACTCATGCTCATTCAGACTTCTGTCTCCACATTTTCTTTTCTTTTGTAGTTGCTCGAGACTGGAGATTTTCTTTGTGCTTGGAAGCCAGGCATCCTTCGTCCTTCATCCTGGTTTGAGCTCTTTATTTTTTTGACCATTGTTCTTTCTTGATGCAAAAAGGTAAGACTGACAGGCAAGCATCTGTCAATGCACAACCGAGTTCCATTCCCCAGCCCCCATCTGCGTACTTGCTTGCATTTGCTTTTGCTGCTGCATGCCAGGTAATTAAAAATTTGAATACACATCAGACAGAGGTTCTCAATGCATTACTTTCCCAAGAGAGATAATTTGCTCCTTTATTGTTTCAGAATGTCTTAATGGTAATTAGTTCAAGAGAAATGTGTGAGGTCTCCATCTACAAAATGGACTTTTGATATTGTGTATTAATTGCTCAGAAATAGCCTTCTGCATACTGTATGCCATATGATGAGGTATTTAATATGACTTATTTCCTGCTGGCTAGAAATACTGGCTACCCGCAAGCACAGCCCTTTCTTTTCTGGCTCATTGCTTAACAAAGCGCAGTGCTAAGGCTATGTTTTTCTTTTTTTTAAATCCCCCATGGCTTGTTTGGTTGCTTGAATTATCCACATTCAGTCTGGACCCTGCTGTACTAATTGCAGACGCTGGACCATCTCCTGTGTGGGGGAGGCTTTCACTGCTTTTTTAGCAATATTGAAGCTCTGGCACTGTAATCTAAGCTAGCGGGACCTCCTTCAAGAACAGCTCACATGCCTAAAAGACCTTCCAGCTCTAACTCAAATGGCAAAGCGCACTCTTCAAAGGGCTTCTCGGCACTTGTTTCCAATGAATGCGTGTGTTTCCCCATCTGACTGCTGGCTTTTGTTGCTAATTAGTGAATACATGCATGTCTAACTAAGAATCTTCCCTGTATGGTAGGACTTCATCTGTTCTGCTACTTGTCCATGCATAAGCTTTGATTTATGAAATCCTAATTCCACTCTGTAAAAAATGCTTCTGAGATTCTGTGGGTATGGGACTGTGAGTTCAATATAAGGAGAGACTGAAGGGCAGAATTCTGACTGCTGCGATACATAAGGCTAGGTGTACAAAGCTTATTTTCCCCCTTTTGTCAACAGGATCTTCCCAAGATTATTCCAACACAGAATCTTGGAATGAGGCGATGGAGCCTGGCAGGAAAGGAGGACGAGACAGAGAGGGTTAGGGTTAGGACTAGAGCTTGGGTTAAGGAGCAAGGGAGGAGGAAGGAGAAAGCAGAGTTGCTTACCTGTAACAGGTGTTCTCACAGGACAGCAGGATGTTAGTCCTCACACAGGGGTGACATCATCAGGATGGAGCCCAATCATGGAACACTTTTGTCAAAGTTTCTAGAACTTTGACTGGCACCTACTGGGCATGCCCAGCATGGCACTACACCTGCAACCAGCAGGGGTCCCCCTTCAGTCTTCTGTATAGTAAAAGTATGTGCGAAAAATAAAATAAATCGCAAGCGAACCCAACTCCGTGGGGTGGCGGGCGGGTTTCGTGAGGACTAACATCCTGCTGTCCTGTGAGAACACCTGTTACAGGTAAGCAACTCTGCTTTCTCATAGGACAAACAGGATGGTAGTCCTCACACATGGGTGAATAGCGAGCTGAGGATGCTCGAGTAATGCACCAAATGCACCCAAAGATGTGCAGAAGGCACAACAACAGGGGTGGATTTGGGTAGGAGGGCATTGAGAAAACCCAGGACGGGTCGCTGGTAGGACATTGGGTATTAAGCTGAGAATAGGTTGCGCAGAACAGACTGGCTAAAAATGGAATCTTGTCTGCCAGCTTTATCCAAGCAATAATGGGCTGCGAAAGTGTGAAGAGAACTCCAGGTCGCAGCTTGACAAATATCGATAAGTGGAACTGAACAAAGTTGTGCCACTGAAGTTGCAACGGTCCTTACAGAGTGTCCTTACAGAGTGTGCTTTTACATAGTCGTGTAGCGGAATGCCTGCTTGCTGATAGCAAAAGGAGATACAGTCCGCCAGCCAGGAGGAAAGGCTCTGTTTTCCCACTGGATTTCCCAATTTGATGGTATCAAAAGAAACAAATAATTGGGTGGTTTTCCTGTGGACTGGCATGTGGTCTAGATAAAATGCTAGGGCACGCTTGCAGTCCAGGGAATGTAGAGCCCTTTTTCCTGGCTTTGAATAGGGCCTTGGAAAGAAAGTAGGAAAAATGATGGATTGATTAAGATGAAATTCCGACACTACCTTTGGTAAAAACTTAGGGTGTGTTTGGAGGAGTACTCTGTCGTGCAGAAATTTAGTGTGATTAATGCCTGTAACTCATTAACTCTGTGAGCGGATGTTATAGCGAGAAGAAAAATTACTTTCCAGGTGATTGATTACTTTCCAGGATTGGAGAGGCTCAAAAGGAGGTTTCATGAGCTGTCCTAAGACCACGCTAAGGACCAAGTGGGGGCCGGAGGGTGCAAGGGAGGTTTTAGGTGGAGCAAACCTCTCATGAAGCGTGTGACTAAGGGATGTGTGGAAACTGACACGTCCCCTGTGCCATTGTGGAAAGTGGCTACCGCACTGACGTGTACTCTTATAGAGAAAGTTTTCAAGCCTGACTCTGAGAGATGCCAGAGATAGTCCAGAAACTTTGCTGTGGAACAAGCAAATGGGTCGATGGACATAGATGTGCACCAGACCGTAAACCTTTGCCACTTAGAGCGATAGGAGCGTCTCGTGGAAGGCTTTCGTGAAGCTACCAGGACTCGAGATACGGACTCCGAAAGGTTAAGGGGTCGGAGTATCAGCCTTTCAATATCCAGGCCATCAGTGACAGGGCTGGGAGGTTGGGGTGGCATAGGCGCCCGTTGTTCTGAGTGATCAGTAGCGGGTCTGTCCCCAGGTGAACGTGCTGACTTATCGAGAGGTCCTGGAGGATTGGGAACCAGGCTTGGCATGGCCAGTGGGGGGCTATAAGAATCATTGAGCCCTTGTCCCTTCGTAACTTCACGAGAGTCTTAGAGATGAGTGGAAGTGGAGGGTTCGCGTAGAGGAGACCTGTGGACCACAAGAGGGTGAACGCGTCCCTCGGCTGTGAGTGGCAGCTGTGAGTGAGCGAGCAGAAGTTCTCTACTTTGCGGTTGTGGATGGACGCAAAGAGGTCCAGACGTGGATAACCCCAGCGTTGAAAGAGTGTGTCCGCTACCATGGGGTTGAGGGACCACTCGTGCGGATGAAAGGTTTGACTGAACTTATCCGCCAGAACATTGTCCACGCCCGCCAAGTAGGTCGCCTTGAGGTACATCGAGTGGGAAAGAGCCCATGCCCATATCTGTGCAGCTTCCTGACACAGAAGGGAAGGACTTAAGACTTGGTTATTCAAGCAAGCTTTCCCAGACACAATCTAATATCACGTCATAGATACAAACCAAGGACTTCAAATATTCAGCCATTAATCATGCCATTTTTACATAGCATTTAATTTATTTGTATACCGTTCAACCGTTTATTCTTTCCTATCTCTTCCTTCTTATCCAAGTTCTGCTACCCTTGTTATTTGTAACTGCTCCTTCGATCACCACAGTTCTAGTTGATGTATTTAATGCACTCCCGTTTCATGTAAACCAGCAAGATATGTGCTCATGATTGCCGGTATATAAAAACCTTAAATAAATAAAAATAAATAAAATAAATAAGGTAGGAGCCCGTTCCCCCTTGCTTGTTGATGTACCACATTGCCACATGGTTGTCGGTCTGAATCAGGATGGTTCTGTTTGAGAGGCAATCCTGAAAAACCCTGAGGGCATATCTGATCGCCCGAAGCTCCAAGAAATTTATCTGATGTTTGGCTTCCTGTGGAGACCAGGTTCCCTGAGTCTGCAGGTCATTGACATGAGCACCCCACCCTAAGTTGGAGGTGTCTGTCGTCAAGATAATCTGAAGTTCTGCAGCCTGAAAAGGAAGGCCTTGAAGAAGATTGGAGTACCGCTTCCACCAGGCCAGCACCAGGCGGAGCTGCTTGGTAACTTGGACAATGCTGGACACTGGATGATAAGCTTGAGCCCACTGGGATCGCAAGGTCCACTGTGTCACTCTCATGGCCAGGCGGGGCCATGGGAGTGACATGCACCGAGGATGCCATATGTCCCAGCAGGATGAGGAAACAACGAGCCGTCGAGTAATCTCGAGCCTGGAGGTATTGAGCCAGGGACATGACAGTGTAAGCTCGATCCTGAGGGAGGAAGGCCTTTGCCTGTATGGTGTTCAGATCTGCCCCTATGAAGGATAGCGTTTGAGATGGAACTAGTTTGGACTTGGCATAGTTGACTAGAAACCCGAGAGACAGAATTATATTGAGAGTTAGACGTAAGGATTCTAGTGCGAGGTTTTGGGTCAGAGCCCTTATCAACCAATCGTCGAGATAAGGGTAGATATGGACTCCCTGACCCCTCAGGTAGGCTGCGACCACCACGAGGCACTTGGTGAAGACTCGAGGTGCAGACGCTAGGCCGAATGGCAGGACCCGGTACTGGAAGTGCCTGGGGCCAATTAGGAACCGAAGGAACTTTCAGTGAGATGGAGTGATGGCAATGTGTGCGTACGCGTCCTGAAGATCTAGAGAGCAAAGCCAATCTCCTCTTTGTAGTAGAGGAAGTAGGGAACCCAGGGTTACCATCCTGAATTTTTCTTTTTGCAGATACCTTTTCAAGGCATGCAGGTCCAGGATTGGACGAATGCCCCCTGTCTTTTTTGGGTTGAGAAAATACCGAGAGTAGAACCCATGTCCCCGTTGGGAGAGGGGCACCGGCTCTATTGCTCAGGACTGGAGAAGGACAGAAACCTCCTCCTCCAGTTGAGAGGAATGGTCGGATGACCCCCACGTCGGCTGAGGTGGGGAGTGCTCCGGCACAGTCAGGAAGTGGTAACCTTGGGACACTACAGCCAGGACCCACTGGTCGGAAGTGATCGTGTGCCATATGTTGGTGAAGTGGCACAGTCGACCACCTTCTGGTACGGACGGTAGAGGAGGTTGGCTTATGCTCTCTAGCGAGGAGTCAAAACCCAGCAGCCGGGCTTCTGAGGTCGGGCTTGTCTGGGCTGGCCCTTCTGGTAAGGCCTGGAAGGACGACCTCAAGCAGCAGGAGGATAATATCTCCATTGCTTGAAAGAGGGCCGCTTAGAGTCCTTTCGGAATGTCCTCTTAGAAGTGGACGGGAAATCAGAAGGTACTGATGAAAGCTGGCACAGCGTTTCATGGTGGTCCTTTAGCTGTGTTACTTTTCCTGGATTTTGTCCCCGAAGAGATTATCTCCAGTGCAGGGTAGGTCAGCTAATTGGTCCTGCACCTCTGGTTGTAGGTTGTAGGACTTCAGCCAGACCCATCTTCTTGCACTAATTCCCGCTGCGGACATTCTAGAGGCAGTGTCAAAAATGTCATAGGCAGCGCGGACCTCATGCTTGCCAGCATCTAGGCCTTTCTGAGCCAGAGCATTGAGTTGATCCTGGAATTGTTCTGGTAAAGATTCTGAAAAGTCTTGGATCTTCTTAAAAAGGTCTCTGTTATACTGGGTCATGTATAACTGGTAGGAGGCAATACGAGAAATGAGCATTGAGCCATGGAAGACACATGGCTCAATGCTCATTTATTTTATTTTATTTATTTAACACTTTTCTATACCGACCTTCATGAAAAATTTCATATCAGATCGGTTTCCATGTAACAAAGGGTATAACTTAAACAAGAACAATTCACTAGAAGCGGAAGTTACATATAACAAGGGTAGATAACTTGGAGGCTAGGCTAGTCAGAGGTATAGGACAGTGTAACTGAAGAGAACTAGAAAAGGCAATGAAACAAAAGAAACGGCGGCTTAATTATAATGTCTAAACATAGCGGGGCGTCTGCCAAATGCATCCAGGGATCCCTGTTCCTTCCCTGGAGGTATGGAGGAATGAGGTTTAGAACATCGTGCCTTCTTCTGGGCTGATTCCACAACCACAGAATGGTGATCCAGCTGTAGTCTTTGAAACCCAGGGGCTGCCTGGACAAGGTAGGTGGCATCTGCTTGTGGTTGACAGGTGGCACCGAGCCTGGAAGCTCTCAATTTCTCTTTAGCAGGTCTATTAGGATTTCATGAATAGGAATAGACATAATTTCCTTTGGAGCATCAAGAAACTGGAGTATTTCCAGCATCTTGTGCCTTGAGTCCTCTTCTGTCTGAAGCTGAAATGGGATCGTTTTGGACATTTCCATTATGAAATTAATAAAGGATAGATCCTCTAGAGGAGCGTGTCGTCTTTCCTCAGGAGGAGAGGGCTCTGAAGGCAGATCATCAGAATCCTGGGAAGAGTCATCGGTCCAAGGATCGTAAGGCTGATCCCCAGCTCCCAGAGGATCACCAGAGGGGTGATCCTCTGGGAGCTGGGGCCCTTGGTTTGACCCAGTATGGCATGTTCTTAAGATATGGTGTTATTCCTGAAGGATCAGGCCTAGGCATCGATGGTATCGGAGGAGGCACCGAAGGCATTGATGCTGGCACCGATTGTGGACGGGGCATCATCGATGGTAAAGTAGGCACCGATGGAACCAGTAACATCAATGGGTGAGTCGGTGGTAGAAGTCCAGACGGCCTGGGTATGAGTTCCGGTCTCGGTGTATCGTCTTCTTCCGATGATAATGGAATTGGGGTAGAAGGCATTGGAAACACCAGTATCCTCGGTTCCGCCGGTGGAAGTGCACCGATCAATGCATCCAGTCGTCCGAGGAGCAGTGCGAGCACCATGGGAATCGGGTCGGTGACTGGGGCTGGGCTCGGTGCCGGCACCGATGGAGGCTGGAAGCCCTGCAGTGCTTTTCCGATGGTCTCTTGGATCATCCGAACCAATTCTTCGCGGAAATCTGGGGCATGTAACCCCAGTCCCAGAGTAGGAGGCAGCACAGGCTGGTCCATCACAGACCCTATGCGGGTCTGTGATGAACCAACAGTGGAAGTGGAATCGCGGCTCCTGCCACCAATGAAGGTAGGGAATGCCTTGGTGATCTGGCCACAGAGGAGGATGGGGCCTTCTCTGGACGGGGTTTTTTCTTCGGTGGCTCTGACAACGCCGATGCTGAGGGCTTGCCTGGATCGGCAGACTGAGCCTTTCAATGCCAGTGCCGATGCTTTTCTCAATGATCTCCTCAGTCCTTTTCCGGGGCCGAAGAGAAAGAGGGTGACGCCTTCGGAGTCGCCGGCGCTGGAAGGGCTGCACCGGTGTCCCGCTGCTGACGAGAAGTCCATGGCACCGGCTCAGACGAAGTACTCAATGGAGTCAGTGGCTTTGTCTAAAAGAGAAACTCCATTTTCTCGGAACGAGCCTTTCGGCCCTTCGGCGTCATTTGGGCACATTTTGTGCAAGTTAAAAGACGTCATGGTCCTGCCGCAAACATAAAACACAAACCCTATGTGGGTCTGTGACGGACATTGTCTGAGGATAATCGGGGCACCAACAGAAACCTGATGCCATGGCTTCGACAAAAATTTAGCCGCGGTGCGGTCGATGGCCAGTAGGCCCCGAAGGGAAAGCTCGACGGGAATCGACCACAAAAGAGGGTAAAGCGTTACCTTATGACCGCGGACTACGGAATTAATAAGGGGGCCCCTATAGGGTAGAAATTGTTTGAAATTTTTTGAAAAAGTTCCGTGAGGAAATTCCTGTCAGGAATCTCTGGAGAGCTCCTTAACCCATGTGGCTACTACTGTGTGGAAAAAAAGAGACTGAAGGGGGACCCCTGCTGGTTGCAGGGTTAGTGCCATGTAGGTAGGTGCCAGTCAAAGTTCTAGAAACTTTGACAAAAGTGTTCCATGATTGGGCTCCATCCTGATGATGTCACCCATGTGTGAGGACTACCATCCTGCTTGTCCTGTGAGAATGGCCATAAGTACCCATCATACCAACTCCTTTTTGACCCAGCAGCCACCTTTTGTATATGTGGGAAAATACTTGGTACATTTGGCTCATAGTGTACCAGAATCAGATATGAATTGGTTTGCTACAACCAAGCTTCCATTGAATGGTGGAATGTTTAATCAGTATGAATAATTAAACATCCCTTGCCTTATAGTTTCACCTACTAAAATGCTCTACAATGCATGTTTTTTAAACTCACATAATTGGAAAGTGCTAATTGTGCAATTCACTAAAGCCTTAACGCTTTAGTGAATTAAAGCACTGGAATCACGCTCATTAGAAACTCGCTTTTTTATCACAGAAAATGTTACACCTATAAAGATGTAATTAAGTTTTGAGAAAATACACATATGTTTGCATTATTAATATGAGCGACAGTAAATTATAATGTGCTGATTATTATCTAATTTTTATATTCTGCTTTTTGGCACTTCATTTACATTTTAATCCACTCATTTGAATATTGTCCATAAACATTTCACTGAGAAATAACACGTTTATTGCACATTAAGGGTGATTAATATGAGTTAACGGCATTTAACACATGAATGCATGAGACCTGCTTCATCAGGTGCAATCAGCACTCAACAATTGGGTCTTTCCATTCCATATGTCAGTAGGAAAACTGTTGCTTTCATCTGATTGTCCAATTAAAATTAACTTCTTACAGTTTTATGGGGGTCTTACTCAATAAAGATTTTATTTTTTTTGAATCGGCATAGATTCATGGGAAAAAGTCCTTTTTGAATAAGGCATTCATAGGGCTCCCCACAGCCTATGGTGTGGATCACTGCCTAAGAAAGTGATAACATGGCTCAGCCTTGCCTGGCTATTTTATCCCTTGAAGACAAACAGGTCATGAGATGCAGAAGTTCAGGGACCTGCACAAACAACCCATTATCTCTCTGTCTTTTGCTATCTCTACCAGTACCTTCAGGCTGGTTTCTAATTGAACACTGCCCTCCACCATGTGTCTGTCCAATGTACTTTCTTCCTGATGTTATCAAAGGGTTTATCTCACGTCTTTCCTCCCCGCCTCCTTTTCTGTCCTAGCCCGGGTATCGTAAGTTACTTTCTGTGGGTGAGACCCCCATGGTGGTGCTCCCTCTACAGCTTGCCTGCTACCATTCAGATCACTCATCAGAAGCCATCCATGGTGGTGTCCAACACATTCTCCCCCAGGCTCTGTGAACATTGCCCCCACGATGCTCCTTCCTAACTACCTTTCTCCAAGTATCAGCGATAATGAAAAACAAAAAAACAAAAAACCCAGAACACTAAAGTTAAAGGAAAATAGATTTCTTCCAGCCTCATGTTGTTCTGAAAGTTCATCTTGAGATGTGTGAAAGTCAGACACAGCGTGATTCAGGTGGTTAAGAGAGTGCAGATACAGCCGCACGTATCAGGGCTTTCATTTGCCTGTCATCTTGCCGTTTAAAAACTACAAAGGCAAATTTAAGCAGAGATATCCTTGCCTGGCTGCACTCACTCCTCCCCACCGCTCTTCACTTTCTGACATCCTTGAAGCAGCTCCAGAGACACAGCATTCCACAGTTCCGTGGACTTTCTTTGGTCTGATCAATTTATTATTCCAGTTTTAGTGAAAGTTAACACATGGCGAAAGGCAAAGTCACAAAGGGTGCTCTGCTTCGATCAGTGGTTTACTGTATATTTTGAATCCATTTTTTTGAAAAGCTTTATTTTTCTGCATAGATATAATTGTATGTTTCATCGGACACCAAACTGTCTGTATCGCTGAGGGAGTCACTTTCTCCAGATTGGTCGGTACTGGCTATTCTTGCCAGGCGGGTCTGTAGCCTGTCCTGCTCCCGCTTCAGCTCGGAGTAGCAACGCGAGAAAGTGTGAAATATAGATGTGGCCGGGAAGGCCATTATGAGAATCCCACTAAGAATACTGCTGAGTGCCACCACCTGGCCTGGAATACTCCTTGGCACCATGTCGCCGTAACCCACGGTGGTCATGGAGATGATAGCCCACCAATAGGAGGCTGGGACGCTGGTGAACTCCTGACACCTGCCCATCTCGTTTTCAGCCAGGTGGACCAAGGGGGCGAAGAGAGTGACAGCCACGCACAGGAAGAGCAACAGCAGGCCGAACTCTCTGGTGCACCTGCGCATGGTGAGGCCCAAGGTCTGCAGGCCGAGCGAGTGCCGGGCCAAGCGCATGACATAGAGAATTCGCAAGGCACGCAGAACCCGCAAGACCAGGCCGACTTTCTCCAGATAAGAGTTGCTCCCCGGCTTGTCAGCTTTGTTCTGCTCGTCAGCCACCATGAGCGAAACGTAGTACGGTAGAATGGCCAAGGCATCGATGACGTTCAGGGGGCTCTTGAAGAAATGGCATTTGCTCTTGGCCTGAACGAAGCGGAGGCAGAACTCCAGGGAGAACCAGGCGACGCAGACTGTCTCGATAATGAAAATGTTGTAGCACTTCTGAGAGCATTCACCCTGTTTGTCAAAAAAGAGAAGATAGACATTGTCATCAATGGATAGGGACCGTCCTTTTCAGGTTTTATTTTTCCCAGGAATTTATCAGCCTTTAATACAACAAGAACAAAAATGGGAGAAATCATTGGAAATAAATGACTTGCCATTTTTATGGGTAAATATTATTTTTGTTCTTGTAGGAATGAACACTGATAAATTTCCAGGAAGAAAAAAAATAAAAACTGAAAATGAAGGACCCTATCAATAGATATCCACCTTAAGACCAACATTTGTTGATTTCTTCCCACATTTTTAAGTTCTCTTCCATTGTAGCAGGCCATGTACGTTGACAGTGCTTTATAATTAGGGTCACCATATTAGTTCCATGTCCAGGCCTGGCTTTACCCCATTGAATGCAAGGAGATGTAGAATCTATTTTTCTTACAGCAGAGCTTCCCAAACTGTCCTCCGGATCCCACAGCCGGTCAGGTTTTCAGGATCTCCACAGTGAAAATGCTCAAGATAGATTTGCATTCATTGTAAATCTAGTATAAGTAAATTTATGTGATGCATATTTATTATGGAGATCCTGAAAATCTGATCCGTTGTGGGGTCTTCAGGACAGGTTTGGGGATGCCCATTCTTATAGGAATCAATTGGGAAATGAGAAGTACATCTCCCTGCATGCAATGGGTCAAAATCAGGCCTGGTCCAGCCTGTTGAGCTAAGCGTTCACCTTGTTTATAACTAAGGTGACCACCTAGCTGCAGCTGATCCATCCCTAGTTTTAGCACCCACTGCATGCAAGAATGAGTAGCTCCTGCTTCTCTTACCAGAGTCACAAGCACATGCCTGCACAGGGCTGGATCAGCCCAGCTAGCAGAGATGGAGCCAGTGTGGGTATCCCTGTTTATATTATGCAGCACCTATGCCAGGAACCAAATGGCACTAGAATCTAATACAGCATTCTGGTTATCTTCTGATAAAAAGATTTACAAAAAATAAAATATAAAAATGGAATAAAGTCAGAAATAAAATACATTTTGGAATTTAACTATTTTACCATATGTACCTCAATTTTTAAGTCTTCAAGTTGCTGCATGGCATTTTATAATCCATCACCCAGTAAAAAAATGTTGCTAGCTGAAATTTTTATGGGTTATCTTAAAGCTTGGGATAACTGCATGGGGCAGCATTTACTACTCTTAAGTGGTAGGGGTAGCCTGCATGGCGTGGCAATTGCTACCTGGGGAAGCTTGCTGGACGGACTGGATGGACCATTTGGTCTTTTTCTGCCATCTTTACCACATTACTGTGTAAGATGCAGGATTATGTAGTTCCCAGAAGCCGATTGATAAAGGACATTGCAAGGTTGTGGCTGGCATTCACCCTCAGGTCACTGAGCCCTCAAAGTATGGAGGGCCTGCTGAGAGAGGATTTCCCTTGCAGTCCTTCTGTTACTGTTTGCTTTTCCTATTTCTAAATGTCAGCAGTTAGGCAATCACCCTTGGCGCTTGTGACCTTCTCTGGGCAGAATATTACAGATATTTGCCATTGCTTTCTGCAGCCCTCACAGCACCTGGGCTTACCTTGTTGTCCCCTGGCCAGGTATTAGTCAGGTATGGCCTTGCGTAGCTTCTGACATCTGAGACACGCTGGCTCTTCCAGGCCAGCACTGTGGAGTTTATCTTGGCTTAATAATACTGATATTTCACTTAATTTGTCCCATTAGCTCTAGAACTGGGGGGGAAAAGATTTTGTTCAGTGGATTTAACTCTTATGAACTGCAGGAAAGCAAAGTCCTTGACCTCAGATTAAGAGAAAGGAATTATGAAGCCAGCCTTGTGGTCCTTCTCTGCTCTCAGTTATTGGGTTTCTAGATATTTAAACTGCACAATCATAAGGGGGGAAAAAGTAAGCTGTCTTCAAAGATAAGTCCGTAAGAGCATCTCAGGGTTCTTGTGACCTTCACAATTCATTTTGTGAGCCGATTCCCACCTTACAGTAGGTAATCTGAAGCACTTAGGGGCCGATGCAATAAACATGCGCTGAAAGCAGGCGCTGAACACTCAGCGTCCACTTTCCTGACGCGCCCACAGGCTCCCCACCTGGGGGGGGGGGCGCTATGCAATGTTTAAATTAGGGGTCGCTTTAGCAAGGAGGCGCTAGGGGCGCTTGCACGCCCCTAGCGCCTCCTTGAGAACGGGAGCCCGCGAGCATTGGCCGTCTGCCAGTTAGGAAAACAGACGCTGAATTTATTGGCGTCCGTTTTTCCTAAAAGGCACAGTCAGTGGTTCAAGAAACGGATGCTTCAGCGTCCATTTCCAGCACCCGACTGCCGGAGCTTTTTTTTTTTTTAAAAACTTTGTTTTATTTTTTAGTTTTTTAAAGATTTGTTCCTCCTACTTAATATCACAACGATATTAAGTAGAAGGATGTAGAGAAAAGCAGTTTTTTCTGCTTTTCTGTACAACTTTTGGGGGCGCTCAGCACTTAACGCCTGCTCCAGGCAGGCATTAATTTCTGAATGCAAAACTGTGCATCTTAGACGCACATTTTTATTTTTTGCATTGGGAGTGAATACCTAATAGCGCTCATCACATGCATTTGCATGTGATGAGCGCTATTAGTTTTACTCCGTGTTGGACGCGCATGGTGGAGGTGCTAATCCCCTTATTGCATAAGGGGATTAGTTAGTGCCTATACAACCCATGTCCAACTGAGGGTTAAACAATGCGCTCGGCTGAGCGCACTGTACTGCATCAGACAGGTAAGCACATACCATCCCCGTGCATGAAGTCTGGGCTCACTGTGAACTAGTGCTGCTTCCTGGCAATAAAGCCCAGGCTAGAGCACCTCCCTTATTGCATTGAGAGCTGAGAAGGATCTTACAAGGAGGATGGAGGACACAGATTGTGCGTGTCGCGTCTGAGCCATGACAAGCAGCTCACAAGGAACGTGATGCTCTTCAGCACCGCCAGACCTTCAGATTCATAAGCGTCACAGCTGAGAGGCCAGCACCATGGCCTTCTTTACCATCTCTGGCTTACTTTTATTTAAAAAAAACAAAAAAAAAGTTCAGATTTCTAAAGCTGAAAAAAATCTGCTTGCTTAGTCTGAGGCATCGATCAAGATGTTTTTGTCACAGACCGTGCGTGAGAGACATAATTCCATGCAGGAAGGTAGCGCGCACACGCACAGACTCACGCACTCACTCCCTTGCACGTGACCCTCATGCTCCTGTTTTCTTTCCTGCGGAATAACCTTTTTATTCCTGCTTTATTGAACATTGCTGAACTGCTTTATTAATATTTCCTTCCCATTGTTTCGATTCTCTGTTATTTTTTCCTGCAGCCTGCTGTCTTATCTGTTTATCATATGTTCCCTGTTGTTCACAATTAGAATACAGCAGGATCCATCTCATTTTCTTTAAGAGCGCTCAGTGAGCCGTTATGAAGGCCTGACGTGACTGAAACGCACAAAAAGGGCGGCTTAAAGCTGCAGACACTCATAGATTTGATAAAGTTATTCTCTGTTCCTAAGGGCTTGTGATCTAGGGCAGGGCTTCTCCACCAGGAGCATCCAGGGCTCCTAAGGGGTGTCAAGAGGTCTGTTAAATCTAACATGTGCTTGTCCCATGTTTGCCTGGAATCTATAATACTTCCCTTGCCTCAATCACCTCCATGGGAAGGCTGCTCCATGCATCCACCACCCTCTCTGTAAAGAAGTATTTCTAGATTACTCCTGAGTCTATCCCCTTTTCACCCCCATTCCGTCATCCCTGGTTCCAGAGCCCCCTTTCAGTTGAAAGAGGTCTGCCTTCTCCTGCACATTTATTCCTTGTATTCAAATGTCTCTGTCATATCTCCCTTCCTTTCCTCCAGGATATATACATTTAGATCTTTAAGTCCATCCTATATGAAGAACATTAACCATTTTAGTAGCAGCTCTATCTGGTTGATAACCTTTTGAAGGTGCGATTTCCAGAACTGTATACAGTACACCAAAAGAGGTCTCACCAGAGACCTATACAGAGGCATTAGCCCTTCCTTTTTCCTGGTGACAATTTCTCTCCATTCGCACCCAAGCATTTTTCTGACCTTTGCTGTCAACTTATTTACCTGTTTGGCCACCTTAAGATTATCAGATATGATCATCACCTGGAAGCAGGAAGAGGCAGAAAGAGAGTGAGAGAGAGAGTGTGTGTGTGTGTGTGAGAGAGAGTGTGTGTGTGTGTGAGAGAGAGAGTGTGTGTGTGTGTGAGAGAGAGAGTGTGTGTGTGTGTATGTGAGAGAGAGAGTGTGTGTGTGTGTGTGTGTGTATGTGAGAGAGAGAGTTTGATTCCCCCTCCTTCCACACATACACCCACACTAATCCATACCTGCCTGAGTCAGGGGTGCAAGAAAGCTCATGCCCTGTCTCTACTCCTGCCAATTCATATCAATCTGAGTCTTGCTCTTGTTTTGTGCAAACTTCACTCCCTATATTTAGAAGCAAAAACCATGGAGAACTCCTAGTCTAGGGCACTGTACCAGGAAAAATCTAAGAATATGACCTTGAAGTGCCTTTGCCATTTGCGCTGTGTGACCTTGGGCAAGTTACTTAATTTCCCTATTTACTCTTCTGTTGTATTGGATAATAATGGCTTTGTCCATTCTTCCCATGTGAAGCATTTAGGCATTACAGCCAAATTATCCACCAAGTTCTCCTATTGTTGCTTTGGAATCTTTATAATGCAAACTGCAATCTTGGGATGAAATTCATTACAGAAATCAAAGTTATTATTGTTATTAAAATTATCATCTTCATGGCTGTCATGGCAAAGAATGAACAGGGCTACCCATGGTTTATATTCTGCTCTCCAGCATAAAGAATGGGCTTCAGGGGCCATATCGGTGACTCAGTAGCAGGTGCTGTGCATTGCTATGTGTGTAGGGGGGGGGGGGTGGCGGGGGAAGAGAGTGAAGCCCTCACCCAGCAAATCTAAGATATCAAAATTATTTTTCTCTGTGGGGGTATAATACTTATGTGTGAGAGTTGAAAATAAATCCAAATCCTCTTTTCATAAGGTTACAAGCCAAAAAAAAAATCTGGGAGAAGCAAATGACTGGAAGTGCAATCCGTGCAACTCAATGGATGAGATCAGAACTGTAGGAAGTGCCCTTTTCTGCCTATGCTTGTGGTATTCCAGGCTCCCTGCCATATTGAGCATGCTCATCACAAGGTCCACCAAAACTATCCAGGGGTAAGGGACAGCTGAGTGCTCCTTCCTGCTGAGAGGCTGTGGGGGAATAGGAAACGCTATTACATGAGTGGCAATGCTGCCCAAAGATGGCAAAATAGGCAATCTGCATGCTTAAATTTGAAGCTGTACAGCAGCAAGACCGGGACAGCAGAAGTGGAAAATGAACCATTACCGTTGCAATGCATCGATCAGATCTTCTTCCTGTCACCATTACGATGATAGCAACACTGCCCTTCTCCTCGTGATGCAAGCAATGCTGCTCACCCCTGTCCAGCTCAGATACTGGATCTGGAATTTTATTTCTATTTTTTAAGGGAATCGTTTGCATTTAATATTAGTAGAGAGATGTTACTGACGCTGGCTGTGTAAACACAACCAGAGAATTAAAGTAATTATTTAGGCAGGAAGCACCAAAAGTGACAAGAGAGAATAGAGTGTCCCGGTCCCGGAGCGACTGGCAGTGATTTTTTTTTCCACTTGCATTATGGTGGAATAAGTACCACAGAGCCCAGCAGCAAGACAAGAAGGCAGCTACAGTAATCAGTGTGGACAGGTAAATGCTAGTAGACTGCCCATGGGAAATGGTCCCAAATTATACCAAACATTTATTTTACTTTCTCTCTCTCTCTCTGACACATTGAGAGGATGTGAGAGAGATTTACAGTACCAGCAGGTACAAAAGCAGGCAGACATTGGCCCTATGACATTAATAACTACATAGCAAACCTGTACAATAGCTGGTACAATAGCAGCAGCAGAAAGGCTTCAGGTTTCAAGAGACAGAGAAAGAAAGCCAGAAGCAGATTGGGAATGCCCACGGCTGCTCGTATGGCAGCAGGTGATTCCTCTCCCACACACACAGCACCGACCTCGTGTACCTAGCCAGTGCTGGGCGAGGTCGTTCTGCACGCACCTCGCCTCCGTGGATCTGTAAAATAATGTCACAATGCACTTGGTCGATGCCGTAATCGGTACACTGTGGTGGGAAATTTGCGATGCTCGTCGTTATAAAGAAATTAGATTATTATTCTTAGACCGCAGGCCTATCTGGCTGCATTTCTTAATGCAAGGAAACGAAAGGAAATGCTGTGCGTGCAAGGTCAGAATTCTACCCAGCGTGTGCGCTGAGACCTCCAGCAAGATGTCATTGGAGCCCACCCAGCTGAGCTTTCCTCAAGAGATTAAGCCAGAAATAGCTGCAATTAGCATTAAGGTTTAATAAAGAGTGCTCTGCCAGACTTTTTTTTTTTTCAGAGTAATGGGGGTTCAAAATAAAATCTGTCGATTTTACACCTTTTTTAAGCAATGATTATGGCATTTCCCGCTGTTATAATCTGTGACCAAATACTCTGGCAGGCTCTGCTGACGAAGTGATTTAGACCTGTAATGGAGTGCCAAGAAGGGAGGCAATGGTGCCTTGCTTTCATCTTCACAAAAGGACAAACTGTGCAGTCCGTTCTGTCTGTAAAACTGTTCTTGGAAATCAAGAAAGACTGTACCTTGTAGCCAGATATGTTAGATGTAAAAAAGGGGGGGGGGGTGATTATTAATGCAATCACGTGCCTACAATCAGGGTAGAGAGCACAGAATCGCCATCGGGAAACACAGCTACCACCAACTTGATACCAATTTGAACTCAGAGCTGAACTGGGCTCACAAGGGCTAGCAGATTATAAATAAACTGGATTTGAAAGATTTTGTGTCCCTGGGATGAGGCTAACCAGCCCTGTTTAACTTTTTAAGATCTATTGGTTGGTTTTCAAAATTGTAATTCACTGTAACTGAAATTAATTATAAAGGGTTGAATTTTTGGTATTATCGTTAGTATAATTACTGACCTGTTTTATCTTTTATATGTGCTTTTCCTAATATCATTAAGCACATATTGGGCACAATATGGCCTGGTTACCCTGTGCCAAAAATACTCCCAAGTTTCTATCTGGAGATATTTTTCTCTTACAGGATTAAAGATAAAAACGAGATCAGAATATCTCCTATCTGGGAAAGGATTTGCCATTAGATACTGCAATTCTGGGAGGAATCTCCTTGAAAGGGATGAGGGGGTAATAAAGTTGGATCCTAGTCCCTGACTGCCAGGGTTGGCAAATCATGAAATGTTTTATTACAGTCTTCCAAATTTTTACTGCCAACCAAACCTTTGTTTTCCCCCTGGACACACATTTCACCATTTGTGCACAGCTGGACTAACTAGGACAAAATTTGCCCCCTTCATGCTCAGCAACAGGTGGGCCAGATGTTCTAAAAAGTAATTTAGCCATTCTGCGTCTATGGGAAAAACTGAGTGCATAGGGCCTTACAGACCCTGACTCCTGAGTACTGCAGCCTCACAGAGTCTGAGCCCACTAGGGATGTACATTCGTCTAGGACAAAGTAGACAATTTCAATGAAATCGCCTAATTCGTCCTGTTTCAGCCACCCCGAAAAACGAAGGAAATCTTCCCGAAATTTCGTTTTTCGGGGTTAGAGCACGCTAACCCGAAATTCGGGGCGGCTGAAAAAAAAAAGGCCCAAACCGCGGGAAACCGAAATTTCCTGTGGCGGGCCGATAACAAAGGCCAAACCGAAAGGTTCAGCCAAAGCACATCTCTAGAGCCCAGAGCAGCAGAAAGACACAGGCCCTCCCACCACTCATGACATTTGCACTGACATCAAATTAGTTTCATGGGCATGCCTTTTTTTTTTCTTCAGGGTGTGCTGATGTTTAAAAATGACATGTAGCATCAACAACAATTCCTGGCTTGTTTTATGTCATTTTCCATCTGAAACAACATAAAACCTAATGACTTTTTCTTTTGTTTTGTTATTCCATTTTAACATGCATTATTTTATTTTTTTTGCACGTGTTATTTTTGCAGATAGCATGCCGTAAATTCTGTTAGCGTGTGCTATGTTCAGAATAAAGGACGTTACGTTCCCAGAGGCATGGGAATAAGTTAATGGTCACATTTCCAAACCCTTTTTATTGGGGAGAGGTACTAGGCAGGGTTGCCTATTTTCTCTGTTTCTTTTTGCATTGGTTCTTGAACCTTTAGCAACCAAAATTAGGGCACATAAGGGTATAACAGGGTTTTGTACTAAATCAGCATTATTTGCAGATATTTTATTATATCTTTGCGATCCTTGCTCTTCCTTGAGTGTTTTGGTAAAATTATAAAATCAATGCCTCAAAAATGAAATCTTGAAACTGAATGTTAGTAAAGAAGTAAAGGATGGTATAGTCAAACGCTACCCCTTTACATGGTCGGTTCGTTTTATTAAGTATTTGGGTGTTCATGTTTCCAGCTGTTTGGAACGTTTATGTACCCTGAAAAAAGTTAAAGGAGGACTTAGCATTGTGGTCTCATCCACTTTCTTGGCGAGGTACGTTAGCATCTATGACAGTGAATGTCCTGCCAAGAGTGCTTTATCTTTTGAACATGCTCCCAGTTTTCATTCCAGATCTGTTCTTTTCTTTATTGAATTCAGTCACATCTAAATTTATATGGCAAGGGAAGAAGCCGAGTGTATCCAGGAAAGACTCAGGGGGTTTAGGTCTTCCAGACTTTATGCTTATCGGCGAGCGATCACATTTAAAGCGCATATTAGCATGGAATGCTTGCCTAGAGGAGAAACACTGGGTTTCATTAGAGAAGGACTGGGCTGCAAGTCTGGGGTGGAAGCCATCTCCTCGGGTATCACTTAAGAGGGGGGATTATGATAGAGGTGTTTAAAATCATGAGAGGTCTAGAACGGGTAGATGTGAATCGGTTATTTACTCTTTCGGATAGTAGAAAGACTAGGGGGCACTCCATGAAGTTAGCATGGGGCACATTTAAAACTAATCAGAGAAAGTTCTTTTTCACTCAACGCACAATTAAACTCTGGAATTTGTTGCCAGAGGATGTGGTTAGTGCAGTTAGTATAGCTGTGTTTAAAAAAGGATTGGATAAGTTCTTGGAGGAGAAGTCCATTACCTGCTATTAAGTTCACTTAGAGAATAGCCACTGCCATTAGCAATGGTAACATGGAATAGACTTAGTTTTTGGGTACTTGCCAGGTTCTTATGGCCTGGATTGGCCACTGTTGGAAACAGGATGCTGGGCTTGATGGACCCTTGGTCTGACCCAGTATGGCATTTTCTTAAACACCTTACTGGAGTAAGATGTTTATTAACTCTGAATTAGCATCAATACCACCCCCATTATCTCCACTCTGGGATAATCCAGATTTTCCACAGCAGCTTAGTTCACAAATCTTTTGCACGTGGGGAAAGCTGGAGTTTGATAGAGATAGTCAGACATATAACAATGGAGACATTTTTTGAATTCATCAGCTGCAAAGGTTAGGGAAGACAGACAGACTACTTGCAACTTCAAGGTTTTCTGGAGAGAAAAAAAAAGAGCCCATTAAAAAAATCCTGTACTAGAGAGCTGGCAAAATTAGAACAGTTTGCCCTAAGGCCTAATTTCTTTGTTCTCTCTTATCGTAGGAAAAGGATGCAATTAACAAAATAAAGATGGGAGGGTGTTGTGGGAAGAGAAATGGCTGATTCGAGTTGGGGGAACATTTTCTTTGAATTCAAAAAGGAAATTCCCTATATGTGTCACTACTCAGGAAAATTGGTATAAAAACCTGCTTCAGTGGCATTACACCCCGGATATGTTAAGGCAGGTGGGTCTAATGAGCCAGGATAAGTGTTGGCATGAGTGTGGAGGTAAAGGTACTTAGTGGACACGCCCTAAAATACATTAATATTGGTCTGAGATTCTCTCTTGGATATATCAGTTCATGAGAATTAACTTACCATTAGATCCTTTGGTTATACTCTTGGATGAGCCGCAGGGAGATTTTCCACTGGTTAAGAAGAGGGAAAATAGTTTGGCAGATCATCTGTTAGTTACAGCCAGACAAAATGTCATCTGTCACTGGCGATCAGCTTCCACTTCTTCTTTGACTGGGTGGTTGTGCCTTCCTTGGCAGGAATTTACAAAGGAGCTGGGAATAAAATGAGAAGCTTGGGAGTGGGCGCCAAGGTGGTGGTGTGGATTATAAACTGGTTTAGTGACAGGAGATGGCGAGTGATGGTAAATGGAACCTGCTCTGAAGAGAGAGCGGTGTTAAGTGGAGTGCCACAGAGATCGGTGTTGGGATTGGTTCTGTTCAATATCTTTGTGACATTGCAGAAGGGATAGAAGGTAAAGTTTGCCTATTTGCAGATGATACTAAGATCTGCAACATAGTGGACATACCTGAAAAAATGATTTAAGAAAGCTTGAAGAGTGGTCGAAGATTTGGCAGCTGGGATTCAACGGCAAGAAGTGCAGAGTCCTGCATGTGGGGTGCGGCGATCCAAAAGAGCTTTATGTGATGGGGGGTGAAAGACTGATGTGCACGGACCAAGAGAGGGATCATGGAGTGATAGTGTCTGGAGATCTGAAAGCAGCAAAGTAATGTGACAAGGCGATAGCTAAAGCCAGAAGAATGCTGGGCTGCATAGAGAGAGGAATAACCAGAAGGAAAAAGGAGGTGATAATCCCTCTGTACAGGTTCTTGGTGAGGCCTCACCTGGAGTACTGCATTCAGTACTGGTACCCGTATCTGAAAAAGGATAAAGACAGGACAGAGGCAGTCCAGAGAAAGGTAACCAAATGATGTGGGGTCTGATTCAGAAGACTTATGAGGAGAGGCTGAAGGATCTGAATATATATACCCTGGAAGAGAGGAGGTGTTCACCCTGGAAGAGAGGAGGAGCAGGGGAGTATGATACAGACCCTTCAGTTACCTAAAAAGTTTCAATGATGCACAAACTTTGAATCTTTTCCGTTGGAAAGAAAATAGAGCTAGGTGTCACAAAATGAAACTCCAGAGGGGACGACTCAGAACCAATGTCAGGAAATACAGGGTGGCCCATGGAAAAGTAGCCTGCCTGCGTGGCGCTGGTATTGGAGGCGGGCTACTTTTCCATGGGCCACCCTGTATTTCTTCACAGAGAGGGTGATGGATGCCTAGAAATGCCCTTCTGGAGATGGTGATGAAGACAAAAACAGACAAAGAATTCAAAGAGGGCATGGAATAAACACTGTGGATCTCTAAAGGCTGAGGACAGAAACGAGGAATGCATGCAGAGGGTAACTTGCTGGTGAGGTGGTTACTACCCTTAGCAGAGTGCATGGAGATTACTACCCTTAATCAATAAGCCTTGATGCTTTTAATGCAACTGCAACATTTCTCCCCACTTCAACAGCAGGGGGAAAAGAGGAATTGGAGTCAAGACAACCACCAAGAGGGCCCTGACGTCTACAGTCTGGGGTACTGATGCACAGACATAAGGGAAACAGCACAGGACTGCTTTTACAGTCACGTCTATACGCAAAGCACGTCAAGCAGCACTGTCTGAACTTTCAAGAAAGCTCTTCACCCAGTAAAAAAATGTTGCTAGCTGAAATTTTTATGGGTATCATAAGGCTTGGGATTGACTGCACAGAGCAGCAGTTACTACCTTAAGAAGCTAGCTGAGCAGACTGGATGGACCATTTGGTCCTTTTCTGTTATCACTACTATGTTCCTATGTTATGAGTTCATAACCCATCAGTTACGGGATTTACATCTGTTTCACTGTTTATTGTAACATGTTGTTGTAACTGTGAACCAGGGTGAAGGCTGATAGCTATACCTCGGTATAGAAAACGCTTTAAATAAATAAAATAAATAAAATAGATTGCATGCTGATTTAAAAGGACTGATGCAACTTCTTCAGTTTGCAGTTGCAGTTTCTTTTGGTCAAATATATTTTAGAGTTTTGAATCAATTGTATCAATTTTACTATTTGTCATAAGCATTTTATTTAATAACAAGATAGCTTAAAAAAAACAGTGCCTGCTAAAAACAAGACCAATGACACAAAGTAAACAAATGAAATAGATGGAAAAATAAAACAAAAGAAAAAGAAACAAAAAAGTGCATGACAGAAAATTGTTTTCCATACACATCCATAACTTTTTTTCACTGACTGTCAGTTAATTTACTGACAGGTGGCAACCCTGCTTAACCTCCTCATAGGGGGTGTAGGGTTCTAGTATTCATACTGGTCCTGGAGAAAGCTGGAGTCTTTGCACGCTGTGATGGCTTTTATTGATCCAACATAAGAATTACCCAGAAAGGTTGTAAGGCATGAGCCGATGCATTTGGGCTAATAAAGTTGTTACAGAAGCAATGTTTTCCGAAGAACTGCAGGGCATACAGGTAGCAGAAATCCTCAGATTTAAAGATTCAGCCACGACTGGGTTTTGGAGGAGTAGCTGACTATTTTGTGGAAGCATCCATTCTGTGCACACAGGTATCTATAGTATGACAGCAGTGACGGGTGAGACACAGTGACATAGTGTAGCTGCATCATTCTCCCCCTATTGTTGCCATTAATTGCTGGGATTATATAGGCTGAATCTGGTGGATTGATAGCTTTACATTTATATAATTACCCACTACCCAGACAGAATGTAAAAACCCAAAGGTGCTTACTGGCTTGCTTGTCTCCTATTACAATGATTCTGCATTATTTTTATACAGTACATAAAATAAGGTAAGTTTCTCCGGCTGCCAACTCTGCTGCCCACCGGGCTCACCGTGATGACCAGGTAAGAGATAAAAAGGTTGGCGCACTCTCATTTCTAAATTAAAAAGCACAACTCTTTTCAAATGAGCCCAGCAGAATGGATTGGATTCGTGCAATATCAATGGGTTCCCAGCATTCTTAGGGGTACAGATTCAAAGACTTAGGGGCCCGGGCACTAAAATTCAGGCAGAAACATTTTTTTAGCATGCACTTTCTAAACTCTTTAGTAGGTCTGCTAAAAGACCACTTAACATGGGATACGCATAATTTTTTTGCATGCCCTCAAAGTGTAGAGCGTGCATCTGCACATTGAAATCTTCCATACTAACTGGTCCACAGTGAAAGGTCGGGTTAGCGTGGGGGATTTCTTTCCACTCCACCCCTCTGAAACAAGCAGCAAGACAACTTAATGGTTGGAAGTACTTCCCTTTCCCCCCCCCCCCCCCCCCCCCACGCCCTTGGATACCAGCATCAAGGGGCCTTGATTACCTGAAGTACCCCACCCTCACCCCTGCCCAACACAAGTAGCAAGGACCTTTAGTACCCTGAAATATCACCCGACTCCCCCTCACGCCGAACTCAACATCAAGGGGCCTTGATTACCTGAAGTACCCCACCCTCACCCCTTCCCAACACAAGTAGCAAGGACCTTTAGTACCCTGAAATATCACCCGACTCCCCCTCACGCCGAACTCAACATCAAGGGGCCTTGATTACCTGAAGTACCCCACCCTCACCCCTGCCCACACAAGTAGCAAGGACCTTTAGTACCCTGAAATATCACCCGACTCCCCCTCACGCCGAACTCAACATCAAGGGGCCTTGATTACCTGAAGTACCCCACCCTCACCCCTGCCCAACACAAGTAGCAAGGACCTTTAGTACCCTGAAATATCACCCGACTCCCCCTCACGCCGAACTCAACATCAAGGGGCCTTGGCGGGCCGGACTCAACCCTCATTCTGCCCGGGAGGTCCTCAAGACGACTGGGGGGGGGGGGGGGGGAGAGAGCACGACTTTCCAGATGGCACCAGCTGATCTTTTGTGCCCTTTGCCCTGCACACATATGAACTATTTTTATAATCAAGTAGGCTAGGGGAGCACAGACTAGATTTAAAAGAGAAGGAATGGGAGGGGAGGGGAGGGTTAGAAGGCAAATAAGGAGAAAGGGGTGAGAGAGAAAGCAAAAAGGCATGCTGCTGCCATCAGTCGCAATCCTATCATGAGACTGGAGCGAGAGGGAGCAGGCGGGAGATGAGGTGAGCAGGTCGTGGGGGGCACACGGGGTAGGGAGGAAGAGAGAGGTGAATAAAGCAAGGATAAAGTGCTAGAGTGAACAGGCAGGCCTATCTAGACAACAAAATAATCAAAGACACTAGTTTTCAAAGTTTATTTTTCACATTCTGGATTCTGTTATGTTTTGTTGCCACTAATGCAAAACGTGGCAAGAATATAAAATAAGTCTTTTCCGACTATGGGAAATGAGTTTTATGATTTGCTCTTTAATACGAAGATTGAATCGATTTTAAACCTTAAGTTTTATGTCTTACTTGTGGATTCCAGTCTGGGATCTAAAGATCCATTGGATGTTTTCTGGTCCATCCCACTCCTGGCTGCCCTCCCGCAGAGATCCACATCTCTATATAGACCCCATCGCTCTCTTTCTCTCTCTTAAAAAGCAGAATAAAAATACAATCAAAAAACAAACTTTGAAATGTTTGTATGCTAATGCCAGAAGTCTAAGAAGTAAGATGGGAGAATTAGAATGTATAGCAGTAAATTATGACATAGACTTAATTGGCATCTCAGAGACATGGTGGAAAGAGGATAACCAATGGGACAGTGCTATACCGGGGTACAAATTATATCGCAATGACAGAGAGGAGCAGTCGGGAGGAGGTGTGGCGCTTTATGTCCGGGATGGCATAGAGTCCAACAGGATAAACATCCTGCATGAGACTAAATACAAAATTGAATCTTTATGGGTAGAAATCCCTTGTGTATCAGGGAAGACTACAGTGATAGGGGTATACTACCGTCCACCTGGTCAAGATGGTGAGATGGACCGTGAAATGCTAAGAGAAATTAGGGAAGCTAACCAAATTGGTAGTGCAGTAATAATGGGAGACTTCAATTACCCCAATATAGACTGGGTAAATGTATCATCGGGTCACGCTAGAGAGATAACGTTCCTGGATGGAATAAATGATAGCTTTATGGAGCAATTGGTTCAGGAACCGACGAGAGAGGGAGCAATTTTAGATCTAATTCTCAGTGGAGCACAGGACTTGGTGAGAGAGGTAACGGTGGTGGGGCCCCTTGGCAATAGTGATCATAATATGATCAAATTTGATTTAATGACTGGAAAAGGAACAGTGTGCAAATCCAAGGCTCTCGTGCTAAACTTTCAAAAGGGAAACTTTGATAAAATGAGAAAAATTGTTAGAAAAAAACTGAAAGGAGCAGCTACAAAAGTAAAAAATGTCCAAGAGGCGTGGTCATTGTTAAAAAATACCATTCTAGAAGCACAGTCCAGATGTATTCCACACATTAAGAAAGGTGGAAAGAAGGCAAAACGATTACCGGCATGGTTAAAAGGGGAGGTGAAAGAAGCTATTTTAGCCAAAAGATCTTCATTCAAAAATTGGAAGAAGGATCCAACAGAAGAAAATAGGATAAAGCATAAACATTGGCAAGTTAAATGTAAGACATTGATAAGACAGGCTAAGAGAGAATTTGAAAAGAAGTTGGCTGTAGAGGCAAAAACTCACAGTAAAAACTTTTTAAAATATATCCGAAGCAGAAAGCTTGTGAGGGAGTCAGTTGGACCGTTAGATGATCGAGGGGTTAAAGGGGCACTTAGAGAAGATAAGGCCATCGCGGAAAGATTAAATGATTTCTTTGCTTCGGTGTTTACTGAAGAGGATGTTGGGGAGGTACCCGTAATGGAGAAGGTTTTCATGGGTAATGATTCAGATGGACTGAATCAAATCACGGTGAACCTAGAAGATGTGGTAGGCCTGATTGACAAACTGAAGAGTAGTAAATCACCTGGACCGGATGGTATACACCCCAGAGTTCTGAAGGAACTAAAAAATGAAATTTCAGACCTATTAGTAAAAATTTGTAACTTATCATTAAAATCATCCATTGTACCTGAAGACTGGAGGATAGCAAATGTAACCCCAATATTTAAAAAGGGCTCCAGGGGCGATCTGGGAAACTACAGACCGGTTAGCCTGACTTCAGTGCCAGGAAAAATAGTGGAAAGTGTTCTAAACATCAAAATCACAGAACATATAGAAAGACATGGTTTAATGGAACAAAGTCAGCATGGCTTACCCAGGGCAAGTCTTGCCTCACAAATCTGCTTCACTTTTTTGAAGGAGTTAATAAACATGTGGATAAAGGTGAACCGGTAGATATAGTATACTTGGATTTTCAGAAGGCGTTTGACAAAGTTCCTCATGAGAGGCTTCTAGGAAAAGTAAAAAGTCATGGGATAGGTGGCGATGTCCTTTCATGGATTGCAAACTGGCTAAAAGACAGGAAACAGAGAGTAGGATTAAATGGGCAATTTTCTCAGTGGAAGGGAGTGGACAGTGGAGTGCCTCAGGGATCTGTATTGGGACCCTTACTGTTCAATATATTTATAAATGATCTGGAAAGAAATACGACGAGTGAGATAATCAAATTTGCAGATGACACAAAATTGTGCAGAGTAGTTAAATCACAAGCAGATTGTGATAAATTGCAGGAAGACCTTGTGAGACTGGAAAATTGGGCATCCAAATGGCAGATGAAATTTAATGTGGATAAGTGCAAGGTGATGCATATAGGGAAAAATAACCCATGCTATAATTACACGATGTTGGGTTCCATATTAGGTGCTACAACCCAAGAAAGAGATCTAGGTGTCATAGTGGATAACACATTGAAATCGTCGGTTCAGTGTGCTGCGGCAGTCAAAAAAGCAAACATAATGTTGGGAATTATTAGAAAAGGAATGATGAATAAAACGGAAAATGTCATAATGCCTCTGTATCGCTCCATGGTGAGACCGCACCTTGAATACTGTGTACAATTCTGGTCGCCGCATCTCAAAAAAGATATAATTGCGATGGAGAAGGTACAGAGAAGGGCTACCAAAATGATAAGGGGAATGGAACAACTCCCCTATGAGGAAAGACTAAAGAGGTTAGGACTTTTCAGCTTGGAGAAGAGACGACTGAGGGGGGATATGATAGAGGTGTTTAAAATCATGAGAGGTCTAGAACGGGTAGATGTGAATCGGTTATTTACTCTTTCGGATAGTAGAAGGACTAGGGGACACTCCATGAAGTTAGCATGGGGCACATTTAAAACTAATCGGAGAAAGTTCTTTTTTACTCAACGCACAATTAAACTCTGGAATTTGTTGCCAGAGAATGTGGTTCGTGCAGTTAGTATAGCTGTGTTTAAAAAAGGATTGGATAAGTTCTTGGAGGAGAAGTCCATTACCTGCTATTAAGTTCACTTAGAGAATAGCCACTGCCATTAGCAATGGTTACATGGAATAGACTTAGTTTTTGGGTACTTGCCAGGTTCTTATGGCCTGGATTGGCCACTGTTGGAAACAGGATGCTGGGCTTGATGGACCCTTGGTCTGACCCAGTATGGCATTTTCTTATGTTCTTATGATGTGGGGGGGAAAAAAACTTGAATTGTTATGAGAATGCGTGCACTAAATCACACTTGTATAATCTATTTGCTTTTCTAAATAACATATTTTAAGAAATGTTTCTGCCACCCTTCTCTATGCGGTCCTGTGGTAAATTATTTAAAAAAAAAATAAATATACGCATAGGCCAGCGGTGGTCAACAGAATCTGGATTTTCCAAAGCCAGACTGGGTTCTTTTTTCTTTTTATCTGAATTATTTTGCCAGGACAAAGAGAATCAATGAGTAGAGTGCTGGAAAATCCCCTGGCCCTCAAAGACAAGGAAGTCATCTAAAATTCTGAATGACTAGCACTCCTTTTAACGATCGCTTGTACATAAAAAATTTATAATAATTGCGACGTCCTATACAGTTTCCTAGCAGATTCCCACTCATGCTGCTGGCCAAGCCAGTGTTTGATACATTTTCCTATCCTATAGATATGTGAGCCTCTTCTTTCACCTCTGCCTCGCCTCCAAGGGGCCATCTCAGACAGGAAAACTAGAGCTGTATATGAGGGTATGAGGGAGTGAGATTAGATGAGAGGAAAGGATTAATGTCCAAATCACTGCGAGCCAGAGTCAAATAAGAGTGAAGCACCCATAGGCAGAAGACCAGGTTTACTCCTGCGCAGTTCACCCCCGACAGGAAAAGTCCGAGGACACTGATATTATGCTTCCAGCTGTTGTGTGGCCTCCCCTCCACCAGATATCTCCGGTGAGCCCGGCTCTGAATTGTTCTCTCCAGCACATCTCTACCAGCCCTACAGCCTCTGCACCATCAGGGGGACTTCCATGAGCTCACACCCCTGGCTGGCCAAGTCCCTCTTTCCTGCCTGCACCATGCCCAGACCCCAGTAAGTAGCTCATTTAAAACAAATCGAAGAAAATTATTTTTCACTCAGCTCTGGAATTCATTGCTAGAGGATAGTGTAACTGGGTTTAAAAAAGATTTGGATAAGTTCCTAGAGGAAAAATCCATAAACTGCTATTAATTAATAAGCAATAGTAGCTTGAGCTCTATTTAATGTTTGGGTACTTGCCAGGTAGTTGTGATTTGGATTGGCCACTGCTGGAAACAGGATGCTGGGCTTGATGGACCCTTGGTTTGACTCAGTATGGCATATCTTAAAAAACAAACAAACCCTTGTCTAGCCTCTGCCTCAATGCTTTGACATTGAGTTCTATTCAGCTCCTTGCTCTAGTCACTCCTGTCTTGCGGCCTTTCCAGGCCTTTCTTTGTTTCACCTTGTGGACTTCTGTTTTGCTTTGTCTTGTCCCTTGGCCTTCGGGCCTTCTGATCACTGCCTTGCTTAGCCTTGACTTGTGGCCTCTCAACCTTTAGCTCTGTCTGGTCTAGCCCCAAGGCCTCCCCAAGTCTCTTCCTGACTCTAGGCCTCTCTCTATTTCCCTGACTTCTGGGCCTGGCCTAGCCCTGAGGCCTTCCTTAGCCTCTTCTACACTCTAGACCTCTTTCTGTATTGCACCTCAGGGCTTTCTTGTTCCTGTAATAATCTGGTGTAGTTGTGGACCCTGGATCGTAATGAGAGCTGACTCCACCCACAGGGAGGAGCACTGTGGGGACTCACTACGATGGGCGTGGCCTCAGCAGAGATGGACACAGGAGAGACTTTATTGTACTGAAATCGTGAGTGATACCCACAGTATGGAGAGAAGACACAGTCCAGAGTAGTAAGGCTGCTCACTCTAGGGGCAATCCATCCTTTTTGCCAACAAAAAAGAATCCGGCTCTGGCAGGAGACTTGGAAGGCCGGATAAAACCTTTCTGCAAATTTTCTTGAATATAGGCCAACATGGCCTCAGTCTCTGAAAGGAAAAGTAGGTAAACCCTTCCTCTTATGGGGCTCCGAACTAGGTTTTAAGTTAATAGCACAATAGAAGGACCTGTGCGGTGGCAATACATCTACTGCTTGTTTCAAGAACACATCTTGAAATGATGAGTACTGTGATGACAAACCAGGGAGAGAAGTAGAGGTTGACATGCAGGGCATAGGTGTTACTCTCTTCAGGCATCGGTTGTGACAAGCCGCTGCCCACTGTGATAGTTCCAGGGTGCCCAAGTCATACTGGAGTGTATGGTCTTGCAACCACGGTACTCCAAGTACTACTGGATGAATGGCTTTGTCAAGGAACAGAAATGAGATGGTCTCAGTATGAAGAGAACCTGTGCGCAGGCATATTGGTTGCGTGGTATAAGAGACTTCTCTTGGGAGAGGCTCACCGTGTATAGAAGAAAAGAGCAGCGGAGTTGGTTTTGGAACGAGAGGAATCCAAAGATGTTCCACCAGCCTTTTCAGAATAAAATTGGCACCTGCACCGGAGTCAACAAGTCAGTGGAGGAGATGGTGTAGTAAGCCCTAGGAAGAGTCCTCCCGCTTATCCTAGGTCTGCATGTTTCCCAGACAGATGGGCCCAGAAAACAACAAGGTAGGCAATCTAAAAAAGCCGTGAATTTGGAAAAGACTATTCGGGCATCTATTCCTTTGTTGTTCCTCCCAGACAGATGGGGCATGATTGAACCGCATGGCCAGGTTATCCGCAGTACATACAGAGACCTAATCGCTTACAGTAGCTTCTCTCTTTGGCAGTCAGATGGCTGCGACCTAGTTGCATGGGTTCATCTTCTTCAGTGATAGGGGAAGGCGGAGTCTGCAGAGCAAGTGTAGGTCATGAGCTTATACTCCCTGATGAATGTTTCTTAGGACTCTTTACCTCGGATGAACGCTCACACAGGCGATGATCAATTCTGCCAGCAAGGTCAATGAGTGAGTCCAAGGTATCAGGCAAATCACATGCGGCCAATTCATCCTTGATACGGGTGTGAAGACCCTCTAGGACAATTGCACGTAAGCACCCCAGGTCCCAATGAAGCTCTGAAGACAGGGTCTTAAATTCAATAACATAGTCCGGAAGTGGCTTAGCCCCTTGTTGGAGGTGTAAAAGGACAGACCCAGTAACAGTCTTACGAGCTGGATCATCAAATACTGACTTGAAGAGAGCAAGAAAACCTGGCAAGTCACTGAGGATTGGATCACTGCATTCCCATAGAGCCGAAGCCCAGGCCAGGGCTCTCCCATCTAAAGGATATATGTAGTCTTGGCTAATTCAGTAGAGAAGTAAGATGGTTGTAGAGAGAAGTGCATACGGCACTGGTTAAGAAAGCCTCTACACAACAGGGAATCTCCTGAGAAGCAAGTGGGGGCTGGTAGAGGTACAGCAGTTCGAACGGAAACCACTTGCGACGAGGCATCTTTATCAGACATGGTAGAAGTATTCAGTTGAGAACTCAACTGATTAAAAGCAGTGGTCAATGTCTCTAAGGTCCTCTGTTGTTTAGCAATGTGTTGGGCCAGGCCAGGAATGGCCTGCAGGGCTGAGACCTGAGCTGGGTCCATGGAGTTAGCAATCTGTTATAATCTGGTGTAGTTGTGGACCCTGGATTGTAGTGAGAGCTGACTCCACCCACAGGGAGGAGCCCTGTGGGAACTCACTACGATGGGCGTGGCCTCAGCAGAGACGGATACAGATAGGAGAGACTTTATTGTACTGGAATCGTGGGTGATACCCACAGTATGAAAAGAAAACACAATCCAAAGTAGTAAGGCTGCTCAATGTTGATATCCCTGGTAGTGGCCCGCAGAGCAGGGTACGCCAGGGAACTCCTCTCAAGATGATATCCTTAGGGTGGATCTGGTAGTGGCCCGCAGCGCGGGGTATGCCGAGGATCAGCGAGTAGTAGTTCAGAGAGGTGCAGAAGGTCAGCAGAGTGAAATAGATGATGGTACTTACTCCGGAACGTAGAAAGGTAGCTGGGATGAGCACTGTAGTGGCCTGAGGCATGGGGTACACCGGCGGTTCCGTCAGCAAGAAGATGGAAGCGATGATAGTACTCACAAAGCTGAACTGGTGGTGTCCTGAATAAGGATGACAGGAATCTCCAGGCAGGAAGGCCCTCCAAGGAGCGGATAGCCAGAACGTAAGAAGGCCCCCGAGGTGTGGGTACCTAAGGCGTTCTAAGTTCAGGAAGCAGTTCAAGTAGCGAAGCGTAGCGTCTCCGAATGGAGTGGAATAAGCAGGAAGGAAGTCCTTACTAACTCGTAGGAAGCATAGGCTGGATGGGTTAAATACTTCTGGCGGGTGACATCCATGCGGAGGGGACACCCCCGAGGTTCCTGCCATGACGTGGATAAGAGAGGGCCTGGCGCGCATGCGCGTGCCCTAAGTAATCCCTGACTCAAGATGGCGGATGGGATCGTCCACGCCATCCCGGGGACGTCGAGGAAGGCGGCGTTTGCAGGCTGAGGCCGCCAAGGACTTGAGAATTGCTGTAGCAGGGAAAAGAGAGGTGAGCAGCAAAGGTCGCAGCCGTCTGTGACCGACGGGCGCAACAGTTCCGTGTTGTGTTGTCCTTGGCCTGTCTAGTCCTGTCCTGTCTTAGTCCGTCCATGGCCTAGTCTCTGTTCCAGTGCTCCTCAGTTCCCCACCTACCTAAACTGTTCGTTCACTCTTATCTCCAGTCCCTTCTTGAGCTCCAGCCCAGCCTGCACTCCATTCCTTGCTCAAGTCTCACTGGACTGCCCAAATCTAGCTCTAGTTCATCATGCTGTTCTGTGCCACCCTGGAGGTGGTATCCGCCACCCTTCCCCAGCTCCGAACCAGCAACAACTGGAAAGCAGTGGGGAGGAGGGGGGGGGACCTGGTTTTTGGATGCCTTCAGAACATGTCTGTGTTGCCAATGTCTAAATCTGCCCTGTTGCTATCCATGGCAAAGTTCTCCACTGGTCTCATTCAACATATTCAGCCTTTTGGCTGGAGCTTCTGGTGCTGCTGATTCCCCCATTGTGACTTTTCAGAGCAGTGGTACGGCGCTGCAGCCAGTGACAAAATCTCTTGTTCTCCTCGTAAATGAAGGGACACATACGGAGAAGTTGAAAACTATCTGATAGTTGGGTCACTTGGGATCTTGGATCTCTGGCTGTGAGAGCTGACGTAGCAAAAATGAAAAAGGTTTACTGCCTTTTAAAAATGCTCTGATAATCTGAATGCCAGGAATTTGGTCTGATGAGCTTATCTATTACCCACACAATGACTTCTAGGATCTCACAGGGAAATAGTTTTGAGAACTATTGTCTTTGGCTGCTCAACTAAGCAAAGAATATCATATTAGTTCAGATCTCTTGGAGAAATTATTAAAATGCATTATTAAAATGAACATTTGTCATTTTCCACCATTAATAATTCCACTCTGCTCCCTGCGTAACTGAACCATTGCAGTGCCAGTCCTCAGGGGCCGCAGAATACAACAAGGACCACTGCTGGGTTGAACAGACCCCTGAGCAGCCGTGGCAGAGTGGGACGAGAGGTCCCGCTCCAATAACAGAACTAGCCAGCTGGTTCCTCTGCGAAGATGCAGCTGCGGGAACTTAGAGTACTTCCACCGAAGTCATGACCTCAGGTGAACACCTGCTTTGCCCACCCCTGCCAAGAGCCCTGACTGCAACTCCCTTCACGGTCATGCATGCATCCAGAATCTCACCTGGCATTATCGCTGAGGCACAATCTTAAGGACTCCCTCTCTCATCCCTTAGAGGCTGTAACCTCTGACATCGTGGCTTCTCCCTCCACCCTGCCTCTGCTACCTTGATGTGCAAAAGCCAGATCAGAAAAACTGAACCCAGGATCCCTGCACTGCAGCCCAGTTCCAAGTTTTTTTTAACCAGTCCTGAAATCCAAATAATCATAAACCAGACGTCCTTAATAATATTGTTCTTTGCTTAGAGCTAATGCCCACTTTTCATGTTAATGTACTTATTTGATATGTATCAAAGCATTTGCACATGCCCCTACTGTACGGTATTAGATCTGAGACCTGCTGCTTTGTGACCACCTGCTAGCATCCCGAAAATAAAGTACAGGCTTATATCCAGAAAATGTACCTCGAATCGCACCTGTTCAGAATACTAAACCGCGGGATATGCCACGCGGTAAACGAAGGCAGGACTCTTCGTGCACTAGATAAGAACAAGTAATTTCTGCCATCTGCATCAGAGGCCTTCCATCCACCCCACGTCGCCTTTCTCAATCAGTGAAACGCTTTCACATTGTTGGGCAAGGAATGTGCCCTGTATGCAGGGATTTACTGTCTCGGAGGGAGAGAGAGAGAGAGACATTTTTTTCCCTCCAGTCTGCGCCTCGGATCTGAGAATAATATATCAGATCCGTGACCTCAATGGGAGGGAGGAAGGTGCATTTGATAATTTTTTTGCGGAATACGGCTTTGAATGATACGACCCGAACATTCCACAGATAAGGCATGCCTGGGAACACAGCGCAGGCATTTTGTTGTCAAGTGAATGTTTTAATTGAAATAACTTGTGCTACCCCGTTACTGCTCCCTCCGGCAAGGCTTCTTCCTCACTGTCATGCACTGAAAAGAATTGAATTCAAGGGCACGTTCACTACATCAAGGGATTCGGTGGATCAGAGTTCACTAGAGGAATGTTATTATAGGAGGATTTTGCTCTATTATAAGAAACATTTGCTTCTATGTAATGTTCTTGTACTCTGTGTCCCTCTTTCCCCCATCCGACCCTGCTCCATCCGACCTCCCCTCCCCTCCAACACACGCAGACACACACCGCCTGCCAAAGAACGAGCAAGAGGGCCCATGGGAGCACGTTCTGATACCTGCAATGATTTACTTTTTTCTTTCCTTTTTTTCCAAGAGGAAAATCGATAGGAAAAGTTTTCGCAGAATACTTCAGGAATGAGGGTTCTGCCTATCGCTGCTCTTCCAGGAGTGTAGATAACGCAAACGCAATGGCACTAGCAGTCCCGTTCCGTGCCTATGGAAAGAAAGCTCAGAGAATCAGGACCAAAATGGGGGTAAAAAAAAAAAAAAAACCATAACAGCCCTTTATTACATCAGGTCCTTCTGTTGTTAAAAGGCGGACTGGTTGAGAGCCTTGAAAACCAATCCACAGTGCAGTGGTGAGGTGACTGCCCTGCTAGCTGCAGTTTCTTTCACCAATGTCCTGGAGGAGCCACACTGCGGGCTGAAAGGGGCAATCATCATCGGCAACCTATCCTGATCTCCCCACAGCATCTCGGACATTCAGGAACTTCATGATGAAGATGTATAGGATCAATCTGCATGCATAAGAAACCCAGCATATTGCAAACTGATCTCATGCATATTCACTGCAGACATCCTGAACCCCTATGTGTGTGTGTGTGGGGGGGGGGGGGGGGAAGACGAGGGATTTCACGAGAACAACTTTGGGAAGCTCTGCACTAGAACCAGCATTCACAGCGGATTGTTTGTGACATACTCATCCAGTAGACCGGGGGTGGGGAGGTTCCCCCAAACTTGGTCTTCAAGGGCCGCGACCCAGTCAGGTTTTCATGGTTCACACCATAAATATACATCAGCTCCATTTGCATACAATAAGGCAGGCAGTGCGTGCAAATAAATCTCAAGCACATTGATTATGGCAATCCTGAAAACGTAGCTGAGTTGCGAGTTTGGGGACCCTTGCACTGGACGGCAGGCCAAGACCGTGCCAGCAACGTTTGGATGCAAACCCTTGTGAGCGGAGGGTTGTGGGGGGGGGGGGGGGGGGGGGGGGGATAACAACGATTCTCTTCACTCTGCCAGGCCTTGAGCCATCCTAAGCTTTCTTTTAAACCCATTTGTTTTAATATTTGGTTGTTTTAATTTCACTGCCTTCGTTCCCATGCACCACCAGTTGTTTCTCTCCAGATTGTGCGGGCCCCTTTCGAAAAAGGACTGAACTGTTCCAGGCCTTATCGTGAGTCATATTATTTTTCAGTCATATTAAAATGAATTTAAGATGAGCGCTGCTGTAGCCCAATTATGGCTCAATATTACAGTTTCCTGAAAGATCTACTTAAGCTTGCTAACGAGAATGTCACAGCTTTATTGAAAAGACAGATCCTTCTTGTGAAAGGAAAGATCGCCAGAGGGCACTCTGATTTACTTATCACAACTAAGTTTTGATGGCACTTGGGAACAACCTCCCGAAATCTGCGCGCCAAAGCCAAGTCATATGTGCATGTCATATACGCGGGCGGTCAAATATTTGGAGGAATAGCAACCATCCTGGTTGTACCTTCTAGATCAATAGGGGGATGAACTGGATGCATCTTTCAGCCTCTCTTTTTTTTTTTTTTTTTTTCCACTGCATGCTCTGGCTCAGTCAGCATGGGCCTCGATTGGGCTACACTGCCCTGAGCCTTCAATCACAGCTGTCTGAGGATACTCCCTTCCTCCTTGCTTTATATTCACTTTGAAGCAATGAAGAAAGTGCAGAAAAGCAGAATATAAATCTAAATAAATAAATAAATAAAATAAAATATCCCCCTGCAGTGAATGCAGTGACAGGTCCTTGGCCATGGACCTTCCGGAACCCTGCAACCATGGGCTCAAAGAATGGCCACCAGGTGTCACCGCTGCAAGGTGCCCCGTACTCCCTGCCTCAGCAGCAGAGCGGCCTTGGCTGGCCCAAGGTTTGCACCCAGGTCCTTCCCAAGAGCCACCTCAATTATTTATCTATTCCACTGGTGGCGGCAGAAAAGCATAAAAGATATAAACAGACATCCAATGACAACCAGAAAGCAGAAGTCTAAAACCCCTGAAGGCTCATGTCAGGCCAGAGATGGAGAAATTCGAAAATATAAAATGCCCCCATTTGTCAAGAGACCCAAACGCCAGCTGGAAAAGGATCACATTTTTTCCCCCGAAAGATCAGATAATCGTTTTCTTCCATGAGCTCTAACCCTCGGCGCAGTGTAAGGACGTGCAGCCCTAACTTTCTCATTTTGGTTTGTTTTCTGTTTGCTTTGTTCGCCAAACTGAAAAAAAATATATATATATATCTTAAATAGAAAAGAACAAACCAATTAAAAAAACAAAAAAAAAAAACCAAAACATCTCTTGCAGCCCTGGAAACCCCCTCCTGCCCTGAGAAAAGTGAACCTGGGGGCCTGAGCTTGCCCAGCTGGACCTCCTGGGATTATCTGACCTCCACCCCCAGGCACACAAAACTAATCTTGTTCGGATGTGGAATGGCCTGGCTGGGTCCAGAGGGCTCCCACCCTGGCCCCTACTTACCCCCTTCCTGGATCCTGAGTGCTAAAGGGCAGAGGTGAAGCTCATCTACTCCCGCCCGGGGTCCAGGAGCTTTAAAAATAGTGTCATCCACCTGGAGGACGGCAGCAAAGTGATGTCACATTGGCACCTTCCTCCAGTGCAGGCAGCAAGGAGCTAGCGGGCATCACTCCTGCCCTTTAGCACTCAGGACCCAGGACGGGGGTGTGGGGGCCCAGGGTATAAGCTCTCTGGCCCCGGCAGATTTAAATTGGGGAGGATAGGGATCCAAGAAGGTCCAGGCTGGAACAGGCCGGGTCCAGGCGGGTTAGTTTTATAGGCTGAGAGAAGGGCCCAGGGATACCCAAGCTGGGACCCAGGTTCACATTTTGCAGGGCAGGAGGGGGTTTCCAGGGCTTAAATGCCACAAATACAAAAAAAATACCAGAGCCTGTCTAAGGCCTCCCCCCCCTGCCCCCACCCTGTTTAATTTTGTGGGGGCCAGGGAGCTCCCACCCCAGCCCCCGCTTACGCACTTCCTGAGTCCTGAGAGAAAAAAGGCCAGAAGCAAAACTCACTCGCTCCCGCATGGGTCCTGCTTCTTTAAAAATGGCGCCATCAGCATGGAGGGTGGCACCAAAGTGACGCCACTTCAGCACCTTCCTCCACTGTGGCTGGCATCATTGGGATGTACGAAAATGGCCTCATTCGTTCCATTTTTTGCATTTGTTTCAAACAAATGCAAATCTCTATAAAATGTGCTTTCAGAAACTGTTAATGCCAGTACCCCTACAATGATTAATTATGAGCAGCAATCTGTGTTCACCCTGCTGATCAGAACTTCATCCAACATAAGGTTTGCCATATTGGGTCAGGCCAAGGGTTCATCAAGCCCAGTATCCTGTATCCAACAGTGGCTACGCCAGGTCACAAGCACCTGGCAGGATCCCAAGGGGTTGATAGATTCCAAGCTGCTTATCCCAGGAATAAGCAGTGGATTTCTGCAAATCTCCCTTAATAATTGTTAATAAACTTTTCTTTCAAGAACTTAGCCAAACCTTTTTTAAACACAGCTAGACTAACAGTTTTCACCACATCTTCTGGTAATGAATTCCAGATCTTAATTATGCACTGAGTAAAAAAATATTTTCTCTTATTAGTTTTAAATGTATTACCCAGTAACTTCATTGTGTGTCCCCTCGTCTTTGTACTTTTTGAAATAGTAAACTGATTAAAGTTTACTCCTTCCATTCCACTAATTATTTTATAGACCTCTATCATATCTCCCCTCAACCGTCTTCTCCCTCAGCTGTCTCTTCTCCAAGTTGAAGAATCCTAACCTCTTTAGCCTTTCTTCATAAGGGAACTGTTTCATAACAAATGATTGCTTATTGATTTCATTGATTTAGGGATATATTGTCCAGGTTTTACAGGGCCGCACCTGGTTTTAGACTGAGTTACTACCCAGGAAAGAGATCTAGGCGTCATTGTGGATACTACATTGAAATCGCCGGCCCAGAGTGCTGTGGCAATCAAAAAAGCAAGCAGAATGTTAGGAATAATTAGGAAGGGAATGGAAAATAAAACGGAGGATGTCATAATGCCTCTGTATCGCTCCATGGTGAAACCTCTCCTTGAATACTGTGTGCAGTTCTGGTCACCACCTCTCAAAAAGGATCTAGCTGCACTGAAGGAAGTGCAGAGAAGGGCGACCAAAATGATAAGGGGCATGAAACAACTGCCCTATGAGGAAAGGCTAAGGAAGTTAGGGCTGTTCAGTTTGGAGAAGAGACGACTGAGGGGGATATGACAGACATCTACAAAATCATGAAATGACTTGAACAAGTTAATATAAATCGGTTATTTACTCTCTCAAACAACAGACGGACTAGGGGCTACTCCATGAAGTCAGCAAGTAGCACATTTAAAACAAATTAAAAAAAATTATTTTTCACTCAGTGCATAGTTAAGCTCTGTAATTCATTGCCAGAGGATGTGGTTACAGCAGTTAGTGTAACTGGGTTTAAGAAAGGTTTGGATAAGTTCCTAGAGGATAAATCCATAAACCGCTATGACTGTAATTAATAAGCAATAGTGGCTTGTGATCTATCTAATTTTTGGGTACTTGCCAGGTACTTGTGACTTGGATTGGCCACTGTTGGAAACAGGATACTGGGCTTGATGGACCCTTGGTCTGACCGAGAATGGCATGTTCTTATGTTCACTTGTATAATTTACCTGTCATCACGGCACCCTGGTCCACTTTAAGGACTGGGTAACACAAGGATAATGCTGTAAGCATGGTCCTTTCTTCACGGCACAGTGCCTGCACGGAAGATTGCTGAAAAGGTTTAGGTAGGTTTATGTGCTCTGGCACTCACTGGGTCACTCGGGCAGTGACCCTCATCTCAAAGAAGTGCATTTTGATTTTGTCTTCTTCAAACCTCAGAATTTAATCTCTCGATCCTATCCCTGCACATATAGATGGATTGTAGATATGCCATGTAAATAAAGAGATAGGTGTTTTTCCTAGCCATTTAAAAGCTTTTACCTGACACTTTTGGGGTGACAGGGAAGAAGGAGGGTAGATTGTGTTATTGGTCTCTCTGCTTAATTTTAATTTTTCTTGACTCTAATTGCAAGTCTATAAAGTGTATCCCTACAAGTCCCTGATTATAACCCTGTTCACTACGAAAACCACAGACAGAGAAAGAGAGATTCTGCTTAAGAGAAGGGAGGTGGATTCGTTTTGTGGAAATACTGGGCTTATATTCATGAGGGTTAAAAACGGTGGAAGACAGGGACCGTCTTGTGAGAGGCTATTCCATCCCAAACCACATTTTAGAATTGAGTCCATAAAACTGGATGAAGTTCAGATGAGAGATACTGGCAAGAGGAGAGCGTGAGTGAGGAGGTGGCAGATAGAGAGGGGGGGAAAGGAAAAAATGGGGAATGAAAGGGAAAAAAGTAGAAGTAGGGGATGCTGAACAAGGAAGGGGGGGGTGAAGGAAAACCAAGGACAGCGGAGGAGAGGGAGGAACAGAGTCAGCTCTTCCATTAGGCAGACTAGGTGATGGCCAAGAGCACAGCAATTTTGGGAAGAGTACCAGGGGCTTTGCTATGCATTAGCAAACAGCCCTCTGCCATGATTTTATTGGCCAGTGCCCTAAATCTCCAGCAGCAGAGAACAGCCTTCTTCTGCCTGGTCCTATCTCTCCCCACCCAAGCAATTTGCAGGGAAAAGAAAGGGACGGGTGTGAGGCTAGCATGGATAGTCAAAGCAAAACAAAAAAGAACCAGTCTGTTCCCTAATACAGACCCTCCCCTCCTATTTTTCCTTCCTGTCCGGAAGGGGGGATTGAGGCTGGAGTGGACAGAGCAAAGCAAAAAAGAGCCATTCTGCTCCCTAATGCAGCCCCCCCTCCCCTTCTGATGTTTATCCTTCTATTCTGTCCTGCAATAAATAGGAGGAAGTGCTGTGAGGTTGGAGTACACAAGAGTTCAGTTGTGGACTGCATATTTTTATTTATAATTTGTGGTCACTTATTCTGTATTTGGTGAGGAGTTTTCTGTGTTCTCTGTGTGTGATCAACACGAGGTATTCGGCTAATGTGTAGCTCCTGTATATTTCAGCATGTTCTGTTTTCTGGGAATGTGCATTCATTTGAAATAAATGCATTTTTAGAAACGAAAAACCTGATTTTTGGTTTGTTCCAAATGGAACAAACTGAAACAGTGTCTCCAAAAAAGAACCAACATTTTTTGATGGGAGGGGTTCATGTTTGAAGTTTGTAAGTGCACACAGAAAACGTACTTTGTGCATGCACATTGGAAGGTGCCAATTTGTGCACAAAACTTCCAATGTGCCCTGAACTACAGAACTGAATTCAAGAAAAAAGCAAAACCAAACCAACAAGACAAAAAAACTAACAAAAATCCCTACCAAAACAAAAATCATTGACCTACTCATCCCTACTGTATTCCCAACAGGTGCATTGCTAATCATACATTTGGATTTTTAGCCTGTTTTTCCAAACAATGCCTGCGGTGGTTTGCAGCATTTTTATAATTCAAGTACAATATGTTCCTGTCGATAAGAACTTACAGTTTAAGAGGGTACCTGAGGCACTAGGAGAAAATGCAAGTTGCCCAAGGTCACAAGGAATGTCATTGGGGGGAATCTGGATTTGAACCCTGGTTGCCAGCCTATTGTTCTAACCACTAGGTCCACTCTTTTTCCCTGCTGGGAAGAATAGCAATGGTGTCATATTTGCATGGCTGCCTTTTCATAAGTAGGGGTGTTGCTATTTGCTTTCTGGGCATCAGTGCTCTTTTGATATGGCAGGTTTACTATATGAGTGACATTTTGCAGGATTTCATGTTACTTCACAATGTTGCTGGTAATAGAGGGAGTTTGTGTCACTGTTACTGAAGTGGCAAAAGAATCTGAAGCTTTTTTTTTTTGTATGTGAACAATAAGGGCAAACATCCCAATTCAGCCCAGCCAATCAGTGTGGTATGGATGTATTTTAATTTATAACTTTTATGTTTTTTTATGTTTCTTTTTTTTTTTTTGCAGCTTACTCTTAAGATGATACATTCATCAGACAATGTGGGAAGATTTCTGAAACATTTGTATTTTATAGAAGAAGATTTATGGTATAATTTTATGTTTTAAAACGGGGGGGCGGGGAATTTTCTAAACCGTATGCTTCAGTGCAAACCTCACCGGCGCTTTTACCTGCGGGCTTTGCCCCGATCCTCAAACAGAAAGCATGAGCTTCCGTTTCGTTTCACCCATGCATACTTGTAGGAGCTCTTAAAGGTCGATTTTAAAAGCCCTACGTGCGCCAAAGCTGGGAGATACGCACCTGTCTCAGGCCAGCTCGTGCCGTGCGGATTTTAAACGCACGCGCGCGCATTTCCCCAATACGTGCACAGGTCAAGAAGTTAAAAAAAAAAATGGGTGGGGCTGGGGCGCGGTCTGGGCAGGACACGGGAGCTCCAGGAAGTCACCTTAGAATGCGCGTGTAAGTATTTACGCGCACAAACTCGAGCCGGGGTCCTCTATTGCGAAACTTTACTTTTGCTATGGATGGCGTGCAAGTATTAAAATAAAAAAAAACTAGGCGAGTTAGGAGGGTTTTAAGGGTCACTTACGCGGTAGAGCAGGCATTTGCGCACCCGTGCGTGTCCTTGTAAAATCGTGCGTACTTTTTGGAAGAGGAAAGATACTCCTCCCTTACAAAGGGTTATTGAAAGGCTGGCAAAGGTACATTAGCTTAATAAATTAACTGCTATTAAGAACAAGCAAGCGGGTAAATGTGAGACGTCGTGGCGGCATTATTCCCAGTGGTTAGTGAAATCATGAACTCAATGTTGGTATCAGAGTTTACAGCTGCTCCTGGAAACTACAGAACGTGGTGGGGGGGGCTTTGTGTTATCCACCTAAGTGGACAGCTACATGGCTTGGGATGGGTCTTGTGATCTTCATGCTCCTCTTTTCACTATTTGTTCTCTTGATTCTTATGAGATGTTTGTTTTGGGTCTTTATGGTCCAATACTTGCTCTATGTATATTTAAGGACATTTGGATTATGTTGCACAGCGTTGTAACGTTCTCTGTCAAACCACAATAAAACGTTAATTTTAAAAAATAAATAAACAAATAAAATTGCGGGCACGTGCCCGTGCGTACAGCTGATTTTATAACGTGCGCACATATGCGCGCATGTGCTGAAAAACTGACGTGAGCGGGCACATGTGCACACATGAACGGCCACACGGTTGTTTGAAAGTTCTTCTCATAGTGTGGGCAAGTTTTAAAAAGTAATTTTATCCAGGTAAATTGGAATTCTCTGGCTTAAATGGGTTTTGAAATTGTTCTCCCTACATCCAATTATGGGGTTGTTTTTTTTTTTTAAAGAATTGTTCCGGAAGGGTTGGTGGTGAGGGAATCATAGTAACATAACAATGACAGCAGAAAAAGACCAAATGGTCCATCTCGCCTGCCCAGCAATTTGCCGCTCCATCTAGATTACCCCCATGCACTTAAGGGTAGAAACTGCCGCTCTGTGCAGGTTACCCCCATGCCCTTTGTTAAGGGTGAGTTTAATTATCAAAATCTTGGGGGGAGAGGAGGGTGGCCTATTTATTCATTTTAGATTGCTTATATACTGCCTATAAAGATACAAAGGGTATATAAATACAACTCTCTATAATCTTGTCATGAAATACACAAACTGTAGAGAGCCAAAATCTGTATACAAATCATACAAAGTTTATTGCAAACCCCACCCATATATACCTACATAGACATTAAAACTAAGCTAGCACACTCACACATTCACATCCACAAATTAAAAAATATGTATTTTTTTGAGATACAAAAACAGTACAAATATGCATTGCATTGTTATTACATATAGATTTTACAAATGCCCATAATATATCATATTTAATCAATTGCCTATATTATATATTGCCAACATTAAATAGAGTCATTTGTTCAATATGTCCTGTGTCCGACAAAAGAAGATCCAAGATCTCTTCGTTTCACCCCTGACCTTCGGGGCTTCCTCAGGGACCGATTTTGTTCAATGCCTTTTAAATATGCTTTCGCACTAAAAAACACACATACAACCCATTATTACAAACTTACATTGAACCATACTCCCCATTCCACAATTACTCTAATTCTAACCATATTGCCTTAAACCCGTTATCACATGGAAAGACATCACCTGTCGATTATACTACTTCATTTTCCCTTTCCTATAAATTTAAATCAAACTACTACTTCATTTTCCCTTTCCTATAAATTTAAATCAAACTAATTAAATCACCACGCCATTTTTATCCTTGCCCCATACTGAACTCCTGAGTCAAAACTCAGGTAAAACTAATCAGAGCCATACCCACCTAAACTTATACAATCCTATCATATATATCACCTTCAAGATTCTTTTCAAGCTCATGCCACACAGCATTCATTTCTAGGTACAAAATCCATCTTTCAAGCGTCCATCTTACACGGCGTTCCACTTAATCATTGAAATATATTTCAACTCCCGCTTCTTTACGAATATGTTAAGGAACCCGCCGACATACAATCTCAAAGAAACATATTCTGAAAAGCAAGCAAAGAAGAAACCTCAGGAATCTCATTAAAAAATAGCAGAACATACCGTTAGTCGCCAAGTTCCTCCCTTTACCAACTACAAGAATATCCAATACTCACATCTAACCGGAAGTGACGAACACACGTCACTACCCGCTGGAACGTGGAATGCTGATATATGAATAACTTTATATAGAGAAACCATTGATCATTTAAGCAGTCAATTCAATTAACTTTTAAATTAACTTTTAAAGGAACCCCATCGTATATTCCCAGCATATGCCCAAGGTTAATACTTTTAAAGAAACCTCGTCATATCTTCCCAACATTTAAAACTTTTTATGGAACCCCAACGTATACCCAAAGTAAACAGAGAACCGTTAATTAATAAAAGGCATTCCACTCTATGGGGCCATTTAGACCTGCCGGAGCAATTGTATTCCAACTATAAATGAACCGTTGTTCAATTTTTCTTAATGTTAATGACAGGTCTCCCCCATGTTGTAAAATGACTTGCTTGATCACAAAAAAACGGATCTCTTCCACAGTATGATTGCTTTCAACCCAATGATTAACGAGGGGTGCATGCTCACGTAGAGCTTTAATGCGACTCCGATGCTCGATAATACGGCAGCGAATAGAACGGGATGTTTGCCCTATATAAATTAAATTACAGGGACAAACAATAGCGTACACCACGCCACTGGTGCTACAATCAAACAACTTAGGGATCCGATAAGGATATCGCAAGTGAGGATGACCAAAAGATTGACATTGAAGCGTCAACGAGCAAACAGAACACGATCCGCAAGACACCTGTCCATATGGTAAAGATGAATCCCATATACCCTTGCCACTCTTGAGTTTATCATATAACGACTGTCGCTTTTTTATGGCGAATATGGGCTTTTCAATGAAACACGGTATGAAAGATAAAAGGTGCCAATGATTCAAGATAATTTCTTTAATCTGATTATTTTTCAAAGAAAACGGAATCGTGCAAATAGTACGATCTATAACTTCTTTCGGATTATGAATCAACAAATTGTCTCTGTTGGAGTACAATGCACGCTTATATGCTTTTTTTATAACTGATTTCGAATACCCTCTGGCAATAAATCTTTCCTGCAACAAAGACGCCTGAATCTTAAATTCTGCGGTAGTAGTACATAACCGGCGATATCTTAAAAATTGACCTATGGGTATGTTATCCTTAAGTTGTTTAGGATGAAAACTTTGATAGTGTAACAGAGTATTCCTATCTGTACTTTTCCTATGCACTGAGGTGACAAGTCTATTATCATGGACATACACCTGCATGTCTAAAAAGACCACAGATCGATCGTGTTTAGTGAAAGTAAACTTTAAATGTTGGTCCCAAGAATTCAACAAATGTAAAAAACTCTCCAACAGTACCTGATCACCGCTCCAAATAAAGAATAAATCGTCGATATAACGTTTCCAGCATATTACATGTCATTAACATTAAGAAAAATTGAACAACGGTTCATTTATAGTTGGAATACAATTGCTCCGGCAGGTCTAAATGGCCCCATAGAGTGGAATGCCTTTTATTAATTAACGGTTCTCTGTTTACTTTGGGTATACGTTGGGGTTCCATAAAAAGTTTTAAATGTTGGGAAGATATGACGAGGTTTCTTTAAAAGTATTAACCTTGGGCATATGCTGGGAATATACGATGGGGTTCCTTTAAAAGTTAATTTAAAAGTTAATTGAATTGACTGCTTAAATGATCAATGGTTTCTCTATATAAAGTTATTCATATATCAGCATTCCACGTTCCAGCGGGTAGTGACGTGTGTTCGTCACTTCCGGTTAGATGTGAGTATTGGATATTCTTGTAGTTGGTAAAGGGAGGAACTTGGCGACTAACGGTATGTTCTGCTATTTTTTAATGAGATTCCTGAGGTTTCTTCTTTGCTTGCTTTTCAGAATATGTTTCTTTGAGATTGTATGTCGGCGGGTTCCTTAACATATTCGTAAAGAAGCGGGAGTTGAAATATATTTCAATGATTAAGTGGAACGCCGTGTAAGATGGACGCTTGAAAGATGGATTTTGTACCTAGAAATGAATGCTGTGTGGCATGAGCTTGAAAAGAATCTTGAAGGTGATATATATGATAGGATTGTATAAGTTTAGGTGGGTATGGCTCTGATTAGTTTTACCTGAGTTTTGACTCAGGAGTTCAGTATGGGGCAAGGATAAAATGGCGTGGTGATTTAATTAGTTTGATTTAAATTTATAGGAAAGGGAAAATGAAGTAGTAGTTTGATTTAAATTTATAGGAAAGGGAAAATGAAGTAGTATAATCGACAGGTGATGTCTTTCCATGTGATAACGGGGTTTAAGGCAATATGGTTAGAATTAGAGTAATTGTGGAATGGGGGAGTATGGTTCAATGTAAGTTTGTAATAATGGGTTGTATGTGTGTTTTTTTAGTGCGAAAGCATATTTAAAAGGCATTGAACAAATCGTCCCTGAGGAAGCCCCGAAGGTCAGGGGTGAAACGAAGAGATCTTGGATCTTCTTTTGTCGGACACAGGACATATTGAACAAATGACTCTATTTAATGTTGGCAATATATAATATAGGCAATTGATTAAATATGATATATTATGGGCATTTGTAAAATCTATATGTAATAACAATGCAATGCATATTTGTACTGTTTTTGTATCTCAAAAAAATACATATTTTTTAATTTGTGGATGTGAATGTGTGAGTGTGCTAGCTTAGTTTTAATGTCTATGTAGGTATATATGGGTGGGGTTTGCAATAAACTTTGTATGATTTGTATACAGATTTTGGCTCTCTACAGTTTGTGTATTTCATATAAAGATACAAAAGCAGTTTACAATAAAACATTCATAAAACGACAAAACATCAACAACAATAAAAACATGTACCATACAATCTAAAAGCTATAATCATCAAACAATCAAAAAATGCACCAAAGTCTAATTAAAATAAAATTTAAAAACTTCAGTGAAATATCTCTGACATTAGCTCTCACTCTGGCTCCCAAAATTAATTCATTAAAAGCCTGCTGGAATAACCACGTTTTCCGCCCTTTTTTAAATAATTTTTTTTATCTCTTACCATTCTTAAATCTTCTGGCATGGTATTCCACATTATTGGGCCACCTACAAAAATAGCTCTCTCCCTTACCTCACCCAAGTGTGCTTGCTGAACTGAGGAAAGAGTTAAAAGGCCTTTATCCGTGGATCGCAAATTACATGTAGGAGTGTGCACATGTAGTCTTGTACCAAGCCATGACACATGACAGAGAGAATACTGAGGATTAGTGTCAGTACTCTATACTGTATCGGTAACCAGTGAAGACTAAATAACGCTGGGGTTATGTGGTCATATTAACGTGCCCCAGTCAAAAATCTTGCTGCCAAATTTTGCAGCAACTGAAGAGGTCTAATGGGCTTTTGAGGAACTCCTGAAAAACAGCAAATTGCAATAGTCCAAATCCGCAAAAAATCATCGTCCGAAGCATAAGCCTGGTTTTAGACTTTGCAACATTCTCCATTTAAAATAACCAGACCCTCAAATTACAGACCAGCTGTTGTTTCACAGACGGGCGTGAGTCAATTGCAACACCTAAATCCCGTACCGCCAAATGGATTTCAATCTCTTGATTTTCAAATGGAAATCTAGGGAAGTCTTCTGTTACACCAGCCACGCACATAAACCCTAGTACGTGCACAAGTGCCGGGCCTCTTCAAAGGGGCGGACTGTGGGGTCTGGGTGGAGAGGGGCGGGGCAGGCCGGGACAGCGGCATTGTACGCTGTCCCGGGGAAGCACGCGCCGGCAACTTGTGCTCCCAAGGAGCAGTAAGTAAAAAAAATTAAAAAATTAGGGGTAGATAGGTAGGGGGTTAGGGGTCCTTAACTGGAGCGGACTGGGAGGGAACTGGGGGAGGCCCGATTGTGTCGCCACGTGTACTCTTAGAAAATTCGGCCACCCACACACATATGCGTGCGGATTATAAAATCCGGTGCGCATGTGTGCACGGCCCACGGATTTTATAACTTGCGCACGCCGGCGCGTGCATGTTAGAAATTCGGCGCGTCCATGCGCGCACGCCGGAAAGCGCGCACATGGACGCGTGCATGTTATAAAAATCTACCCCATATCATCTTTCATCCAATAAAGAATCATCTTCTAGCCTAGGGGCTTGAAAGTTAATAGAGGTGGGAGAGCAAGGTTTGCCTAAGGTGCTCTGGGGAGGAATAAAAGGGGGTGGTGAGAGCGGTAGTGGATAGAGAGGGAAGCAAAGGAAGGGGGAGAGATGAAATCTTACACTTGGCCCAATCATTTTTATCTAGTACCAATATCATCCTTTTACTGGAAGTGTTGCTGGGATGGGTTTTTTTTTTTTTTGGAAATTTCTCTATCATAGGCTTTGTTTCAGAAAGATCTTTCTCCTATTCTGCATCTACAGGGGAACAAAAAAACTTTAGTGAATCAAGCCCCAAGTTTTTTCAGTAGAGGTTGCAAGAAAATGTTGAAGTTCTTGGTTGCTTCCTTTTTATTGTTTGTTTGGTTTTTTTTTTTTTAGGTAGCGGATGTTATATTATGAACAGTGCAAACTCTGGCCAAATATCCATCCTTAATCCTCAGCATAATGCAATCTTTAATCTCCAATTTATACAAAGCTACTGTGGTTTGGCTCCCAACACAATTGCTCTCTGTTATGGTAGCCTGTCTTAATAAAATAAAGTGCTCGACTGCCAGCACCACAATTATAAATTTAAAAAAAAAACCCTAAGTGCTATAATAACAGCATGATCAGTTGTATGAGCAGTGACTTAAAGAAACAATATTTCAGTTGCATAAATTTATAAGTGCATCAGCCTTAGATTACTTAGGTAGAGGGAAATTACCATGCTATCTTTAGAAGAAAAAAAAAGGTGGCAGTAAAGAATCTTTTTTACATTAGAAAATATTAATCTAAAGGTGACAGAATCCTGTTTTCCCTCTTTAAAACTGGACCTAGAAACCCATGGAATTAATTCAGCAGGTTGTGTTTTGGAAGGTATTCACTTATAGTGGGTCTTCCACAACTGGACGTTAGGTACCCTGTAAGAATATTTTATTGTCGGGCAAATCCAATGGGAAATGTCCCACACACCAGGAAAAAATTCCCCTTAAGTCTGATCAATTTCTGCCTAATCCTTCTCTTTACTGAAAGGCATATCAGCAGAGCATATCTCAAAGTCTACAGCGTGATTAAACTATTTAAGCTCAGGATTAGTCTGCTGCACAGAGAAATAAAATTCACAGGGGGGGGGGGGGGGGGTCTGTAGTTCTCAGGATGGTCTCATGTCTCTGAAAACTGATTCTTTCAGGACATGTAACCTCAGAGAGCTTAAACATTTAAACTGAACCACTTTGGCCTTTTTAAGTTATATGAGATATAAGATATCTCTTTATATATCTTTCACGGGAAAACGAGTTTCAAAGTACACAGTGATGTGACAAAAAAAAAAAACCTCACAAAATTAGAAATCCTGATGCAACATTTATCCAGAAGATCTTTTACTGCCAGGTGTTTCTTCAGCAAACGCTTCATCGCTACCACTTAGCTTAGGGTCACTCCAGAAGACTGGTGGATGCAGGAGAAAAGTCTGCGAACATGAAAGCCTTCAGCTGCTGGTGGAGAGAGAGATGAAATTGCAGTTCTCAGGGCAGGGGAATAAAGTGCCTCGGATGAGGAGAAAAGTTAGAGCAGAAGTACAGTTTGGTTACACCCGGGGGTACTAAGCCCCCCCCACAGTTGCACACGAGATATTTAGGAAATCTCTAGGCACTACTGGCTTTCAGCTCCCCACCCCTGCCACCTCCTATGTCCCCCCCCCCCCTCTCTGTCCATTCCTGAACTATGAAAGTCAAACCTCACTAACCAACAATCGGATAACAGGCGCACATTTCCTTGAGGGGGGGGGGCATTAGACACAGTATAACGGGAATGACAGCTCCCCTCATGTCCGGGTTACAGAGTATGGGGGAGGAAGGGGGGGGGGGGGGGGGGGTCTGGATTCAGCAGACTGGACTTACCCTGTCCTCCTCCGCTCTTAAATCTGGCATGGTGCTCACGCACAGGCTCACGGCTGTGGTGGCCACGAAGAGGATGGAAAGGCAAGCAAAGACCTTGCCCGGGAGCCCGGACTGGGGGTTCTCCACCATGTCCCGCAGCCGGCTCATGCAGCGGCCCACCTTGGCGCCGTCCTCCAGGGCGCGGTCCCTCCGCCGCAGGAGCCCCTCCTCCTCCTTCCTGACCCCGGCCAGCTCCCCCAGCTTTTGGTAGAGCCTGCGCAGGCAGCAGCGCTCCAGGCGGGACTCCTCCACCCCCCAGTAGGCCAGCTCCTCCCGGAAGGACAGGGCGCAGGTCTCCCGCAGCAGCCGCAGCTTGCCGGCGGCCAGGAAGCTGACGATCGTGCCGAAGGCGCAGGGGCTGCGGTCGAAGAAGAACTCGCGGGTGCCCTCGTCGTAGTCGTCGCAGAGCTGGGCGATCTCCTCGTGGCTGCTGCAGAGCCGGAGCTTGCCCAGCCTGGTCAGGGGGAAGTCGTCCAGCGTGCCGCGGGGCAGCAGGTAGCGCATGCCCCCCACGTTGATGAGCAGCTCCCGCCGGGGGTGGGCCGGGCGGGCCTCCCCGGGGCCGCGGACCCTGCGGCCGCGCGGGTGGCGCGGCCCCTGGGCGGGGGCCTGCGGGGACGGGGCGGGGGCCTGCGGGGGGGGGGTGGGTGCAGGTCCAGGGAGCTGCTGGACGCGTAGCTCAGCTCGCTGCCCCCGGAGATGATCGGCATGGCTGGGGCAGGGGGAGGACGGAGGCGCTCTTCGGGAGCGCGGGAGTCTCACTCTTGAAATATCCTAAGTGCCAGCTTTACCTAGAGAGAGAGAGAGAGAGAGAGAGAGAGGCTTTCAGTGCCTGGACCAAAATCCAACTAGCAAACAGCATCTTTCTGCAATACAAGTCTATTGCATGCACCGATTCTATTTTATTCCTGGTTTCATAATTATACTTTGTTGGACCGGGAGACGTTTCCTATTTTACGTATTGGTCCCTGCCTTCATCACGTTCCCGGAAAGACGGTCTATAAATTGATGTTTAACAAACCGGTTTTTATGTTATCGCCCACTCCGTGGATGGGGAAATTCAGTACCTGCACTACCTGAATGTGATGCACCTTGAAGCGTCTGGAAGGCGGAGAATAAATGAAGTAAAGGAAGAATACACAAGGTACAGTTACTTTTTTTTTTATTTTGCAATCTGTTCAACCCCCAGACGCCGGAGCACTTTTTCCTCCAGGCTCGCTGTCGTGTGCTTCTCAGTACCTGCAGTTCGCCTCTCGGTAAAGTGCGGGCAGGCGAGATTCGGGACCTTCCACCCCTCGGTGTCCCCTTCCCCACACAAAAAAAAAAAACAACTTTCCGCGCTGCCTCCTCCCTCAGCTTGGCCGGAGGCTGCGTCCCCTTCATCGCCTACCGGGCTCCCAGCCCCTCCGAGGTTAAGCAGAGAGAGAGCGCCCGCGGTCCCCCCTCACTACTCACCTGCCGCGAGCAGCGCGGAGGCGGCCCTGCCCATCCCCCCTTCTGCTGCCAGGGGGCGGAAAGGAAGGCGCAGGCTCGCGCCGCTCGGCCGAGGCGGGAAGAGGAGAGCGGGCGGCGCCTCGTGCTCCCGAGCCGCGCGCCCGCGCCTTCCACTTCGGGGCCCTTTAGCAAGTCGCGTGGGGCGTGGGGGCGGGGAGTCTCCTTCGGCGGGAGACGGAGGCAGAGTTTACTGCAGCTTTACCATCAGGCATTATTATTATTATTGCGCTCTGTGTTTCCCTCCGGGGGTGGTGGAAACTAGGGGCCCGACACAAAGCCCTTCATGATTGTTTTATTAATGCTCTCCTCCCGCCTATGCTGGACAGAAAAAAAAAAAAAAATCCAAACGTGGTTGTTGCGTCCTTCCCCGTGACTGCCTGCTTCCTGGAAGCGAGATTCAAAGCAAAGCTGGGGGCAGATAAGGACCCGGGGCAGGGAATTCATTCAGACTGCCAGGAAAGGCAGGGGAAAATCCCCAGGGCAGGAGACCACATTATAGAGGCGGGGGGGTAGTTTATCCAGGGGTGGAGTAAGTACCTGGCCCCCAGGTCATAATGCACAGCAGAGTCCATCCTGTTTTTTACACTTCCCATTCCAAAGAGTTTTACATTCATCAAGTCCCAGAAAGCTGTAAGACGGGACACCGTCTACACAACAATTTAAGAAAACATTGAAAACTTACCTATTTCAAAAAGCTTATAGTACATTGATTAATCCTTAAACTCAGATCACCCATAATTACACCCCTTACTTTTCATTTACAAGAACCATATGCTTTTTTTTTTTTGAAGCGTCATATATGTCTTTTTAGTGTTTGGTCCAATTTTTATGTATTTTATGTATTTATTTTATTTTATTAATTTTTTTCATCTTATTTTAGTTTTACTCTTATGTATGTTTATTGTTAACCGTTTTGATTAATCCTCAAATTGTAAAAGCGGTATATAAACAATTTTAAATAAATAAAACTTCAGAACCAACTTACCAGTTCCCTCTAGCAAGGAGCATGATCCTAGTTCTGTATTCCTCTGTTTTATGTAATTGCACTATTTGAGGCACTGTTATTGTTATTATGTAAAGCGTTTTGATTTGTAATCCTGTTACAAGAAATTCGGTATATAAAACGGTTAAATAAATAAATAAATAAATTCTCAACCCAGTCCTCTGGACACATCTAATCAGTAGAGTTTTCAGGATATCCATAACGAGTATGCATGAGATAGTTTTATTAGGCTGACTAGGTGTATGCCGAGGAACTGGGTTGAGAACCCCTGTCCCATCAAATGGCACTAGAAGCTAGTTGATTATCCTAGCTATGGGATAGTGCATAGAAAGGAATAATTACCAATTATTAAATTCTAAATGGGATACATTATATATGCTACCTAACAGAGCTCCGGATTCCATAAATGCGTTCCCAAATGCGTTTACACCAAAAAAACAAACAAACAAAAAAAAAATATATATATATCTTGTTTCCTTTCCTCTCCTACCTAACCTCCTCATTCTCAGTTTCCTAAATTAAGATCGTCATCTGAAAAACCACAAGTGCAGTTTATCTGACCGTCTTTACAAGAACCTCAGAAAAGCCTGGCTTTGTTTTTGATGTCTTTTGTAGCTGCAGTCCGTGATGTGTTTCAATCAAGCACCACGTTGGAAATGTACAGCAGATGCACCTCTCACCCCGAAGCTGCCCAGACCTCTTCAGAATCTGACAGCACTAAGATTAAAACCATCAAATTAAAGTTAAGGCTGAGCACTTTCGCCCTTGGGTGTTAACGCTGCTGCTTGGCGTTATTTGCTTTGACTTTACAAGCTTTGCCTAGAGCAGAGGCTGTAAGTTGTCCTGAAATGGTTTCAGATTAAATAAATACCTCTGATAAGCAGGAAAAGTCAAGGCTGAAAACTACTCTGCATATTAGGGTGGCAACACGCGAGCAAATTGTCATGCCAGCAAAGCTTTTTTGAATTCGAAGTCACCCATGTCCTGGGAGCATAGGGACACTGGCCAAAAATGCTGAAGTGAGGCGCCTGGTGCTGAGTTTACTGCCACAGGATTTGTCTTCAGTCGGTGAGACACCTTGCCTACACTAAGTTTAGGTAGATTTATTTACATACAGGGATTTATTACCTGCCTTTCTGAAACAAAAATCCCCGAAGATAAGTAGACGAGGTAATAGCATAACTTAAGCAAATACTGGTATGATAAACATGAAGGTCCAAGGAATCCTGTACAAAACCATGAATTATGCGAAAGCCAACTTAAATAAGCAAATATGAGAGGTGTGCATTCATTTGAAACAAACTGGAAAATATTAATGACATTTCCCATTTTGTTTGCATTTCTTTTTTTAAAAAAATGCAAAAAAACTAACAAAATTTCTTTTTTTTTTATTTTTTTATTATTTCACCACTGCCACCAACTAAAAAAAAGTCTCTACAAACCCTCTTAGCACCAATTTCCTTTCTTCATGAGGCAGGAGCAGTCCAGTGGTCTGCTTAGAAATGGTGCCGCCAGCCCAGACCCAGGCCAGTGTTATGATTGGTGTGTGTGTGTGTGTGGACCCTTGGCACGAGGTGCGAGTTGTTACAGCCTGAGGGGAGGAGCCCCACAGGTCCGCACCGTCAGGAGGTGAGGTGTTGGAGTACAGGAAGGCTCTGTGCACAGTCACGGGGGATCCCCAGGGACCAGGCGACGACCCCCGTAGGGTAGTAGACTGTAAACAGTACATGGAGAGTCTGAGGAGAGAGAGGGCGCCAGGCAGACCACGGGATGGTCGGCGCCGGGACAGCCAAGCAGGAGGTACTCCGGTAGGACTGCCCCGAGAGGTGGAGCTGCAGCGTAGTGGGCGTAGACAAGAGAGTGGAGGCAAACCCGCAATGCTGGGAAGCCCAAGCCGAAGTGCAGTAGCTGATATAGACAGGTACCTGGTGACCGGAGGTGGCTGGCTGAGACGTAGAGAGGAGGACCCGCCTGCTTTCAATGGTAGAGTACCCAGGAGCAAGCCTCGAGGAGCGGGGAAGCTCAGGGTGATCTCAGGATTGGTGAGCGAGGCGTGGGGAGTGTGAACAGTCTTTAAAACAATATGGCGCAACCCCGAGAAGCGGGGAAGGCCAACTGAGGACTCACAAGACACTGCAGTAGTTCCCAGGGAGAGCCGAGAGATAGAGCAGGTAGCCAGTAGGGACCTTATCTGACCCCTGAGGAGCAGGTGTCAGACAAGGTCCACGTTGCGAGCAGGAACGGCGTCTCAGGAACAAGAGGCAGGCAAGGACTCGTATGGAACCTGTTGCCAAGTCAGCTTGCTGGGGACGTAGCAGGAGCTTAAATACATCATCAAACGGGGACACCCCCGAGGTTCCCGCCGAAGCAGCTTCAAAGGCGGGGCTTGTGACGCGCGCGCCTAGGAGGACCCGACATCGGAGCAGGAAGTAATGGCGTCCATGCCTCCGCGAGGTGGCCCGAGGAACGCGGCGATGCAGGCAGGCCCGTGCAGCGAGGAGACTCGGAGAGGGTAGAAATGTGGAACAAGCAGTGAGTACTCACGGTCGCAGCCGTCTGTGACCGACAGGCATAACAGCCAGCATCAGCTGTACAGAAGAAATTAAGAAAGGCACCATCTTTGCTCCGCCAGGATCATTTCTAGGCATACCAACGGTTCTGCAGTGAAGACAAAAAATATGGCAAGAGAGTTTGAAGAGTAGGGGAAATTAGTGGGTTGACCCAGGATGGGTCCATATTTTGTTTTATTTTCCCCTTTTGTTTTGTTTTGTTTTTTTAAGTTAATTTTTTTGTTGGGGTTTTTTTTTCATTTTAATGAAATGAAAATAACTAGAAAGTAAACAAAATGTTTGTGCACTCCCTTAGTAAATATTGCTAAGATAAACATGAAGGATTCATGGACTGTTGTGTTCCGCGGCCGTGGACGACCGCGGTCACACACCCCCCTACCTGACCGCGACGGCGACCCACCGCGGCAGCATCAGGGGAGACGTCTGCAGTCCGGTGCCCGTTGTTCCCGCATGCCGGCATGGGCCTCCAGGTTGGCCGCCGGGTCGAGAGCCGTCCCTGCTCCTCCCTCGCGGCATCAAGCAGTTCTCCTCCACGGTCCAAGATCCAAGATGGCCGCCACCATCTTAGGCACGAGGCCACGCCTCCTTCCGAGATTTAAAGGGACCTCGCCCCTTTAATTGACCACAGCTAATCCCTATGAGCCAGAGCAGAGGAAGTATATAAGGAGACTTCCTCTGCACATTCTTTGACTTGGCAACGTCCTTCGTCGTTCAAGTCTGCTTGCTTCGGTGAGTCTTCTTGTGCTTCGGATCCTTGCTTCCTGGTTCCTGTCTTGTCTCCTTGATTCCTTGGTTCCTGACTCCGGATTGGCAAACGGTGATTCCTGGTGTGTGACTTCAGACTGGCAAGCAGCGATCCCTTGGTGTGTGACCCCGGACTGGTAAGCCCTTGGACTTCTTCTGGACCACCGTCTCCAAGGGTGCACCTAAGTCCCAGCGGCCCGGGTCCCTATGGGCTCCTCCCGGGGGGACCGCGGGCTTCCAGTGGCGAAGACCCAGTTGACTTCTCCGACGTCTCGACTCTTCGCCTCTACCACAGTTGCCTCAGTCTCCAGTGCCGAGGGTCAGCCGGTCACATCTTCTGTCTCGCCTCACCACCCAACGGGAGACCCTAAGGATCCACCTCCTAAGGTATACCATCGTCCCGTCGGCCCAAGGGTTCACAAGCCTGAGCATAACACGGATCTTACAGATGTTATCTAAGATAAATTTTAAAAACTTACAAGGACATTGTTATATAGATACACACCAACAAATATACACTGGGGGTGGGGGGCGCGGGGGCCGATGCAATAAGATGCGTGTTGAAAGCAGGCGCTCGTATTGAGCGCCTGTTTCCTAATGCACACGCAGCCGCAACCCCTGGATGCCCGATGCAGTATTTAAATGAAGGGGGCTGAGTAAAAAAAGATGCACTAGGGGAGATTTGTGCATCCCTAACACTCAAAAGCATCGGGCACTCACAATTGCAATGGATGCTCAATACGAGTGTCCTTTTTTATCTCACTTCTGGCCATTTTACTGAGGTTGCTGAAGACGCCCATAGCTAAGCACCCCTTGCTATGGGCATCTAAATTTTACATCCAGAAGATTTTTTTTTTTTTTTAAATCAAGCCAATATACATTTATTTTTCAACACCACAAGCAGTAAATTTAAGTGTCACAATGATACTAAGTAAGAGGAACCACAGAGGACTGTATTTTTTAATTTATCATGAGCTCTTGACTCGCAGATTGACTTTACACCGCTTCCAGGACTACTCTCCTTAGTGCATCAAGTGCTAGTCTAGCATGTTCAAAGCACATGTCAAACCATGTGTAAGCTAGGCGCGCTTTATTGCATCTGCCCTATTGTGAGGTAGCTAGTCAATTCAAGGCCTTGCCCATTAAAGACCTGGCAGAAAAAACAGACGTTCACCTGCTTTCTGAATTTGAGATAGTTCTGGCTTTGGCAGCTATTCTGAGAGGGAGGGTAGGTGTTGCTTCTCCTAAGGCTCGTTGGCAGGTGTTGAATCTTTTGATTTCTTTTGACAAGAGTGTGATTAAGGAGGCTCCATGGAAGGACTTTACAGGTGTGGCTACTATATAGAAAAATAAGTTGTCTTTAGGGTAGCTAGGTCTGGTTCATCTTACGACTTTGAAGCTCAGTGTCAGGGTTGCAAATTTATCCCTGTGAAGTACCAGCAGGCAGCAAAGTTTTTCAAGACTGGGTGTGATAATGTAATCCCTTCGCTTGTGACCCTCTAAGATTTATATTATGGCTTTCTGAATTAGCTGGTGTAGACCAGGGGGTTGCCATCGCCGGTCCTTGAGAACCACAAACAGGCCTGGCCTTCATGAAAATTCATGAGATAGATTTGCATGCTCTGCCTCCATTGGATGCAAATCTATCTCATGCATATTCGTTGTGGATATCCTGAAAACCTGGCCTGTTTGTTGCTTTCGAGAACCAGGATTGGCCACCTCTGGTGTAGGTCTTTCATTGTCAGTGCATTATGCAGTGAGGTTATCATGGCATGGTCTACTGTGACCAGGCACGACTTCTCAGTTAAAGTTTACCTAGATAAATGAACGTTGCATCTATATGCTGTCAAGATGAACTATTTCTTTCCTTGAGTGTTTACCTGCTCAGGATAAAAAAACAACAAGATAATTGGAGACGTTTTCACTTCCATGATGATAAAGACTAGCCAGGCCTTTAAGATTCTTCCAAGGAACCTTCTTAATCACACTCTTTCCAAAAGAAATCAAATGATCTGATACCAGTCAATGGGCCTTCTTGGGGGCTGCACCCATCCATGAGAACTCTCTTTCAGAAAAGCTCTGCCAAAATCAGGGCCACCTCCAGTTCAGGAAGCAGATGAAAGCCTGGCTTCTCGGCCAGGCTGTCAATGGACGATTCAGTATTTTTATTGATACTCCAATAAGCTCAGACAGTACAATATATGATGTGGATGAGGACCCTTACTGAGTGGGAGGAGCTAGCATTGTGACTCCATCAGGATGTAAGCTCAGACAGTACAGAATATGCTGTGAGGACTCTGAATGGGAGGAGTTAACATTGTGACATCACCAGAATGTAAGTTGAAATACTTCAGTATATGGTGTGTATGGGGTCCCTGATGGAGGGGGTGGAGCCAGCATTGTGACAAAAGCAGGGTGTAAGTTTCCTTAAAGAGCAGTGGGAGTTACAAGGAGCAGTATAGTACTCGCTATTCTATATATGCCAAATTTAAACACGTAAATAATCATTTTGAATACATTATCTGAATTTGCTTACGTTTATCTTTCAAAAATTATTTGCAAATCCTACGAAAGAGAGCCGTATAAGGTCCTGACAGACAGACAGGCCGATACAATACTGTGTGCTGGTTGCAGCGCATAGCTCAACACACGATTGGACGTGTGTTTTGGATGCGTGCCCATAATGGATGCGCGTCCAAAGGGCGTGTCCAATCACATGCATAGGTACTAGCTCTCATCACATGTAAATGCATGTTGATGAAGCTATTATCTATTCCCCCTAATGCAAAAACAAATGTGCGTCCAAGGCGCACATTTATACTTGCCAAAATTAGGCGTTAATTTTGGAGGAGCCCAAAAAGTGTACAGAAAAGCAGACTATTAGAAATGTCCCCTAAAAAAAATGTAAAAAACAAAAAAGAGTGCCGGCAGTCAGGTTAGAAAAAGGGATGCTTTAAAATTAAATTAAATTAAATTAAATCAGGTGCCCAGGAGGGGTGGATCAAGGGAATGGAGGCGCGTTAAGGGAGTAGGCACTTAATCATGAGCACCTGTTCAATGCATGCCAATACTGCATGGGCCTGAGAGTGAAGTAAAACCCACTAAAACAAGTAGTCGCTTTCACTCGAGGTGCGACTTGCTTATGGAAGGAGCCCGATTCACGTGCATAGCATAATGAGGCAGTTCCATGGGGAACAGAAGTCACATATGCAGGCTTTCTGTAGTCCTGATTCTTAACTGTTGAAACAGGCGTCACTGTTTGTTTGTCTCCCAAGAATTCAGAAGAGAAAAAATGGTTGTTATCTGGGTCAAGAAACATTGGTACAACCTAAACGAAGTTTAGGCTGGTTGTATGTCCAGCAGTCACTGTGTACGAGACTATTCTGTGCCTTGATCGCAAAGGAGAACTGCAAAGGACCAGCAACTGTGTGCAGTGGGAGAGTGGCAGAGTGCGGTTCATGCTGTCATTCAGCTTCTCATTGAGTAATTATCTGATGAAGCCAGCAAATTAGATGATCATATGGATTTACAGATGCGCTTTCATCTGTGCAAGGCTAACAGCTTGTGCTCCTTTAATGGATTGTAGTTAGGATACTTATCATCCTGTTTTATACACCAGTCTGTTCCTTGAAATCTGGTTTCATGCAGCTACAGGTCAGAAGGGAATGTGCAAACCAGAAAGAGTTTAAAGTTTCATTTTAGGAGGGATGATAGATAGACAGACATGGGATTGCAGAATTCTTTATTGTAAGTATTCCGTGTTTTTTGGGGGTTTTTTTTAACATTTTAAGTGAAGTAATATTACATCAAAAATACTGAATTCACGAGCCGCCATCTGTGAAAAAAATAAAAATAAAAGCAAGCTTGGGATTTTAAACCAGAGAGCAAGCTGATTGGCTAAAACGATTCTGTCAACTTATAATTAAGTAGATTCTTAGACATTCTTACTGTAATTTAAAAACTGGATGCTTATGGTAATAAAACAAAATACCAGTGTTGGATTATTTATCCAACTGAAATGTTAAAGATAGAATATGGGTTAAAATCATACAACATTTTTAAAGTGAAGGATCGCATAGATTGCTTTGGAAAAAAAAGAATACTTTTAACTCTGAAATACAAGAGGTTTGAGGCTCCCACTGAGCAACTTTTCCTGATGCATAAAGTTGTGTGGGCTTTTGGGCAAACTGAGAGGGGTTGAAAATCCAGGTGTCTTCTAGCACGTAAACTGTAATCCTGCAGCAGATTAGAGCAATATTCCCTCCCCCCTCCACCCCACTCACACAAAAATGGGGATATAAATATCTTAAATCCCAATACAATCAATAGTTACTCATGTCAGACATTTTTTTTTTTTTTTTTTTTATAGATTTTCCTACCTAATCCGGTCTGGGATCTTGATACTCTAACCTCCCAGTAAGATATTGGGCAAGGTTTATCACTGTTGACTGTGGGTCTCAAGAAATTCAAGCAGCTGCCTGCCTAACACATTACCCTCGTGTGTGCAAAAAACAGCCAGGTTTGCACATGAGTGGGCCACACGAGAGCTATGTGAAACAGCTCTCAGGGGCCGATGCAATAAATATGCGCAGAAAGGGGGCGCCGAACAGTCAGCGCCCCCTTTCTTAAAGCTCCCCAGGTGCCCCCAAAGGGGGCGCCATGCAATATTTAAATTAGGAGGTCGCGTTAGTAAGGAGGCGTTAGGAAAACCAACGCCGAGTTTATCGGCATCGGTTTTTCTAAACGCCGCACAGCCAGGAGGTTCAGGAAACGGACGCAATGATATTAAGTAGGAGGCAGTACAGAAAAACAGTTTTTTTCTGCTTTTTCTGTACTGGTTTAAGGAGCGCTCAGCAATTAACGCCTGCTCCTAGACGCACGTTTTGTTTTTTTTTGCAACTGGAGTGAATGCTAATAGCTTCAATCCCACGTATTTGCATGTGATGAGCGCTATTAGACTCACTCTGTGTTGGAGGTGTGTTGCAGTGGCGCTAATTAATCCCCTTATTGCAGAAGGGGATTAATTAGCGCCTGAGCGCGCTGTATTGCATCGGCCTCTTAGGCCTGGATTTTCCAATGTCGCGCAAATTTCTGAATCCCGCGGTAACGGGGGCGGGCTTGCAAAAGCCGGCAGCCATCGCACCACCGCCGTGCTTTCGCTGCCGGCTTTCGCGCCCAATAGCGCCACCGTGAAAGATGGCGCTGTTGGGCGCGCTACTGGCGGCGATAAGGGGTCTTACCTTTTCGTCGCCAGCAAAGTTACCGCCGCGACCGCCCCGACTCCTCCTCTTCTGGTCCCGACTCTGCCCTGTCACCGCCCGTATCAAGGTATCGCACGCGAAAAGGGACTTTTCAGGAGGGGGGGTTGAGGTTACAGACACATTCAGTGGTATCCATTGTAAAATTGACATCGGTAAAGAATCTTTTACTTTATAAGTGATGAAAAGGAGTTGATTTGTACAATGCAACTAGCAGAGACTGCAGTGCACAAATCAACTCCTCTTGTTAGAGGGATTTAAAGAAAGACACAGGGCGAGAAGTGAACCTGTTCCCCTACACTGCCCCTTCCTCCCTTTCTCCTTGCAACTGCCTCTACACAACATGCGTAGGTCAAACCCTTTAATTCAAAGTGGTTAGATCTACTGTGCGCCAAGCAGTGAAAAACAAGAACCATTTTGCCTTTTCAGAGGCAAAGAGGAGAGAGGCTAAGCCAGTCCTGCTTTCTTTGTAGGGAAATCAGAACTGCATCTGTATTTTTCATGCTTTCACATATACTGTGGTAAAGTGTCGTTATTTTTCTTAGTTTTGTTTGTGTGAGCCAGACTGCAAGGCAAATACCTCATTCCTGAACCCATTACAACATCTCCATGGATGGAACTGGTAATAAACCATGGCTGGATCCGCCTGTCCCTTTTGGCCTGACCTTATAGAGTCACCCCAGGAATGAGAGAGTTAGGAGAAAGAGGAAGAGGATAGAGGCTAGAAAAAAAATAGAAACTCTTTCCAAACCTTTCCACTGGGCTTAATGTACCTTTGCTGTCTCTTCCCACGGTGTTAAACCCCAGTAAGGATCATTGCTTGAACATAAGAACGTGAGACTGGCCATGCTGGGTACAACCAAGGGTCCACTGAGCCCAGCATCCTGACTCTGTCAGTGACCAATCCAGAATACCAGGAACTACCTGCAAAATCTATTCCTTGTTCTTTACTCTCAGGGATAAGTGGTTGTTTTCCCCATGATTGCCTGGCTAGTAATTCATTCCTTCTTAAGGCCAGTTATACTAGGAGTGCACAGCCTCAAAAGTTTTGTTTTGGGATTTTTTTTTTCATTTTTTTTGGGGGGGGGGGGGAGCATGGTTCCTGGGTGTCATTTTATTTAATGTTTATTTCATTTCTGTTCCTCTGCAAAAAATAAGATAAATGTTAAAACAAAAAAAATAAAACATGAAATGGGGCCTCCCCATGCCCCTCAATGCCCCCTCACCCTCCCCAAAAAAGTCCTGGGGCTGGGAACCACCTGGCCCCGCTTACCCCATCAGTGGCATTCCAGAGGGGCAGGAGGCATGCCCACTTGCTTCCTGCCCCGAGGTTATCTCTATGAAGAAAGCTCCGGGATCAGAGCCTTTGTGTGATGACAAAATGTTGCTTTCTCAGGGTCAGCCAGCACCATTTTCTTCTACAGCCATCCAATGGTGCTGGCCAGCTCTGAGTGAGAAGGTGCCATTTTGATGTCACATAATACCTGGCCGTTAAAGCCATGGCATCATTGCTGGCGACCCGACCGTGGAAGGCGGGTCGTTTGGTCTAAGCGCCTCAGCATTCCCCTCTTCCTCCCTCTTGGCCGTTGAAGCGTCGAGGGACTGCGCCGGATCTGCTAGGCCGCTTGCCCAGTCCGATCCGCCTGGTCGATCCTCCTAAATGCGGGGGGGGGGGGGGGGGGGGGGTGTTCGCTTCCGCCAGTCACCACGCAACGCCAAGGGCTGCGACAGGACCAAACGTTCTGGCCCTCAACTCTAGCTACCCCATCCTGAATGAGAGGGTGGGAGGGGATGAAGCCGCGCTGGTTTCTCCTTTTCTACCATACACCGCCCCCCACCCCCCCCCCCAGGCCCCTCCCCTAGGACTGCCTACCTTGCCTTCCATGCCCCATTGTGCCCTTCTCCCTTACAGAGTCGCGGGCTCTTGACTGAAGCTGGGTCGGCAAAAATTGTCAATATGCCAACCTTGTGGATGAAATCAACACAGTGACTTCGATCTTTACGGGTTTCATAGAACCAATTTTAATTACCTCTCCTTCCTGCTTCCGAGGCTGGAAAACTGCATTGTTAAAGCAAAGAGGCAAGTAGCAGAAACACTGAACACAGGTTACCGTAATATCAAACCATGGGGCCTTCGAGCTCTGCATTGTGTATCTGCCCCTTGCAATTACCCGGAATATCCTAAAGGGGGAGAAGTAAGAGGTGACAAACCCCACCTGGCAAATTGCTGTTAATGAACCTCCCTTCCAGAAACTAGTCTAAACCTTTTGTAGGCCAGGCTGCACTATTAGCCTTCACCACATCATCTGCGATACATTTCACAGCTTAATTGTGTGTTGTTGGAAGAAAGCTTTCTTAAATTTGTTTTCAGCCTGCTACCTGTTAGTTTTTTGGGTGTCTCTAGTCCTAATACCATTCAGAAGAGTGAGCAACTTCCTCAGTGACTAGTTTCACCCTACTCATGATTTTATAAATCTCTATCATATCCCATCAGTCGTCTCTTCTCCAAGCTGAAGAGCCCTAACCTCTTTAGCCTTTCTTCCCAAGGGAGCTGCTCCATCCCCTTTATCATTTTCTGTTGCCTTCCTTTGTATCTTTTCTAATTCTGCTGTATCTTTTTGGAGATGGGCTGACCAGAACTGCACAGTATGCTTGAGGTGTGGTTGCAGAACAGAAGCAGGGTTATATTCTCTGCCTTATTCTCCATTCCTTTTTGAATAATTCCCAACGTTCTATTTGCTTTTTTTTTTTTTCTGACTGCTGCTGCTCACTGAGCTGAGGATTTCAAGGTATTGTTCCCAAGGGTCTGTTCCTGAACAGCAATTCCAGATGTGGAACCCAGCATTGCACACATATAGGGGCCAGGGCGCACATAGAAAACGGGCACTCGTATTGAGCACCCATCCACCTCTCCTGGGCATGCGATGCAATATGTTAATGAGGTGCTGCGCTAAAAAGGAAGCACTAGGGATACATCGTGCAACCCTAGCACGTCCTTGGCATTGGGTGCCTAGGAAACATGGCTTTGCGGATTAGGAAAATGGACGCTGGTAAATTGAGCATCCCTTTTCCCTAACCCGACTGCCGTCAAGACTTTTTTTTTTTTTTTTTCATGATGCTACTTTCTGTGGTCACTCCTACTTAGTATCGTATCGATATTAGAGATGAGCTTCGTTCTTCTGGCTCGGGTCGGGTTTCGATTCGGGCGCTTCGTGGGCAAACCCGTTTTCCCACGGATCATTTTTTGCCAAAAACGAAACTGGAACCCGAACCCGGAAAAACGAATTAAAAAAAAAAACCCACGAATCAGGAAAAAAAATGCCAATCGGGAAAAAAAACCCACCCCAACGCTTAAATTTTAATTTCTTAAACACCCCCCCCCCCCACATCCCGATCCCTCCCCAAGACTTACTAAAAGTCCCTGGTGATCCAGCGGGGTCCCCGCGAGCGATGCCGCCGGGCCGCCATGCTGTCGTGCTGTCGGGCCTGCTATGACTCCAAATGGCGCCGATAGCCTTGCCCTTACGAATGCACATCTCTAATCGATATTAAGTCGGAGGAACCACATAAAAGCAGTATTTTTTTCTTTTTTGTTGAGGCTTAATGCCAATTCCAGGGTTGGTATTAAGTTCTGCATATTAAAACCTTCGCATCGAGCGCACGGTGATTTTTTTTTGCATCGGGGTAATAGTTAATTGCCTCGTCTACATGGCATTTACATGTGCTGAGCGCTATTAGTTATGTGCTGGTTTGGACGTGCAATTTGGATGCACTAATCCCATTATTGCATTGGGAGTTATTCTTGCACATCCAAAGCACGCGTCCAACTGTGTGTCAAGCTGTGCACTGGGCTGAGCACACCGTATTGCATCGGCCTAATTGTTAGGATTCATTTTTTGCACGTGACCGTATTAAAATTTGAGGACTTTAAAGGCAATGTTTTCCTTTGCTTTTTACATTTTATTCCTTCAGACAGCGGTCTCTTGCAAAAAAAAAAAGTAGTGTTTAATACTGAGAACGGTGGCCGGAGGTATATTTTTATTTTACAGGAATGCAGCCAAGGTATTAGGACAAAGTGGTGGGGGGGGTATAGGAGAAGACTCAATGGAGGCGAGTTCATTATTTAAAAGTCAGAGGCATGGGTTGGGGAAGGGGGGGAGAGGGTTCTTCCTTGCCCTTGGTTTTTTGTTTTTTTGGGGGGGGGGTGGAGTTTCCTTTTTTCTTTAGTGCTTATTTTGTTTCTAATAAATGAAACTAAAGAAGCATTTAAGAAAATGAATGAACAAAACAAAGCACAAGCTTTGCACCCCTACTGTGAAAATGGAACAGCCTAGATCAGTCCTGGTGCAGGAAGGGTAACTGCCTCGCAAGCTGCCCACGCCGCCCTGCCAAGGTGCCCGACACCTTGCCACCTCTCACCCCACACGGGACAGTGCGTCTCTCCGCCCCTGCGGGGCCTGGTGTTCCTGCTGATGCCAAACTGCCATGGGTCTCTTTAAAGAGGGGGGAATTTGCAGATTCAGCACCCTGTCCCACCCAGCCAATTCACAAGCCAGCCGGACGCATTGCGCCCTGGCTTTCACGCTAGGGATCTGCTGTGACTTTAACACGGTAGGACAATAGCACTGGCACTCGTCGTTCCTTTTATGCTGTCGCACGTCTGAAATGACACAAAAGGAGAATGGAATATTTGCAAAATGAAAAAAAAAAAAAAAGACCATGAAGAAAAAAAGAAAAGATAGTTAAGCGCTTTTCCTGCCTGCCCTTATCACACAGAGATGACCCTGGCTAGACAGCAATGTGGTGAAACTGGGGGCGGTTACAGTGAGGAAGGGGCCTGCTCAGAGCACTGTGAAACGGAGGGGACTTTCAGTAGCTCCCCTCGGTCATCAGCTGTCATGTCATTCAGCTTTTGGACACAAAGGCACTGCGACGACTTTCATCCTCCTGTCCTCTTCTCGAAGGCCTCCTCCAAGCCTTATTTCTTGTCCCTGTCCCATTTTTTTTTTTTTTTTTCCACTTGAGATGATAAACTACTACAGCACTCGCAAGAACAAAAAAAAAAAAGAAAAGAAAAGCAAAACTGGCCTGACCTTCTGAAAGAAAATGTCATACAGCTGATAACGCCAGCTAACGTCCCTTCAGTTTTGTGTGCAAGTCCCCCAACGGGAGCGAATGTGCCAAACTAAAAGTCCCATTGAAAGAGGCAGAAAAGAAACACGTCTCCCCGCAGCTGGGGTGGCTCGTGTCTGCTGCAGCCCACTGAGGCCTCTTCAGACTGAACATAACACCCAGGCTCTCTTGAGAGAAGAAAGCATGGCAGCTAAGTCTCTCTGATCAGCCTAAGCTGTGCCAGGAGCAAAATCCCTGCCTTTGTGGCTGAGCTGCTGCGTGGCGAGTTTGCAGGGCCCTGGCTTTTTCTGCATCCGTGTGCACCAGCATGGTAGCAGGGGCCACAGACAGGGTAAAGTGTTGCCCAGGCTTAACCTCCAAATAACTTTGCAACCAGCTTAGCTCCTGTCCGATGGAACACCTGGAGCTGGATCACTCTCAGGCATGGGAAGGCGGGGCTGGAGCCAGGACCGACAGAGCGCGTATGGTTGCAGGCCTAGCCAACATCTGGAGCTGGCGTTAGATCATGGAAACCTTTCAACCTGATTGGTTCCTGTGAAGTGTACGAAGTAACAGCAGGAACCTGTAACCTTACGAATGCCTTTAGCTTACCCTAATTCCACATTAGAACAGGGAATAGCCATTTTTCCTATGTCTGGCAGTCAATCAGATTCAGACAATTCAGGAGCAGCAAGGTAGGTAAAATGGAGGAAGGTCTCACACCATTTGGTAAACTGTGTATGTGCCATGCTAATTTTTAAGAACTTGAGAATCTTGCAAGACTTTTACTGTGTGATGCTGAAAGAGAATGATTATGATTACTTAGAATCTCTGCCATAAGGTAGCAGGGACTTGGAAAGGATGAAATATGCTCGGACACCCTTTGTTCGGCTTTCTCATTACCTATCCCAGACGTGAGTTGTCTAAAGCACAGAGAGAGACAGAGAACGAGAGAGAGAGTGGTAACTCACTTAGCAGAAGCAAAAGGAAACACAGTCAGTGCAGTGGCAGACCTATCACTAGTGCAGCTGATGCTGCATGTCAAGCCCATGGTTGGGCCACAAGGGGTCCTTAACCTCATGGTGGTCCCATGTGGTGGCCCCATGTGGGCAACTCATATAGACACCCATGTGAGAGGAGATGCCACCGAGCCCTTTACGTTGCCTGCTCCAGCAGTGAAACCACTGACACGTCCCTGTGTCAAAGATTATTCACTTGCTGCCAATATCATTCTAGAGGAGCAGTTGAGAGTGGGGTTAATAGCTATGAACTGCCACAGTAGAGTGTGAGGGCCAGAAATGTTTGAACAGCTTCCACTTGTCATCTGCTCAAGAACTAAGGGCAAATTAATTCTCCTTTTTCTGTCGAGTGAAGCTCTCTATTGTGGTTCTGTTTATTTGGAGGCACTACAGAAATGTTTTGTTGGTTTCCTTCCCTATAACATTATTGGAGAGACTCGTGCCCCTCAGTGGAGCCTTGGCTAGCCAGCACACTCTTTTGAACTGCATCCAGAATTTGGAGATGAGTAAAGCTCATCAATACTGAGCAGGCCCAGAGCTGTGGTCATACAAATCAACCACATTCTTTGTTCATAAAAATAGATGCCAATTGGTATCTTCTGTACAATTACGGGAGAGGAGTCCGCATTCTCTGACTGTAAGCAGGACACCAGGGGGAACATCCAGATTGACTTTAGGTTCTTTACTTGGTGATCTATCGGTGGATGAAATGATCTCTGAGCAAAGGACCCTGTCCTGTTGTGCGCACAGGTGCAGATCTCATCGTTTGATCCCTTGTAAGTGCAGACATACTTAGCAGGATGTGGGTCCCAACTGGTCTAGCACTATTTACAGTAGGAACAGGCTGCTGCATCCCAAAAACAAAGAGACGTATTAGTTCTCATTTTCTGGGTTGAGCAGTAAATTCGAACACAATAGATTTCAATATGCTGAGTTGTGCTAGCTTCCACTGGCTCCCTTAGGACAGCTGGGGGGGGGGGGGGGGGGGGGGGGGGGATTTCAGCAAACACCGTGCACCGTGCACACCTTGGATGGAGTCAGGGGCAGAATGCCTCTAGTGTAGTCCAAATGGGGTTTGCAGAAAGTTGAAAATGTTGACATCTGTCCTGGTAGATGATGGGAACTATTGTAGCCCTCTTCAGAGGCACTAGCTGGATTCAGGAAAGGAGTAAACAGTCCTAGTAAGAGGAGAGGCTCAGTCTCATCTACAAATCCACAACAAGTGTAACTGGGTTTTAAAACGTTTGGGTTCATGTACTGGCTTACTTCTGTTATGACCGTCAGTCGCAGACGGCTGCGACCGCGTCTATTCACATCTTGTGTTACTCTGCTCCCCTCTCCGGGCCTGCTCGCGGCGGGGGCTAGCCTCTACTGCCGCGTACCTCAAGGTTCCTTGTTGCGGCTGGGACGCCACCACCACCCACGCCAACTCCGGGCCTTCCTAGGCACGGGCGCGCGCCACCGGGCCCTCTTTTGAAGATACTACAGCGGGAACCTCAGGGGCGTCCCCAACTGATGACATCACTTTGTCAGGGTTCTTAAGCACCAGCTTCGCCCCTTGCTAGCTGACTTAGCAACGAGTTCCATCGCTGCTCTACTTGCTCCTGTCTCCTCGGAGCTCTGGTGATTGTCTCGGACCTTCCTGGACTCCAGACCCTGGCTCAGGTACCCGCTCCTCGGGGGCCTGCTTGCGCTCTCTCTGGAGGCCTTGTCTCCCGGCTTCCCCCACTCCTCGGGCTAGCCCTGCGCCTTCCAGGAGTCCTACCCGCCGGCTTCCCCGCTCCTCAGGGTTGTCTCTGGTAACACTCTCACCACTTGGAAGACTTATCTCCGTGCTTCCCTGCTCCTCGGGGCCGTGCCTATGTTTTACATCAGAGACTCTCTGTGCTTCCCCGCTCCTCGGGGCAGTGCCCACGTTCTACATCAGAGACTGTCCATGCTTCCCCGCTCCTCAGGGTTGTCTCTGGTAACACTCTCACCACTTGGAAGACTTATCTCCGTGCTTCCCCACTCCTCGGGACAGTGCCTACGTTCTACATCAGAGACTGTCCATGCTTCCCCGCTCCTCGGGGCAGTGCCCACGTTCTACATCAGAGACTGTCCATGCTTCCCCGCTCCTCGGGGCAGTGCCTACGTTCTACATCAGAGACTGTCCATGCTTCCCCACTCCTCGGGGCAGTGCCCACGTTCTACATCAGAGACTGTCCATGCTTCCCCACTCCTGGGGGCAGTGCCCACGTTCTACATCAGAGACTGTCCATGCTTCCCCACTCCTGGGGGCAGTGCCCACGTTCTACATCAGAGACTGTCCATGCTTCCCCGCTCCTCGGGGCAGTGTCTAGGTTCTACATCAAAGACTGTCCATGCTTCCCCACTCCTCGGGACAGTGCCTACGTTCTACATCAGAGACTGTCCATGCTTCCCCACTCCTCGGGGCAGTGCCTACGTTCTACATCAGAGACTGTCCATGCTTCCCCACTCCTCGGGGCAGTGCCCACGTTCTACATCAGAGACTGTCCATGCTTCCCCGCTCCTCGGGACAGTGCCTACGTTCTACATCAGAGACTGTCCATGCTTCCCCGCTCCTCGGGGCAGTGTCTAGGTTCTACATCAAAGACTGTCCATGCTTCCCCACTCCTCGGGACAGTGCCTACGTTCTACATCAGAGACTGTCCATGCTTCCCCACTCCTCGGGGCAGTGCCCACGTTCTACATCAGAGACTGTCCATGCTTCCCCACTCCTCGGGACAGTGCCTACGTTCTACATCAGAGACTGTCCATGCTTCCCCGCTCCTCGGGGCAGTGCCTATGTTCTACATCAGAGACTGTCCGTGCTTCCCCGCTCCTCGGGGCAGTGCCTGTGTTCTACATCAGAGACTGTCCGTGCTTCCCCGCTCCTCGGGGCAGTGCCTATGTTCTACATCAGAGACTGTCTGTGCTTCCCCGCTCCTCGGGGCAGTGCCTATGTTCTACATCAGAGACTGTCCGCGCTTCCTCGCTTCTCGGGGCAGTGCCTATGTTCTACATCAGAGACTGTCCGTGCTTCCCCGCTCCTCGGGGCAGTGCCTATGTTCTACATCAGAGACTGTCTGTGCTTCCCCGCTCCTCGGGGCAGTGCCTATGTTCTACATCAGAGACTGTCCGCGCTTCCTCGCTTCTCGGGGCAGTGCCTATGTTCTACATCAGAGACTGTCCGCGCTTCCTCGCTTCTCGGGGCAGTGCCTACGTTCTACATCAGAGACTTTCTGTGCTTCCCGCTCCTCAGAGCAAGTGCCTATGTTCCATGCCGGTGATTGCCTGTGCTTCCCCGCTCCTTGGGGCTGAGCCTTCATTTTCATCAGTGACTGTACTCTCACCTTCCCCGCTTACGTCATTACCTGTAGACCTGACTCGTACTTCCCTGCTCCGCGGGTTAGCCTACATCATAGCATCAGTACCTTCCTCGCTACACAGCTCCGCCCCTCGGGGTTGCCTCTGCAGCATACCTCCTGCACTTCCTGCCTCACGCTTCCCGCTCCTCGGGCCTGCCTAGCACCACTCTCTCGGAGGTCTCTGCCCAGGTACTGCTCTCCAGCCCAACCTGAATCTGTGGGGTTCCTCAGTGCTGTGTCTCTCACCCCGCTCCTCGGGACCTCCCCACAGACTCGCTCCTTGTGCCCCTGCTGCACCTGACCTTGCCTCCCGATGGTGTGGACCTGTGGGGCTCCTCCCCACAGGTGGTAACAACTCTCACCGGGCCAAGGGTCCCCGAAACCCACAAACCATAACAATTTCAGCCACTGACTTTATATAGGGCTAGCTAGGCCTTCCCATAGAATGCACAGAGGAACATTCCAGCAATGGGTGGCTCAGTATAGTGGTTAGTTTCACTGACAGTGAGGGTCCATCCACCAAAGGAAGGCTCAGTTCTGGAGGGTATATAGGTCAGTGGTTCTTAGCCCAGTTCTCGGGGCACACCTAGCCAATCACGTTTTCAGGATATCCACAATGAATATGCACGAGATAGACTTGCATGCACTACGCAAGTCAACGAGTCTCAAGCTGGGAGCTGGAGTGGCAGCCAATGGGTTAATGCTTCTCAGAGGTCCTGAGAGGTGTGAAGGTGAATATCTAGATACACCGGGAGAGCCTGAATCTTGGATAGAGCTAACTTTTTACCCTTGCCCTGCTCTCACCCCGGTGCCTGTTTCTGCAGATACTATTTTGAGATGTAGGAGCAAAGGAAACTTGTGGTTAGCAAAGAAAACAGAAGAGACAAGCCATACTCATTGTTCCCTTTGGGTGGCAAAAGGCAGGAACCTAGCTATGCGGAGGACAAGACAGAAGGAATACCAAAGGGGGGAAACAGATGCCGACACAGTTGATGTAAGGGATTGGGGAAATAAAATATATGCACGCCAACACATGATGGCGTTTATAGTTCACTGTGAACTTTTGTATCCTTGCACAAGGGGAGAAAGGGGAAAATCTATGATAAAAATATAATCAAGAGGGATGTAAGGATGGGAGTACATGAGGAATGAGTCCTAGGAAAAATGTGTCCTGGCGTCATGGAGCAAGGATTTATTACACACAATGATATTGTAAAAATCAGGCCCATAAGGAGGTAGAGAAAGCCTGAGGATTTGGGAGAAGGCTAGCAAATTTTCTGAGGCGTGCAATTACATTATTATGTGGCTAAACGAATGAGAGAACTGATTCTGGGATTTTGCTTTTGTGCTTTTTAATAATAACTTATAGCTGAGCACAAGATTATGATTATTCTACAAATTATACTTATCAAAGAAATGATTATAACTAACTTGTAATAACCATAGTCAGTTATTCGTAGAACACTGTAAATAATTGCTCTTTCTGTTATTTCCTTTAGACAATCCTTCCTCTCCCAAGTTTGGAACATCCTTGTTTTATTGGAACTTCAGATTCTCTGTTCACTTGTGTTCACAGTGTTTTCTCTTTGTACACCCCCTGTTTAATGTGAACCAGCATGATGGGATTTTTATCTCGAATGCCAGTATAGAAAAACACTAAATAAATAAAATAAATAAATAAATGTTCTTATTGTTACTAATAAATGAATTATAATAACTAATTCTGAATACAAGTCTTTCTCTTCCTAATATATATAAGGTAAGAGAGAAAAGGAGACATTTGGGGCAGGAAGGTTTAGCCTGACTAAAATTGGCTCTTTTCCAGAATTATAATTAGCACAAGTAGGGTAAAGTTCAGTCGGGCTAAACAATTGGTGCCCAAACGGGGCCTTGAGATCAGGGGAGCAGGTGCTCTTTAAGACCGGAATATTCTTCATTGCTTATAGAGAATGAGTTGTGCTGGCCGCAGTCGTTCTTTGTAGTTTGGGTTTGTTTTAATGATGAGCGAGGAACTGCTGATTTTGCTGAGATAAGCTCGTTTACACAAACAAAGGGGGGATACCAGCTGAGAAAAAAAGACCTCATTGTAAGTATTTTCTGTGCGTGTGAGTGATATTTTGTAAATAAATTGTATAGGGGACTGTTACTACATCACCATGTATAAGTGCATTTGTACAAAGTAAGCTGTAAGCACTGCACATAGGGGAAGCTGAGGCAGAATGACGACGCCTTTAGAAACAAGATGGGACAAGAATCCGCTGCTGCGGAAGGAGCGGATTCCGTTTGCTGAGAAATGGGATAAGATGGGTACAAAGAATCCTTTCCTTGCGTAAGAGAGTTTTATACCATCTGATTTGTTTAATTTATTGAAACTTTTGCAGGAGAATGAAAAAGGGGATAAACTTACTAAACGTGTAGTTTTTTTTTTTGACTTACGGAGTAGGGAGCTGAGGATAAGGGGATAAATAAGGATGCTTCTCCCGAGGAGGAGGTTGCAGAGGGATATAAACCTGGACTTCTTAATAAATTAGAGACCTCTGTGAGTCCAGTTGTTTGTAAATATTTCACAACTGATGCTCCAGAGGAAGTAAATTCAGGAGGCTGGGTTTATGTTTCAGGAGCTCTGCATTCGTATGACACTGCAGATCCTGAGGAATATTTCCAGGAAGTTTTAGGCAATGAAAGGCAGGGAGATCAGAGCGGCGTGAGCGAACCGGAGGCAGTTTCCCTGCATGGGAAAAGGAAAAAAGAGGGAGGATTCAGTAGAGCTGAAAGAGGACAGAAAGGAGAAGAAAGGAACAGAGGAGGAAGACCTGCAGTCTACAGAAATAGCTTCAGTAGCTGCAGGTGGTTCACCAGCACAAGATCTTGTTTGTACTTTTCACAAGTTAAAGAAAAAAAAACAAACAGGTCCCGTTACACCATGGCATCATTAAAAAAAATGAAACAGCAGGAAGATGGGGAAGTGAGCCCGTCAGATTTATTTAACCCTGACATAACTGAATATGTTCAGATTTCTAAACCCATCAGACAGAAAACAAATCTGAGTCCCAAAGAGATAGTTACTAACAGGTAAAAGAAAAACCGATCACATTACACCTGTTCTCAGTCAATTACAGTGGCTCCCTATTGAAAAAAGAGTAGAATTCAAAGTCCTCTCTATTCTTCACAATGCAATTTACAAAGCCGATTACTCCACCTTTGATGACATCATTCACTTACATTGCTCTCAACGAACAACAAGAACGACTAGTAAAATCCAACTAGTGATTCCCTCACTCCCACAGGCCAAATTATCCTCCACCAGAAACAGAGCCCTTTCCATTATTGGCCCAAAACTTTGGAACTCATTACCTCATTTCCTCACCAATCAAGAAAACTTAAAATCCTTCAAAAAAGACCTAAAATCCTGGCTACTCAGCCAATCTTTTAAGGTCTGCACTCAATGAACTTATAGTATATTAACATAGCCTGCTATCTTTCAATATCTCCTTCAATCAATCTCCCTGTTTCATGACGCAGATGTCCTCTGTTTTCAATGTTCCCAGATATCTCTGTTCACCTACTCAGGGTTTCCACCCTGTGTTATCCTGTTATACTCATTCTCCTTGTTATGTCTTTGCTCATTATTGTTAATTTTTGATATTTTTAAATTTCAAACATCGTTCAATGTAACACGTTGTTCTGTATGTAAACCGGAGTGAAGGCAACTCTGCTATACCTCGGTATATAAAAAATGCTAAATAAATAAATAAATAGTTACTATTAAAGAATAGTCTTATTATTTTCTTAATCCTTGGATGGATAATTTGGCAATTAGCTCCTCAAACGATACCATTTCCTAGAGAAAGGTCCTTTGAGCAGCAGCAGCAGCACATGAATACTGCCCCTCTGTTTCCTGTTACAAACTCGTCCTCAGTTTGCTGGGGGAACTGAAACTGCCAGTGCCACTTTTTTTGTATTCTTTTAGCTGTCCTATAAATGTACTAGGATGTAATTTATTAACTGCATTTTTCTGCTCAGGTTCATTTTACATCTGCAGCACAGTATTTGTTGTGTTTGGCTAGGAGTTACGCTGAAGAATTTGACAGGGACAAAAAAAATAAATAAAATTCTAACATACATGCTTTTTCCACGCCCATGATTCTGTTTAGGCCACTGAAGCAGAACCTGTTGGTAAAATAAAATCAGTTAAAGGTGTAGAATTAATTCCTAAATCATTTTATGATGGGCCTCTCTTTTCCATCTGCAGACTGGAGTGCTTTTTGCAAGGCGGCCAGCTGCATCCAATAGGTTCTCTTATGCCAAGGTTGGAGAGATGGAGGAGTGCATCCAACAGACTGGGTCTCCATCCAGATAGTATACTACCATCCCTGAACGGGAGAGGAGGAGTTTTCCAGGATCCAGGGGGTTTCTAAAAAAGAAGGCATCCTTTTTTTTTTTTTTGAGACATAGGAGAGGACCTCCGAGTCCTACCTAACGTTTGAGAAGACATCCTTGCATTCTGGGATTATGTGGCAATTACATTTGGAGAAAGCGTTTCCTTCCTTACTATTTTGTATTTCAAAACTCTTTTGCCGTTCTTACTGCTGGGCTGATCTTTAATTTTTTTTTAATCTTCAGTAAAATGTATTTTCATTCGGAATGCAATGCTTGGTGTGTGGACTGTCTTTTGGAGTAGGCCTGATCTCCTTGGGTCTTGCGGGTCGACCTGTCCCCCACAGCGGAATCCAGTTTCCAGACACTGCCCCGGGAAATGCTCTCTGCAGTCTCCCAAGTGTGGCCACCTTGTGAAAGGGGGCTGCATTTACCTTATCTTTCCATTATCCAAACCTAGTCAGGAGGGAGTGCATTTGCCGGCCCCAGAGAGAACGGAGCTCGTAAGTACAGCGCAAGCACAGAATCACTGCTGTCACAACGGCAGTGTGGGATCTTCTGCCAGGACCTCTGTTCCTTGAATCTGAACATCAGATGACTCCCCTTTCCAAATCCGAGCTCAAGGCAAATTACAAATTCAGGTACAGTTGGTAGGTCCCTGCCCAGTGTGGGTTTATAATCTAAATTTTTACCTGAGGCAATGGAGGGTGAAGCGACTTGCTCAAGGTCAGTGATAGCAGCAGTATTGGAAGCCGGGCTTCCCTGGCTCTTGGCCTGCTGATCTAACCACTAGGCTACTCTTCCCTTCAGCACTCTGCTCCTTCCCATCCTCATCTGGACTCCAGTCCCAGTTCTTGTGACTGCTCCAGGCCTGCCTCTTGCTCCAGTTCCAGGACCTGCTCCAGTGCATCTTGCCGGACAACCAGGATGACATCACCCAATAGGCTACATTGAAGTAAGTGCTTGGCCCATGCATGGGTCTCTCCAAAGGTCTCACCTGTGACCCTTGACGACGGATGATACCGTACAGAAGTTTCAAACTTGTACTAATCCAACCGTTTATTTGCTTCTGTGCCAAGCATCCAATATAAGCACATGCACTTTTCTGTCAGATTTGTTTTTAAGAAAGGAGTTAACATGGAAATTCAAACAGTCTACTCAGCCTAACAGGGCATCTGTAAGCGATTAACCCCTGATATTCCAGGCAGTTGGGTTTTATATACTCTATGTAAAAATGTCTCTCAATTATTTGGGTGTGATTGACTCATTTAAAGAAGCTATCCTGAAAGTGAATTCAGCATACGGTACCAAATGTAGATATGCGGATATCCGTAGGCGAGACCCGTGTCCCGGACGCTATCAACAGAGACTTTAATGACAATCCATGAATTTTTTCCCTGCCCCCATGCCAGCCTTTATTCTGGTTCATTTGGTCATTTCAAACCAGGCAGCAAGATCTGCTATGAGGGACGGTGTCTAGTAGGCAAATTAATGAAGGTATGAGTTAGTTACCTGTCGGCACAGATATTTTAACCTCCTCTCCCCACCCCCACCCCCACACCACTACCACGTCCTCAGGGATCAGAGAGGCAGGTTGCAGGTTAATAATATTGTGCAGGGTCTGCTTCCAGCTGATCATCAGATGATGGCTGCCATCCTCAAAATCTTGTGCCCTGGGGATGGAAACACACAAACTCGCGTTGCCTACGTCTTCATACGCACGGTACATTCAGCAGGAGGGAGACTCTGGGCAGCTTGCCATGCCTCACTGTAAGCGCACTGGGGCTAATTATTTTAAATCGTGAGCTGACAACGTAATTGGTTACCTCGCTCAGTTGGAAAACTGCCTTTTAATTTTATCAAGTTAATGCTTGATCCGGAAGCCCTGTGCCATTTATTTTAATTGCCACCGCCACCGAAACCAGCTGCTTCAGACCAAGAGGCTCTGTGCAGTAAATAAAGAGGACTCTTGTTTTTTAACCCCCTTCCTGCCTCCTGATAGTGTTGCCACTTGCCTTGGGTCACCCTGGGTGCAGTCCTGGTTGTCTTAAACGCCATTCCCTCCTGCCTTCTCCTCTTCCTTCCTCCCACTCCCACGCCTCCCTGGATTTTGGAGTACTTTTCCTGTTGGAGAATATCAGCCGCAGAAGGTGGAGAGAAAGGTGTTCCTGAAACCCAGGCCAGCATTAAGGCTACCAAGGCTTCACCTACCCCTACCTGTTGCTTTCTTGAAATATTCAATTTTGCCCTAAATCAATATTTTCATCTTATCTTAGCTCCTAGTTATCCCACTTTATTGATTGTAAGCCTTTTCTTAATAAATGAAACTCTCAAAGTCTCTTTTGCCCTGTATGTTTGCCTTGATTAGATTGTAAGCTCTAAGGAGCAGGGACTCTCTTATGTGCTTTTGTACAGTGCTGTGTATCTGGAGTAGCTCTGTAGAAGTGATAAGTAGAAGTTATAGGTAGTAGTATTTTAAGCCACTTTAAAGAATGTTTTAGAAGCCGAGGTCAGAATATATCAAAAAAAACTTTCAGTGAGTTAGCAGGAGTCTATGTTGAGTAGCTATTTGCAAATTCATTGCCTGTTTCATACCTTCTGGCTGAACTGTAGTTGTAGGTTTTATTTAATGTGTTTGGGTTTTCTTCCTTTTTTATTTTATTTTTTTTTTATCTTGCTTACTATAGTTACCTGACTTGCCCTCCCCACCCCTGCGGTCTTCCATTAACTTTTGATTCAAGTAGCGAGAAAGGAAGAAAATTCTGCAGGTGAAGCATCTCTCCCTCTTCCTTGAACACCCTGAGCCACCATCTGTGAAGCACAAAAACAAGAGAAGTCAGACGTCTAGCAGCAGCTGCTCCCCTGGCAAGTTAATTAGCCCCCCTTCTGACTCCGTCTGCGAACCCTACTGCTCCCCCTAACCCTTCCAAGTGCCTGCTGGGCTGCCCAGGCCCTGACTTCCACGATCTGGCATGTGGGCGCGGTGTGGCGAGGTGGCACGTTCTCTGATGGAAGCAAGGGATCCTTAAAGAGGCCTGTACAAGAAGCAGGGATATTTGAGGTGGGAATCTGAGTGTTGACCAAAAATTAAGCTATTGCTGTTCTGTTCGTAATCCTCTTATTTATTTATTTATTCATTCATTACATCGTTTATAATCCACAGCAGGCAAGAACAATTGTTCAGTGCTCCTTTGCTCTCCATGAATGCAAAGATGTTTTCAAAATGATCTGAACACGATACGTTTGTGAATAAGATTGCGTGTTCCTGCTGAAAGCGATTAACCACCGAGTGCCTTCCTAGGTGATATTTCTGAGGATCACCCAGAGAAAAGGGAAAAAAAATGAAGGGGTAGCTTTACGTTACATCGCTAGCATACGAAGAGACTATACGAAATGTGATGCAAGAGGGGTTATTTTTTATTATTGGTTTTTGTTGAGGTTGGATCAGGAAACCTAATTTCATCTTCATCTTACCAGACCAGAGCAGCACAGGTCCTTGCAGGGCATAAATCCAACTTGGGTTTTCCCTGGATAGATATTCCGACCTCCCCCTCTCTCCACACCCCCTCTCCCACCATGTTTTCCACATTCACATGCCTTCATCCCACCACATCACGGGAAAACCTGACCTACAGAAATAATGCATTCAGTGGTAGAGCAGAAATAGATTGTCACCTTTAACTTTATCCCAGAGGACATGCCCATGATGAGAGCCATGCCGGGATGCTGCAACGCCCATCTGAGGATGTTGAGAGGGTGTCCCAGCTTCTTCAAGGCCAAGAACCATGAGCTCCAAGGTCATTGCTCTAGAAGGTTAGTGGCATAGAGTTGTTTTGTGCTATATGGATGTCCAAAAAGGAATCAACAGAATGTAAATACTTTTAGATTTTGCTCAAGAAACATAAAAAAAAATGGAAAATCACTTCTTCTCATATGTGTCAGCAAGTTCCCATAAATCACATTAGCAAACTCCTAGGCTGATACGTATGGACCAAGTGGCCTTTACTATGCTCTAACTTGGTTACACCAATAAGCCTCTGCTGAAAGAAATAGTTTGTTAACAAAATAATTAAGTGTAAACTGAACCACTGCAAGAACAAATTCACCAATAAACAATTTCAATTACTCTGGAACTTTCTTCAGCTTTTCCATCGAAATTATATGCGTATGTTGATGACAGCATATGTGGGATGCACATTTACAGCCAGGGTCCCGGAATCCTATGATTTTGTGGTCACACCCTGGAAAAAACCCACATAATTAGATTGCTGCTGCACAATTTACAACCTGCTGCACAACCAACATACATGAAGCTCCCTCACCTCCTGTCATGGGGGCTGGTGTCAGGAAATACCCTCTCAGGAGCAGGGCAGGAGCTGGTTCTGTCTTCTGCCTAGCAGCTGTATTAGTGTGAGGTGACAGAGATGTACATATCGAGATAAGAACATAAGAAATTGCCATACTGGGTCAGACCAAGGGTCCATCAAGCCCTGCATCCTGTTTTCAACAGTGGCCAATTCAGGCTACAAGTACCTGGCAAGTACCCAAACACTAACTAGATCCCGTAATCAGAAATCAGGAATCAGAAAGGCCCCAAGTATGTGTGAAAGTATGATCAGAATTAGTACTGACAAGATGTGATGGTAAAAGTATGTTCTTGGAGTGGTGAATGAGGATGTGAGAAACAGATATTATTGTGCACAAGGTCAGCACGTAGCTTGTTGGGGAGTACTGAATATTTTTTGCTAACAAAAGATAACACAGACACAGTACTGTCTAAAGAAATTACAGGCTTGTGGCCTGTAGGTAGCCCCCCTTGCTCTCCGCCCCCCCACTCCCCCTTTGCTAGAAGCAGCTTGGAAAACCTTACCGCCTACACAGCCCTCCCTTTCTCGGAGTCTGCAAGCTTCAAGGTCATAAACAGATAGATACTGAGCACAAAATGGAGATATGACTTAATTACAAGTATACGACCAACACTTACTATAAAATAGCTAGCAGATTAAAAGTTAAGCACAGCAAAAGTTTTGCAGAGATTGAAAGCTGAAACACCCAGGATTAATATAAACTGGACATAAGTTTTATGGATACACGTTTAGCTTTTGGGACACACAGATTCTTTTGACAGTAGTGATTACCTGAAACATGATTTCTGATTATTATTTTGGGGTGTTTTATAGAATGTCTTAGGTTTAGAGAAAATGCAAGAACTAGTGGTCATACACATGTAAGAAAGAATGTCTGTACAAGCTGGCGATTCAGAGTGATCCAAAGAACATACACAGTAAGTTTTTCTTATCAGTAACTTGGCAATATTTCAGGAAAGTTAGTAGGCAGAGAGATCCCTTCTGAGCATGTGCAAGCCAAGGACATAATATACAGATGCAAGGTGAGATGAACAGAGAGAAGAAAGATTCAGAGTCTCCAGGATTGTATATCTGTTTGTTTGTTTGTTCCCACGCATTCTCATAAGTGTTTGGTTTTGTACATATATTATACATAAAATATAGCTTTTCATTGTTTCACATAAGACATAGTCAGTGTTGTTATTTTCTTAGTTTGTCTGTATTATCCAACTATAAGGCAAATACCTCATTCTAGAACGCATTAGACTAGCCCCCTCCCCCCTCCCCCCTTGTGTTGAGCCCTTGTGTTCTGGGAGCCAGTAGGACTTGGATAAGTTGGCTGAACATCATAGTTGAAAGCTGGTTTTCTGCCTTGTCAGCTCCCTTTCCTGCAGGTTGAGTTCTTGGGTTCTGGGGGGCCAGTAGGGCTTAGCTGGACAGGCTGGATAAGCTGATCAGGGCAGGAACTGGCTGGAGGTTGTGGGCAGAGATAGACTGGAACAGGCAATGAGTTGAGGACTGGATACAGAAAAGCTGAGGAGCTGTGAACAGGATACTGGAACAGACAGGGAGCTATGGACTGGATGCTGGAACAGGTAAGGCACTGTGGACTGTGGATTGGGACAGCTAAGGAATTGTGGACACGATACTGGAACAGACAGGGAGCAGTGGACTGTATACAGGGGACTGGACTGGGCAAGGCACATCAAGATCAGACAAGGACAAGACTACATAAGGCAGACTAGAGCAGGACTTAGACAAGGCAGACAAGGGTAACACAGAAGAGAGATCACAGGAGCCTGAAGCAACAAGACTGGAAGTCCATAGGCCTCTAGGTTATAGGCCCTAGGTAAAGAGCAGACCCGTGTTCTGTATTCAGACCGTGCACACTGGCATTCTGCCCAGGGGCTCTGACCTTGGGGGGGGGGGGGGGGATAATCTTACTGAGGACTACACTAGGGGCTACCTGAGGGGCTTATCACCTGCATGCACACAGGACTACCTCAGGATTACCCAATATAAACACACACAGTTACTGGGATTATACCTGGGGGCTTGTACCCAGGAGCTTATTCCCTGCACAAATAGCCACACACAAACTTTGATTCAATACATCACGGTTCCAGGTCCTTAGGAAAGTAAATTTATTTGAGCAATAGGAGAATAGAAAAATAAAAATCAGATCATACAGAAGAAGTAATGGTAGATAATGACAATTGCTACATATATATAAAAAGCTTATATGTTTTCAAAGGATCAGCCTGTGCTATCACATCCTCTCTTTCTGTGCTATTTCTCCTTATATATTAAATGCTTAGGAAAAGCAGTGATCTTCCCTCCTTCTAAGTTCTTTTCAGGCCCAGCTGTGTGGCCTTCACTTTCTCTCAGGCTTTAGTATAAGTTAATTGCTTGCTTTCTCATTATAGACCTACTGTAATAATGTAATTTTCCTAACTTAACTTGTTGACTGTAAACCGACATGATGTCCACAACGAATGCCGGTATATAAAATGTTTTAAATAAATAAATAAATAAAATAAACAGACTCTTGCCTGTTTGTAAGCATTTCACTGTGTAAAACAGTAAATATGAGTTCACTCAGAGGTTGGCCTGAGGCCTTCAAACTAGTCTGTGCCTGGGTGAGAATTCTGAATTCACATTGTCCAACCTCCACACACATCCTCAGCCAAAGTAACAAAAAATGACTCCAACAGCCCGAAGGCCACAAGGCAAGGTAAGGCCTAGGGTAGGCCAAGAGCAAGGCATGAGGAGCAAGAAGACCTGGAGGCCACAAGACAGGGCAAGGAGCAAGAAGGCCCAAAGAGCACAAGGCAAGGTAAGGCCTAGACAGGCCGCAAGGCAAAGATCAAGGAGCAAGAAGGCCCAAAGAGCACAAGGCAAGGTAAGGCCTAGATAGGCCACAAGGCTAAGATCAAGGAGCAAGAAGGCCCAAAGAGCACAAGGCAAGGTAAGGCCTAGATAGGCCACAAGGCTAAGATCAAGGAGCAAGAAGGCCCAAAGAGCACAAGGCATAGGGCAAGGTAAGAAAGGCCAGGTCTGAGAACCAAAACTGACTCCATGAAACAGCGTTTAGGTTCTGACAAGGCAGAGTTAAATGGGGCTGGAGCTTGGGTGTAGTGCAGGCAGCAAGGCGGAACTTGGCAAGGCTGGAGGAGAAGCTCGCTGATAGCCCCTGGTAGAGAGGAGGCTGCATCACAGGGCTGAGTCAGGTGATCAGTGAGTAGATGGCAGCTCAGAACGGCTCACTGGATGCCTCTGCTGGTGGGGAGGTATCACCGCAGATTGGATCAGGGCACAGTGAGACTGTATGGCAGGCAAAATCGTGACACCTAGTTCAATCATGTGAAAAAAAACTACAGGGTGCCTGCCTTCGATCTCAGCTCTCACTCTCTCTCTCTCTCGTTCTCTCTATCTCTCCGCTTCCGGCTCCAGCTCTTCTCCTCACAAGTAGTCTGCAGGAAGCAGAAGAGAAGGGGGAGAGGCTGAGACAGGAACAGACAGAGGAAAGAAGAGGCACTCTGCTCCCTAAATTAGACACTCCCCTCCCTGTTGTTCTCCTCCACTCCTGTCCAGAAGGAAACAGGAGAAAACAGGGATAAAGCAGTCAAAATGTTTAATCTCTCAAAGATTTCTCAATTCGAACCAAAGATGATTTTGATATAATTCCTGGATAGAGTGAGGTCCCTTTAGAAGAATTTCATCTTTATACAAAAGGCTTTTGCGCCTGTATATGTGGCCAGCCATACCCCAGCTACAAAGGCTTGGATGTGTGTTTGGAAGTCTGCAGCTGCTGGTTTTCCACAGCCGGCAGAGACGGAATTAATTTCAGTTGATAGAAGCCTCGCTGAGCAGCACTGCTGCTGACAAGTTTCAGCTTGTGCTAATTCAACCTCTTACTGTATCTGTTATCTGTGTCCAATATATGTGCATGTAGCTTTCTGTGTAATTAACAGCAAGATAAAATGCTGATGCTGAGGGCTTTTTCACCACACATAATCTCAGATTCTCAGAAATTGATAAGGACTTTCTCAAGAAAATAAAGAAAGGTTGGTTGCAATATTTAATTCAAGCAAAAGTGACATTTCACAGTTAAAAGTTTGTAACTTTTTTACTTGATAGCTGATATTTATACTTTGTATATAGCTTAAATATTGTTTAAAAGCAATCAGTGTAAAAGGCTTTCAATTTAAAAAAATGACCTTTTTTGTGTAGTCAGAGATGTGAATCTTTGTACAAACTTATGCAAATTTGTCACATAACCACTGCAGGATTTTGAACAATCTGCGGCAGAATGTGTTCACTCTTGCCACAGAATCTTGAAAAATCTGCTGCAGAAAAATGCTGGCTCTGCCTATGGGTCAGATAAGGCACCATGTAAATAACGAAATGCAGTTCCACAGGACATGTGTCTGCCACTTGGCAGAAGGGGCAGAGCTGGTGCAGAGCGCTAGGGCTGTGCATTAATTTTAAATGAATGTGTAATCCAAACCAAATGAGGCCATTTTCGTTTCCTTAGATCCAAAACAAAATCAGCAATACCTTCAAAAATCCCAAACATTCTTGGATTTTTTTCATTTTGGCAAATAGCACAAATAATGCACACTGTCTGCCAAAATGAGAAATCTGAAAAAAAAAAAATCTTTTTAAAAACACAGCAAAATGAAATCGGCCAAAAAAACAGGATGAAAACGAAAGAAATGAAACGAAATGAAACTATTTTGCCTGCACATCCCTACACGGCATTGAGCAAAATCTCCAGATTTTGCTCAATGCCGTTCCAATCAGCGTTCCAATCTCCAGAATGTAACTAAGCGCCTTATCCTGATTGAACTTGGGAATATTTTGTATTACAGTTAATAATATGCAATTTTATGCAAAATTAAATTTCAAATTAAATTGAAAATTAAATTTCAATTTAATTTTACGTTTAATTCAAGTTTAACATGCTACTTGGATTAATTTTAATTTAATTTATGAAAATATTTAAGGATTTATTGTTATTGTTCAATGTTCTTTGTAAAAAAAAAAAACCCCGGTCTGACCTCCCAGACCAGGGCAATCTTTTCGTTTCATGTAAACCGGACTGATTTGTATTGTATACAGGAATTCCGGTATATAAAAATTAAAAATAAATAAATAAAATAAAATAAAATGAACATTGTGACTGCTGAATGTGGTAAATCCAGGGCTTAATTTGCGTGGGGGAGGGGAACGGTTCTGGCACTTCTTTTCTGGTTTAAGAGAAAGAGCAGCAGGGATATTCTCCGGCCCCTTCCCTAGGAAGAGAAGAAGAGGGACGGAGCCTGGACACCAGACAAGAGAACAGCCACTGATCCCTAATCCAGACCCTCCTCTCTGGTTCCCTAATCCAGACCCTCCTCTCTGGTTCCCCCCCCCCCCCCCCCACACACATACTTCTCCTCCTGTATTACAGGGAACAGAAGGGAAAGAGATGACACTGAAGCAGACAAGCCTCAGACCCAAAAAGGGTTTGAATGAGCACAAGTTTGAATGTTGTGAGCAGTAGTACCAGTTGTCAAGGCTTCAACCCTGGCCTTCATGAATGGCACTGCTGCTCACAACTTTCACCTTGTGTTCATTCATCCCCTGTTTGTGTCCATTACCGAGGGCTTCGTTTCTGGCAGAACAGCCCAGAACAATGTCCTGCCACCCTTTTATTCTGGGACCCGAGAAAGCGGAGCAGAGCGGGCAGTGTCCCCCTGAGGAAACAGAACAGATCCAGTGGTTGCGTGGATCATTCTTGCCCCCTCCCTCAGCTCTTTCAGGAAGCAAAGAACGGAAAAAGTTGGAGCTGCTTACCCTGAGACCAGGGCAGCCACATGGCTTTTGATTTTTGTGAATTTCCCAGCACAATTTAGGAAACATAGAAACATAGAAATGATGGCAGAAGAAGACCAAACAGCCCATCCAATCTGCCCAGCAAGCCCTCGCATTTATTTTTTTCATACTTAGCTGTTACTCTTGGCCCTTATAAGTAACTTTTTGCTTCTATTTCCCTTCCACCCCCGCCATCAATATAGATAGCAGTGCTGGTGCTGCATCTAAGTGAAGTATCTTGCTAATTGTTTAGGGATAGTAACCACCGTAATAAGCAAGCTACTCCCACGCTTGTTTACCCAGCCTGTGCAATTCAGTCCTTGTTGGTTGTTGTCTGAATATAAATCCTCTTTTCTTCATTCCCCCTGCCGTTGAAGCAGTGAGCTGCGCTGGATATGTATTCCAAGTGAAGTTTCAGGCTTAATTGATTCTGGGTAGTAACCGCCAAGGTAAAAAAAAAAAAAAAAAGATGTGGGCTGAATTCAGCCCCACCACGTCTGCGGCTCCTGGGTGTGTTGGCTCCATGTGTATCACACCATCGTCCCAGGCCCTGCCACCTCTGCTCTGCTGGTGAGGTGAAAAGGGCCGAGAGAGTCAATGAGGGGATGTGGGGAAGGGGGAGTGAATGAAAGCATCAGAGTGAGAAAAGGGATTGAAGAGGCTGGGGGTTGTGTGTGGGCAGAGGGGGAGAGATTGAATCAAGGATCAAAGGTGCTGCAGGGTGTGAGGGAAGGGATCCCAGGGACTACGAGATGTGAGTGAGATGATCAGAGGGGGGAGGGGAAGTCTGTGAGTGAAGCAATTGGAGGGGGGTGGAGAAAGGATTGGGTGTGGGGAGGGGAGGGGAGGGAGAAAGAGAAGAGCATGAGGAACAAGAACATGTGGCTTTGCTCCCTTCCTTTCACCCCCAAGGAGGCAAAGAGGAGGCCCAGGTTTTTGAATTCCAGGCCCCGCACCCCTGTCCAGGGAGGCTGAGGACGGGGCACACCAGTCTGCTCCCGCCCCCTAAAGCAGACGTGAGCCGGCTGATCCTGGTGTGAAGGGGAGGCCTGTACTTTACTGGCCAGTGAGGGGGAGGAGGAGAGCTGCTGCAGAGGGAGGGGCTTGAGGATTACCGGGGATAAGGGGTTAGACTTAAGGGCTTTAGGACCACTTTGGGAAGAGGAGGGCAAGGACCACTGGGGAATTTATAGGGGGACGGGGGAACAGAGGCTCAGAATCTCAAGGGCAGAGAGGAAGCGAGAGGCCCATTCAATCCGCCTTCTCCTCCTTACCCTCGTGCTCCTGCATTCTCCACCCCCAGCCTCCCAGAGTGTGAGGAAGGCATTGGGGCATGAGAAAGGCATTGGGGCATGAGGAAGGCATTGGGGTATGAGGAAGGCATTGGGGCCTGAGAAAGAGTTCCACCTGGCCCTGGCCCTGGCCCCGCTCACACCTGGCCTCACCCATCTCATTGCCCTCCATGGTTCCATTTCCCTTTTTGTCTACAAATTAAGCTCTGGGTACATCAGTGATGAAAAGTCAATGTAAGCACTGGAATCCCAAAGGTATTATCGGCTGCGTTCATTTATTTCATGTGGCACCCGCGGGCATCAACAAATGTGCAGCGATGGAAAGCATTTTCATAGTACAAATAATACGGGTAAGCAGAATGCATGATTGCAACTTCCACTGTCTAAAAGTTTTAACAGATTTCGTACTCCCTGGACTGTGTGGCTGAATACTGGATTTTTGTTTTCTTTTTATGTCTACATTTTTATATTTCCAGGCTGTTTAAGGCTTCTTCTTCGAGCCCTATCAAGCAAAGCCCGAGCCTGCTGCCATTGATTGGCCAGAGGTCATGACTTCTGTCGCCTGTGATGGGGAAGAAGTGGTCTCGGATCTCGGCATTCTGTGGCCGAAGGACTCCAGGCTGCATTTATCTGGGGCTGTGGGGAAGCTCGTCCCTCTCCGTGGAGCATTTCTGGCTGCCTGAGCTTGCTGAGAAGCGCATGATGGAAGCTGCAGAATAAGCTGCTCGGCATGAATTTGCATGCCGTGCGGCTCATTAATATTCTCATTGCGTTCGTCTGCCTTAACTCTGCATTATTCTTAACGTGGACTAATGCAAAACTGTGCTAAGTCTGCCTCAGGTTTAGAATGCCTTATCGCACTTTATTCCATTGGCCCTTCTGATAGAAAAGGATTAATTGCTCCTCGGGGTTGGAAGGAAGTGCTGGGTAGGCCATGTAGGATTTTCCTGCGAACTGTTAGAATAACTTCCCTACATGTTGTAATGTGGAGTCATCATTGATTTGATTTATATTCTGCTTTTCAGCACTTCAAAGTGAATTACATTCGGGCAGTGTAGGTATTTCCCTTGCCCCAGAGGGCTTACTATAATGGGTCATTCATCAAGCTGTGTCGGGGCTCTAATGCATGTTATATCGCGCGATATACACAATATTTTGCATCTCCCTGCCCAGATACCCTCCCGTCTTACGATGGTCTTTTCTGCATGCGATTTGCTTAGACTTGGGGGAGCAGCCACCGCAGCGTGCACTATTGAAACTTTCTTTTTACTCTTTTGGGGGGGGGGGGGGGTTGGGACTGCCTCAACCGGCAGCCCCAAGATTGAAGCGGGGTTCTGCCCTGACCTCTGCTCAACCTTATCATTTGGCTGTGTTTGTTTTTTTTCGGGGGGGGGGGGGGGAGCCAGCATCCCCTAAAGACGATGGGTGGTCCTGTGAGGTTGGGGGCCGCCATCACGTTAAAGGGCTGCTCGCCGCCTTCTTTTCTGTCGTCGTGTTTGGCTGCGACACCAAAGAACGCGCCATACAGCCGTGAATTGTTTTCGGGGGCAGGGTCCCACTATCGTGGCGATACCCTTCCCACCAGAGTGGTTCCCCTCCTGCAAAAAGCACATCGCAATTTGATGAATCTTGGTGTAAGTTTGTACCTGAGGCACTGGAGGATAAAGTGATTTGCCCAAGGTCACAGGTGGCAGCAGTGGGATTTGAGCCCTGGTTTCCCACCCTTGCTGTTCTAACCATTAAGCTACTACTAAAGAGATGTCCACTCTGTTTGATAGATGTCCTATCATGTTTGATAGGTTTTAGTGGTGTAACAACACCCTGTCTGCTAGTTATATTGTTATGAGTTGAATTGAAAAGATCTGAGGAGTATCCATCTCACCAGAAGGTCTTAGAGAAATATTCCACTGACAAGAATCCCCCAGCATCAATTTTGTGAAACACGTGGAGCTGAGATTACATAAAAATTGCAGCAAGAATGTATTTATCCCGAGACAGTTGCTTTCAAGACCAGCAACATTTCTCCTCTTGCAAATCCTTTTCATTTGTGAAAGGTCAACCCATTGGACTGGCAGAATGTAAGTGTTGCACCGCCGACGGCGTGTTGCACTGACGGCGTGTTGCACTGCTGACGGCGTGATTTGGCCTTTGTACGTCCAGCTGTGGAATTCCACTTTATGCTCCTCTTATGGGATTTGCTGGTGCAGATTTTAAATCATTTGCATAATAAAAATGCTCGATGTTATTTGATTGGTTCAGGTGTCCATCCATTATTGATCAGTGTGCACCATTTTACGTAGTCTTCATTCTTCCATATAAAACAGGACATAAAAGTGAACTTGTGGCCTGACCTTTTATAAGCTGTGGTATTTGCTTACACTGTAATTAAACGAGTACATTCATTGGGGGGTTTTTTCATGGAAACTGTGGACCTTCAGGCTTTATAGCACTGATTTTTCCCATTAACTAGTCACTATATCGTCATTACATTACATGGAACTCAACTTGCTGCACCAGTGCTAGGACACCGCGAGCCTATAGCCAAAGAGTCCACCACTGGGGATATTCGTTCTGTTAGAATCTTGCAGCTTTTGCTTTTTACGCCTTAAGTTTTAGCCTTCATTACTGGCCAAAGTCAATGAAGAATTTACAATTGATGGAAAGTGGGAATGTGGGGAGCGAAGTGAACACTTAGTAAACAGGATTCTTTTTTTTTAATTAATGTTCATATTTTGTATGTGTGCATAAAAATATCCAACTTATATTAAATATATGGTTAACTATCGCAGTGTTTCCCTGCCCAGTCCTGTGGGCAGAAGCAGCCAGTCTGGTTTTCTGGATTGCCACAATGACTACACATGAGATTAGGTACACACCGTACGCAAATATGTCTCAGGCACATTCAGTTATTCCTTATGACCTGTATTGGTTTTCAAGTGTTCTATTGCCTTTTGATCCTAGGCAGGAAAGTCCTAAGGGTGGACCACCCAAGTGACAGTCCTGTGCCACCGGAATGCACCAAGGCAACCTAATTATAGTCTATGACCTCCTCCCTCCTGTTTAAACACATGCAGTTCTCTTCCCACCACAGGGTTTCCTCTCAGTACCATCTCTTAGTTAATAGTCTTTATTTATTTAAAATTTCTCATAATCCGCATACATTGAACATAGCTGTCTAAGCGGACTGCAATAAAATACACACATAACACAAAAACAACATCAAATAAAACTAACAATTATTACAATTCCCCTCTTCTGGGGCTTTTAAGCATAGATGTCAGAAGAACTAGGATGTCCGTTACGCACAGGTCAAAAACAGTTCTCTCCCCAGCCCCATCAATAAGGCATTTGCAACCCTTCTGCTGTCATCAGTGTTTCAGTTCGAAGAATAATCTCGAAAGACTGGAAGCCAGCATGGCCAACATCCTATTATTCATCCACCTGATGCCCTGCCCATGTATTATTGATGGAAAAGAAATGGCAGAGCATTTTATGTTTAAATATTTTTATTATTATTGACATTGCAATGGATAAGAACAAATACACAGGACATAGTAATACATGGTTCTGTGCACACCATGGCAAGAACAAAACAGGTCTCAATCAATTAATTCAGAATAACCAGTGAAACATTTTAAAAGGCCATTAAAAAGAAACCTGCCAATAACCGAGATGATATTCTGCTATAAAACATGGCCATACAACGTGAGAAACTTGATATTATCCTTCGGTTATTTATACATTTCACTGGCAAGAGATATAAGCAAGAGCTCAAATTCTCCTTCATGTTGCTCCCAAATATAACTGGCTTGGCTTTTCCGATTTCATTTTTTATTTATTTTAAAGCACTTCTAGCCTACAGGTCCTAATGGCTTGCTCCCTGCGGGCTGCAGCGGAACACCCCCAGTCTCAGGAAGCGTTATCTGCACTGGGTTTTCAGCTTGGTGTCCCGGCTTTGTGCCACTCTTTCTGCGGAATTTCAGATCAGGCATCAAACCAAACCGGACTTAGGGAGGCCTCTGCTAACAAGGAACCGGCCGGTCAGCAGACTGCTGGCAGTGTGGTATTAACTCTCAGCAACAGGGGGTAAAATGAAATGGCGCTGCCCGAACACAGGAAGGGCTTCACATTGTTTACCGAGTCCACTAGAAATGTAAATGTCAGTGAAAAAAAAGTACCTTTTTGTTGACTAAAAAAAAAAACGTTTACCTGGAGTGAGTGCATCACTGTTGGGGGAAAAAAACAAATTGATTTTCCTGGCCCAAATCAGACGTAATTAAATTGATGTAATTATTTGCTGCAACAAATATTTTTTGACAACGGATCATCAATAGAAGTAGCAAAATGACCTTTACAGCTAAAATAAGATCTTCTGCAGCAACTCTTGTGAGAAAAAGTTAGATGCTTTCCTATTTTTCTTTCTGTGCAGCATAGATTGTTCCACAGTTTTTCACTAACAATTCCCTTTGAAAGCTACAGCAGGCAACTCAAGATCCTCAGCTAGCCGAAGGCTGGAAGAGTAATGGCTCCCAGCTCTTTCCTGCCTTTCTTCTGCAAACACCTGGGCCAGATGAACGATGATTATTCTCTCATGTCGTGCCTATGGAGGAATTATTTAGTATATCTGGCCCATGAATCTTCAATGCCTCTGGCAACCACTGGCTTTTATAAAAGGCATTACCTTCAGTCATTTGGGTGGCTGGACGTCTGGAGCCAAGCTATTTAGAAATGGACTTTTCAGCTAAGACCTAAAGATGATGACTGTGCTTAATTTCCAGGCCTAGACGCATGGAGCAGCCTCATTAAGGCTCTTCTGCAGGCAAAGTGGAGGGTGGCTCCTTCACAGGGCTCTGAAAGAAATCTGTGGAGGGTTGCCTTCGCATTCAACCGCACATCCGGGGTGCACCTTGAAGCTTGGTGTAGCTAAATGAGGTCAGCCGCCCACAAATGTAACCCACTGGAAGAGGAAATGAACGGGGTGCTTTCAGCCAAGCAATTGGCCAACCCCGTTTCTACTTACTTTTACAAATGGAATCCACACTAGCAAATCCTGGGCGGGGGGGGGGGGGGTGAAGATCTTAGTTGATTATAGAGACTGAATTAGCCTCAGTCTCATCCTTAGAAGGAGGTTCCCCCGGGAAGGACAGTCGTAGGAGCTCTCGGTTTAAGGTGCATGATCTTACTACACAGACCTCATGCCTACAGCACCAGGGCCATTTTCAATCAGTCCACCTCACAGCAACCGGGAGGAGTAGCATAGTGGTTAGAGCAGCAGGCTGAAAGCCAGGGTTCAAGCCCCCCTGATGCTCCTTGTGGCTTTAGGCAAGTCACTTCACCTTCCAGCTCCTGGGTGGTGAGGACCTCAGTACAGCAGGTAGAAAATCAATTTAATAGCCTGTGTATCTTCATGGGCCATATGGTCTTTTCCTGCCTTTGTGTTTCTATGTATTGTCAAAGAGAAGTGGCTGCATGACAATTCATTTTGGAAATCCTTTTATCGGCTGCAGTTCGCGCACACGTTCAGTCGTGTAAAGTTAAACCTTCTCTTCTGGGGGGGAGAGCAGCGTGGCTTTTGCATGTGCACGTATGTGCACACTTTTTAAAATCAAAACGTAAGCGCATTAGATGCCATCTCCTCCCCAACTCTGCCCCCACCCTGAATGCCTCTCTTCAGCACAGGTGAAGCCATGCACCCCCCTGAGCCCGAGTCAGTTCCAGAACGGGTTTCGTGTGTACAAATGGCTTTGAAAATGACCCCCCCATGGAGATTAGGACATCACTTGGTGCATTCCCTAGAAGCCAGCCATAGCCTTGGCAGCTGATATTAAGCAGGATCAGAAATACATCATTTGCAGAAAGCACAGTTGTAATTTGTTTTGTTTTGTTTTCCACTGCTAGACCTTTCTTTGCGCCCTGGGCTCGGTCAGAACAGACTTCTGCTGGGCTCAGAGACGACTTTACCGGCCGTTTTTCTATTCCCTCCCAATCTACCTCACTCGCTCGGTCGTCACAGCAGCGTCTGTCCTCGGACACCGGGGATTCCCCTGGAACCCTCCATATCCAGGCATTAACACTGCGTAATGAGCTGGGATTTCCACCACCCCCCCCCCCCCCCCCCTCCCAACCCCTCGGGCTGTGAGCGCTGACTCTGCAGCCTCAACCCCTCCCAGGCTCCTACGGAACCACGGGGCTGGCCCACGTATGCTTTCAAAGCATAAAATACGCCTTTATTCTGTATGTATGTAAAGTGGCAGGCATCAATAAGCCGCCAAACAGAGATAAACTGCATTATAAATAGCCAACATGAAGATGAAGTGTTATATTGTACAATAAAAGTTTCTCAGTTTCATTACCAGACCATTTTTTGTCATTATTTGTTTGCGAACACCTCCCTACCTCCCCTTCCCCCCAAACCCTAACCCATAGCCTACTGATGCCTGCCAGTTTACCTACATACTGATGTGTTATTGAAATATGTTACCTTAAAATTGTAAATAAAAAAATAAAAATATGCCTTTATTCTATGGATTGTGCTTAAAAGAAATTGTATTAAATGTAGTAGGGTTCATGCTTTATGTGCAATGCACTCTACTTCTGCCCGAGGGCTGCTGTCCATTACAGCCGAACGATTGTCGTGCCTCACAGGGAGCAAGGATTTCGGACCTGCGGTTCATCAATATTTTAAGATAAATAAATAAAAAATCACGGCTGCAGCCTCCAGCACAGTTACCATGCAGCGGCAGAACCCACAGAGCCCCCAATCCCATCTCACCCCCAAATATATAAAACCCGAACCGCTTGCAAAACGCTCTTAACAAGACACTCATTTACAAAAAAAATAAATAAATGTTTTCAGATCACCAGCCCGTGCACATTTCGGTGCCAACGATAGATGCCTGGCATGAATCCATCATTTTACTGTTAAATAAAAGATAGCAAGTCCAAACATTAAAAAAAAAACCCCCAAAAAAACCAGCCCACAGTGCAAGTAGTGGAATTTTATTGATCATGTCGACTAGCAGCTTATCACTGCACGGCGGGAATGAGAACACCATGCTGGGGCAGTGCCACTGACAGTCAGCATGATCCAGCACTGCTTCTCTTTTGCCTTGATCTTTTCCCTGATCTATTAGGGCCATCACCAAGTCCCCCGTGGATCCACAGCACTGCTATTACTCATGGCATGGAACATTTTGAAAAAAAAAATGTGCCAGGATCTTTATCTTACTTTGATCTTGACTTGGCTTTCATGTGTCCTGCTGCAGGATGATGTTTTCCTACTGTTAACAGTAATTAATGTAATGGCAGGTTGGGGATAGTTGAGCTGTGTGTGTGTGGGAGGGAAATTCAACAAGGCAGGGGACAAAGGGAGACTTGTTGAGGCTGATGCAGGTTAGAGCCAAGGTGCATCAGTGTTTTTGGATGAAGAGTTGGCCTTCTGTGGTCACATCTACTGTTCTGCATGAGATCAGGACCTACGGTGGACAAGGTCATGCATGGTGCCTTCTTGTACTCATTCCCGATCTACGAAAACTGCTCAGGTATTGCCACTTTGCATTCACTGGAAGCTGTGATGCAACTCTTTCCTTTCCCTAAAAAAGATTCATTCTCCGGCAAAGATAAATCTAGGCAGAGCTCCCTTAATCTATAGTCCAGTTTGTTAGCTGCCCATTCTCATCATGTTGGAATCAGCAGGATATCTAGGAATATGGCCCAGAGGAGCACACAGGGCATGTGTGCCAGAGGGTCACTGAAAGTAACAATCCACGTTTCCAGTCATTAATCACTACAACCTTCACCTGCTTGTTTGTTTTTTTTAATTTTGCAGCATCAGTAACCCTGACAACCAAACTCCAGACAGAATAATTGGAGGGAGGGGGCATAGGCAAGAAAGTACACCCTAATTAAAAAAAAAAAAAACAAAACAAGGCAAAAGGAAAATAATCTTCTCATTTGGATAGCTGCGAATCTGCATCCTTGGTGGCTAGATCTTATCTTCAAGCATTTGTTGGCATAGAAATGTTATTGTTAGTGAAGCATTTACAAATAAAATTTGGGTTGTTTAACAGCAGCTGTCTACTTTAAAGTACAGTATTACTAGTGGCCTTCATTAATGTTTGTGGATTTTCATAGTGTAAGGATGAGATCATTTCCAGCCATTGAAGGTCATCCTGATGTAAGACACGAGGAGGGGGTGAATCTAATCTCCTTATGGATCATTTTCAGTCCCTTTCAGCAAGTCTGAAAGATGCTTGTCCGACCAGAAACATGATAATTTTTGTTAAATTGGACTGATCAGCTTCAACCTTTGTGTGAAGGCTGGCTGACCATAAACCTGCAATTCACCCAGCTATCACAAAATATACAAAGCTTCACCAAAACCACATCATCGAGGCCTTTCCTCCCATATCTTGTGTTAAAAGATGAAAGTGAAAAGTTGCCCTACAAAATCCATGCACACATATGACTTTGATTTCCCTGCTTTGTTTTGTTTTCCCATTGTGGCTGCGTTATAGTGGAACAAGGCAACACAGAATATAACAGTAGGCACACACCACCAGGCCTATATCCATTCCACTCGTCTTCCCTACCCACCACTACACTGTAGATCATTCTACTGAATCTCTGGCTTTATCCCGGCTTCCCTACAATTAGTGGCTCCTCTGTGCTCATTCCATGCTTTCTTAAATTTCAATACCATTTTCGCCTCATCACCTCTGCTGGGAAGGCTGTTTAATGCATGCATAAGCCACAGTTCTGAAGTTAACTTTGTACTGCAGAGTTAGCCATCATTCCTCTGAGCCTACTCTCTGCAGGTAGAAAGGATTAAACTGTCGATAAGTTAAATAACACTTTTGAGTGCTACTCCTGATTGGGTTGGTTCTTCCTGATGGTAGCCTTGTTGATTTTAACCATGTTTACTATAATAAATATATTTCCTGAGGCCTCCCATTTGTCTCATCTGCATGTCTTGACCAGATCATAAGCTCCCCAGAGCTATATGTGTCTGTATGTGCCGGGTATATCCAGTAATGCTATGGAAATGATAAACAGCAATAATAGGAATTTCAGCATATAGACGTTTGTCCTGGATGCTGAAAGGCACCTCAAATGTTTGTCGGTGCAGCACATTCATACTATATCAGCAATAATAATGCTTTTAGCTTTACATATCCTAAGCAGAGGGAGTGCTTAATACTGCGCCAGGTCTTTATCTGGCACACACAGTGACACTCTCTTCCACAGAATAATAATCTCTTTCCTTTACTAAATATCCTGAAATCAGATCGTAGCTACTGCTAGTTGAGTAGATTAAACCAGGGATAGGGATACTGGAAATCTTTCCTAAAAGGTGAATTTCAAAAGGCTTGCACATGCCAAAATCAGGAGATATGTGCGCGTCCACCCAATTTTATAAGGTACCCAGATGCTCGCACAGGTGCCGATGTGCGAATATCTCACATTGGAGGAAAAAGGGGCGTGATGTGGGTGGGGCCTGGGCATTCTGGGGCAGGGCCAAGAGATTTGCAGCAGAATACGTGCCTGGGCGCGCGCCCAGGTCCAGTGCCACATCATTTTACTTCTGCTACGGAGGAAGTGAAAATTAAAAAAAAAATCAAACATTCCAAGCATCTGTAAGGATTTAAAAAGTCTGGGGTAACTGGGGGGAGTGCGTACTAAAGAACCAGGAGGGTTTGGAGGATCTAGCTCTAGAATGGGTAAACTGGTGGATGAACTGGTCAAACTGGTCATGGCCTGGACATGTGCCTGTTATAAAATTCCCTCACTTATGCAGCTCAAAGTTTTACGCTGCTGAACATGCACAAGCTTAAAATTAGTCACACATATAATTATGCCTTGGCTATCTTATAACATACGCTAATATGTGCACACAAGTTATAAAATGGCCATGTATTTGGGTGCACGCCAACACACACGCATGCGTATACCGTATACAAGAAATTCATATAATCCTCATCACTAATGCATACAATTACATTGTCTTTCATAATTAATAACTTCATGGGAGTTATTTTGTAAAGGTTCACAAGAAAATGGGTCTCATAAATCAATTATAAATATGTAAATAAAACACATATATACAAGAAAATGCATATATACGTTACTGCTCAGGACAAAGAGAGGTTAAATGCTGCAGAAACATGGACAAGCAGGTCCAAGATGGCAGATATACAATGCCAGTGCTCCCCTTAAACTCCAACCTTGCTGATGCCTGGGTTTTGCTTAATTTCCACCTACCAGTATTCTTCTCCTATGGTCAAATGCAAGTGTGAGACTCAAATGTATCCCCCTGACCTCAGCCATCTGCGATGGGATTAATAAATTGGTTCTTCCAAGAAGAGAGCCATTCAGCTGTAGCCTTCGGTACAATGGTCTTGGAGGTTCTGGGTGGCTTTGGCACCGTAGTCAGGATCAGACCATGATGTTTCCTTACGCCTGGAAGATTGCATTCTTGATGTGGCTCCACCTGTGGTGCTTGCAAGCGGAGGTCCCCCTGCTCCAATTCATATCGATGACGTCAGTGCCTTAGGGGCAGTTGGGGTAAAGACAGCAAGGCAAGCAGCCAGAGTCTGGAAAGCTTGTGGTATGCACAGAAGACATTGGAGCAAGCAATGGAGGCTCGTGGAAGACCTGAAGGGGATCTGTTGCTGACTGAGTTGACCAGTGAGTTTGGAGTGTCTCAGGCTAGGCTAGAGCTCATTGCTACGGGTAAGTTATTTTCAGGCCTATGTTGGGTTCACCCTAAAATCTCAACTTTTAATCCATACAGGAGGGCTTTGCAGGCATTGGAAAATCTTTGACAGATTAGATTCAAATATCTCAGAACAACTAAACTGATATACTGGATGTTAAGAGCCTGGATAACCTTGAAGGCCAGATGAAGATAAATCAAGGAAATGAACTGATGATGGTTAAAGATAATACATTTACTTAAAATTAAGTGCCTGTAAAGTGGTCAGGTGCCGTAATTTGTGTCTTATCAAATTCCATAGATCTGTCACTGCGGTGGATATCAATCAGTCAATCACTTATTGGCAATTTTTAAAATGTCATCAGTCACTTCCACCATCAGTCTCCATGGTCTTCTATTTGTTTCCTCATAAAAGAGATCCAGAAGGTCAGGTGCCTTCTTTGCAGCTGTGCATGGATAGTTTAGACTTAGCCACCATCCCAAAGGCTTTGGAGACCGGCCTGGCTGCACCTGCCACTCTAATTGCAGATTTAGATGGAGAATGTCTCTTTGGATGGTTCTCTAAGTATAAAGATCCACCTTTTCTTAATTGTAAGATTAGGATGTTCCTAGACATAGCTAAGGCTACACAAAGAGGAAACGGCTTTTGATTGAGGCCTAATGTGCTACAATTGGGTGCTTCTCTAATATTACGTTTCCCGTGTACTTGTACTGTTGCTTATGAAACTGTGAAGTATCTTTTTTTATGAACCACTCCAGCTTATGGCTTTCCTGTGCAGCAGAATCTCCTTCAATGCTTCTTCAGTTCAACCTCTCCATTTACCATCTGCTTCTCCCAAACTGAACCCCATTGGTAGTGTTGAAAGCTGGAACTGCTGCCTAATTTTTCTTTTGCATTATTGTCTATTTTCTTCTGTATTTTTCTTCTGACTTGAATCTCCCTCATTATGGTGAATTAATTGGCCTAGGACAATCTGTTATTTTTCTGCTTTTTTTTCAGGAATATTATTAATGTGTTGCATTATCCTTTTCCCTGCGCTTTTTTTCCCCTTACAAGTGTGTTACTTACTTGTTGTATTGCATGAAAAAATAAAAATACTGCAGTATGAAGCAAAGGATTATTTTAATATCTTTCCTCTATCATTGTGATTTCTGTCTTATTAACGGAATGTGTTACTAACAGCGCTTGGGTGCATTTGTTTCCAAGTCTGATGCAATCTTATGTAAATAACCATATGTGAGTAATCTAAATTTCATGTAATCTTCACTGAGAACCTACATCAGGCCTCAGCTGTAAATGTCTTTTTTTTTAATGAGGGGATTAATCCTCTTGTTATGGCCAATGCTACAAACAAACTGTTACAGGCAGGCACATAGCACATGGTCCTACTCTAATCATCTCCCCAGTAGAAACGGGTGGCAGGGAGGTTAAGTTCTGCCTCCACCACCACCACCACCACCACCCCCCCATTAAACAGGCTCAGTATCACTGAACCACCGCTATTTAGCTCTCATGACAGTGGCATGCTGCTAGAGGCAGAATATTTGGTGGCTTCAGTGCTCCAGCGATGAGCGAGAGGGTTCATCAGCCAACTCTTGCTTCCAGACCACTAATGCTGATGCACTGTGCTGATACACTCGCGATCAAAGTGCGAACCAGGATAGGGTCCCCAATGAAGGTGCGATGCTGCCAGAATTAATGCAAAAATAGACATTTATGCAATTATGAGCATTCGTCAAAATGATTTATTTTTCATTTATGCATATATATGTACATATAATTTGATAAAGCAAAACAAAATGGCACTGTATATACTCTATGTTAACATGTGATGTGTTTTCAACATTTGGGGTACCGTTATTGAACTCGTGAAACTAGCTAAAAATAACAACAGGAAACTTTTTTCATTCATTAGACATTTGTTGAAATATATTTACTAAATGCAAGAGCAGACATCAGGCATGCAGTGGGTTATTGAAAGGCATGAAACAATGAAACATCTTGAGAAAAGCTTATTTTAAAGGAATTCTGTTGCAAACTCTCTCTATCTCACTCTCTACGGACTATCTGTTTGGATTCTGTCAAAAATAACACTTTCTCTATACAGTTTTATCTAAATCTGTTTAGCCCTCAGTTGTTTTTAAATGTCTGCAATGCTTATATTGCTGTTTTGCAGGATTACATTTTGAATGCACTTACTACTATATCTATATCCCTGACAATGTAGTTTAAATACAACATTAAAAAACAATGATGGCCTAGAATCATTCCAAGTGGTCTCACCCCTGCTCAGCCAGACATCACCCGCTTCTGATCCTTCCCAACAAAACCATATTAAACCCTCTCCTACATCTGACACCCTCCCCTCCGACTTTGCAAAAATTATCAGGGCAAGGTAAAGTCTTTAGGGTCAGGAGCAATGCTCGCTGTCAAAATTCAAAATGGTGTCTACTGAGCCACAGCTCTTTTTTGCCCTTCACATTTATTTATTTATTTATTTATGGTTTCAATGTTTTAATCACCCTCCCAATTAAGTGGCTCAGTATAATGTACAGTATCACAAATAATCATCATAAAATAAAAATTACAGCATTAAAAAGAACAGCATAGCAATACCTTACAATATATTCCTCAAACTCAGTACCAATCCTGAAACAAACACAAGCTACAAATTAGCTTTATTATTCTAACTTTGGGACTTCAGTCCCTCTGAAACTGCCCTGAAAGAGTCTGGTCTTTTCTGCTCTTCTAAAACCTAAGTAGTCCACATGAGGAAACCAATTAGGAGCAAATCACCAGGGCCTGATAGCATTCACCCTAGAGGGAACTCAAATTTGAAATTGCAGACATGCTACTGGTAATTTCCAATCTATCATTAAAATCTGCCATTGTGCCTGAGTACTGGTGAGTAGCTAATGCAATGCCAATTTTTAAAAAGGGCTCCAGGGATGATCCAAAAGACTACAGACCAGTGAACCTGACATTAGTTCTGGGTAAAAGTGGAAGCTAGTGTTAAGAACAAAATTACTAGGCACATAAAGTGTATAGAAAGAGTGATCCAGTGGTTAAAACAAGGGGCTGAGAGCCAGGGAGACAAAATGACATTTCTCTCATTCACTGTCCTTGTGACACTGAGCAAGTCACTTACTCCCATGGTCTCAGGAACCCACCAGGATTGTTAGCTGGGGCAGGGACTAATCGTACCTGAATACTTGTTTGGGTGTGCAGGTTGCAAATTTCGTTTTCTCTGGAGGGAGGTTTCAATTGAATTTCATTTCATTGGGATTTTTTGTTGCTGTTTCATTCTTTTCAGTTCAGGAAATAGCATGCACGGAATAGTGCAGCCTATTTGGAAACAGTGCACAGTATTTGCTGAAATGAAAAAAGCTGAACATTTCTGGGGGGGGGGGGGGTTTTGGAGGGCACCTGGAGATTTGTTTCATTTAAACCGAACTAAACCGAAAATGGACTCTTTTGGTTTGGATTCCTTGTTTGTTTCAAATGAAAACACCCTCCTAATATTTGGAGGAGTAGCATAGTGGTTAGTGCAGTAAGCTACAAACCACGGTTCACATCCCACTGTTGCTCCTTGTGATCGTGAGCAAGTCACTTTGCCTTGGGTACAAAATTAGATTGCAAGCCCTATAGTACCTGAATGTAATCTGCTTTGAAGTGCCCAAATGTGGAATATAAAATAAATGATTGTGCAGTGGAACATACAGCAATACATTAATTTCACCCCCTTCATATGAACAAAGGACAACTTTGTTTCCTGAATACTGATTTTTATGTTAGAAAAAAAAAGGAAAAGAAAAAAGAAAGTCTTGCAAAACATTAGGATAATATTGGAGAAATGGTTTTGTATTTTATCTTGTGAGCTTAGTCTAGAAGTTCTAATGACCTGTGCTTATTCCCCATTCTCTTCCTGTTTCCACATTGCAACTTGCATTTCATAATATTTCATTCTTTTCCGGTCTTTCTGCAGCCCGTTCCCTCATAGAGCAGCTAGAAGTCAACATGGGGATTTGCATCCACAATAGTGCCATGTGCACGAGAACTGCGTATGGATGAGGGAAAGAGAGATGTGAACGTGAGACAATACTGCATGGTGTATCATATTCCTTTCCCTGCATTTCTCCCTGGTTTCTGGTTGCTCTTGCATAAATCTGCAACTATTACTAAGATTCTGGCAAGAGAATTCAATGTTGACTCCAGCGCACAGTTCGAGAGATATTCATCTTCCCACCCCCAAGGCAAGTTGCTTTCTCATCACAGAGAACAGATTGAGATTGGGGTCTAACGGTGACAGATTCTGAGCCGAGAGGGATACGAAGTTAAAACCCTGCTCCCCTCCGCCTTCCCCTGTTAGAGGAGGGGAGAGACACTGGTGCTCAGCCTTAGGGAGGGCCAGCGGGGCGAGGAACTGTAAGAACAGTGGCCCTTGTGCAGAGATCTCCCTCCTCCCCAGCCCGGCACATTCTGCTTCTTGCTCTGTGCCCTTCAAGTGATTTGACTTTCCCTTTTCACCTGGGCTAGTGGAAGCCTTTACAGCTGGGACCCCTTTTCATGGGAGCCAGGAACTCTCTTCGTCCCATTCCAGCTGACTCAGAAATCTGGTGGGAGAAGGGGGCAAGGGGATCCCAAAAGACCGGGCATGCTGCTGATTGCACACAACTGCCTTCTTACCCTTCCATTGACTCAGAAAAGGCTTAGAACGCTGCCAGGGTGGGGACATGAATGTATTTGGCACATGCCCTAGCATCCAGTCTGAGGCAATATTTCTGCACTATCCACCTCGGGGAGGCTTTAAATCAGGCAGACATTCTGGGCCTGAATCACTCTGGCTGTTTTTGACCCATGCAATACTTTTGAGAAGAAAAGCTTATAGCCAGTCAGTTTCTTGTGAGTGAGTGACCTGATACCGTGAGGGATACAGAGGTTTTATAGTCTGCATATTGTTATTTATTTATTTATCGAGTTTTATATACCGTCGTTCGGTTTCGCCATCACAATGGTTTACAAAGTATCGATTCTCAGTAATTAAACATTATCGACAATTATTAGGGTCTTTCACTCTTTTGAGCACACATGTATGATAGCAAGAACCAAAATGATATTTCCACCCCAAAAAAACCCAACAAAAAGCAGAAATTGATGTGTTATTTGGGCAGTGACGCAGACTTTATGATACGAGGGAGCGTGCGTTTTCCGTTGCCGCTGCAACTCTCTGGAACTCTTTACCTCAATGACTGCGGCAGACTGAATGTCATAAGACTTTTAAAGCATGGCTAAAGTATTCTTTTTTTTTCCACCGCCAATTTTGTAGGCTGGTCTCTGTGAACTGGACCTGTATATTGGGTTTCCAGACTGTGAACGTGTGCTTCAAATTTTTATTTATTTCCATCTATCAGGCTGAAGGACTTGTCTTATCTGTTTTCGTTGTATGTTTTAATATTGAGTTATGTATGTTAATACTGTGCGCTGCCTAGGGCCTTTGGGCAAGGCGGCATATAAATAAATAAATAGGCAATCACTGACGTGCCTGCCATTTCCCAGCGCTCACCAGCCACCTATTGTAATGCCCTAATCTTCAGGAAATTCACTGGAGATCTCAAAATGTTTTCAAGTTCCGTAAATTCGATTACTTTTTGCAGGAGTGTCTCTGCTCTGCAGCAAGCCCAGACTTTACCAGCATGCTGATTAGTTTGAAAGGATGTGCCCTCTACACAGGTTACTTACCGCCATTCATTTTCAAATGTGAGACAGGCTTTCTTAACTTGCTTAAAATACATTATATTAGACGCTGTGTGTAGGCTGTAACACAGAAAATAAGGGAGATGACAACTGCCTTCATCTAAAGGTGAAGCCTGTTTTTAGTATTGTATCATGGATGTTTTATATTTTGGGGCAGATTTTTAAACTTATGCACAGGGGTACATTTGTGCGCGCTACCTGGCGCGCACAAATGTACGCCCGATTTTATAACATGCGCGCGCTGCTGGAGTGCTTCCTTCCCCCCTACCAGTCAGGAATATGCTGACATCATCTAACTGTGCTGTTTTGAGTCTACTTAACAGCTGTGCCTACGAAGAACAGTCACCAGCATGCTGCCAAAGGGGTGCACCCCTAGACAAAGATTTCTTTATATGAGGAGGACCGGGTGATTATCTATTTGGTAATTCCAATGAGGAAGACGAGGAAGGGTTAGTTGCTAACTTCTTCTCCTTGCTGCACTTTGGTCTGTGTTCCCATGGATCAACGTGTTCAGCGTTCTGTTGATTCAGCCCTCAATGACTCTAGTGTGGTGGTCTCTCACACTGGGGCCTCCTTAAGTCCAAGATGCCAGCTTGCCACCTCTTCAGCCAGCAGCTCAAATCTTCAATGAGGCTTCAATGTTCAACAATGCTCCATATTCTGTTGGCGTTGGCTTCATGTCAAGAGAGGGTGAGTTGGGTAGGGCTAAGGCCCTAGAAGATCGATTGGTGAGGCATGGTGATACTCCCCCCGAAAAGGATGATACCTTTGTTGATGGGAGGAGGGGCAGTATGCTTAATGATGCTGTACCTAAAGATATCCTAGTTTCTGGGTCCATCTTCCTAAGTTTGTGAAGGTGCCTATTCCATCTGCTATCTCTCTTCCTATTAAGGGACTTGGGGACCTTCAGGAACTTGGAAACGTATACCTCAAGGATGTGAGACTTGGTTACAAGAATGGAAAAGACTTTGGCCCTCTCTGTTTTTCAATTGTTTAAATTTACTGGAGACCCTACACATTATTTGCATTATACTGGCATGTAGCACACAAATTTGAACTCAACTCTCAAAAAGTTGCAGAAAAGAAAGCAGTCCATATTCAAAAGCATTTAGTTGGCTAGCTCAGAAGTTAGCTGGCTAAATTAATATTTGAGTACCTATCCGGCTAATGAGATAGCTGACTACAATTTGAATTTAGTCAGCTAAGTTAGGGATGCTCTGGGGGCGTAACTGGGAGGGAGTTGAGTTAACCAGCTAAATCTGGTCGAGCCAAAGACCTGTCCTAAAGTTAGCCAGCTATATTTCATAGTGCTGCTGCACTATTGAATATACCTCCAAAGTTAACTTTGCTATCCGAACTGTGTCTGAATATGGACCTCAGAATCTTTGCAAACACAGCCTTTCAAAAATTAGAGGGAACACTGAGCATGTGTCATGACTATCTGGACTTGAGAGCTCAGCATTAAGTATAAGTGCACATGTAGTATCATTACAAGTGTCTGATGGTAATTATATTAAAGACAGCCTAGTTTTTCGTAATCAGTTGGAAATGTCGGAAAATAATAAACAGGGAAGGAGGAATTTACGTTTTTTGAATTTCCCTATGTCTAGACTGATGTCTGCTCAGGAGATATTTAAAAAAATATGCTAGACGTTTTGGGTATAATCAGAGAAGAAGTTGCCTGTTTGTTCTATGATTTTGTATGTCCCTAAGGGTAAGAAAGTTTTGGGAGAGGATGAGGGTGGGGTGGATGTTTTGCCACCAAATAAGCCTGATTTCTCAGCCTTTTTAGAGGCTTTTTTAGATTATAGACCAGTTAGAGCCACCCTCTTGTATGTTTTTGCTTTTTGTGTGAGTGCTGAGCAAGACAAGGATTTAGTGCTCCAGAAATACTTCAAAAATTAAGATTTTCTTTTTTGTGATCAGCAAATACAAGTATTTCCTGATCCTTCCCATGCTACCCAAGCTCGTTGGAAACAGTTTCATTTCTTTTGTTAACTTTTTATTCAACAAAGTTGGAATACAAGCAAGGCCACAATATCAAACAAGGAAAAAAAACCAGAACTGCAATGTGAGGGAGAGACCCGATCGAAAGCCCCGCCCCCCGACATCACCAGGGGCAGCTCCAACCATTTAAAGGCACCCTGCCACCGGCACCCTCGAACTGGCAGCCCACCCACCACCTTTGGGCGCCCTGCAGCACTTCTCCATCGCCATGGGAACAGAAGAGAAGAAAGAAATATCACCTGAAACTGAAAAAGGAAAAAAAAACAGAACTGCAATGTGAAGTAAAGATAATAATATGACCCCAAACTCCGGCACTGCCTGACAAATCATATCACAAAACGGTTTATGATGCAACAGGGAAGTATTAAGACGCCAACTTTTGCCCTGTGAGGATTGCAAACCCAATTGGATCAGCAACCAAAGCAGGTTGTGATCAGAAAGGGTTCGAGGCAAAATATCTGCCAGGCCCATCTTGCTCACCAACGCTCAAGAGCAGAGAAAAATATCTATGTGACTATATGGCTAGAACCGAAGGGAATAATAAGTGAAATCCTTACCAGATGGGTTTTGCTCCCTCCAAATATCCTGTAACTCCAAGCATGTCATCATATCCTTCAAGGTATCTGCCAACCCACCCATCTGTTCACCCAAAGATCTATGCAATCCAGGACCTATACAGACATTCCAGTCTCCACCAATTATAACAGGGTAGATCGAAAAGGCCTTGACCACCTTCCCCAAAATAGCATAAAACTCTTGCTGTCGCACGTTTGGTCCATAGACATTAGCTAACACAAAATGTTCCCCTTGCAAAGAACATTCCATTAATACATACCTGCCCTCCCCATCTGATTGTACCTTATGCACCCCCAGCGGGACAGAGCGATGTATGAGGATATAGACACCTCTACTCTTGGAATTAAATGAAGCATACTCTACACGTCCCACCCAGTCCCGAACTAATTTAGCATGTTCCACGTCAGTCATATGTGTTTCTTGAAGAAGCGTGACATGGGCCCCCTTTTTTTTTTTCAAATAATCCAATATACACCTTCTTTTGATCGGTGATCCAGTTCCCCAAACATTTAAAGAGATTATGTTAAGAGGGAAAATAGCCATAATCACGAAGCCAAGATAAAATACCACTCCCCAGCCACAGAAAGAGAGAGCTAAGCCTTGATTCCAACAGTTTTGATGCCCAACCCCCCCAAGAAACCTCAACACCCCCCAAGAAACCTTCCCCCTCCTCCCTCCTTCACCCTGCAACTAAACCCAACTTATACAGACCCCGCATCCAAGCACCCAAACAAGGACACTCCGAGGATGACCCATCCCAACAAACAAAGCCCTCCAACCAACACCCCCCCCCCCCGCAGATGAGAACCAGAACAAATGGGGGACAACCCAAGACCTGCCCTGTTCGCTCCAGATCAACCCCAATACCCACCTCCCTACAATCATCCCACCTCTCCTCAAATCTTGCACAGCAACTCTTTAAAAGTCCAAAAGTCCTGCAAGCTGTGACTGACAGAAGGGGAAAACTTAGATGGGCTTTGCAGTCCTTCTCTGGTTTTTATCCCTGTGTAGTCAGAAGCTACTATCATTGGCAGCCATTTGTGAATTGAGTGCTGGATGCATGCAATGGCCTTTCCATACAGATGGGAATAAAAAAAAAACACAACAGAAGTCAAGAAGGCATTGTGACAAACGGCTTGGTGCCATCACGCACCAGGCTCCACATTCCTGCAGAGCTGCATATACACGGTACCCATGCTTCTGTGCACCCGCACTGCTTGCTTAGGGCCCATCAACGGCCTCCCCCAACCGGGGGCTTCCCTGTCTCCTCAAATGGTCGTGGGACAGAGCCAGAGCTGCCCAGATCCAGCCCCCAATTCGGAACCAGTCCGTAAATGTACAGCCGAGTGGGGAAAATTGGTAATCTGTATTAACCATGGGTATAATTTCTGCATGTGGGTAACCTGCACAAAGTGGAAGTTATTATCCTTAACAGGAGGCATGGGATAACCTGCACGAAGCGGCATCTACCACCCTTAACAGATAGCATGGGGGTGATCACCATAAGACATTTCTGGGTAGACTGGGTGAACAATGGTCTTTATCTACCATCATTTACCAAGCTTATTATGTTACCGCCCACAACATGGGTGATAGCCATGTGGATAAGCGCCACCGCATAGGCTCCTCATGTTGCTGCTCACACTGCTTGCTTGCAGAGAGCTGCTGCCCTCGAGTGGCTGGCCACCTGAAGGGAAGCTTGCTCTGTGCCCTCGCTCACCGGGAAATGAAACACCCTTAGTACTGCTGAATGCTCAACACTGCTAGATCAGTTCAAACTTTAATAGAGGCCTGTATGCCTCCAAGCCACAGGCAGCTGGTATTTTTATTTTTTTTTTACATAATACTGCACCCCAGGAGCACACAACAGGGGAGCAGCCCATGCCCACAGACTGGGCCCCTTGTGAGCGATCCCACATAGCATAAGAACATAAGAAATTGCCATGCTGGGTCAGACCAAGGGTCCATCAAGCCCAGCATCCTGTTTCCAACAGAGGCCAAAACCAGGCCACAAGAACCTGGCAATTACCCAAACACTAATAAGCTCCCATGCTACTGATGCAATTTATGGCAGTGGCTATTCCCTAACTAAACTTGATTAATAGCCATTAATGGACTTCTCCTCCAAGAACTTATCCAAACCTTTTTTGAACCCAGCTACACTAACTGCACTAACCACATCCTCTGGCAACAAATTCCAGAGCTTTATTGTGCGTTGAGTGAAAAAGAATTTTCTCTGATTAGTCTTAAATGTGCTACTTGCTAACTTCATGGAATGCCCCCTAGTCCTTCTATTATTTGAAAGTGTAAATAACCGATTCACATCTACTCGTTCAAGACCTCTCATGATCTTAAAGACCTCTATCATATCCCCCCTCAGCCATCTCTTCTCCAAGCTGAACAGCCCTAATCTCTTCAGCCTTTCCTCATAGGGAATAGCATATAGCTATTAGCTTAATCTAGAAAGGCACACAAAATAAATTAATAAAACACACTTAAAATATTTCTTTTTAAAGCTACTCGTTTGAGCTGAGTGTGGCTTGAAACCCATCTCCTCCTGGAACACATTTCACAGCCTTAGACATGTTGTGTACCACTGAACTGCTTATACAAAGTCCTTCACTTTATCAAATCATCTTAATCAGAGCACGGTTCAAGACAACCTAGGAACGCAGGCTGAGATTCCCTCTTTATCCCTGCCCATCCTCTCCTTGCTTTACGATTGAAAAGCAGATCTGTAATGATCGTACCTGGGAACCTTTACATAGAAACATAGAAATGACAGCAGAAGAAGACCAAATCGCCCATCCAGTCTGTCCAGCAAGCTTTCGTACTTATTTTTCTCATACTTATCTGTTACTCTGACCGCTGAGGTCAGGGCCCTTTTGGGTAACTTTTTGGTTCTATTTCACTTCCACCCCCGCCACTGATGCAGAGAGCAGTGCCGGAGCTGCATCAATGTGAAGTATCAAGCCTAAATGGCCAGGAGTAGCAACCGCCGCAATAAGCAAGCTACTCCCACGCTTATTTGATTTTCCAGCCTGTGCGATTTAGCGCTTGTTGGTTATTTGAATATAAATCCTCTTTTCTTCGTTCCCCCCTGCCATTGAAGCAGAGAGCTGCTTGGATATGCAATGAAAGTGAAGCATCAGGCTAATTTGGTTTGGGTAGGAGGGGTGCTGGCTACCCCCACGCTTATTTGATTTTCCAGCCAGTGCGATTTAGCGCTTGTTGGTTGTTTGAATATAAATCCTCTTTTCTTCGTTCCCCCCTGCCATTGAAGCAGAGAGCTGCTTGGATATGCAATGAAAGTGAAGCATCAGGCTAATTTGGTTTGGGTAGGAGGGGTGCTGGCTACTTCCACGCTTATTTGTGAATGCAGATCTTTTTCCCACATTTCCTCTTGCCGTTGAAGCATAGAGCAATGTTGGAGTCGCATTAACCTTGTGAATGTTTATTGAATAAGGGTGGTAGCCATCATTCCCACAAGCCACCCCCATGCCTCTTCTCTTCGTTTCACTTCTGCTCACCCTGAGATTTCTCAAGCTTAGTGGGGAGGGGGGGGGGAGGGACACTTTCTCTCTTCCCTCCCCCAAACAGGCATTCTTTTCCAGGGGCCCCTGCAATCCTCCTGCACAGGGCTGGGCAAGGGTCTGTAGCACCCTAGGCACCCCCCTCCCAAAACTCCCTGAGTTGATAGTGCTCTCTCTCACCTATTCCTGGGCAGGGCACATCCCATGTTCTTTTCTTTTATTGTCCTGTTTATACCAACCCCCCCTCACTCCGCCCTCCAAGCCATAAAAGTAGCTCATGTTCTTTGTGGAAGAGCCGAAAAGATCCCTAAACCTCACTGTTGTTTTTCACAAGGCAGCCTGAAGCTGCCCCTTTAAGTACCAGCTCTCTTTCTTTTTTCTTTCTTTTTTTTTTTAAGAAATAGGAACAGCAAGCAAACAAAAATGTTCTGACTGGGGAGCCAGGTCCTCCGGGAAGCTCAGCGCAAGGATTCAAACGCCTTTCTTGGTGCACCAGAGCTGCATAAAACAAACCGCTCTTCTTTTATTTCTTTTCTTTTCTTTTTTTGTTGTTGTTGTTGTTTGAGTCATCTCGCCTGCCTGCTGACAAATACATCAGTCACTGCTCCGCTCCCGGGCTCCTCACGCACACCGAGGGAGCCCCAGAACCCAGAAAACATGCAGCAGAAGGAGCTGAGCCCGGCTGTGCTCCCCTGAACCTCTTTAGCTCCCCCCCGGCTAGCTATCCGCTGACAGGATATCCCAGGCGGCTAAAAGATCTGCAGTGCACCAGGGCCCCAGGTGAAGCCAAGGAGAGCCGCAGCTTAGCTGGCCTCCCAGTCAGCTAGAGACCCCCCATGAGAAGAGGCTTAAAGTGAACTCCCCGGAGGCAGAGCACCTCCTCTCCCCCTAATCTGGGATGGGGGCCAGCCCCAGTTTCTATAGTTCATTCAGATTGTTTTCTCTCAGGCCGATACAGCACGGTGCGCCCGCTCTCCCGCGTGGTTTACTGTCAGGTCGATACTCTAAGGCCGCGGTAGAAAGAGTGCGGCAGTGCCTGGCGCACCCTCGTTCCCCGCACGCACAGTTCTCTTCACCTAGCGCTCGATACTCTCTTCTAATTGCATGCAAATGCATGCCGCGGCTGCGAAGTCTTAGGCAAGCGTTAGGCCCGCGCAACCCATTTTACTGTATAGAGCGCCTATACAGTATCCTGGGTGCGCGGGCCTAACGCTTCACGGCCGCGCTGGTATCTGTCATTTCAAATGTCATTTGAAATGGCAGATACCAGGAAGTGGACAGTTATGTTCCCCGATGCTCGGCAAACTATCCCCCAGCCCCCGCTCACCTGCCCTGGCCCCGTCCGGTCTCGGGTGCAGCCCGAGACCGGACGCTGTTTCTAGCCTGAGCCGGATCAAAACTCGGGGACTTCAAAGGATAAAAAAGGACGCTGTTGAAAATACGCCCAGTTCTCCTGAGCTCAGTTTCTTTTCTTTTTTCAGGACAAATTGATCCAGTCCTGGGTTTCCCCCACCGTTGCATGCTGGGTCTTGTAGTTCCAGCTTTTCTTAGGAAAATCAAGACTAGATAAACCCTGTCTTGAAAAGAAAATGTAACTAGTGGGCACCCCAACCTGTGTTTGGTGCCAAAATTAAAATGCTCACATGGTTTATTACTTCCTTTCCTTTCACCCTTACGTACGCTCCAGGGTGATGTACTAGGGTTGAATGTTGGGTCTCTACCTAATTTTAATTTTTAAATCTTTTTAAATCCATTTTAATTTTTTTTTTTATCAAGTTTGCATAATTATTTATTTATTTATTTTAATTTTTTATATACCGGCATTCGCGATGGGAGTCGCATCATGTCGGTTTACAATTAACAGGGTGTGACAAGAGGAGAAAAACTTAGAACATTAACATGTGAAAATTGCACTTTTTACTACAGTTGAATACAGACCTGGATTTAGGCAACTCTCTAGGACGCCAAATTTTGAAGGCACCAAATATCCAGGTTGAAGAGGCACCTTAGGACCATGTGCTGATGCCATGCACACACACACACACACACTCTCTCTCTCTTTATCTTTCTCTCTCAACCCTCCCTCACACACATACCCCCCCTACATATGCAGTCTCCCACACACACACACATACACTATCTCTTTCTCTCTCTTAACCCTCCCTCACACGCTCACACACACACGCACACTATCACACACTCTCTCTCTTTCTCTCTCTCTCAACTCTCGTTCCCCTCTTTAAATCCAGCCCTGGTTTCTTTGCATCCAGCATGTTTTGCGGAGGTTTTTTTGTTGTTAAATTGGTCATATTTTAATAAATGTAATTGCTGATTTTACACTTGGTGCACTGTGCAACCACTGACTTTTAAATATTTTTCCCCAGTTATTTCATGCAATATGTCCTGGTTGCTGCTGTGATTTTGGACCTCAACTTACTTCTTCTGCTCCTGGGCTTCGCCAGTGATACAGAAACTAGGATAACTGGCAGACCAGTACATAAAAGGGACTGTTACGTAGTACCCAGATAAATCCAAGCTAATAAGTCCCTTGCTTTCCAATATATCATGAACGTAAAAGGATAATGAATGCTAGCTGTGCTTTCCAGCCTGCGGTTTCAGTAACTGTGCAGACAATATAAATTGATAGCAAACATTCTCCTCCGGCATCCTGTGGATAAAACATCCCACATAACCCACAGAGCCCAGGAAATACTGATTCCTCAAATCCCATTAATAGGACCTGCAGCACAGGTCTTTTCTGTCCTCTGTACTGAAATAATTTCTTTTTATTTGGAAGCAGAGCTTTGGTTACTTGGTTTAATTATAGTCATTTGCTGCAAATACAGTTTGTCTTGGTAATTGTTTTATGTTTTTTTGCTAGATAACATCTCCTGCATTGATTGTGCTACAGGAGGGAACATTCAATGTTTGTGTACATCAGTTGTGTTAATGCCATCAGGCTTAGGGAAAAGCATTGCTCATTTGAACATTATGCTAAAAAAAAAAAAAACAACACACCACAGAATTAAAAGACCTGTTGAGCAAGAGTAAAAGAGGATATTGTTTAACTCACATCTTTGTTTTTTGAGGGTTTTTTTTACTCATCAGGGCTGGGTTTTGGTTCTATGAGCCTTCATTGCCACTATCCGGGGAAGTGGAGGTTTTTCACCATTTTATAAACCCCCTTCACCTCCGCACATTCCTGGTGTGGCCACTGCAGTGACAGTTCTTCGGACAGGATCTATGCACATGGTGTCACCCTTGAGTGATGACCACAATTCCCACCTTGCCAGGGGCTGTGAGCAGTCTCTCCATGGCAACTCCAGCTCAGGCCGGCCCGGGGAGTGGAGTGGAAGACCCGACTTGGAGATTCAACTGGGAACCTTCTGCATGGCAGTAACAGCCCTGCCAGTGAGCCACAGGGCCAATCAAACCTATATGTGTGTGACCTCATATATTTTATTTATTTATTTTCATAATTTACCTCCCGCTCTATCCACAGTTCTAGGCAGATAACATAGATACATGCATAATTAATTTATACAAATAATAGTACAAACTGTAAATAATAAAATTAAAGCAAGCAAACATTTTAAACAATAAACATATTAAACAGCAAATAATAATAGAAACATAATAAACTTAAGAACATAAGAAATTGCCATGCTGGGTCAGACCAAGGGTCCATCAAGCCCAGCATCCTGTTTCCAACAGAGGCCAAAACCAGGCCACAAAAACCTGGCAACTACCCAACTTGTTTAAAAAATGCTAAGAGAACTAAAATCTAAAGTAAAAATTACATATCTACATTAAAAGCTTGCTTATATCAGTTTGATTTATATTGACTAAAGGAAACTGCTAAGTCACTTATGAAGAAAGATTACGCTGGCTTAGGGTTCTTCAGCTTGGAAAAGAGACGGCTGAGAGGGGACAAGACAGAAGTTTAGAAAATCATGAGTGGGGTGGGACGGGTAAATAAAGGACGGTTATTTACCCTTTCAAATAATATTAAAACAAGGAGTCACTTTATGAAAATAACAACCAGCAGATTTAAAACAAATGGTATAAAAGTGCTTTTTCACTCAGCGCACTGTCAAGCTATGGAATCTGTTGCCAGCGGACATGGTCAAGGTGATGAGCATAGCGGGGTTGAAAAGAGGTTTGGAGAAGGTCCTGCAGGAAAAGTCCATAGCACATTATTAGCCAGGTAGACTAAAGAAAGCTATTGCTATCTCTGAGAGTGAGTAGCAGTTTTAAATCTACTTTATGGGATCTGCCAGGTACTTGTGACCTGTTGGACAGGATGCTGGGCAGGATGGACCTTGATCTGACCCAGCATGGCAATTCTTATGTACTTGTGATGTACAAACCTGGTATGAATAACCATCATACCTTCCCAATTTCCAATATTTTACTGGGATCTAGAATAAATTGTTCACATGCACTCTGCTGAGGGTAACCTGCATGAAGCAGCTGTTACTACCCTTAAAAATAAATTGCTATACATTAAGGGAAACCCCCGGGCTGGGGAGGGAGGGGAGAGGAAGTTATAGGGGAACGAAAATAAGCACTGACTCTGATTCAGAGTATGTATATTGTTCATTTATTTGACTAATGTATAACACTTAATACATGGTATGGTTGTATTATTATGATCGTTTGTTAATAAACAATAAATTACAAAAAAATAAATAAATTGCTGGGCAGACTGGATGGATCACTTGGGTCTTTTTCTACCGACGTTTGCTAGGTTACTACGTTACTATATAAAGGAGTTGAGAACCCATTTCATGCATTTGTACCTCCATCCTGAGTGATGCTCCAAAAAATCCTTTAGTAGTCAGCACTGCCATAGGGAGGATCTGGGTTGAGTTCCCAGGTCCAGTCTTCGGCTCCCCAGGCTGGCCAGGGCTGGGGAATGCAGTGCAAAGGCATTGAGACTGCATTCACAGCTCCCGAGGGAAGGATGTCCCAGTCATTGCGCAACAATGACACCAAGTGGTCAGATTTAGGGCCCCAATTTATATCAGAGATCTGGAGGATGCATGGCCCCCAGCTGAGGACTAGGCTGAGTTGGGAAAGGTATATATAAATAGGGGGAAAAAATCCCCAGGTACTTGCACATGAAAACTCAGAGATCCCAGCCCCGGTTCTGATTGAGCTGGAAACCCAAAGGAGTGGAAGGAAATCACTGGCTCCCATAAAACATATTCTTCAGCCAGCTTCTGAAATCCTTTGCACTAAAGTGCCATGGCCAGTAGAACCGGCTGGCCTCCATTCAGGCCCATGTTAAGTTGCATGTAGACGTAATGAGATGTTTCCTATCGAGTTGATCAATGCCAACTAATTCAGTCTCAGCAGGGACTCTTCCATGCTCCCTCACTGCAGAGGGCCTGACTTTTCTTATAGGGCAGGAGAGGGAAAGTGCAACACAATGGATTCGCAAAATGGGTGCCAGTTTGCAACTGGCATCATGCTTTGGCACAGTTTGGAAGATCCTGACTAATAGTACTACAGTAATGCAGATTTGTCTCAATACAGTTCTTCTAGCACCTGGTTCTTCTAGCACCTGGTGGCCTGGTTTGGCCTCTGTTGGAAACAGGGTGCTGGGCTTGATGGACCATTGGTCTGACCCAACATGGCAATTTCTTATGTTCTTATGTTCTCTTTTTTTGGTCTGCCAATTATAGGAATTTCATTTATTTCTAACTGAAGTGAAGCATATTTCTTCAGCAAAGAATCCTTGATTTTAATAAAGAAATATAATGGATTAGAGTCCTCCATGTATTATTCTAATTGTCTCAGTGAACAAAACATATACTCCCAGAAGACTGGGCAAAATTCCTGCATTTACTTTACCCACCCTACCACCCAAAATGCATAGTTTTTCTATGTGCATCTTTCATTTCTCCATTGGCCTGACAACAGTGTCTTCTGCTGTCTTGCAGGAGGCCTTAATTTAGAAGACACCAAAATTCCACAGGAAATGGAAGTCATAAGAACAATCAGCAATAGAAGTGAATCCCACCCCTGCCCCACAAAAAAAGAAACAGAATGCACAGTGGACAGCATCTTGCTAATGTAATGCGGTACCCACGTGTAACGAGCTGCTCCAGAAAATTTGAAAATGACAATGTATTCTCTCAAATTGAGTATATTTTAGCATCATAATCGTGGGGGAACATTTCAGCTTCACCAATTTCCCAGATTGGCAAGGATGAAATACAATTTTTTAAGCAGCCACAGGAAAGACATGAATGGTGCAAGCTTCTCCATCATCATCGCCAAACCTATTTCAAACATCATAAACAAGTCCATTGAACTTGGCAGTATCCCAAAAAACCTTAAGCATGCCATTGTTAAACCCATACTGAAAAAGCCCTCCCTCGACCCCTCTGATCTCACCAATTTCCGACCTATCTCCAACCTGCCTCTAATCACAAAAGTCCTTGAGAAAGCCATAAACAAACAGCTATCAGACTACTTGGATGAAAACAACATCCTTTCCCCCTCTCAGTTTGGCTTTCGCAAACACCATAGCACAGAGACCTTACTCATTTCACTCTCAGACCAAATCTTGAAAGGTCTTGACAAAGGTCTCTCACACATCCTCATTCTCCTAGACATCTCCGCTGCATTCGACACCATTAAACATCAAATCCTATTAGGACGTCTTAGCAGCATTGGCATCTCTGGCCTGGCCCTACAATGGTTCCACTCATACCTAGCTGATAGACAATTTAGCGTACAAAGAAACTCCACCTCCAAGCCACACAACCTCGCTCAAGGAGTACCGCAAGGCTCATCTCTATCCTCTACGCTTTTCAATATATATCTCCTCCCCCTCTGCTATCTCCTTGCTAAACTTGACCTTCCGCACTTCATATATGCCGATGATGTGCAGATACTTATTCCTATTAAAGACTCAATACACAAAGCTATGGAAATTTGGAAATCCGCCCTCTCGGAAATTAGCAGCCTCTTATCCAACAACTTTCTCGCCCTCAACGCTACTAAAACAGAACTTATCCACATATCACCCCCTAATATCACCCCCACCCTCTTTACGACCCCCACTGTCACACACAACAATGTTCCTACCACTAACCTCACCTTTCCCACCCATGTTCGGAGCCTCGGCGTATCCATTGACTGTCACCTCAACTGCAAGAAATTCATCAATAATACCCTCAAAGACTGCTTCTACAAACTGCACACCCTAAAAAGACTCAAACCGCTCCTACATCTCAATGACTTCCGTACCATATTACAAGCCCTCATATTAACGAAAATAGATTACTGCAACTCCTTGTTATTAGGCCTGCCTAAAAACACCATACAGCCTTTACAACTCCTCCAGAATGCAGCCGCACGGATACTCACCAACACCCACAAAAATGATCACATAACTCCTGTTCTTAAACATCTACATTGGTTACCCGTAGCATCTAGAATTGCCTTCAAAGCCCTCACCCTAATACACAAATCTCTTCACAACCAGAACATGCACTGGTACAAAGAACACTTCTCATTTCACAACAGCAATAGACCCACTAGAAAACAATATCTAGCTACATTACACACCCCCTCACCCAAGCTTACTAAACTCCACACCACAAACGAAAGGACCCTATCCCTAGCAGGCCCGCTTCTTTGGAATAAGCTACCCACCTCCCTCCGCCAAGAAACTTGCCCAAAAATATTCAGGCAAAACCTGAAGACCTGGTTCTTCAAACACTCTTACACCTAATATTCACACCTTCTCTCTCACCCCCCCCCCCCCCCCCCCCCCCAGGACTACATATTGTATATAAAAAAATTTGTATATAAAAATTTGGTTCCCAATCACGTGTATATATACCTCCTTTAATTGTGGATACCCCCCTATATATCAGAATCTCCCCCCCCCCCCCCCCCCCCGTTTAGATAACCTCTTTCACATATCCCACTTTGATAATTTTACTTATATAATCTAATCTGTTATTTATATGTTCTGAATGTTCCTTATTTAATTATGCAATAATTGTAAAGCCTGTTGCTAAGTTCTGTTCTATGTAAACCGACGAGATGTTCCCAACGTTCGTCGGTATATAAAAGTTATTAAATAATAATAATAAATAATGTCAATGAATTTCAATCATCACCTGCAGCATTATTGTTTTCCTCTCCAGAGCAACAACGGTTAAAGGATGCCGAAACTCATAATCATTCCATGGTGTCATGCCCATTACCAAGGAACTGTTCACGTGGTCTACATTAAGAACAGCTATTGATTAGAAAACAAATATAAATGAACACAGATTTAGGCATAGGGATTCAGCAGTGAAAGATTTCGTTAATAAAACTGATATATCATCTAGGCTTTCTGAGAGAAGTTGAACTGGAATGTGCTTAAATTATGTAAACTTTCAGGATGGAATGCTACAAAAATTGCACCCCCTGGGCCCAGATGGTAGGTTGACTTGAGGCACCTATTTTAGGAGGACACCTACTGGTCAAAAAAGAAAGGCTCATGGCAAACTGAATAATACTAAAGCAAACATGGCATTCTTGAGCAAAGGTTACAGAAGAGGTTGTCCTCTATACAAGAGGCAAAATGACAAAAACAAAAAATGCTGGAGGCTGTGCTAAATGACTCCCTAATGAGATCTGAATGGAAAAGGACAAGTAGATATGTTTTTTAGAAGAGGATTTTAAAAAAGAGAACACATTTAGAATTTTCATTATAGGATAGTCCAAGCTGCCCTCTTGCCTAAGATAACTCTTGTAAAGAATAAAGTGTTTCCAAACTATTCTTCTGCTAAAACTGAGAAAGTAGTACCTTCTTCCATAGCAGGAGAGGAAGAACAGGATAGACCCAAGTGACTCCTGCCTTCTGACCTCACTGTCCAAAACAGACAAGCTAATTTCACAGGGTAGAGATAAGAATCAATTCACTGTACCATTCATTCCAAAGGGCAATGCAGTGCAGCTCTGGATGTCAGCATCATATGAGACTTAAATCCATCTAAATTACTCTTGGCTATAGGACCACATCAGATTTCAGCAGGGAAAGGTCATAGACACCGTGTTCTGAGAACCTTTCACTTCAAAAAGTGGATACCATTACCTGATTTATAATTCTGGTACCCCTCTCTGTCTTTCTCTCTCTCCTCCCTCTTTCCCTTTCTCGGGACCAGCTTTTGCATCATGTGCCCTGTGACTCCACCTAGGGCACCATGCACAAGGGACAGCTTTCTTTGTTGTGCTTCCAGCCCCACGATAGCACCACCAGTAGGTAGCCTCTTTCATTGCACCTTCTCCCCCCCTGGATGCATTCAACCCCCCTAACCCTTTACCCTCACCCCCCAGTTGCGATGTCTTCCCACCAACGGGAGGAGAGCATCACTTCTTATCTGTGATGGCCTTCTCCTCTGCCGGCTTCACTTTGACGTCTGGCCCAAGTAGGACCCCCATGTGCTTCACACTTCATAATGAAGCCTTCCAAAGAGGAGGCAGCCACAGGCAAGAAGTGCTACTCTACTCCTGCAGGCCGGAGAAGTAGGTGGGTGGGAGAGAGAGCAAAGATTGTTTAAGCCAGGGGGAGGAGTATGAGTGAGGGTGAGGGAGAGGGATGATTGTGTTGGGCGTGGGGGGGAGCAAAGAGGACTCTCAGCATCTTCCTCTTCCCCCATCCCCCCATCCCCCCTCCCTATCTACCTGGTCCTCCTTGTTAATTGCCGGGAGAACAGCTCTGAGTGTCGGTTGCAGAGAGGAGGTGCAAGGGGTGAAGGGGAGATGTCGTTTTTGGCTCTTGCGTGGGGAAAGCTGCATTCAACCTACACGTTAGACTGCGCCCTGTGTGATAGGAAGGGAGCCATAAGAGGTACTACAGCATTGTGAATTGCTGTGTGATGCAACCATCTCACAAATGGGCTTATAAAATGGCTGACTGATAAATCAAATCTTTTAATTGGCCAGACAGCATCATGTGATTGAGCATGCAAACCCTTCCAAGCACTTTGATTGGACCAGGAACCGATGGCACGAAAGATTTAAGGTTCAGTGGCATCGCAGCCTGTGCTAGCCCTAACATTTCAACTGAATCAGCTGAACATGTAACACAAGTAGATTAAATATTGGTAATTGCCTTTTTGTTGGATTTGCTGCCAGGTTAAAGTACTTAACTAGTTTCCTTCTGGTAAAGGTTTAAAATCTAAAGGTTTTGTTATGTGTTATTGAAAACACTATGCCCATCTGCTTAATATAATCTGTCACAGAAAGATTCTGCCTGTGGGTGAGCTAGTCACGTGTTGAATTCTGAAGGTGATCTATTTGCATTTTACTTGAAAATTTACAGCTAAATTGACTTTATCTTATTATCTTTATTAATATTTATAGGTCCCTTCATGTCATTGAAATTATCTTTTGAAAATATTAATAATGTTTTTTGAAATGGCAATTGCTTTAAGTTAAAAGCAAACCGCGCTTTAGTTTGGCACCTAGACGTTGTACTGCTTTCTTAGATGAGTACGGGCTCTGCCAAGGAAACTCAGCACGTTTCCTGAAAGTTTGCTGGCATTGACCTCACAATGCGTGCTGTGAAATCCTTTAATGCAAACCCTCTCGGTGGTATTGAGATAATATCCTCCTGCATGGAGGAGTGTCTCAACTTTAGTCATTGACAAATCCTGCTTTAATTGAGATTCAACGTTCAACTTAAGTTTGAAAATAGCTTAAAAAAGACCCAACCCGGTAGCAGTACAAGAAATAATGAGGGCATGCATAGGAAAAAATTCTATTTTTATGATGTCACTTCTTTTCTGATTTATGACGGTTTCCATCATTTCATTTCTCCTTATATCGTTTCATTTGTTCGCTTCGATTTGGCGCATGCTATAGTTTTACAACGCATATACTTTTTTTTTTTAATGACACGTGTGCTTTACTAATAGTACGAAAATGGCATAACAGATGGAAAATGATGGAAAATGACACAACAAATAGTGCTGATGCTTTCATGTCATGTTAACATAACAGCACAGCCAAGGAAGTAGTTTGGCAGCCATCTCGCCAAGGATTGATGGATGTACAGAGATATGATAGGGAAATTCAGTGTTATTGATGGGGGCAGTTTCCCCTTCCAAAATGCAGCATATAATAGAGATGAAAGCAAACCCAGAGAGTATAACCGACTGCTCTCCAATTTTTGCTTCATAAGAAAAGTCATGATGGCTTGTCAGTGAATGGATTTCTTGTGTCTCTTGCAAATGAACAAATGAGTAACATGGCTCCTTAGTCTTCTAAATGAACTGTAAAATGCAGATATCTGCATATTAATTACATTCTGAGAGTAGAAGCAGAGAGTTTATGTAGTGTAACCGGCAGGAGACAGCTGAGTTTTAGAACCTGAGAAGATGTTACAGATTTGGGCTTGGAATTGACAAACAAATCCCCAAGTGAATACACAGTGGTAACTAGCATCAGTACATCCCTTTCCCTTCCCAGATTAAAATCTTTAATAAAATAAAACAGAGCACCATGTGATCATTTTAGCCTGCAAGACCCAGTGTCATTTGCGTTTATCAACACGATTTAAAAAATATATATATATTTGAGGGTAATTTTGTAATAGTCCGCATAAGAAATCCAGCAAATAGCATAAGTTACACCAAATTTTCGAAACAAACTGACACGCAAATGTTCATTTAGAAAATAAGCTCAGCAAAACTGCCTCCACTCAATTGCACCAGCTGCTTTGTACGTGGAATCTGGGGGATTATTTTTGGGAAAAATCCCAAAGCGCCCTCATTAATCTGCAAACATCCCCAGTTCTGCCCCCGGGAACATTTCAGCTCAGCTGTGCACCTCACGGTAAACTCACACGCATGCAGATCAGACATGCGCAAGTTCAGATTAGTTTCATATTTATTTGTTTGTTTGTTTATTTATTTGTTTTTGTTTTTGTGTACAATTCTGGTCGCCGCATCTCAAAAAAGATATAATTGCGATGGAGAAGGTACAGAGAAGGGCTACCAAAATGATAAGGGGAATGGAACAGCTCCCCTATGAGGAAAGACTAAAGAGGTTAGGATTTTTCAGCTTGGAGAAGAGACGACTGAGGGGGGATATGATAGAGGTGTTTAAAATCATGAGAGGTCTAGAACGGGTAGATGTGAATCGGTTATTTACTCTTTCGGATAGTAGAAAGACTAGGGGGCACTCCATGAAGTTAGCATGGGGCACATTTAAAACTAATCGGAGAAAGTTCTTTTTTACTCAACGCACAATTAAACTCTGGAATTTGTTGCCAGAGAATGTGGTTAGTGCAGTTAGTATAGCTGTGTTTAAAAAAGGATTGGATAAGTTCTTGGAGGAGAAGTCCATTACCTGCTATTAAGTTCACTTAGGGGCGGATTTTCAAAACTCCGCGAATAGCTTACTTTTGTTTGCGCTCCAGGCGCAAACAAAAGTACACTGGATTTTAGTAGATACGCGCGGAGCCGCGCGTATCTACTAAAAAACCTGGGTCGGTGCGCGCAAGGCTATCAATTTTGTATAGCCGGCGCGCGCCGAGCCGCGCGGCCTACCCCCATTCCCTCCGAGGCCGCTCCGAAATCGGAGCGGCCTCGGAGGGAATCCTCTAACGCCCTCCCCTAACCTTCCCCTCCCTTCCTCTACGTAACCCACCTGCCCGGCCCTGTCTAACCCCCCCCCTTACCTTTGTTGGGGGATTTACGCCTCCCGGGGGGAGGCGTAAATCCCCGCGCGCCAGCGGGCCTCCTCCGTGCTGGGCCGCGACCTGGGGGCGGGTACGGAGGGCGCGGCCACGCCCCCGGACCGCCCAGGGCAGTAGCCACGCCCCCGTACCCGCCCCCAAAACACTGCTGACACGCCCCCAAAACGGCGCGCCGACAGGGACCGCCCCCGACACGCCCCCGACACGCCCCCCTCGGAGAACCCCGGGACTTACGCGAGCCCGGGGCTCTGCGCGCGCCGGTGGGCCTATGTAAAATAGGCCCACCGGCGCGCAGGGCCCTGCTCGCGTAAATCCGGGCGGATTTACGCGAGCAGGGCTCTGAAAATCCGCCCCTTAGAGAATAGCCACTGCCATTAGCAATGGTAACATGGGATAGACTTAGTTTTTGGGTACTTGCCAGGTTCTTATGGCCTGGATTGGCCACTGTTGGAAACAGGTTGCTGGGCTTGATGGACCCTTGGTCTGACCCAGTATGGCATTTTCTTATGTTCTTATGTTCTTATACCGATATTCGATTTTACATATCGCATCGGTTTACAATGAACTGAGTGGTGCTGGAAACCTCAATGTTTCCTTTTGTCTATTACAGATAAACAATTATACATAAACATAGATGAAGAACATAGAATATAGTGTTAACTAGGGATGTGAATCATGTGATCGATCATCTTAACGATCGATTTTGGCTGGGGGGGGGGAATCTGATCGTCATGGTTTGTTTTTTTTAAAAATCGTAAAAAATCATAAATCAGGGAAGGGCGGGAAAACCAGCACACCAAAACAACCCTAAAACCCACCCCGACCCTTTAAAACAAATCCCCCACCCTCCCAAACCCCCCCAAAATGTTTTAAATTACCTGGGGTCCAGTGGGGGGAGGGGTCCCGGCGCGATCTCCCGCTCTCGGGCCACGGCTGCGTTAATATTGCTGTATTGCCAATACTCAAAATGGCGCCGGCGCTACTTTTGCCCTCACTATGTCATACGGGTCGTATGACATTTTGAATATTGGCAATACGGCGCGAGTGCAGGAGGTCGCTCCCGGACCCCTGCTGGACTTTTGGCAAGTCTTGTGGGGGTCAGGAGGCCCCCCCAAGCTGGCCAAAAGTCCCTGGGGGTCCAGCGGGGGTCCGGGAGCGATCTCCTGCACTCGTGACGTCGGGTGACAGGAACCAAAATGGCGCCGGCGCTACCTTTGCCCTGTCATATGGTGAGGGCAAAGGTAGCGCCGGCGCCATTTCTATTAACGCAGCCGTGGCCCGAGAGTGGGAGATCGCGGGAGATCGTGCCGGGACCCCCCCCCCCACTGGACCCCAGGTAATTTAAAACATTTTAGGGGGGTTCGGGATGGTGGGGGATTTGTTTTAAAGGGTCGGGGTGGGTTTTAGGGTTGTTTTTGTGTGCCGGTTTTCCCGCCCTCCCCCCTCCCTCAATTTACAATTTTTTGATGATAAATCGGGGGAATTGTTATTGTATCTCGGCTCTAACGATTTTTGATGATTTAAAATATATCTGACGATTGTTTTAAATCGTCAAAAAACGATTCACATCCCTAGTGTTAACTAAAGTGGTATTGGAAATCTTTACAGATAAATAATTGCACATAATAATCCTTTTTATCCCATTGCAGCCACTGCATCCCGCAGGTGGCCGCACAAAGTGTCCAGAAACGAATGTCACTTGATGTATTTGTGACTTGGCTTGTCCGGAGGTTTCCACCTTTATTCCGCCTTTCCATTAAACAATCAAAGCGACTTGCATCTTCGAAAAGCAAATCGTGCGGGTTTCCCTGCATATTGGATGGTCAATTTTATAGCAACCTTTTTCCGCAGGTGAAACACTGTTTTACCCACCAAAATGCCTTTGGAATTTACCCTCTCAGTAACTACAGCACTGCTCATGTTTTCAGCTGCAGGCTGACGGTTATACACATTTTAAATTTTGGTTAACAAACCTCCCTCCAGCGTGTACAGCTCAGGCCAAAGCTAATCCATAAGAGGGCCAGAGCACCACCACGTCTGTATATGCAGAATTTCCCAAGGAGTTTTTTTTTAAAAATTGCCCGCTTGCTATTTCAGGGGGAAATATTTTTTTCCCGCCGGTAAAAGCTTGGTTCCCCACCTACGAGCAAGATTTGAAAATTGTGCCCCGTGAACGCGGATGATAGCGTGAGAACTTTTATCCATGCCAAAAGCAGCTGGCATCGGGGGGGCAGGTTGGGGCAGACACAGAACATTCTCCGCGGGGATTTCGCTTTGAATTCGCTTCGCGTGTTCTTTGCCTCTGCTTCAGTGCAGGTGCTGAGCTTGCAGGAGCTGCTCTGCACCCGCGGGCACGAGTGTCGGCCTGAGTTTTGAAAGGGAATCTCCACGGGATGGTTTCCCTTTGGAAATAAGCTTGCAAGCCCCATGGATACAAAAACTGCTAGCTCCCCTCTTCCCCTCCCCCCCCTCACTGAATTTTCAGTATAGGTAATGTTAAAACACAGATATCTCATCCGAGATATGATAAAATGCTGTGTAAAATTAAAGAATGATTTTGTAATATTTTGGGGAGGGGGTGATAGAGAAACATGTATATTTGTTAGCCTTGTGATAATTGGGGGTTTCATTCTAACTCAATAAAAATGGTAAAAAGAAAAAGTTAATATCCTCCTCCTGGCTGCAGGCCTGGATTCAGGCATAGGCAAATGGCTAGGGTCCCAAATTCTGAAAGCTTGCTCCAGCTTGCTTTAGGATTGTATGCTGGCACCACTTGACAAGGGAGCTGCAGTGATTGCTGCTCCCTCCCCCCATTCTCCAGTCTCTAAGGGGGGGGGGCCTCCCCCATTCTCCAGTCCTGCCTATGGGTGCCAAAATCTTAAATCTGGCCTGGCTTGGCAGCCAGTTTTTGGCTCAGCTCTGAGCACTTTCCATACTGCCATGTGGTTTTTATTCTGAAATTAAGCAGGTCTCTAACCTGGAAGCCATGTAGTCGTGCACATGTGGAACCCAGACCCATTGTGTTTCTTAAAAGTGATTTACTAGATCCTGGCTAGCACTTACCTTTTAATCATGGCAGATGCTGTGTGTGTATATGGGGTATCTTTTTGCACTGTAATAAAGTGATACTAGAACATAAGAACATAAGAATTGCCATACTGGTCAAACTGAGGGTCCATCAAGCCCAGTATCCTGTTTCCAACAGCGGACAATCCTTTTTTTTAAACCCAGCTATGCTAACTTTCTTAACCACATCCTCTGGCAATGAATTCCAGAGCTTAATTATGCATTGAATGAAAAAAGAATTTTCTCTGATTTGTTTTGAATGTGCTACTTAAGAACTTCATGGAGTATCTCCTAGTCTTTGTATTTTTGGAAAGAGTAAAAAATCCATTTAAATTTACCCATACTATTCCACTCATGATTTTATAGACCTCTATCATATGCCCCCCTCAGCCATCTCTTCTCCAAGCTGAACAGCCCTAACCTCTTTAGCCTTTCCTCCTAGGTGAGCTGTTCTTTTTATCATCTTGGTCACCCTTCTCTTTACCTTTTCCAGTGCAACTAGATCTTTTTTGAGATGGTCAGGTATACTCGCTGTTCCATCTTTCAGCCTGAAGATGGCAGTGGTATTACTGGTATACAAGAATTTCAGTGCAAATCTCTTAGCTCAATGTGAGTGCAGAGATCACGTCAAAATGAATTGGAATGAAAAATGTAGTTTCTGCACTCATACTGTAAAGGTGAACAATGGATAATGTAACAAAACAATTTCTGTGTGTTAAAATGAAAATTCAAGGTAGATTACAGCTTCTTGGAAGTGTTTTGTCTTATCTGTTCAGGTTTCAGTATTATAACAATCTAAAAAAAAAAAAAAAAAGACGAAGAAGAAGAAGCAGAAAAGGGAGCTACATAACCATGGCTGGGTTTTGGGGTGAGCAACCTGTGCAAATGCACGGGAATGCCATACCAGATGGGCACCTTTCCTGCCACTATAGCACCAACCTCACTGTAGAATTATAAACAGAAATAAATAAACATTATTGCTTTTCAGTAGCTTTGTTCAGTTCCTGTCCCCCATCCATTTCTTTCAATGTGATTTCTCTGACTGTACAAGTTCGATATCAATCATTCATGGATTCTGCATTGATTAACTGTTGTGGAACACAGGGTAGGATGCGTGTGACATGAGTTGTTTCTAGCTCCTGATTCTACCAGAAACTATAAAATCAGCAGAGAGAGGGGGGCATTAGGAATATTAGTAAATATATAAAATGCATCCACTCCCTGAAGGGCTATAATGTAATTGTGACGGTGTGTAGCAACAACTCCTTCATTCTACCTTAAGAAGCCCGGTTCAAGGTTTTGACCCAGCCCTCCTTAAGGCAGAACTCTGCAAGGGATTCTGGGTGAAGGGAGGTTCCCTTCGCCCTACTATAAGAACTCAGGCCTAGCAGGGCTTGGGGAGGCCCTGGAGAGCTGGTAGGACCTCACAATGCACCCAGATGCGTACCTGACGAAAGGTGAGCTTCTCTCTTGATTCTTGTATCTTTGGAGCACTGTAAATAAAATCTTCACCATGACTAAGTTGGTCCAGTCTTACTATATTCCTGAATTATTCCTGTGGCCCAAATACGCTGCACGTGGTATGAGAAGTGGGATTTTTTTTTTTTTTTTGCTTAAGTGGGAAGCACAAGTAAAAATCCACAGCTTCCAAGCAGAAAAGAAAATTGCTTGCTGTGTTTTTTCCTGGGGCCTTCTGATTTCAATTACAGCAAGCCAAGGGGAGCACAATTTAAGAAAAAAATTAAAACCTGGCTATATCAACAGGCATTTGAGGTGGGAAAAGTATAGTCCCATGGGACCAGCAGATATATTACAGCAGAAAGTATGTGCGGATCAATGTTACGGATGGCTATGTGTATGAATTAAGTTTTAAAATGAAATTTGTAATTTAGTAATTAATTTTAATAAGGTATGAATGAAAACATTGGTCACTATATTTTGTTTTATTTTGATGTATTATTATTATTAATTAAATATGTTTTTTTGTATTGTGAATCGATATGATAGTAACAACCAAATACCGGTATAGAAAATCTTTTAAATAAATAAATAAAAGCAGTGGCTATAAGACCAATTGACTCAACCGGTGCAATCTTAAATCAGCTAGCTGAGGCCCTGCAATTGGCTGTGTCCAGAATATCTCAGGCACCTTCATCTTTGCATATTTTGATTAAGTCTATTTATTTATTTACAAAACCTTAGTATTCTGCTCTCATTACCAAACAAATTGTTTGAGGCAGATTACAACAATAGATACATACAATTTTAAAACAAATTAATACAAACATTTAAAACAACAAATTAAAATATCTCATAAAAGCTTCACTGAAAAAGTAAGTTTTCAATATCTTCCCAAATTTTTTATAATCGTTTGTCAAACGTATATCTAGCAGGGTTTCATTCCACAATCTGGACGCTATACAAGAAAATGCCCATTTCAATGTCCTGGAGGTCTTGCTAAAGAATTTTGAACAGACCGCCTGCTTCTCAGCCTGGCCAGAGACCAGCTGGAGAACTTTTTTGGCTAATTTGCTAACTGGCAATAGTCAAGCAGCGATCCAGGCTGCTAAACAGAGGGGTTCCTATGAGGATGTCACGACTGCTATTCTACAGAGAGCAGGGTAGTCCCCAGAATACCATTGGCAGCAATTCCGACAGGCAGCCCAACAGCCCGGAGAGAGCCCCAGAAACTCTTTCATCGTTTGAAAGATGCCGGGTGGAAGTGGCTACAGCCGGAGACAAGGTTGGGACTGGAAGTGGCTCATCAAGTACTACAGGAGCAGTTCCTGGCAGTTCAGCCCATGTGGAACTGGGTTTGTTGACACACCGGGCTCACCCTGGAAAGAGCCCTGGAAGTGGCGAAAGCCTTCCACCAGGCCCAGTCAATGCCCGCCAGCACAAGAGGCACCCCATAACAATTCCATGGCATGGTGCAGAGGATAGAGGACCTCAGCAATGAACCTCCGAAATAGGGGGTTTGGCCTCCGTGCCTGGTTTCAGACACCAATCTCATCCACATGAGACAGAAAGGACGCTTAGCAAGGGCCTGTTGGTATGGCCGAAGCGAACCTATGGACGTTTGCCCGGTGACCCAGCCAGCGCCTGAGGAAGCAGCACACATGCTTACAGATAACGCGCTGAAGCATTGATGACCCGCAACCCGGAAAAAAAAGGGGAATCCGGAGAGGCAGGCGCAACCTAGAAATGAGTCATTGGAAACCCTCTCTTTTTGTGGCTTTTGTGGGGAGAACGGGCCTGAAGAAGACCGCTGTCCATATAGGCAGCCAGAAACTGCCTATCTGGACAGCCAGGAAGGGCAGAAACCCGACGGGCCCTAGGGGAGTATGCTTTCTGTAAAACAGAAGGTCATGCAGAGGATGAATGTCCTTGACTTGAGGACCTGGAGTTAGAACGCAAGTTAGGAACAACGTGAGAAGGAGCAAAGAATGGGGACGGAGCCCCAGAATGTTAATGACACGTGGGAAAATGTTGGCATTCGCAAGCTGTCAAAACTCCAAAGCTGCAGTTTTGTGGGTGTCCCACGTGCAAGACTTAGAGTGTTGCACCCATCGTTCGCAGACGGCTGCGCACCTCTTTTCTTTCTCTTTCCTCTCCTCTGGGCAAGATGGCTGCCTCCGCCTCTCTCCGCTGACCTCTCCGGCATCCCCGGACCAGCATGGGCGATTGCGTTCGCCATTCTTATACTGAGGTCACTTAGAGCACGCGCGTGCACGCTGCCCTCTCTTTTGAATATGTCATGGCGGGAACCTCGGGGGGCGTCCCCACCCCATGACGTCACTACCTCCGGGTACTTAGCCTCCGATCTCCAATCCAGCTACGAGTTAGCAAGGATTCCGCTCCAGCTAATTTTGACTCCCTTCAGAAACACCCGCTCTGAGTTCTCGCTCCTACAAACCCTCCGGGGTTATGCTGGCTACACTAGGGCGCTCTAGGTACCCACTCCTCAGGGGCCTTATTCGCTCCTACCTACCCTCCGGGGTTACACTGTTCCAGCAAGGACGCTCAAGGCACCTGCTCCTCGGGGGTCTTGCTTAGCTCCTATCCAGGTTTCCCAGCTCATCAGGATCCTAGGTACCCGCTCCCCGGGGCCTTGCACTCGCCTGCCTTCCTCCTGGGTTGACCTACATCTACAGAGGATATCTTGGCTCTGGTGCTCCGGGCCTTGCATCATTACCTCTGATCTGCGGAGGCCATCTCTCCTACAGCTACCAGCCTTCGTGAGTACCTTCTCTCTTCAGTCTCTCTGTCTTGTCTCACCACAGAATAGATTCTCGGTGTACTGCGCTCCGCGGACCACTACCGGATCTACCATCGCTGACTACGTCATCTGTGACTGGGTTCTCGGCCTACCCCGCTTCGCAGACCACTACAGGACCCTTCACTTCCAGCTTCTGGTGAGACCTTCTCTACACTTGATACAACTCAGTGTCTGGGCTGAACTTAATCATCAGAGACCTACTCCACTGGCTAAGGAACGCAGCCCGCTCCTCGGGCATTGCCAACTGCTGTATAATAAATCTTCTATTCTCTCTGTGGTCATTACTGAAGAGTCAACCTATTGCTATATTTTCCCCACGGGGCCCCTCCCCATGGGAGGAGTCAATACAGCAAACAAGGGTCCACAAACATGACAAACTCACAACAAGAGTCAGCTTCAATCCTGTTTCAAATTCAAGTCAAAAGGATCAGCTGTGTGACTAAGCGATCCAGCCAGACAGCAGAGCTCGGGCTGACATGCCCCAGAGGAATGCCAAACAGTCTGTGCAGAGGAGCCAGGGGAGACAGGCAGCTCTTTATTGCCAGAAATGTGAACAGTGTGACGGGAGATGCTGGCAAAGAGCAGACAGAGCGCAAAACCAAGTCAATTTCAGGGTGGTTTCATCTTTGATGGAAAGCACTGCCATCCGTCTCCTGTCTGGTCACAGTAAGATGCTGCCCCCCTCCCTTCCCCCTCCGATGACTAGCGTGCTTTCTGCACCTCCCTGTGTGCATCCTGCAGCTTTTAGCATCGCGCATCTGAAGAGGCGGATTTAGGATTACCAACTGGCTCCAGATCTTTAGAACAAGCCTATTCAGTCCTGGTTTTACCCTACCACATTAACAGGCCGATACAGTGCAAAAATGTTAACCTGTCCTTGGACGCGCGTTTTCCCTTACTCCTTATTCAGTAAGGGGAGGAAAACGCGCGTCCAACCCACGGCACCTAATAGCGCCCTCAACATGCAAATGCATGTTGAGGACGCTATTAGGTATGCCCGCGCGATACAGTAAGTAAAATGTGCAGCCAAGCCGCACATTTTACTTTCAGAAACTAGCGCCTACCCAAAGGTAGGCGCTAGTTTCTGCCGGCACCGGGAAAGTGCACAGAAAAGCAGTAAAAACTGCTTTTCTGTGCACCCTCCGACTAAATATCATGGCGATATCAAGTCGGAGGTCTCGAAGAGTAAAAAAAGTTTAAAAAAAGAAAAAAAAATTTTTTAAATGGGCTGGCAGCTGTGGGGCCAAAAACCAGACGCTCAATTTTGCCGGCGTCCGGTTTCCGAGCCCGTGGCTGTCAGCGGGCTCGAGAACCGACGCCGGCAAAATTGAGCGTCGGCTGTCAAACCCGCTGACAGCCGCCGCTCCGGGTCACAAGGAGGCGCTAGGGATGCCCATTTCTACCGCACCACCTAATTTACATACTGCATCGCACGCACAGGCGAGCGGGCGTTCGTCCGCTCTCCCGCGGACTTTACAGAATCGGCCCGTCTGTGATTTGTGGTCCTGCATTTCTTAAGGACTGCGATAGGGAAGTCAGAACTTTAAACGTTTCTGCACGCAATGGGGGTGGGAAACCAGGACTGGATCAATGTGCCCTGAAAATCTGGAGCCAGTTAGTAACCCTAAGCGGACTCCTGTCCGATTAAATCTGTTAATCTATCAGATGCAACCAGTCGGAGGCGTAGCGAGGGTCTCCGGCACCCGAGGGCCAATGCGTTTGTGCTGTCTCCTCCGCACCACCACCCCCCTTTCTCTCCCACCGTCACCCGCCAGCTCATCACCACATGGCACCGCTGTGTGGGATCTCTTTTCTCTGGGGACGGGCGGGAACCCAGCCAGCGCATCACCACATGGCACCGCCAGGCAGGGCCAGTGCTAACGTTTTTGCAGCCCTGTGAGAACAATTACTGTGCGGCCCCGTCCTCATTCTGTTTTATTGGGCTTTTTTTTTTTTTTACATTTTATTTGTATTCTTTTTCTAATCAGGGTCAGGGCAAGGGAATATATTAGGCACCCTGAGTGAATCTTACAGCTTTGTGCCCATGGTCCCCTCCACACGCAATTTCAAATTATGCATTTATTATAAAAAATATCACAGCAGCATGTATATTATATTTACATGCCCTGCTGTGCTGTCAACCAGAAAACCCTGTATAAAAGCCAAAAAGACCCTTGGAACACTTATTGGGATTATTGTAACGCATGCTGGATGTGGGCTTGGTCCTCAGAAAGCCACGAGCAAACTAAATTACAATTACAATATAATAAACCTCCCATTCTAAAACAGCACTAACTGCCAGCTCTCAGTTACAACCCTATGAAAAGGTGACCTCTGCAAACATTACACCAGGCCCTAAAACACCAATACACCTCCTATAAGGAAAACAGTGCAAACCAAACTTCTACAGATGCCTACAATGAAACGACACATTAGCAGAATACTTAACCTCAACCACACATGCAGAACACAGACAAACCCTCACCAAATATAGAATAATGAGACCGTAAAGTATAAATGGAAAAGTGCAGACATAAACTGAACTGGAAATCGCAACAAGCCAGACTCAGTATGTAGTGCATCTATGGAAAAACTAAAGCATCATCCTTCCTTAGAAAACATCAAACAATAAAATCAAGAAATATAAAGCATCAATCATAATAGTGAACCCATACTAAAAAAAAAATTAATATTTCAAAACAGTGGTTGAACAGAATAACATCCAATAATTAAAATCTCATATTTTTTTAAAATTTCGCAGACATCAAATAACATCTGATAAATCAAAATCAATAAGGATTTTAAAAAATCACTTCCGCTCCATACCTGGGAATTTTTGACTTCCGGTCAACCTGAGATTGTCGTGGAGTAGTGGGAGGGCAGGGTAGGTACACAAACTTTCTCCTCCCTCATATACACACACATTCGTCCTCATGCTAAGCACTGACACTCACAACCAAGTCTGGCGTGACTGGGTGTGCACACCGTGCACTTGCATGGAGCGGCACACCCGTGGGGGGGGGGGGACGATGGCGGGCCAGCGGTAGCAGGAGAGGCCACAGAGCAGTTGGCGGAGCCGAACCTGCCGGCAGCCAAAGAAGGGGCGAAGCTGCAGGCCGCCAACAGCCAAAGGAGGAGAGAGGTTGCAGGCTGCCGGCTTTCAACCCATCGGCAGCCGAAGAAGGAGAGAAGCTGCAGGCCGCCGGTGCTCAATCCACTGGCGGCTAAAAATGAGAGGCCCATCTTCCATTTGCGTGCGTGCGCACAGCTTCCCTAGACCCCCAATCAGGAAGGTCAGTGGGCCGCGGTGGAGCTCATCCCATGGGTCCATGGCAGAGCTCATCCCACCACGGCCAAAGACATCAGGAGGCCTGCGGGTCCGTGGTGGAGCTCGTCCCACTATGGCTTGAAGAAAACAGAAGGCCTGTGGAGCTGTGAGGGAGCTCATCCCACCACGGCCCAAAGAAAACAGGAAGCCATGTGTGTATGTGTGTGAGTGACCGAGAGCCTGTGTGTGTGTCTGAGAGCCTGTATGTCTGTGAATGTGTCTGTGTGAGAGCCTGTATGTATGTTTGTGTGCCTATGAGAGCCCATGTGTGACATATAGGCTCTCACAGGCACATACACACACATATAATGTATCTGTGAGGGAGAGGGAGCCTGTGTATGTTAGGGATAGGGAGTGTGTGAATGAGTGTGTTATTGTGCATGTGTGAGAGAGAAGGTGAAATTTGTGCGGCCCTACCTCCCCAAATCCACGATGATCTCAGGGGGACTGGAAATCAGAAGATCACAGGTATAGAGAGCAGGAAAAATGTCAATCCTTATTAGTTTTAATTATTGGGTGTAATCTGATGATTCAGCTCTTTCAAAATATTTAATTATTTTGGCGGGGGAACAGAACATTTTTTATTTATTGGATTTTTTTATTCATCAGATGTTTTGAAATATTTTATTGGTGTTTGGGAAATTGTGGATATTCTATTCATTTACTGAAATATTTATTCCTTTTATGAATATGATTTTACTATTATGATTGTTTTATATTTCTTGATTTTATTATTTAACATTTTATGAAGAATGGAAATGTTTCTGTTTTTCCATTGTTGCTCTGCATGTAGAGGCTGGCTTGTTGTGGGTTCCAGTTCAGTTCTTCTCAGCTTGTTTCTGTTTATACTTTCTGGTCTCTTTATTCTGTATTTGGTGAGGGTCTCTATGTGTTCTGCATATGTGACTGAGGTGAGGTATTTTGCTGGCATGTAATTTCTGTGAAGGGATCTATAGCAGCCTGGTTTCCTAATGAGTTTTATTGGTGTTCTAGGGCCTGGTGTAATGTGTGCAGTGTTGCCTTTCATAGATAAGATTGTTAGGGCTGTTTTGGTATGGGAGGTTTACTGTATTGTAATGGTAATTCTGTTTGTTCATGGCTTTCTGAGGGCCCAGCTCACACCCAATACGCATTACAAAAAATCTAATTCCTTAGGAGTTCCGTGTCTTTTTGCAGAGTTTTCTGGCTGGCACCACAGGAGTGCATGGAAATGTAATCTGCATGTTGTGTTATTTTTGTCTCAGAAGGCTGTACTTTTGAATGTTCTTTTTCATGTAAAATTTGTTATAAATGCATAATTTAATTGTGTGTGTGTCTCGGGGGAGGGGGGGTTGTCATGTGTGCAAGACTGTGAGGTTTTCCTAGGGTACCTAATACCCTTCCCTATCCTTGGGTTCTGGGGTGGGGGGGGGGGGGGGGCATGTCAGTTTTTTTAAATATAGATTGCAGGATGGAACTGGTCTTTATTTGATGGGCCCAGGACAGGCACTGAATGAATCACGGGGGGGAGGAGGGGGGCAGCCCAGTAATTTTTCATACAGGGCAGCAAAAAGCTGGCACCAGCCCTGACACAGACATTCTTTCAAAACTCACACATGCTCACAGACATACTCACACACACACAGGCACACCCTCTCATAAATACACACACAGACACACCCTCTCATGGACACATTCACAGACATACTCAAGCTGGCTGACTACCTCTATTTCAGGCTTACAACAGTGGTGTACCTAAAGTATTTGGCACCCGGGGTGGATACTTCCTTTGGCATCCTCTCATACACACACACACAGGCACACCCTCTCATAAATACACACACAGACACCCTCACACACACACGCACTGGCTCTGGCTCCACTCCCTCTGCTCCATACACACATAGGTTGGCTCCATTCCCTCTCCTTCATACATACACACACACACACACACACGCTGGCTCCACTCCCTCTCCTACACACACACACACGCTGGCTCCACTCCCTCTCCTACACACACACACACACGCATGTGTGTGTGTGGGGGGGCTCTGGCTCCAGCTCCAGTTCCTCTCCTTCAGTTGGGTTGCGGGCCTCCTCCACCTCCTCTGCTAGGTGGGATAAGTGCTCCCACAGCCGCGTGCTTCACCCTCTTTTGCTGCTGGGTGGGATGGGCTCCCCCGGCGGCCACGTGCCTTGTCCTCTTGCCGCTGGGCAGGATGGGCTCCTTTGGTGGCCACGGGCCTCCTCCATCTCTGCTGCTGAGTGGGATGGGCTCCCCCCCCCCAGCATCCACATGCCGCCTCCTCCTCTTTTGCTGCCAGGCAGGTTAGGGATCCCCTACCCCCCTTGGTGCCCCCTACAGCCTGGTGTCCAGGGGCCTTGGACCCCTGGCCTTCTCCCCCTCACTATGCCACTCCCACCAGCCTCGGTGTCATTTTAGCATCAGAAGCTTAAGTTTTTATCTGTTTCCCAATCCAGCAGTTGTTTGGGCAAATTTGGATCACACTGGTATGTCTGATGCTGCTCCAGGGCCTGGATACTAAAGGCTTTTATCCTACAGGGAGGGTGATTTTTGAAGGGACTTCTGCTGGTACCGTAGTGCTTTACTTGCAGAAATGGACCTTAAGATGATTGTGCAACTGATATGAATGAAACATATGACACAGATACAATACCCTACTCATGTACATTTTGCATCTATAAGGGAGAGGCATTCCAGGGGTGGAGTCAGGGCAGGGTTGGGACTTAAGCGTGTACTTTTTGATTTAAAAAAAATATGCACATGAATTTTCTTGGCAATAACGCACATCAAATAGCAGGCAGAATTCCAAGGCTTAAATAACGCACATCAAATAGCAGGCAGAATTCCAAGGCTTAAATAACGCACATCAAATAGCAGGCAGAATACCAAGGCTTAAATAACGCACATCAAATAGCAGGCAGAATACCAAGGCTTAAATAACGCACATCAAATAGCAGGCAGAATACCAAGGCTTAAATAACGCACATCAAATAGCAGGCAGAATACCAAGGCTTAAATAACGCACATCAAATAGCAGGCAGAATACCAAGGCTTAAATAACGCACATCAAATAGCAGGCAGAATTCCATGCATAAATTCACTTTGAAAAATTGGTATATTTTGGGCACATAAGATCCCACAAATTTGTCACCTGTTATAAAATTCCCTCCTCTGTGTCTATGGGGAAAAGCACTTAGTACCTGGGCCCATTTGAAGTAAATATAAGGAAAATGTGTGGTGAAGCAGTTCAGGCTGAAGATCCCCTTTGAGACCCTCAGCAGGTGTTTTTCCTCACTGGGCACCCCCACTCAGGCTTCATCATAATAGCACTCAATGGTAAAGGAAAATTGGTTCTTACCTGCTAATTTTCATTCCTGTAATACCACACATCAGTCCAGACAAGTGAGTTTATGCATCCATCCAGCAGATGGAGGCAGAACAAAACTCAGAGGCACTGCTACTTATCCGAGAGTGCCACCTGCAGTCCTTCAATATTGACCTGTACCCAAGCCAAAGATTAACCTCAAAAACCCCCTTCAGGGCGAACAGGTAAAGCAGGGCTGGAACCCCGAACGCTGGAGCCTGTCACCTCCAGATATCTAAAAACATATGTACAACTGAATAGAACTCTTTGAAAATGTTTACATCGACTATCAGGAAAACACAGTCCTTTGGCAGCGTCGGGGAGCATCTCTGGACTGATCTGTGGTATTACAGGAATGAAAATTAGAGGGTAAGAACCAGTTTTGCTTTCCTGTTCATACACAGATCAGTCCAGACAAGTGAGATGTACCCAAGCTGGGAACTGGGCAGGAACCCGAAAGACCCGAGCGTAGAACACACTCAAAGGACACATCCTCCTGCGCCCGCACAGCCAAACGGTAATGCCACACCACAAATCTCCTGGGGAGATAGCAACTGACACTCTGCCCAAGAAGCCGCCTGCACCCTTGCAGAATGAGCTTTTAGCCCACTGGAATCCTGCAACCCTTATCAATATATGCAGAGCAAATGGCCTTTAGCCATCGCGAAATCGTGGCCTTTGAAGCCTTATCACCTTTCTTCATGCTCCTGAACAGCACAAAAAGGTGATCAGACCGCTGAAAATAATTAGTGACCTCCAGATATCGCAACAGAATCTGACGCACATCCAAAAGATGCAGTTCCATCTCCTGTGGAGAATCTTTAAACCACTCTGGAAAAGCCAGAAGATCCACCGTCTGGTTAACATGAAAAGAGGACATCACCTTCGGCAAAAATAAGGGGACTGTTCGCAACATGATCCAGTTATTAGAAAATGCAAAACAGGATCCCTACATGACAAAGTCTGCAATTCCGAAATCCACCAGACAGAACATATGGCCACCAGAAACACTGTCTTCAACATAAAGTCCTCCAGCGTCACCCTTCGCAAAGGATCAAAAAGCGCACCAAGAGTACTTGTCATGGCTACTGGCTGCGGCAGTCCGCGACTGGGGTCGGGCACTCACCTGGGTCATCGGGACGCTCCAGAAACACCTGCAGGAGCAGGCAGCGGCCTCCGACGCTCTCCGCACGGCCATTACCGCCACTGAATCCTGGCCGCCTTGTTGGCCTGCCTTCCTGCTGACTCCTCCGCTGCCGGGCCTCCTAGGACGTGCGCGCGGCTGCTGAATGGATTTAAAGGGGCCATGACAGGAAATAGTCATGGCTCCTCCCTGGGACTCCTTCCTGGTTTCCTGTATTTATGGCAAGGTCTGCTCCTCAGACCTTGCCTTGGTAACTTGGCTCTTGGTCTGGTGCTGTTCCTGAGCTCCGAGTTCCTGTTCTTTGCTGCCTGTTCTCCTAGGTCCTGTCTCCGTCCTCCTGATCCCTGCTTCTGCTTCTCCTTTTGTTGGACGGATTCTTCTGGCTTCAAACCCTGGACCAGCTTCCGACCATCCTTCTGGCTTCGACCCCTGGACTGGCTTACGACCTGCTGGAGGTGCCTGCGTCCAGACCTTTTCTCCTGTCCTCTGGGGTTCACCTAAGTCCAAGCGGTCCGGGTCCCTACGGGCTCCACACAGGGGGATCGTGGGCTTCCAGTGGTGAGGTGTCTACTGGCTTCTGTTTTCATCTGGTCTTGCCTTCCGGCGGTAGGGACCTAAGAGGAGTTTCTCTCTTAGGTAGCGCCAACTCTACCTCGGACAAAGGATCCACTTTCAGGACCGTAACAGTACTTGCAGAACTAAACTGAGGTTCCAATCCGAGCACAACTTCTGAACCGGAGGCCACAAATGCTTGACTCCCTTCAGGAATTGAACATCAGGGTGAGAAGCCACAGACCTCTCCCGCAATTTGCCCCTAAGGGAACCCAAGGCAGAAACCTGAACGTGGAGGGAGTTATAGGCCAAATCCTTAGGCAATCTCTCCTGCAAAAAGGCTAAGATGAGGAATGTCCACAGCTAGAGGATCCAACTTCCTCTGCAGTCACCATGACTCAAAGACCCTCCAAACCCTGACATATGCCAGAGATGTAGCAGGGCCTGGAGGAGGGTAGAAATAACCGGTTCTGAAAAGCCTTTCAACTGCAGTCGGCGCCTCTCAAAAGCCCAGCACAAGAAAGAAGTGATCCTCCCGATCCAACAATATGGGCCCCTGACATAGCAAGCGTGGCAGATGGGCCAACCCGAGGGGTCTTTCTATCACGAGATGTACGAGGTCCGTGAACCACAGGCATTCTGCAAACTGTCTCACTTTTCTTTCTCTTTTTTTTTTTTTCCTTCGGACTGCAGGTCTGCACCTCTACCATTTGCTGGAGACAGAGAAATACTGAGGGACTGCAGGTGGCGCTCTTGGATAAGTAGTAGTGCCTCAAAGTTTTGTTCTCTGCCTCCATCTGCTGGTAGGGATCCATATACCCACTTGTCTGGATTGATCTGTGTATGAACAGGAACATAAGAACATTAAGAAGTACCACGCTGGGTCAGACCAAGGTTCATCGAGCCCAGCATCCTGCCTCCAATAGTGACCAGCTTAGGTCAAAAGTACCCTGCAAATCCCCAATAGCTGATCTATTATATGTCACTCCCAGGAATAAGCGCTGGCTTTCCCAAGTCTACCTGGCTAATTACTGTTTATGGACTTTTCCTTCAGGAACTTATCCAGTCCTCTTTTGAAACCCACTATGTTGGTTGCTTTGACCTTTTCCTCTGGCTACAGATTATATAACTTGATTGTGCATGGAGTGAAAATATACTTCCTATGATTTGTTTTAAATCTGCTGATTGCAGATTTAAAACTACTGTTTGAAAGGGTGAATAACTGCTCCCAATTTACCTGTTCCACCCCACTCATGATTTAATAATCTCAATCATATCCCTTCTGCATCATCCCTTTCCCAAGCTATAGAGCCCTAATCTGTTGAGCCTTTCTCCATAAGGCAGTTCCTCCATCCCCATTATCATTTTTGCAGCCCTTCTCTGTACCTTTTCTTGAGATGGGACAACCAGAACTGAACGGAATATTCAATGTGCAGTCACACCATGGATCTATTCAAGGGCATTATGCTATTCTCAGTTTGTTCTCCATTCCTTTCCAAATAATTCCTAACATTCTATTTGCCTTTCTGACCGCCTCCGCACACTGCTGTAATATTGTACATAAAGTCAAAAGAAGACTAGAACAATTCATCCAGTCCACCCAGTTGCAAGCCTTTCATTTTGGGTAGATGAGCATATAAATTCCCACACGCAGCAGCAATTCCCCCCATCATCACCCTCCTGTCGTCTTCCTAAACTGTCAACCCCCTTTCCTACCACTGCCCTTCATATCAGTCCCAAGCATGTCCAGAATCTGTCAAAAGAACTGCCTCAACCACCCCCGCTGCTAGGCAATTTCAGGCCTTGTCAGCTTTCTCTACAAGTCTTCCAAACCCAACATTAAATCCAGTACCTAGGTCCTTTTCCAAGTCTTATTACCAAGTTCTCTGTCCAAAACTGGGTAATGGCAATGATATAATTTATATGCACCCTATGTGAACTCCACTTGACCTCATCTCATGACATTTTGGTATGGGAGGGGATAAATAATTCATATTATATACACAAACTGTTATTTCATAATTGTTCAATAAAGCATTGTGCCTCCAGATAATGACACAGCACTGTAGAATTTAAATGATATGGCAAGGCTGGACAGCAAATGTGGATCACGTTAGCATGTCGTGTTTTCGATTAAGCACCTCAGGGATAATTTTATAACTGCCCCGCATTGGAGTAAAGGCCGCAGGTACTTTTTATCCATGGACTTTGCACAACATTTCAAAGGGAAATTGCACACATACTTTTCTTTGAAAATTATCCCAGGAAAACAATCCATGCATCCATGAAAATTTACACCTGTTCAGTTTTCCAAGAAACATTCATGCACATATTTTTTTGCTTCCCCAGTCCCACCCCTGCGAACACCTTTTTTCAGTGCAGGTAAAGTTATGCATGTAGTGGCACTGCATTACTCATTCCACTGATCCACCTTCCCCTTCAAAAGGGTCACAGATCCTTTGAATTTGTTATCTACAAAGCAAATCGTACTGGCTCCGGTAAAGGGACCTGCAGATGAATCCCACACTGGCTGAAGGACTGAGCCCACACACAACATGTGCCTAGAAAAGGCCCTTCAGCTGATTCATTGCAGTATCCGGATACATTAGTCCAGAGCTGTAATTTTAATTAGCATTATTAGTTTACTGATGCAGTGTTAGTTAACATAATTGATGGTGTCAGCTCCATTGCTTCATATGCTTTTCCCTAAATTGTTGCAATTAGTGCAACTGTATTTCCTGGTGCCAGTAATCTCTATTTCTATTCTAGTATCTGTTCCCAGTCAGACTGTACATCTTTTGGACATGGTTGGACTTGTATGGGTGATAAAACGAGGTAGGTGGTATGTAAAGAATGCATTCACTTCAATGGGACTGACAAGTCTCTTTCACATATACAATACAGCCCATTCAAAACCAATTTTAGCATGGAGTCCTGGTGGCTTCCAAGGATGTACATGGAAGCCTGGCACATGGGATTGCTTATCAGCAAAATGGGAAGACGTGGGAGACATACTTCACTCCAGGAGAGAAGGACAAAGTAGAGTGCAGAATGCTAGGAGAGCAGAAAACTGACTTGAATGTATGTCATCTGCCTTCAGTGTCAGGAAAGATTTTTAAAGAGTGGTGAGAGAGGACAAGGCTGGGGACAAATAGCATAAAAAAAGGGAGACCCAGGACAGAATCTGACTATCCTGACTCACCCATCACCTCGTACAGCCATTCTGTAGTGTGGACACCGCAATGTCTGTACCACACCGTCTGCTACGGCCTCCAGGCTCACAGAAAAGGGGCTCTGCACTCAAACCAAAAGAAGTGGTGAACTCAGAAAAACATCCGCAGCTTAGACTGCCCTTCACCTTCAAGAGACTGCTCACCGACAGTGGTGTTTGGCCACAGCAACAGTGTCAACGAGAGTCTCTGCTCACCTTTTGCCTGGAAATGCTTTTACCTTGTTAGAAAAAAAAAAAAGGTGCATTTATTGTTTAAGCGCTCAGGTGTGTGTCAGTGTATCTCATGCCTCCTTTTTCTCTGCCACTCACTCCCTTGTCTCTCCTGTACTGCTGGTGCCCCGTGAAAGCTTTCTTTGTGTATTTGGGGAGAAGGAATGAAGGGGCCACTGGCTATTCATTTCTTGCCGGAGGAAATTCTCTTGGAAGCCCCCCCCCCCCCCCCCCCCCAAAAAAAACAAAATGTCATGGACAGATGTTTAAACGCCAGCAGTGCTCAGTGGCCAGACTAACCCCAGCAATGATAGTGGAGTGATCTCGAGAATCATTCCAGTACCTTTCCGTTTCCACATCGGTATGACATCTCTGTCAGTTGTGTATTGTGAGGTGCCAGCAATGCTTGAAGAGCCTTTGTGACGTGTCGCGGTTTGGTTTAAGAAGACATATTTGTCATATGAACATTTATATGTATATAAGAATTTATGCAAAAAGTGTGTTTTGTTTTGCCAAAGACAAGTGTGGTCAAATGTTCTCCCCTCCATGGGAATATGGGTAAGGCTGTACCGGGTCATCTCCTGCCCATGGCCTTCATTTCAGACTCAAGTGAACTGAGCCCTCTCAAAAGCATTCTCTGTTGTCTGTTTAGCTTCCTTTCGGTAAGTAACATGCTCATATTAGAACATAAGAACATAAGAAATTGCCATGCTGGGTCAGACCAAGGGTCCATCAAGCCCAGCATCCTGTTTCCAACAGTGGCCAAACCAGGCACAAGAACCTGGCAAGTACACAAAACCTAAGTCTATCCCATGCTACTGATGCCAGTAATAGCAAAGGCCATTCCCTAAGTCTACTTAATTAATCGCAGTTAATGGACTTCTCCTCCAAGAACTTATCCAAACCTTTTTTGAACCCAGCTACACTAACTGCACTAACCACATCCTCTGGCAACCTATTCCAGAGCTTAATTGTGCATTGAGTGAAAAAGAATTTTCTCCGATTAATCTTAAATGTGCTACTTGCTAACTTCATGGAATGCCCCCTAGTCCTTCTATTATCCGAAAGTGTAAATAACCGATTCACATCTACTCATTCAAGGCCTCTCATGATTTTAAAGACCTCTATCATATCCTCCCTCAGCCGTCTCTTCTCCAAGCTGAACAGCCCTAACCTCTTCAGCCTCTTCAGCCTTTCCTCAGAGGGGAGTTGTTCCATCCCCTTTATCATTTTGCTTGCCCTTCTCTGTACCTTCTCCATCGCAACTATATCTTTTTGAGATGCAGCGACCAGAATTGTACACAGTATTCAATGTGCGGTCTCATTAGTAAGTAAACACCAGTCTGAGGCAGGTATTAAATAGCATCCAGCTAGCAAGCACTCGCTAAACAGTGTGGAGGGTGAGCATATTGCAGTATTTACTCTGCAGATTTTAGCATGCTCATGCTAACATCTTTCCAGACCACTTTAACATGCATGGTAAGGCTTTTCTGTCTAGCCCACAAGGGCTTTAACTTGTACACTAAAGGTTATTGCATAATATAAATATGGTGATGATAATGTTGCAACCGTCCCTTTCCGACGGCTTCACTCCGCCTACCTCTCTTTGTTTGCTCTCCTCATGCTGCGGATGGACACCTGACTGCCGCGGCGTCTGCCTGTCGTCCTTTCTGGCATCCCCAGACCGGCTTGGGTGCTGCCTCCCGCCATGCTCAGCTTGTACCATAGGGCGTGCACGCTGCGCAGCCCTTCTTCTTATTTCCTACTTGGCGCGTACCTCTGGGGCGTCCCCCCGTGATGACGTCATGATGCCCGCATATTTAAAGCCTACAATGTTTGCTAGCCTTTGAGTTAGCAAGGGTAATTCTACGGGAATCCTACGGATGGGATTCGCTCTCCGTACCCAGCTACTCTGCCTCTCCAATCTCGGACTCTCTAACGCTAACGAGGTACCCGCTCCTCGGGTGCCTCATTGCTTTCCAGGTCACTATCAGGAAACAGGTACTCACTCCTCGAGGGCCCATGTTCCCTGACTCGCTGCCTGCTCCTACCTTCTCTTCTGCCTGGAAGGATTCCTATCTTCAACACCAGTGAATACCACCATCTTCACCTCAGAGCTGTTCCCTGGAACCAGGTACTCGCTCTTCGAGGGCCTCCGTTCCAGCCCTGGTGCCATCTCCTACATGGAACCGCTGTGTGAGTGCATTACCTTCAAGCCTCTCAGCTCTCAGGGATCAGGTACTCGCTCCTCGAGGGCCTGCCTCCGTTCCAGCCCCAGTGCCATCTCCGTGGAACCATTACATGAGTACATCATCTGCAAGCCTCCCAGCTCTCAGGGTTCAGATACTCGCTCCTCGAGGGTCTGCTCTCCCTACCCTGGGGATCTCCATACTGGGGTCTTGTATATTCTCCACTATACTCATTCTCTCGGTTCGTTCCACTACAGCACTGCTACCAGAGGAGTCGCTGTTCCAGCGCCTGAGGGATACCAGCCCAGCCGGGCTACTTCTGCTGCTCACTACTGCCACCTCTGGTGGCTTCATCACATTGTCTAATAAAAGATCAAACTCTGTGTTTGTGTGTCCTGAGCTAAGCCTGACCTGTGGCCCCTCACGGGACTTACCCCCGTGGGCGTGGTCAGCTGCCATAGTGTCCAAGGGTCCGCCCAAACCTCACAGTTTACAACAGATAATATATCAAAATTCACAACACTGAGTAGTAAGTTTTAGGTGGTGCTATTGCTGTCTAACACTGCGTAGTTTTCACTTACAAGAAAGGTGGTCCGAGGGCCCGTCCCGCACACCACCGCACATACCTCCAGCCCCGACACTGGAGGAGGCCTCCCTATGGGTACACGGCGTTTCGCCAGGCTCAGCCGGTCTCCCCCACTTCTCTCCCCGCTACCGGGCTGAGTTCTCTGGCCGCGCAGCAGGCCCAACCATGCCACCGACGCCGCTCCTGTCCTAGGACTCCCCTAGGGGCGCACACGCACCGACGCCATCCCTCTTAAAGGGCCCGTGGTGGGAAAACATCTAAGGCGCACAAAGATGAGGTCACCGCCAGCGGCCTATAAAAGACCACCTTGGCAGTTCTCCCTCTCTATGGCAATGGATCGACTCCTCACGGGGTAGTGGATTGCCTCCACTCCTGTCTTCGGTTCCTAGTTCCTGCTTCGCTGTTGTTCCTGAGTCTGTGTCTTCTGACCGAGGTTCCCATCACCCAGCTGTTCTTCGTCTGTGGTCAGTTTCTTCTCATCTGTCTTCGGCGTCCCTTCATGTCCCGGAGGTCTTCGTCTCCTTCCTCCTCGTCTGGCTTTGACCCTGGTCCTGATTCCGATGCTGCATGTACTTCACTTTGACCACTGCCTGGACCCCGGCGTTGCTGAGCTCCGCTTTCTCTGATCTCAACCTGTCCCTGGTCTGTCCTTCCGCTGCCTCCTCAGCGTGCTGGCCTGCAGCGCGTCCCGCCTGACTGAATTTTGGTCACTACAGGGCCCCCACCTAAGACCCGTCGGCCCCAGCACCCGAGGGCTCAACCTATGGGGAACGTGGGCTGGCAGAGGCGCAGCTCCAGCTGGGCTCCACCTGCCAACGGTGGGGGCTCCTCCCCACAGGTAGCGCCAAATCCCCCTCAGTTCAAGGGTCTACCAGCTCAACAAAATAGGATGCTTGTTGTAAGTTAAGTTATGGTGGATACATATCATTAAAAGACTTTCCATGTGTGAAATCAGACCAGATCTATAGTACAGCAAGGAAACAAGGAAGTCTTTTCCATGCTCATTCCATGACATCTTTCTGTGTGTGATTTGTGCATGATGGTACGGGGAACAGCTCTGGACCTGACAGGAACTGGGATGGCGTCCTGTGAAGGCCGCATGGTATGCGAAAGACCGCTGGCCTTCCCACTGTCCCTTCCCCTTGAAAGCTCCAGCAGATGATGACCGGCGAGCATTCCCTCCCACTCACCTTCCCAGCTAGCGAATACAGCCTTTTCCTCATCTATTACACAGCGTTCCTAGCTGGCACCACAGAAATGAGTCGGGCACAGTCGGAGAAGAAAGGTTGCGAGTGTTTACTTTGGTGGATTCTGCTTCCCATATGGCAGTGAGGCAATGTGCCAAACGACAGCTGCGTAAGACCAAACATCTTTCCTCAGGAACAGTAATTGTGGTATTTTAACTTTTAGTGCAAAAACAACTCTAATTAGCTTCATAGCTCCTGTTAGAAAACCATATTAAATTACACTTTCTACCTTCCAGCAAGGAAACACACAGGCTTTCTGTCACTGGAGCATGGACGAGTCTTATTGGATAAATGGCCGCTTGACGCAAGTAACGCCTGTTGGCCTTAGAAAATGATTAGACACTTTTATAGAGGAAAGAGTTTGCTTTACATTTGCTTTGCATTAAATGTGAAGTCCAGTGACCCACCTGACGCTTCCTTATTGCAAGACCCTCCCTCCGCACATTTCCGGCCAAGAGATGTCTGGTCGTGCGGGGTGGCGGCGATAAACCTTCCTGAGCAGGTTTCGTTTTTCACGCTGCTGCTTTTTCTTTGCCACCCAGGCCAACGGAAGGGGCACAGCTCTGTGAGGCTTGCGGCCCTCAGCTAGGGATTATTGTGGGTTCGTGTCTCTTACAATCAAGCCCAAAGGCAATGAGTTGCATATACAGTAATGCCCCCCCCCTGAGCAAAATCCTAAATCTCCTCCTGTATCTGCCAAATCTTTTCTGTGAGGCAGAGACAATCATCTGGAGTAGAAGGAAAGAGGAGGCAAATGGGAAAAGTGAGGCTATTTCTACGAGCAAGGGACACACGCCTCGACACATCCAGCTTCTGCACATTAAATAACATTAAAGAGCCTTGGGGTATGGATTCATCTAGCGAAGATTACACAGCCTGGCAAGTGAATTGTAGGGAGCGAATTGTCTTGTTGAAAACATTTCACAGTGCTGCAAATATCTTGGCTACCTGACCCTTTTTAGCTTGGTAAATTCTGGGACAGGGAAGAGGGAAAGGAGCTGAGATTTTAAGGAGTTGAATTTGTTCTTGTTCGGGGCAGCTGGGAAAGCAGGGGATAAAAGCAAATAGTGTTTACATGGTTTCCCAACTATCTCTAGCTAGTGGCAGGCAGGTCTGCTTTATATTTAGAGGAGTTCATAACACAATCTGGCACTAAAGGTAATATCTGGCATCTGGGCCTTCCTTACCTCAGAATCCTGCCAAGCAGATCTCTGACATATTCTCCAGATCCTGTACCTTGTCTGCAATTCTTCTTCTTCTAAACCCAACCTAATATGCTAGGCTCTTGTAGATAGTGGCAGAAACGGCGTGCACCTGTTTATGCCAGATCTCTTCTAGGGCCGGACTGAAAACCCAGGAAATATTTGTACAATATGGTAGTGTCTTAAGAAACCAGAGGTGGATCTGCCACAAGAGGTGCTGGATATGTAGAAACATAGCTTCTCTTGGGAACATTTGCTTTAGGATTGTTCATTCACCTCTTTGATATATCCAAGGAATTGCAGTAGATCAACTGACTGTGTAACAACAACTGGAAATGGTGTTACGCCAATAACAGCCTGCTTGCAGGGGCCCATGGAAGGTCAGCGCCTCATCGTTTGCTTCTAAATGTTGACTGCATCCTGGATTAAATAAACTATTGTTTTAGAAACAGCTGCTTTCGAGAGAAAGCAACCACATGTTTGGCGCAAGGTAGCCTAGTTGCTGCTGGGCCAAAACATCCCCAAACAACTGCTAATGCTGTGAAAGAAAGCAGCATATTCTGGCCATGCGTTCTTTTGCCTCTTGTGGTTTGCAGCCTTGCTAGGTCTTCTGACCTTTTATTTAGTCTGTGGTAGAGACAGTCTCTAGCACATTAACCAAAGGCTACTGAGTTAGCACAAACTTCTATAAGCCAATAAGATTTAAATTATGAAGCATTACTGCAGTAAAGAACCATTTCTATTTTGAAAAATTCCTCTGTAAAATTAGGAATCCATAATGGTGGACAAATTTTGTCTGCTTACTGTCTACTTGATTTTTTTAAATTATTATTGTGTTATGATTATTTTTAATTATATGCTATTATATTGTTTTTAGGGGTTTTTTTAACGATGTTACCTGTATTGTATTTTATTGGCGCATACTCTTCTTCGTCTTGAGTTCTGTTGCATAGACGGATCATAAAGTTAAATAAATAAATAAATAGCGGGTATTTTTACGCACATACATGATAGTATGTCTGGCCTACTGAATGGAATTCGGAAGTCTTGCCGCTCAGTTCAACAGGTTACACAGTGCTCTGGCATTACTTTTAGCAATTGGTACGTCAGGTCCTCTGAAATATTGGCTTGGGCTGCTCCAGCATTCAGTTCATTTTTTTATTTTAAGTTTCAGACAGGCTTTATTGTAATAATGAAAGACAATACAATAAGAAGTTAAACAGGAGCGAAAATCTACTCCCAAAATATGAATTACATTGTTCAGCAAAGAAAGGTAGGTCAGTTCATTTTAATGGGGTGGGGAAGAGTTGTTATATCCGTCTTGGTAACCATCAGAACAGCAGCAGTGCAAAGTGGAACTTGCGTGCAGGAGCTGAGGAGCTTGGCATGTAGATGTCTAGTGGAAGGGGCTCCATGCCAGTTTCTGAAGCTTGGGATAAGCTTTGCTATTCCCTTAAGCTTGTCTTCAGTGGTTCACAAAAGTAAAAGACCCTCTGTGACCCCATTTTAGCATTTGAAAATTCACATGACCCCAGAGGACAACAAAAACAAATTAGCAGTACAGTCCCCCTCCAGCAATCACTCCACCCTCTCCAGTCAATCCTTTCTCTCAACCTCTATCCCTTCCAAAGGACCTCCTCTCTCAACCTCTGCCCTCTAGCTGGGCACCTTTCAAATCCTCCATCTCCTCTCGCCTTCCCAGCTCATCCCCTCTCTCATCCTATCCAACCTTTTTCATATCATCCCAACTGCTTTCCTCACCTCCCAGCCATTTTTATAACTTCCAATTGACTCCGTCATCCCTTCCTTCTCACTCTGACATTCCCTGCTTCTCACTCCATCACCCATCCCCTTTCTCTCACCTTTGAGCCTCGCCTCCTCTTCTCCAATCTTTCTCTCACTTCCCTCCCAGTTGATTCTCTCTCACCCTGGCTCCTCTCATATATACCCCCCACCCCCTGATCTTCCACAGCCAATCTCTCTCCTGCTGATCCATTTTCAAACCCCTCCTGTATCTGATCCCTCCCTTCAAACAGTCCTACTTCTAAATACCCCTCTAGTCAGGGTCAGCAGCAACATTCTCCTTGTGACCCTGGGGCAAAAGTAGATGATAAATGGTGGGAAGAGAGAGCAGGCTGCTGACAGGGGCAAATGTTTTCTCTTAGGTTCAGCAGAGAATGAAGGGAGAAGATCAGTGGCAATCACCCTATGTACATTCAAGCCACCCTTCCTCTCATGGCTGGTCCCGAACCTGACTATGATCTGCAAGTGGCAGCAGCATAGTAATGAATGTCAGTCTAAGCTCACAGACCCTGCAGTGGTCCTGATCTCTACTCATGCAGTTTCCCATTTACATCCACCCAAAACTCTGGCAGGCTCCCATTCACACACACACCCATCCCAGGCAGGTTCCCATTCTCACACACATCCCTCCCACTCATCCCAGGAAGGTTCCCATTCTCACACACCCCCATCCCAGGCAGGTTCCCATTCTCACACATCCCACTCATCCCAGGAAGGTTCCCATTCTCCCACCCATACACACACCCACCCAGTCCATGCAGGCTTCCATTCACAAATACCCACCCATCTCAGGCAGGCTTCCATACACACACGCCCATCCCAGGCAGGCTCCCATTCACACACACATCCCACTCATCCCAGGAAGGCTCCTATGCATGCATGCGTGAGCATGTACACCCCACCCATTCCCACCCATACCAGTCAGGCTCACGTTCACATCCACCCACCCATACACACACACACCCAGTCCATGCAGGCTTCCATTCACAAATACCCACCCATCCCAGGCAGGCTCCCATACACACACACACCCATCCCAGGCAGGCTCCCATACACACACACCCATCCCAGGCAGGCTCCCATACACACACACACCCATCCCAGGCAGGCTCCCATTCACACACACATATATGCATCCATTTGACCTTTACTTGCCGCCTCTCCTGCAACTGATTCTACATCATAAAAAAAGTGTTTTTGTATTTTCCCTGCTCAATTTTGATTTTTTTCCATTTTTCTTGTTTCTGAATCATTCAGAATAACATGAATCTCACAAATGGGACCAAACAAATCCCCAAGAAAACTCACCTTGTGCCTTTTCCCCAGGCAGGCAGGGTCCATGGGGCCTCTTATTCTTCCTCTGCTGCTGCTGCATGGAGATGTATCTCTTTCAGTTGGGAGAGCAGCCATTCTGTGGCTCCTTCTCCATGCCAGCACAGTGGTATTCAACCCTCACGGTGCTAGCACATCGCAGTATGAGCATAGAGAAAGTGCTGGCACCGTGAGGGTTGAATACCACGGGACTGGCACATGAGAAACTGCAGGACAGGGATGTGGCGTGCAGGCCTCCTGCTGTTATGGTTTCGAGGTGTTTGGATGGATTCTCGGGTACTGTGGGAGATGACCACGCCCACAGGGAGGAGCCCCGTGGGGAGTCACAGAACTGGGCTAGGCTCAGGATGCACAAACACAGAGTTTTTATCTTATATTGTACAGCTGATGTGTACCACAAGAGGTGGCAGTAGTGAGTTGATCCAGAGGTAGGAGTCCAGGGACCTGCGGCAGAGGGAACCCGTCTCACCAAGATGGTATAGGGAGATCCAGGTGTAGGTTTCCCAGCACGGCAGAGCTGTAGATGAGACAGACTGAGAATTAGATTACTCACTAGATGGCAGCTGTAAGGTAGATGATTCCATCAGGCAGAAGTAGATGGTTACAGGCACCAAGGCAGGGAGAGCAGGCCCTCGAGGAGCGAGTACCTGATCCCAGTAAGGCACCTGAAAGAAAGCAGAGGGCCCCCGAGGAGTGGGTACCCAGGTTAGAGTATACCCTGAAGGGCAGAGAGGGCTTCCAGCGGCAGCAAGGAAGCGGCAGAGCAGCATAGACCGGACAAGTCCAATCCTTGCTAAGTCAACGAGCTAGCAAACAAGCGTAGGCTAAATACCCAGATGGCGTGACGTCACTCGGGAGGGACATCCCCGAGATTCCTGCCATGACATGGATAAAGACGTAGGTGGCGTGAGTGCGCATGCACCCTAGGAAGCCCTTAGGAGAAACATAGCATGAGGCTTTACCATAGCCGTTCCGGGGACGCCGGAGGACGTGGCTTGCAGACGCAGCGGCAGCCATCTTCCCAAAGCCAGCGGGGAGAGCAGAAAAAAAGGTGAGGCACAAGGGTCGAAGCCGTCTGAGACTGATGGACGCAACACCTGCGTCTTCTGCTGCCAGTGGATTGGAGTCCACTGGTGCCATGCGGGTCTCTCCCTGCTCCATATGCCGCTCCTCTGGGTGTGCTGCCCTGTGCAATTGCACGGTTTCCACACCCGGTGGTGCTGGGCCATTGTGAATCTTGTCAATGAAGTAGGTAGCCATAGTCTGGGCAGAGAGAGAAGTGGAGGAGGGAGGTGAGGGAAGTTTGAAGAGGGAAATGAGTGTGGAAAAAAAAGGCGAGGTTGGATGTAAGAGAGTTTGTCAGATGGACATAGCAGTCTTGTTTGGCAAGTGCAATAGCAGGCTGGAAAGTGGTCAGCATGAATTTGAAGTGTATAAAGTCTGCATGTGCACAGGATTTTAGCCAGAGATGGTCTGCAGAGCGGACACAGGAATGCAGGTAGGCGAATTCTGGGGGTGAGCCAAGGCTGGGGTTTAGTGCGCATCACAGGACTGGTAAGAGGAGGGGCAAGAGTGTCTATGACTGAAAAGAGTATAGTGTTGTAAAAAGAAACTGCTTGATCAACAGATTCAGACAAAGTTGTGGAGGAAAGGAGAGATGAAACCGCAGTGGAGAAGATACAAGGGTCAACAGCTTTGTGGTGGGCAGGATTATTGTTTTCTAATAGACTTTGCTTAATTCTCCTGTTCTACTTCTGTCTTGTGTATGGCAGAATAAAAAAATGTCTTATTTCTGCAGGTTCTTACTACCCGTCTGGTGAGCTGTGGTAATATAATATTTTGCTAGTCATTTGTTTTTAAACCCATGTGTGTTTTTAAAAGGGGAACACAGGACTCTACCCACCAGACTTTCTGGGTGTGGTACAATCAGTGAGGGGTAATTAAGCCAAACACTAATAAAGTGCAGTTCCACATAAACTTCTAGGACAGCTCACCTGGTTCCAGCACTGCTTCTGATCTCCTGCTTTGGCCAAGTCTAATTTAATCTAACTTTCTATTGTAAATATCCCCAATGTTGTTTGCTTTATCTCTGCTGTTTAATCCCTCCCCCCACCCTTCCTCCCACCCCTAGAGTGTTTCCTTGTTAAATATTTCTTCTAAGGAGCTAGGATAATCTACTACTTCATCGTCCTTAACCCTTTCCTCTGGGGTTCCCTAAGGATCTTCCCTCTCTGCTGCTTTATTTAATCTCTATGCACTTATGTCGAACTCTTTCTAGCCTTGGAGTTCATTATAAGCTCTATGCTGATGAAATCCAATTCTTTTTTACCCTGAAAGAATTATGGGCCCTTACTGAATTATTTCTCTCCCACTGCTTGACGACCATTCAAAAATGGCTCCATTACAATAAATTAGTTCTGAATATTGCTAATACAGAAATCATGGCCTTATCACGTCACCAAGTCCAAAGCACATCCGACTATTTCTCATTTGATGCTCATTGTATTACGTCATTGGAGTCTCGTCTCAGCTGGTCGAGGCTTCCGGACGAGCCCCTGGGTTGGGTGACGGCGCGCCAGCAACTTGCTGGCGCGCACAGATTTACGTCTGCTTTTAGCAGGCGTAAATCTGCCAACAAAGGTAAGGGGGGGGTTAGATAGGGCCGGGGGGTGGGTTAGGTAGGGGAAGGGAGGGGAAGGTGGGGGGAGGGCGAAGGAAAGTTCCCTCCGAGGCCGCTCCGAAATCGGAGCGGCCTCGGAGGGAACAGGCAGCCCGCGCTGGGCTCAGCGTGCGCAGGTTGCACAAATGTGCACCCCCTTGCGCGTGCCCACCCCGGATTTTATAAGATACGCGCGGCTACGCGCGCATCTTATAAAATCCAGCGTACTTTTGTTCGCGCCTGGTGCGCGAACAAAAGTACGCGATCGCGCAATTTTTTAAAATCTACCCCAAAGAGTATGACTGAATATCCACATAATCGGATGAAGTTAACTAGTTAATCATATCAGCTCTGCACCTACTGAATATGGACCCCTTAAGATTTAGATTCTGTTGTAGAAAAAAAAATGTATTTCCAGACACACAAAGCACAATTTCATCTACATCCCATACAACAGCTTAGGACTTTTTTTTTTAATCTGTTGACCAATAAAGCCAGAATATGAAAAGCACTTTATTTGTGTTTCTGTTTTTTGGAAGCCTGGGGAGATAAAGTGATTATCCCCAAGTCAGACAGAAAAACAAGGACAGAGGGTTGTTATATTCCAGCTCTTTTCTTCAATCCATTTGTGGCAGTTCAGTGACTTTATTTCAGTTTACTCCGGTCTCCATTTCATGCTCCAATAAGATCTATGTTTTCTAGATTGTGTTTTATGTTATTGGCCTGTCTTGTGGATGCCTCTGGTGAGCTGTTTATTATAGTCCTATGATTGTTGATGATTTAATAATGTATTGTGTTTTTTTTACTGCTGTAAACTGCTTTTAGCTATAGCTGGAAAAGGGTTATAAAATGAATGCAAATAGAAATAAACCATAACAATTGGATTGAGACATTGCTTAAGGGTAAGCAGTCTTGGAAGAAGGAAATAATTCTGTATGGAGTCCAGCAGGGATGAGTGACACAATAGAAATTTCAGTATATATATTTGCACTTAATATAATTGTATTGCACAACAAATGTAGATCTATTTTATTTTTAAATTCTGGTCTTTATGGTAACTCTATGGAGCTCTGATCATGCCTGGCTACATTGCAACATATGAATTGTTGACTGGTTTTAAGCGTGTCCCAAAATGGCTCAGTTTTGTCACATATAAACAGAACTTCTTGTGTTTGTGTGTTATGCTGCCACCTAGTGGTTGTATTGAAATAGATCTGAATTTTGCAATTACATTTTGTGTCAACACAGAACGTTACCTTTGCTTTGATTGTTCAAGTTTAGGGCAGGAAGCTTTGAATTTTGTGTAATCTGACCTCACTTGTGAAAACTCAACATTACAGACAGCAACTCGCTGTTACTTGTCTGAGACCCGACATTAAAACAGCTGAAAGTCAAATCCCAGCATGGGTTACAGGCATGCCCAAATTCGTGATATTGCTGATATTGAAAATTTAAGCTTTGATTTGAAAGGCCAACATTTGAAATATGATCAGATTTGGAAATGTTAGAAATTGCATTGTGGGCTTCACTAAAAATTGTATGACTTTATTACGGTAAGCTCCACCTCTGTTTATGTTTCTAATACTGCTTCTTTCATGTGGGGGCCAGCTCACTGATTTCCAGTTTTCTGTAATATTATCTGCTTACATTGCCTCTGTTTAATTGGAAATGCTCTGTTTGTTTTTGCAGTTGCACTTATTTGTATGCCTACAAAACTGTCAGCAAAGTCTGCTGCACCTCTTGCCTATCTCTCTGAAACTCTGCAGAAAACAGTTCTCAACTAAAAGTGTTCACTTGTCTCTCTGAGACCCCTCAGGAAGCAGCTGCCTGGAGCTCCTACTACCTTTCTCACAAGCCAATGCAGAAATCTGGGCATTAAAACCCACGGTTGAACATTTTTTTTTAACTCAGATGAAAACAATTTTTTAACTCTCGATGCAGCAAGCTAATGCTACGCTAATGCACTGGAAGTTTAAAAAAGCACATTGACCTTATGTAACTCAGACCACCTTTGGGTTACTAATAGGTCCTGCAACAGCCTAGTGCAATTAGGGAAATAATTAGGGGAGTATCCATCATGGCAGCCCTCCCATTGGTGGAGCTGTAATGGATACCCCTGGTCCTGAGGTTTTATAGCAGAGCTCTGCAATAGGCTCTGGGAGCAGTATTATTTGGAAGTCAGAGAGAGAGGTTACATTTTCCTAAACTGAATTTTTGGCCCACCTGAAGCCTCAGAAACCGTCTGAGACCTTCCAGGATAAGCCAAATGGGCTCTGCTGCTGTACTCTCCCCACGAGGTGCAGAGTGGCTGCTCTGGGACTTATTTTTTGGATTTTTGAACTTTTATTTAGAGGAGCCCTGCTAGAGGCCTGCACCTTTCTGAAGCCCAGGGAATGGGGAACCCTGGGCTGAAAGCGCCCAGTGTTTAGGGAATATCTGCCCCAACAAAGGGGGTGACCCATTGCAGCAGATTCCTAAGCTGGGGAAGAAAATTTGTTTTCCAACATCTGGGAGGAAGTGTTTTTCTGCCCCTCTTCCTGCCCATCAAGGGGACTGGCAAGAACTGCAGTCCACAAGGATTCCTACCACCAGGGATCCCACCAGAAGATTAATCTACTAACTGTGAGTAAAAGATCTACATCCAAGGGAGGACACCCATCTGGCATCCACAAAGAGCCCTGAGGGATCGAGGCATTAACTCTGTGCCATCAGGAGGGGTTTCCCGACCATCCAAGGGGGGGCCTAGCCCAGAGAGACCCCTGCACAATCTAATCCAGAAGTGTGGATGGGTTCCTGGCCTAATAAAGACTAATGAACAGATAGAGGAGAAAAGATCTGTACTTCTGAGAGAAACTGCAGAGACTGTGGTGTGTGATTTACCATATTTCATTGTGCAATTCAACAAAACTATCAGTAAAGCTTTATTTTGGACCCTGCCCACGTGGTCCACGTGTGGTTTGTTGGCACACAACGCACAGCTCACAGCAGAATGAGGGAGCTCCATCACAGCTCACTAATCACAATGTACCGAGACCGGAGAGGGCTCCTTTCTATCCCTAGTCCGAAGGACCTACCCCTTGGGATGGGAGGAGAAGTAAATGCTAGCCAGGGTCCCTGTCCCAAAGTACTTACAAATAATTTTATGCCCCCTCCGTACTCGACTTGTACATTAAGGAGGGGTTACATTTAAAATGTGCATTCTGCACAGGCTGAACTCACATTTTAACTCGGGAAAGCACCCAACATGGAGAAAAGTACTTACCTGGCTAAGTGGCAGCCTCCGCCAGTTAGCTGGATAAGTCAGTACTTATCCTGTTGAAGTGTTCCTGACTTTTTTTTTTTTTTTTTTTTTTTTGTCTTTTTTAACTTTTGGGGGGGGGATTTGAAGTGCCAGCGCAATAGCACTGGAAACTTAACTCCAGCTCTGACCTGGAGTTAAGTTTCTAGCGCTAAAAAAATTCTGAGCTGGACCAACACACCTCTCTGCATCGAGAAATACTACTTAATGCCCTCGTTTCCTAGTTTTTATGCTTTTTCATTGAATGTTTTAATGATTTTGGACGACACTGAATTAAAGCTTAGCCAGCGGTATAGACATGCATAGTGACAAGCAGCAAGGACAGAATACGGCTTTAGACATCACCAAAAGTTAGCTGGGCTTCAATGTTATTGGAGGATACACGGCTTTCAAATATTTTATGTACCATAAAAGGGAAAAAAATACTTCTACATGTAAAGATAACTTCTTTACAAATTTAGGGCATGAGTTACTAAGCATTTTCCCCATAGACACAAACAGGAGAAAACATTTAGTCAATAACCCCTTCAGAGATGTCTTTTGTGTGCCATGGGCCTAGTTGCTTTCTAGGGACCTAATGCTGGAGATCAAGGCTCTCTGACAGTCTCCAAGGCAAACAGATGTAAAGGCAAAAAGAACCAAGGGCTTGGTGAGAGAGGTAAAGGTGGTGGGGCCGCTTGGCAATAGTGATCATAATATGATCAAATTTGAATAAATGACTGGAAGGGGGACAGTAAGCAAATCCACGGCTCTCGTGCTAAACTTTCAAAAGGGAAACTTTGATAAAATGAGAAAAATAGAAAAAAACTGAAAGGAGTAGCTACAAAAGTAAAAAATGTCCAAGAGGCGTGGTCATTCTTAAATACCATTCTAGAAGCACAGTCCAAATGTATTCCACACATTAAAAAAGGTGGAAGGAAGGCAAAACGATTACCGGCATGGTTAAAAGGGGAGGTGAAAGAAGCTATTTTAGCCAAAAGATCTTCATTCAAAAATTGGAAGAAGGAACAAACAGAAGAAAATAGGATAAAGCATAAACGTTGGCAAGTTAAATGTAAGACATTGATAAGACAGGCTAAGAGAGAATTTGAAAAGAAGTTGGCTGTAGAGGCAAATACTCACAGTAAAAACTTTAAAAAATATATCCAAAGCAGAAAGCCTGTGAGGGAGTCAGTTGGACCGTTAGATGATCGAAGGGTTAAAGGGGCACTTAGAGAAGATAAGGCCATTGCAAAAGATTAAACAATTTCTTTGCCTCGGTGTTTACTGAAGAGGATGTTGGGGAAGTACCCGTAATGGAGAAGGTTTTCATGGGTAATGATTCAGATGGACTGAACCAAATCACAGGGAACCTAGAAGATGTGGTAGGCCTGATTGACAAACTGAAGAGTAGTAAATCACCTGGAACAGATGATATACACCCCAGGGTTCGGAAGGAACTCAAAAATGAAATTTCAGACCTATTTGTAAAAATTTGTAATCTATCATTAAAATCATCCATTGTACCTGAAGACTGGAGGGTGGCTATTGTAACCCCAATATTTAAAAAGGGCTCCAGGGGCGATCCGGGAAACTACAGACCGGTTAGCCTGATTTCAGTGCCAGGAAAAATAGTGGAAAGTGTTCTAAATATCAAAATCACAGAACATATAGAAAGACATGGTTTAATGGAACAAAGTCAGCATGGCTTTACCCAGGGCAAGTCTTGCCTCACAAATCTGCTTCACTTTTTTGAAGTAGATAAAGGTGAACCGGTAGATGTAGTATATTTGGATTTTCAGAAAGCGTTTGACAAAGTTCTTTATGAGAGGCTTCTAGGAAAAGTAAAAAGTCATGGGATAGGTGGTGATGTCCTTTCGTAGATTACAAACTGGCTAAAAGACAGTAAACAGAGAGTAGGATTAAATGGACAATTTTCTCAGTGGAGGGGAGTGGTCAGTGGAGTGCCTCAGGGATCTATATTGGGACCGTGCTTTTCAATATATTTATAAATGATCTGGAAAGAAATACGACAAGTGAGGTAATCAAATTTGCAGATGATACAAAATTATTCAGAGTAGTTAAATTACAAGCAGATTGTGATAAATAGCAGGAAGACCTTGTGAGACTGGAAAATTGGGCATCCAAATGGCAGATGAAATGTAATGTGGATAAGTGCAAGTTGATGCATATAGGGAAAAATAACCCATGCTATAGTTACATAATGTTAGGTTCCATATTAGGAGCTACCACCCAAGAAAGAGATCTAGGCGTCATAGTGGATAACACATTGAAATCGTCGGCTCAGTGTGCTGCGGCAGTCAAAAAAGGAAACAGAATGTTGGGAATTATTATAAAGGGAATGGTGAATAAAACGGAAAATGTCATAATGCCTCTGTATCGCTCCATGGTGAGACCACACCTTGAATACTGTGTACAATTCTGGTCGCCACATCTCAAAAAAGATATAATTGCGATGGAGAAGGTACAGAGAAGGGCTACCAAAATGATAAGGGGAATGGAACAACTCCCCTATGAGGAAAGACTAAAGAGGTTAGGACTTTTCAGCTTGGAGAAGAGACGACTGAGGGGGGATATGATAGAGGTGTTTAAAATCATGAGAGGTCTAGAACGGGTAGATGTGAATCGGTTATTTACTCTTTCGGATAGTAGAAGGACTAGGGGGCACTCCATGAAGTTAGCATGTGGCACATTTAAAACTAATCGGAGAAAGTTCTTTTTTACTCAACGCACAATTAAACTCTGGAATTTGTTGCCAGAGGATGTGGTTAGTGCAGTTAGTATAGCTGGGTTTAAAAAAGGATTGGATAAGTTCTTGGAGGAGAAGTCCATTACCTGCTATTAAGTTCACTTAGAGAATAGCCACTGCCATTAGCAATGGTTACATGGAATAGACTTAGTTTTTGGGTACTTGCCAGGTTCTTATGGCCTGGATTGGCCACTGTTGGAAACAGGATGCTGGGCTTGATGGACCCTTGGTCTGACCCAGTATGGCATTTTCTTATGTTCTTATGCTGTTACGGCCCCGGGCCGTGCCCGGGTCCTCCACTCACCTCAAGGCCAGCCCGGGCCACCGCGACACCGACAAGGCCTGTCCCGGCCTCAGCCGCAGCACTCCCTTCGCGAGGGAGAAGCCTGCGTTCCCTCGCATCTGGCCCGCCCCTAGGCACGCGAGCACGCAGGGGCTCGAGACTTAAAGGGGCCAACGCGGGAAATGACAAGTGCTGCCCCCCGATGACGTCAGACGCTGCAGGCCTACTTAAGCCCTGCAGCGTGACTCCTTCTGTGCCTTGCAACAAGGTTCGTTCTTCGGAGTTGCTAGTTGCTGTCCCAGGACTCCCGTCTATCTTGACTTCGGACTTCTAACTGCTGGCTTCCGACCCTGCTTCGTCCATTGACTCTGACTTCAGCTCCCTCATCGTCTACAGGTATCCAGTTCTTGCTTGCCCAGAGGATTCTCCTAAGTCCCAGCGGCTCAGGCTCTCACGGGCTCCTCCCGGGGGAGCCGCGGGCTTCCAAGGGTGAAGACTCTTCTGGCCTCCAGGGCCCTACCGCTCCCATTGACCATCTCTTCAGCCGCTTCCTTGATCCTTGGTTGCATAGGGTCACACCTAAGTCCAAGAGGTCTGGGTCCCTACGGGCTCCTCGGGCTTCCAGTGGTGAAGCCTTCTTCAGAACACCTCTTCAGCGCCGCCTCCCAGCTGCGACGCCCACTGTGGGTCCCCACAGTACAACACCTGGGGTCACAGCCGGCCTAAGGGTCCACAACCCTAACATATGCTGTTGTTCTCTCTAGCTCTGAGGTAATTGGCTCCTGGTAAGCTTGCAACAGGTGGTGAAATAATAGGACATTAAAAAGTTTTCACATGTCTGCCGCCATGTTTCACCAACTACCTCCTGGTTGAGATAGGATAGCCTTTATGCCATATGATGTCAGTCTGTCATTAATACTCCATTACAGAATAGAAGTGGGTTCCATGGCATTGAAAGGATGGGAGGGAGGAAAAGGAAGATTGTATTACTCAAAACTCTATGGGCTACGACTTCTTATCTTTGAAACTTGCAGTCACCTTAACTTGCTGCATTTGATGTATTATTATTATACTTTACTTTATCATGCCCTACAAATTTAAACAAAAAAAATCAAGTCAGTAAACTACATAAAAAAGAAAGCAAAACTAAGCTGCGTGCAGGATGTAGATGACAATTCAGAAAAAGTTCATCATAGAGTCAGTCTGACATTCAAATGGGTCTGTAACTAGCAACATCATTTGGTGAGTATGAACTGGATACATGTGAATAGTCAAGTCTGTCTCAAAAAATATATATTCTTAGCATAGGTGGGGCCTGCAGTATCCCCTTGTTAAATTATTTTATGAAAGCAATGTGTATCTCACTGAATGAAGCATAGCGGACGAGATCCCCTTGATGAGAGATTGGTAGCACATGACTTACCCCCTGACAACTTGATGCAGGAAAACCAGAGTGGTAAAGTTAAAAACACAAGAATGACATTGCTAATAGTCTCAGTACCAAACAACTATTCTGTACAGTGTATGAAGAGAGAGAGAGATCCTCAAAAGATGAAATCAGAAAATGCAGCAGAAAGATATGGAAATAGTCCCAACTGTATTGGGCGTAACCAGCCTGATTACAAAGAACTTCCAGGCTCACCTTGATATGTTGCCGGTACACATTACATCCTATGAACTCTAGAAGGAAGTTCTCTTTGGCACCATGCAAATACCAAGAAGAGCATTAGATCTAAATTTGAAAGACTTGAGTTCATATCCAATATGTCCTGGCTTACAAATGAGGTTCATTCCTGTCATGGTGTGCACAAAACTATCCCATGTGGAGACAAAATCCAGAGATTTACAGTTGTCAGAAGCAGAATGTCTTGGGTAGAAGGAAGTGCGTGGATCATTATTTTACCTAGATATCACTTATGGTTCCAAGTAATCCTTCAACGAACAGTGAATCAGTTCAAGTTACAAAATTACACAGTCGGATGGACTGTACTATCTATATGCCATTAGCCAGTTGATGTTACTTATACATTTTAATTCAGCTTTTAATCCATAAATCGTTATACATTTGTTGTATTGTGCTTGTATAGATGATATTACCATGTAACAGATGGAATTGTAATATTCAAGAGATTCTCTCTAATAAACATGAAAAAAAAGGCCTCCTGGAGGCCCTCCAACTGCCCTCCTGTCCCAACAGAAGCCTCAGAGCCCAGGCTGGGCCTAGCCAGGGTCACCCCAGGCCCCTCCAACCCTCTTCCTGCTGAAAAATAGCTAAAGGCCTAGTTGGGCGCAGCTGAGACCTATCTGGGCCTCTCCAACATCCTCTTTCACTTTCCATAAATCATTGGGGCCAGGGACTTCCCGGCCCTCACTTACCTCTTCAGTGGGGTTCCAGTGTTTGTAAAGAGCAGGAGCATTGCTCACTCACTCCTGCCCTGTCTCAGTCTTTTTGAAAAAAAAGGGCCAGAGCCGAAGTAACATCACTTTGGCACCTGTCTCAGGTGCAGCTGGAACCATGCCTTATGGCCGTACAAATGTATATGCATACAACATTGGCCCCAGCTGCACCCGAGACAGGCACAGACATGATGTGATTTTGGTGCTGCTCAGGAGGGCCAACTCTACCACGTGTAAAGAAACCAAGATAGGGCAGGAGCGAGCTGGCATCATTCCTGCTTTTTACAACCACCAGACCCCCGCAGAAGTGTTAAATGGGTCTGGGGAGCTCCCTGGCCCCCAGCTATGGTGATTTTTGGAAGGGGAGGAAGGCAAGTTGGAAGGGCCTGGTTAGACCTTGGCTGGGCTCAGCTAGGCTCAGCCAGGTAGGCTCTGGCCCAAGAGGAAAGTCAGAGGGGTCCAGCCCAGGCCCCGAGGCTTGTTGGGCTGAGAAGGGAGGTGTTTTATTTTTTTTTGGGGGGGGGGGGGGGGGTAATGTTTTTTCCGGTTTCACAAACAAATGGAACCTAAAAAAAAAAACATTAAATGAACTGAAATAATGAAAAGAAACTCCCCAAAACCAAATTGAAACAAAAATCTTGGGTCTGCATGTCCCTAATGCACACACTTCTGAAAACAAATGTAAACCAAAATTTTCATTCTTGTCAGAGACACTTGATTTGGTTTGTTCCAAAACAAAAAACCCTTTTCATTATGAAGAAAGCATTTATTTTGAACTAATGCACATCCTTATTCTAGCACTTCTAAAAGCCATGACGAAGATAAGTTAGGAAGCAGCATGGCTGATTTATCAAGGGTTATTCTTAAAGGGCGAGGGCTTCTCTCCAGTGCTGGCTCCCTCCGTATATTCACTGCTTCCCTTCCGGAACCGAGCCGGCTCCTGAGATCACGTGATTGGACAAAAAGGCATCATTTGGGTCATAGTGTTACAAAAGCGCTGGAACACCAGCAGGTCCCAGGAGCTGTGTCCTTTCTGCAGCTCTGCATCTGTACGGCACTGAGCATGCCTTGTCCGGAAATGGTTAGTAGTAGTACTGGTAATAGCTCAATCTGCATGTTCAGCACCCGCACACATTCCACCACCGTGGTCTTAAATGTGAAATTAATCATGCTTTTTCTATAAATACCAACATTTGCCTTCTGTCCTTCCACGAAATGGTCGAGGCAACAATATTGTCTGTGCAGAGTAATGAAGTTGTCACTGGCTGATAATTGCCCATTAGAAAAAATCAAACTTTTCAAGCGAAAGAACCGTTCCTGTCAACATACTGTCAGCAGCCCAGCCTCACCGCCTTCACCACTATGCAGTCTCTCTGCCCAGGAGATTACAGGAATCTGACAGTACCCCCCACTCCCCCAGGCATTCAGTGGGAAGGAATGCCCGCTAATCTTCGGTAAATTAGACTAACAAGGCCTGAGTTTGAGCCACAGGAAGTCGTTTAACCCATCTCCGGAATCATGTACAGGCCATTAACACATCAGGGCTGAATCAAATCTGAAAATCTGTATCAAGAAAGGCCAGGGAATTGGGGTTCGTAAACAGCACATTCTTTGGCTTCCAAGGTGCCTAAAGAATGTAGAAAATATAAGCAAATAGTCCTAGTGATGCTGATATTCATAGCTTTGGTGCAAAAGTACATCAAATATTTTTACAAAAAGTCTTCGTATTTATTACCCAATACAACATATACAGTGTTATATCAAAAATTTACAAATTTTTACACCCGCAATAATATTAAGGCTAAAACTGCACATTAACTACACAAAAGTTTGCACCACAAACAGACCATCATATAACCAATCACACTACATACCCATTCATACCATTCACACCATAGAAGATATATAGTTCTAAACCAGCAACATACCCCCTTTCAAAAGAAAATACAAAAATAGTATACAAAAACCATATATGTATTCAATATATTTTATAAAACAAAAACCTTCAAAAACAGGAAACAAAACACAGCTCAACCATTATTCAAACGCTGTCGTTCTCCCAGAAAGCAGACTCATAATGCTCAGCTCCAAAACCTCAGTACAGCTTTATCCTTTGTACCAGCAGCTCAGCATGGCCCATTTACTGAATGCACTTATCTCTTTAAATTTGAGATCGTTATGGTTAAAATATTTTTTTTAACAATGTTGAGACCACCATTGTGGATCTTTCCGTGGTATCTTGTCTATGCATGTGGTACCCTCCTGGGATAGGTGATCCAATGATAGTTGCTTTTGAGAATATGGTAGATAATGAATTGAAAATTCTAGAGTCTAATGCTATCAAACATTGGTTCAATTTATCTAAGGAGGAATATGCTGCGTTACATGATCTTTCTCGTGATACCAACATTATTATTAAACCGGCGGATAAAAGGCAGTTTATAGTAATTTTGAATACTGTTGATTATGTTGTTGAGGTTCAAAGGCAGCTTTTTGACCAGATTTACTATCAGAAGCTCCCTACCCCTCATTCGAGATCAGAAATTTGTGATTTGGTTCATGATGCTGAGTCTAGGAGTTTTATTACTAAAAAGGAGCTCTTTTTTTGACTGAAGAACATCCTTGTATGACCTGTTTTTATGTTTTGCCTAAAATACATAAAAATTTGTTGAAACCACCACGGCGACCTATTGTGTCAGGGCTTAATTCGATTCTTGAGCCGCTATCCATTTGATTGGATTGTCTTTTGCAGCCACTTATCTCTAGGATTCCATCTTTTGTTTGTGATTCTACACATTGCATACGTTTGAACTCTAAGGGGCAGATTTTAAATGCCTGGCACGCGTAAATTCCAGCCTTTTCGCGCGTGGCCGGGCCTTACGTGTGCTGGGCAAATTATCCAAGAGGCCCGGCCATGCCCATAAAGGCTGGTACGCACTCAAGTGCCGGGCCTCTTGGAAGGGGCAGGCTGGGGGGCGTGTCATGAGCGGGGAGGGGAGCATCACTGTCCCAGAGCGCCATTCATCACTGTCCCGGAGCCTCGCACACTGCCGGCGTGCACCACTTACGTCAGGTTGGGCCCTGAAGTAAGTTCGAAGCCAAAAGAAAAAAGAAAAAGGTAGGACTTAGGGGATGGGGAGGAGAGGGGAAGGGGGAAGGGAGGTTAGGATAGGGGGTAGGGAAGTTCCCTCCCAGTCCAATCCTTAATTGGAGCAGACTGGGAGGGAACTGGGGAAGGCCGGGATGTGTTGCCGTGCGGAGATTGCATAATTCAGCCACCCTTGCGCTCGCCACACGCACACGCGTGCGCATGTTATAAAATCAGCGCGTCCATGTGTGCGCGCATGCTTGTTTAAAAATCTACCCCATATGTATTCCTGTTGCAGAATGCTGGATGAACAAACTTTGAATAATTGGGATGTTCCAATTCGAGTTCCGACTTCATTTTTGGTAAATCTCACCACCACTGCTTTAATTGAGAATTTTTTTGAATTTGGTGGAGACATATACAGGCAAATTAAAGGCATTGCGATGGGGGCGAGGATGACCCTGGATATAGCATGCCTATATGTTTCCCATTTTGAAAATCATTTTGTCTATGCTTCTGCTTTTTGGAATAATATATTGTTTTGGATACACTACATTGATGATGTGTTTTGTATATGGTGTGGCTCTAAGCTTGAGTTTATGAATTTTTTTTCATATCTCAATAGCTGTGATTCTAATCTTACTTTCACGCACCACATTGAGTCACATAAAGTTTCCGTTTTGGATATGTGGGTCATTAGAAATGCTAAGTCTTTCTACTACGCTATTTATTAAACCCACTGATAGAAATAAACTTCTACATTACAGTAGTTTCCATCCTTCACATTTAAAAAATAATATTCTGATTGGACAATATTTTCATCTGCAGCACCTTTGTTCCACAAAGCAAGAATTTAAAATCAGAGCTAAGACTATGTTCGATCATTTTTTACAATGTGGTTAACCAAGAAATGTGATACGTAAGGCTTACAGACGAGCCTTATATATAAATCGGGATTTATTATTTCAGAAATCTCAACATGATTTTTACAAAGATAAAGAGACAGAGAAAAACAGTTGAGGGATAAGGACGCACCAAACTAGAAGTTGTAATTTTTAATCTACACAAACATATTAATGTTAAAACCAAACCGCCTAATATGTTCCTATCAAACAGGCTTAGCTTACACACTTAGTTTATTATTTTAAATTGTTACCGTACTATGATGGTACATGATTAATTTGTAATTTATACCACCCTTATTGTTCATTATCGTGCCCTTCTGTAAACCGTTGTGATGGTTATAACTTAACGACGGTATAGAAAAGTTTTTAAATAAATAAAAATAAAAAATGATTCATCCGATTGTATTGTTTGTGTTTTGCCTTACACTAATGTATCTTGGCAGATTTCTAATATTATTAAAAAAAATTGGCCTTTAATTCAATCTCTCCCTTCTTTCTCTGATATGACTCCTCTGTTTGCATATAAAAAGTCATGTAATTTACATGATATGCTTATATCCTCTCGGTTTGAGGAGTAGGAGATATCTCAGAAAGATGGGTCACATTAGAGCTGTGGTAATTATAGAGTATGTCCTTTATCCTTGAATACTACACATTTTATCCATTTGGTTTCAAAGTGGGTTTACCCTCTGTGGTCTCATACTGCTTGTGCCTCTTTTCAAGTTGAATGTATTATTATCTGCCCTTGTAATCTCATCTACGTAAGCAAAACAATGAAAGCTGTAACAACTAGAATTATTGAACATTGTAGTTCGATCCACTGCAATTGCATTGAGGCTCCGATGACCGTTCATTGGGTGGCTGTGGGTCATCAGATTAGCGATCTAAGGTTTTTAGTTTTACAACAAATATGGTTTAAATATGGTGGGAATGTTAATCGCTTTCTTCTTCATCAAGAACAACAATGGATATTCAAATTGGGCTCTTTATCTCCAGGTGGTTTGAATAATAAAATTGAATGGGGTGTATTTCTCTAGAAGTGGTGTTATACACTTTCATTGGTGTTTGCTATAGAGATTCTTCCATTTGTTTTTTCTTTCTGTTTTGGGATTGGTCCATTTGAAGTCGGGGGTGAGTATTTAAAGATCATGGGGCAGATTTTCAAAGACCTATGCGCGCCGGGCCTATTTTCAAAAGGCCCAGTGGCACGTGTAAAGCCCCGGAACACGCATATGTCCAGGGGCTTTTCTGAATGGGCGGGGCAGGCGGTCTGTGGGTGTGGCGGGGTGGTCTGAGAGGCGTGGCCGAGGACTCCGGCACAGTGGCTGGGGATCGCGAGCCGGCACAGCACTCGGCCAGTGTGTGCAAGTTACACCTGCCTCTGGCAGGCGTAACTTCCAAAACAAAGGTACAGGGGGGCTGTTTCGGGCTGGGGGGGCGGGACAGGTAGGGGAAGGGAGAGGAAGGTGAGGGGGGGGAAGGAAAGTTCCCTCTGAGGCCGCTCCGAAACCAGGCAGAAAGCAAGATTAAAAAAGAAATAAAAAATCTGAGATTATACTTCTAGCAGTACATTTACAAAAGATACTGCATGACATATCTTGGAGAGGTATCCATCACTATTCTTGTGGGTGATAGAGAGGGACTGTGCTGTGCCATGACACAGGAGAGTGGAAAGATGTATCACTTACTTTATAGGCTAAATCTCTGCATGTGTTAAAGCTATGAATACACCGTGGATATATAAAATATATCCCAAACAGGAAAAGATATGGTGCAAAAGTACAACAAATATTTTTACAAAAAGTCTTCATATTTATTATCCAATACAACATATACAGTGTTATATAAAAAAATTTACAAATTCTTGTACCTGTAATAATATTAGGGATAAAATTGCACATTAACTACACAAAATTTTATACCACAAACAGACCATCATACAACCAATCACACTACATACCCATTCATACCATTCACACCATACAAGATATATTGTTCTAAAACAATATACACCCTTTCAAAAGAAAATACAAAAATAGTATACAAAAAATGTATCCATATTTCTGAAAAAATTAATAGTTCCAATAGTTTTTATAAAACAAAAACCTTCAAAACCAGGAAGAAAAAAAAACCACAGCTCAACCATTATTCAAATGCTGTTGAGCATTATAAGCCTGTTCAAATACAGGCTTAAAATGCTCAGTTCCAACAAATATTTTTGAAGCTAATATAAAATTCTTTAACAAATAGAGAGTGCAGAGTACTTTGACGAATCACTCATCAGCGAAATCAATAAAGAATCAAGTGTAACGAGCAGAGCTGTTTCAACTCACCTTCCAATGTTTGAAATCAAGCCAACATCCAAAATCTGAGCGGCCTCGGAGGGAACGGGGAAAGCCAGCTGGTCTCCCCGAGGGCTCGGCGTGCGCAAGGTCCACTAGTGTGCGCCCCCTTGCGCGTGCCGACCCCTGATTTTATAACATGCGCGGCTGCGCGCGCATGTTATAAAATCGGGCGTACATTTGTGCGCACCGGGTAGCGCGCACAAATGTACCCCGTGCGCGTACCTTTTAAAATCTGCCCCCATGTGTTTAAGCACCTTTCTTGGTGTTTTCTACAGTGTGGACAGTTTGTTCCTATTCTGCTGCTTGCAAGTATATAAGATTTGTTTATTTTTTTTGGGGGGGGGTATTTCTTGGTCTTTGTGCTATTATTTAAGTGTTTTTAATGTTATCTATCTTATTCTTAGTGACGTCACCACAAGAGATTTTGGCTAAATATTATTAATTCTCCTAAAGAAGCAACTGTGGCAAAACATGTTGGGATTAATAAGAAACATGTAGTGAACTGTGATAAATATGTTGGTTCGACTTAAACAGTGGAAAAAGTGTTGAAGAAAATTGCTCGCGGTACTTCACCCTGGTTCGGGAGTAAAATCATTTTTTTATTGAAGCTGACACAATAAAGGAGTTCCGAAGAATCATATGGTGAACTGTGATAAGAAAGAAAGAGCGAGCCATATGTTCAGCAAGGACGTTGGCTTGATTTCAAACATAGGAAGGTGAGTTGAAACAGCTCTGCTCGTTACACTTGATTCTTCATTGATGTCGCTGATGAGTGATTCGTCAAAGTACTCTGCACTCTCTATTTGTTAAAGAATTTTATATTAGCTTCAAAAATATTTGTTGGAACTGAGCATTATAAGCCTGCATTTGAACAGGCTTATAATGCTCAACAGCATTTGAATAATGGTTGAGCTGTGGGTTTTTTTCTTCCTGGTTTTGAAGGTTTTTGTTTTATAAAAACTATTGGAACTATAAATTTTTTCAGAAATATGGATACATTTTTTGTATACTATTTTTGTATTTTTTTTTTTTTGAAAGGATGTATATTGTTTTAGAACAATATATCTTGTATGGTGAATGGTATGAATGGGTATGTAGTGTGATTGGTTGTATGATGGTCTGTTTGTGGTATAAAATTTTGTGTAGTTAATGTGCAATTTTATCCCTAATATTATTACAGGTACAAGAATTTGTAAATTTTTTTATATAACACTGTATATGTTGTATTGGATAATAAATATGAAGACTTTTTGTAAAAATATTTGTTGTACTTTTGCACCATATCTTTTCCTGTTTGGGATATATTTTATATATCCACGGTGTATTCATAGCTTTAACACATGCAGAGATTTAGCCTATAAAGTAAGTGATACATCTTTCCACTCTCCTGTGTCATGGCACAGCACAGTCCCTCTCTATCACCCACAAGAATAGTGATGGATACCTCTCCAAGATATGTCATGCAGTATCTTTTGTAAATGTACTGCTAGAAGTATAATCTCAGATTTTTTATTTCTTTTTTAATATTGCTTTCTGCCTGGTTGCAGAACTGGCCAGCCTGTTCTGTTTGTTGATGGCTGGTTGGATTCCAAACTTGAGTCAAACTCTTCCAATCTCCCCTTAACTGCCAAGAAATGTTCTCCCAATTAATGACCGCAAATAAGCTGTCAAAAGTTGGACCTAGTGAAAAAAGACTAAAAAGGCAAAAGTTTGGCTGACAGTGCAGTGCAAAGACATTTTAGTCCTACATTAATGGCCCATCAGTTTGTAACAATTCCTTTCGGAGACGATCTGTCATGAGCACAGAAAGAAAATGGCTCTTGAGGGAAATTAGGGTTTCCTAGGAGTTGGCTTGATTGATGTTCATTCATCTAAGCTCATTTCTGTATCCTCATGACCTTTGAGAGATGTAGCTGCAACATGAGTCACTTAAGGTTTATGACAATTACAAGTTATTTAATATATTTTGAAAACTAAAACTAAATGCTAATGGATTTATTTTGTCAAGAAATTGTGTTAGTCTCCAAGTCAACGGTTCTATAAACTTCAAAGAAAGTAGACGGACCAGTTTTAAAAAGAAAAAAGAGAGAAAAAATGATTGGACTGGCCAGGTCAAGTCCTGGTTTGTCCATGACTATGGCTTTGCTGCACACACATTTGTGCAGTTTAGGATCTGGAGGGTGGTTGGGGATCACGTGGCTGGACTCCATCTTTCCAGTGGAGATTTCAACCATTGCAAGGTTTAGAGTTGTTTGACTGGACGCATGGGAATGTTGAAGGAAAAGATGCACATAGGGATGAGGATATAAGGGCAGGGTCTGTGGGCCTGTGTTTTTCTCTCCCTCCCCTTTTGCTGTTTTTCAGGTTGGTGCTCACCATGACCTTGTTTGGGTGGCCGTCCTGTGGCTCCTGCAGCAGCTCCTGTTGGCGTGTTTTCAGATGGAAGGTGTTCAGGGTCTTCAAATGCTCTGGCTTGTTGGTGGGAAGGAGGAAACGGTTTGAAAAGAGGTCCCGGCCTGGTAAGTATTGGTGGCGTTGCATAGGATGGTGGTATGTTGAAGGCAGCATCTTCTTCCAGTCCTCAGGGTTTTGATATGGGCAGTCTTGCGCCTGTTAGCCGGGGGCTGGTAGAAGCCTCATCAGTGGATTCAGGCCATTGTGGTCTGCAAGGGAGGTCATGCGGGCATGCGAGTGTGATGCTATCTTCGTGTGGTGATGGCCTGATGGGGAAGAAAGATCAGGAGCTCCTTGCCCCCCTCTCCTGCAGGTGTCAGTAGGCAGCTGGGCTCTTCGTTGGAGCTTGGCAGTGCAGTCAGGCTGGAGGGAGGTATTGTGGTGTACCACGGGGTTAGGGCTATGGGTCCAAATAGGAAAGGGTTGGTGGTTTCTCAGGGACAGGGCACTTCTGTTGGGGTTTTGCGTGGTGTTGGACGTCAGTTGGGGGACTCCTCTGATTTTGGTGGGGATACCCTTTCTGGTCCCTCTGTGCCTTCCCGCTGGAGTGGCGTCTGTGCTGCCTTCTTCTACTGTGCTAGCGGGCTTGGCTAGGGTTCCTTTGGTGGGGCTTTCAGTGAGTGTCTTCAAATTGCAGTCATTCCCTGATTTTTCTTTTGGGCTGGCTAATGTTCAGGGCTCTCAATGGAGTCTCTCTGGGGGTCTGGGATCTTTTGGGCAGCTGGCCCACTTGGGGCATGTTGGGGGCCCGATTTGTAGTTTGGCTGTTTGGCCTGAGGGATACCCAGGGTAGTATGACCTGGTAGGTCCATTTGGTCAGGAGTCTTGGCTTCCAATGATGCAGCCCAGTTGGTATGTTGATTGGCATGGTGGTATGGTAAGATTTCCTGTTGATGTACCTATGATGGCTCGGTCCTTGGAAACTTCATTGTCAGTGATGGCGCGGTGCAGGGTGATAGGCAGGAGGTGTCTGTTTCTTTGTCTTCACAAGTGGGTCAGCGACAGAGTGGCATTGTGGGTTCTGAGGATCTGCCAGGAACTTCTCTGCAGAAGTCTTGAAGGAGTCAACAGAGTTTGGCAGAGCGACGTGTACAACAGCATGAAGAGCTGCAGTCGGGTTCAGAACAGACTGCGATTTCAGAGTCTGATGTTAGGCCGACTGTGGTGATACCTGGTGAGTCTGAGTCTGAGCAGTTTGCCTCAGGGAGGGAAGGGGGTCAGTGTCATTGGGCAACAGGGTTCAGTTCTTGAGGTGGCACTTTGAGGTGCCAGAAAAGCCTAAAAAGAAGCATAGGTGACTGGATGACAAGGTATCTTCTGGTTCATCAAGTTCAGGTTCATCTTCTGGTTCTTCTTCATCATCATTGTGCCCTTGTCCGATGCCAGTTGTTGTTATGGCTTGTCAGGGCAGGGATATGAGTGCTCTGTCTTTGGTGACACTTACAGAGTTGTGGGAGTGTGTGTCTTGATCACATCATGAAAAAATTTGAAAGCAGAAGTATATTGGTATTTTCTGTTTGTTGGAGGAATGGAGAGGTAGAAGGGACAGGAAGTAGAAAGTGAAAGATGGTGTCCAAGCTAGAGAGGAAGGTACTTAGGACTATTTTGAATTGAATTAGGTGCTTTCTGTGTCTGGCTAGTGTGGTGAGTCACTATGACTCTTCACAGTATGGGGCACTGTTAGCCTATGTTGACACAATCTTGGCTGCTCAGAAGGATTATGAAGGCTGGGCTTGGCTCAACTATGGTAAGCATTTTAGAGATAAAAAGCAGGAGAATAAGATCATGTCCTGTGGTACTCAGATTGTTGGTATATGGCTTACTCAAATGACGAATAAGACATCTTCTTCTTCATTGGTGGGTAAGTCCTTTCATGGTTCAGTGGTGCTCTCTAGCTCAGGAAAGGGTTCTGTGGGGGCATCAGAAGTCTGTTGGCCTTTAACAGATCTCGGCATTCCTTTCAGGACTACAAATTTAAGCATCTGTGTTGAGTCTGTTCTGCCAGTCATCCAGTCACTAAATATCTGTGCTGAGATGCTGGAGGGTGTGCAGGAGGGGCAAAGTAACGTTGTTTTTGACAGAGCGCCTACTCTGATTATGGGGGAGGGAATGTGTTCATGGCTTAGACGGTACCCATGGAAGAAGGCAGCTGCACTATTGAATGAGGGTTTCAGGTTAAGATTTTGGATTCCTTATGTTGGGCCTTTGATAGGGAGTAGTGTGTATTTGGCTTCCGTTCATTGGTTTGGTGATGTGATTGGGCACAAGTTCAGGGAGGAATTGCATTTGGGTAGGATTGGGGGGCCAGTTTTTTTCCTCCTTTTTAGAGAATGCTTTTTCCCCTGTTGGAGGTGGTCCCAAAGAAGGAGCCCAGAACCTTTCATTTGATTCACAATTTGTCTTTTCTGGAGGGTGTAGCACAGCATGAGTGGTCTGTGACTGGCTGGAGGGCAGATTAGTCTGGACTCCAGCTATTCTCTTGCACACTTTTATTATCAGCATTCAAAGTGTATGCAGAGGTTGCTTACCTCAGCAATACTTCCCACCAACACAGAATTAAAGCAGTATTCAAATGGAGCTGCCTTCTCCTCGTCTTCCCAGGGCCTCCCTTGCTCTCCTCTGAACCTACACTACATTCCTGCTCAGAGGAAACACCCCTATGTACCCAGAATGCCTTGCGTTAAGGTGGACCAGGACCAGGCAGCTGGGACCAGTCTTTTAAGATGTTCTGAGGGTTTCAATAGTGCAGTATGCCACAGAGTGTCAGTCAGTTAATGATTTCGTTCCTAGAGAATTTTGTATGGTGCGCTATGCTTCATTGGATTCTGCAGTGCAGTTGGTGCATAGGTGTGGGCAGGGGGGTTTGTTGGCTAAGGTGGATGTTGTGTCTCCTTTTCCGTCTGCTTCCTGTGCATCCTGATAGTTTCCCTATTTTGGGTTTTCAGTTTAGGGGAAGTTATTATTTTGATAAATGTATGCCCATGGGCTGCTCTGTTTCCTGTGCATATTTTGAATTGTTTAATACATTTGTACATTGGGTGACTGTGCAAGTGTCAGGGTGCAATAACATTGTTCATTACTTGGATGATTTTCTTTTTCTTGGACCTGGGTCTTCTGGTGTTTGTCAGGGCATTATGGCCAGTTTCTTCACTGTAGCATGGCAGTTTGGTATTACAGATGATAAGGGGGACTGGTTACAAGACTGGTTTTTCTGGGCTTTGAATTGGACTCTATTGCTATGGTGTCTTGCTTGCCAGTGGATTAGCTGTCTAAGATAAGGGGCTCAGTTGCAGGTGCTTTGTCTGCTAGGAAGCTTACTTTGCATCAGATGCAGTCCTTAGTTGGCAGTTTGAATTTTGTGTGTTGAATGATGCCTATGGGTCGCGTTTTCTTATGGAGTCTAAGTTCGACTATGGTTGGTGTTAGTAAACAGCATCATTATATAAGATTACTCGTCGTATTCAGGAGGATTTGCGAGTTTGGTTCACTTTTCTGGAAACATTTAATGGGGTGTCGGTGTAGCAGGAGGAGTCATTGTCCAATCACAATTTGGAACTGTATTCGGATGCGGCCAGGGGCGTTGGTCTTGGTGTTTACCGCTAGGGGGCTTGGTGTCCGGTGTTTTGATCGGAGTCCTAGGTATCAGCGGCTACAATGAGGGATATTACCTTTTTAGAATTATTTCCTATTGTGGTGGCACTGGTCATTTGGGATGATAGGTGAGTCTGAAAGAACCAATGTCAGGAAGTATTTCTTCATGGAGAGGGTGGTGGATGCCTGGAATACCCTTCCGGAGGAAGTGGTGAAGACTAAAACTGTGAAGGTTTTCAAAGGGGCATGGGATAAACACTGTGGATCCATAAAGGCTAGAGAATGGGAATGAAGAGAAGAGTCATGGGGATGGCTTGCTGGAATGGTGGCTACTGCCTGGTGAATACTACCCTTATTCAATAAGCCTTCACCCGGTTAATTCAACTCCAACATTACTCTCTGCTTCAATGGCAAGGAGAAATGTGGAAAAGAGGATTTGCATTCAGACAACCAACAAGGACTGAACTACACAGTCTGGGTAAACAAATAAGCGTGAGGGTAGCTTGCTTATTGCGGCAGTTACTACCCTAAACCAATTAAGCCTGATACTTCACTTTGAATGCATATACAGTATTGCTCTCTGCTTCAACGGCATGGGGAAATGTGGAATAGAGGATTTACATTCAGACAACATTCAACAAGACATTGATCTGTGCAGTCGGGGTAAACAAGCACTGGGGTAACTTGCTTGATGTGGCAGTTACTACCCTTAACCATTAAGCCTTATGATTTACATTTGATGCAACTCCAACATTACTCTCTGCATCAACGGCAGGGGGTGGCAGTAAATTTGAATCAGTTACCAACAAGGGCCCTGAACTTGGTGGTCAGTGAAACAGATAAGTATGGGAAAATAAGTGTGAGAGCTTGCTGGGCAGGCTGGATTGGCCGTTTGGCCTTTTTCTGCCGTCATTTCTATGTATCTATGTATTCTGGTGTGACAACTTGGGGGTTATACAGGTGATTAATAGGCAGTCTGCTCGCTGTGTTTTAATCACAGACTTGTTGCAGGAGTTTGTAATGTGCTGCTTGCAGCTGAACTTGACTGGGCACATTGATAATACTATTGCAGATTCTCTTTCTCATTCTAAATGGGCAGTATTCTGGAGGCTGGCACCAGGAGTGGATCTGGGACTGGTGATACCCAATTTCCTTTGTAAGTTCGGTGTCTGAAAGCCTGGAACATACTGTGGGCATCATTAGCCCCTTCCACGTGCATGGCATATTTTGATGGTTGTAGGAAAGTGCTGCAATTTTTATTTTCCAGGGGATTGTCTTGGTGTTGCCTATCAGATGATCTGTTGATGGATTACATTACTAGTGCTCACACTGTGGGGTTTTACCAAGGCTGCAGCTTCTGGTCACCTTGCGGGCCTGTCTTTTTTTCTTTAAAGCGCATGGGTGGGGTGCCCTTCCATTCATTTTTTTTGGTGCGCTGTATGTTGTAGGGTTGGTCTAAGGAGGTGGATTTAGTTCCTGATGGCAGGCTGCCAATCACTCATGAGTTACTATTGCATCTGTGGCAGAAGTTGGCAACATTTGTTTTTCGAATTAATAGATGTCTTTTTTCATGTGGCCTTTGTTTTAGTGTTTTTTGGGGCTTTTAGGATTGGAGAGTTGGTCACTAGAGCAGCGGATCAGGTGGATCAATCTGGCCTGTTGCAGGAGCATGTGGTGCTGTTTGCGGTGATGGTCCATCTGAACTTTCATCATTCCAAAATGGATCAGATGGATAGGGATACATGGTTGACTTTGGCAGCGGTTGATGTCTTGGTGACTTGCCTGGTTGCTAATGTTCGCACTTTTCTGACCATGCAGCCTAAGGGTGGTATGAATATTTTGATACATGTAAATGGCATCCCTTTGACTAAATATCAGTTTGATGCGGTTTTACAGGTGGTGCTGGATCAGCTGGGTCTGGATTCCAGTCATTTTGGAACTCATTCCTTCCGTATTGGCGCGGCTACTATGGCTGCTATGTCGGGGTTGTCGTGCGATATAGTCCATCACATTGGTCATTGGAAGTCAGGTGCTTTTGAGTCCTGTGTCCAGATTTGAGTGATTGTAGGTTGGGAGACCTGGTACTGTATCAATGTTTGTTTTTTGCAGGTCACTGGAGGGGTGAACAGAGTTGCTGGATCCTTGGGTATTCTTATGTTGTTTGGGCATATAGAAGTGCTCTCCAGCGTCCTTACAGTCCGCATTTGGGTTTTGCAGTGCAAGGTATGAAAGTTCATTGGTTCAGACAACGTGGGATGTGTTGGGATTAGCTGCTTCCTTTCCTGCAGGAGTTGCTGAGGACTCGGGCGCAGCTGCTGGCACTTATGATACATCTTGGAGGCAATGATTTGATGCGGAGGTCATGTCGTCAATTGTTGAGTGCTGTTTATAAGGATTTATCTATTGTCATGTTGTAGTTTCCTAATACAGTGTTTATCTGGTCAGACATCATGCCAAGGCCTGTGTTTATGTATCAGGTACTTTGGGTTCGCAGTCGGGCTAAGCTTAACCAACAAATTGGTTCCTGGCTGTGCAAAATGGGGGGTAGGCATCTGAAGCATGAGTGGGCTTGGGATTTTTGTGCTGGACTATACAGGTCAGATGGGGTTCAGCTATCTGATGTGGGACAGGATCTGTTGAGCAATGCTTTCCAGCAGGCCTTGGAAGTTGTTGTGCCAGGAAAATCTCGGCCACAGCTTTTTGGGTAGTGTAATCGGGGAGGGCTTGTATTGGGTTTCTTTGATAGATTGGCTTTGTTCAACATGTAGGAAGAAGGTGTGCTGGGTTTAGTTGCACTTATGTGAGCACCTTGCTGGGATGTGGTGGGCACCTCACACAGTAGCAGTGATGGCACTGCTGGAAGCCTACTGGCTGGATAGCCTGTGGTGGGCACCTTGCTGGGATGTGGTGGGCACCTCACACAGTAGCAGTGATGGCACTGCTGGAAGCCTACTGGCTGGATAGCCTGTGGTGGGCATCTTGCTGGAGATGTGGCGGATGCTCACGGGGCAATGATTTAGGTGTTGATGTTGTTATGCTCAGGTATATACGACTATATAATTGTATTTTAATAAAGCTGTGGCTAATTTTGATTCCAACATTTGTTTTTTGATTTTGTTGATTATGTGGTTTTATTTTGCGTGAAGGGAGGGGTTGTGGGAGGCGTGGTAGTACTAAAGGCGCATATTGAGTAAATGAAAAGATTTTCAGCATTAATTGGGAAATGGTTCGCTTTCCGGATCAACTGATAGACAGCTGATGCCTAAGTACGTGGCGTTAATTGTGTAGCAGCAGCAGATCCTGGAGAAACGCCAGTCTCTGTGGAAAACCCATTTCGTGTTAAGGAGCGGAACAATCTGCAGCTTCACCCCAAGCAGGTCAGCCTGGTTCTTTCCTTTATCAGATGCAGGCAGGCGAGAGAGAATAAAAGGCAAAAATATGAATAGCTGTTTTATATTATTAGAGCGCCCTGACATATCTAAACCGGTCACAGCTGGTTAAGGCCTCTGTTCTGCAGTTCCTCAGTTCAAATTGGTGTTTGCACAAATATGAGGGCCATGTGCCACCAGTGCTTCAAGAAAGTTGAGCCTGTGTTTTGCTCAAACTGCCCTCCTAAATCTATAGGGATTGGGGATTTAATTACTCAGCTTTTCCAACCCGTGCTCAAGGCAAGTTGCAATTCAGGTACAGTAGGTAGGTCCCTGTCCTGGAGGGCTTACAATCTAAGGGGGGTCATTATGAAGCATTTTCCCCATTGAGACAGAATGGGAGAAAAGCCTTAATAAATCAGGCCCTAAGCTAGTACCCGGGGCAATGGAGGGTAAAATCGCCTGCCTCAGGTCACAAAGAGCATGAGGGACAGAAGCGGGATTTGAAGCCTGGCTACCTTGGTTTTCAGTCTCTTGACCTAGCCACAAGGCCACTTGGTTACTGTAATAAAGGAAAGTGATGAGGAACACATATAAAATGGCCATCGTCACAGACTTTCAGGACAGCATTGTTAGGATTCGTCGGTTAGTGGTGAGAGATGGTACCGCCAACAGGGAGGAGCCCCACTGAGCCTCAACGTCGGGAGGCGAGGTCTGAGCTACAGGTGACACAGCCCAGAGAGTACAGGGAGAGCAGGAGACTGGGATGTGGGTGTGGTTAGCCAGAATAGGTCCCCTCAAGTGGTGGAGTGCTGAACAGGCCCCGAGGAGCGGGGAATGCAGGCAGGATATGGAGGAGTGCTTGTGAGGGTGACCCCAGGGGGTGGAGGCACAGAGAGAGTCAGCACAGGGAGAATGACGTAGGCTTACCCAGGACACAGGGAAGCCTAGGGGTCTCTGGCAGTGCAAGAGCACACTACCCCGAGGAGCGGGGGAGTGCGGTACAGTCCCAAGTTCACAAGCGCTACCCCGAGGAGTGGGGGGCACGGCTAGTCACAAGCGATGGCAATGGCCCGCAGAGCGGGTTACACCAGCACTGGGTCGCCACGAAGCAGAGCGGTGAGGCAGTGGCCTGCAGGGTAGAACAGCAATGGTCCGCAGAGCGGGGTACACCGAAGTAGAGTCTCACGGGAAGAGTAGTTCCTGGAGTAACCCCGAAGGCAGATAGCGTCCGAGGCGCAGGGCCCTCCGAGAAGCGGATAGCCAGAGACAGAGGCAGGGCCCCTGAGGAGCGGGTACCCGAGAGTGTCTCACGCCAGGAGAAGCTGGAACCTGGAACCGATGTCTGTAGCAAGAACAGCAGGATTCAGCAAGGAGGGAACTCGCTGCCAAGTCGATTAGAGTCAGGCCCCGATGGTGCTTAAGAGTCCAGGGCTAGTGATGTCATCAAGGGGAGACGCCCCTGAGGTTCCGGCCCTGGTGTCCTTAAAGGAAGGCCAAGGAGCTCGCGCGCCTAGAAAGGCCCAGGAGAGACATGGTGGTCAGCGGCGTCCTCGCTGCCCTGGAGAGTCCTGGAACGAAGCCATGAGGGTCGGAGGCGGCTAGCTACAGCCGCGAGTCTTCCCAGAGGAGAGAGGGCAGTGACGCACGAAGTGAGTAGTAGCGGTCGCAGCCATCTGCGACTGACGGTCATAACAAGCATGATGACGTGAAGGGCAAATTAGAGCACGTGTGTGTTTCCATGAAGGAAGAAAAGAGCAGCAGGAAAGAACTTGGGTTTGGTTACCTCCAGCATCACTTAAATCAGAGCAGTCTCCTGCTGCAACAAACCATCTGCTCCATCTTTCTGGACTGCACAAAGGCTGATTCCTGACATCCGTGAAACTTGCATATTACACATTTCAACTTATGTTTGTGACAAGAATTGTGCAAAAGCTGTGGCTTCAGAAGGGCGTGGCTTATCCTTTTCTTCTCCTGCATCTTGAGTGAGGAAGAAAAGAGATTTTCAAGGGCAATTGCAAGTTCTGGTGAGCCCAGGGCAGAATTTATATTTGACCTTAGCAGGGCTTAATTACCCTCAATACTGTGCGCTTTAAGCAGCATCACCTGGGTGACTTTTTTTTTTTGCAGCCTTTCATCTTTCATTTCAAGCTATAAATTCCCAGTTCTCCAGCAATGAGGGCACCTGGCATGCACGCCATGCAAAAACAAATTCCAGCTTTTGTCTCTAGCCAAGCGGCTTCTCCTTCTCCTCACACATAAATCAGCGGTGTTAAAAGCAAGATTCAGAATGGTGCTGGTGTCCTACTTCAAACAAATCAAGAAATCCTGTCAGGGAGATAAGAGATAAGACAGGGCTTGCATGATCGGACTCTCCTACAATGGAGCAAATGATAGCTGAGAAGGAGGATTTATAGACTCAAAAAAGATACATAAGAACGTTGGGTCAGAGCAAATGTCCATTGAGCCCAGCGTCCTGTCTCCAACAGTGGCCAGTTCAAGTCGCATCACTTGACAGATCCCAAAGAGTAGATCCATTTCTTGTTGCTCAGGACAAAAACAGTAAACAACTTCAAAAGGGCATGGGGTAAACACTGTGGATCCCTAAAGCTTGAGGATGATAATGAAAAAAAGGGTGCATAGGGGTAACCTCCATGAATGGCAGTTAGTACCCTTAACCAGAATGCAATGGGGGGATTACTACCCTTAATCAATTAGCCTTGATGATTTAGACAGAACTGAAGCATTGCTCTCCTGTTTGACAGTGGGACGGGGAAAAAAAGAAAGATATTGGATTCTGAAGACATCCAATGCTGTGACTTTTACAGTCTGAGGTACTGATACGCTGACATTGGGGATAAAGCTTCTACAGCCAAGTCCAAAAGCAAAGAATGTTAAAGCAGTATTGTCGAAATTATCAGGAAGGCTGCTCACCTCTTAAAAATGTTGCAGTAATTTTGTTATGGGTTTGAGAGTTGTTTGGTCTTGCTTGTAAGTATTACTGTCCTTAACATAAGACATGGGGGTAACCTGTATGGAGCGGCAGTTACTGCGCTTGACGGACCCTTAGGGATAATAAGCATGGAGCGACAGTGCTGCTATGGGAAGCTTGCTGGGCAGATTGGATGGACCATTTGGTCTTTTTCTGCCGACAATTCTATGTTACTCCCTGCAGTCTTTTCAGGATTCTACAAGGTGGTTTTATAACAAAAAAAAAAAAAAAAAAGTTAAAACGCTCCAGCTGTTCTCAGCAAAAATATTTAATTAAATAAAATTCTGGCAAGTGGCACTGGAACAAATCATTCTAAGACTAAAGAAATTCCAGGAACTGTGAGGAGGAGGAGGAGGACACTGGAGTGACTGCCCCGGGCTCCATACTTTGGGGGGGGGGGGGGGGGCTTACATAGTGGCAATAGCCCTGTCCCCACCCCAGTGTCTGATATCAGTTCCTCTGCCAGCGCCATGGGCCAGGAGGCAGACAGTACAGTGTCAGATTCTTCAAGTGCACGGCTGAGATTGTCCTCTTTCTGAATCTAAGGGTGGTTGATTAGGCCAATCCGGGACCGACAAACTCTTTTGCAATTTGGTTTCTGAGCAGAGTGTTCAGTTTCTGCTGCTTCTACGCCTCTATCTCCTGCTTTCATCGGAGGGTTAGGGAGTATTTATATGCCTTCAGCAGACATTTCCTCCATAGGTGCTGGGCTGTACTTTGAATTGTATGACTGAAGGTCAGGTGATGCCACGTCATGCACCAAACCGAAAATGTAGCTGTCATTAAAGATATGATCCCTAGTAGAAATTGGGTAGAAGTGCATTGGGGCTATAAAAAAAAAGGGAGAGAGTTGGGATGGGGCTGAGTAGAGAGAACAGACAGGCTGATACAGTAATCTGAATGCTAAGAAAATATGTGCTGGTTTTCAGCGCACATTTTTAGTACCCAGGTTATTTTTTTTAACTCTTGATGCAGTAAGCTAATGCTATGCTAACGCACAGGGAATTAAAAAGCGTGCCTAAACCTTAACATGTGCATTCAGCCTGTACCAAATGCACATTTTAACTCGGGGAAGGGAGGAGGCATCCGGACAGGCTACCACCACTGCTACCTAGACGTATAAATACCGATGTAATTCTTAGTGGAACACAGGATTTGGTGAGAGAGGGAATGGTGGTGGGGCCGCTTGGCAATAGTGATCATAACATGATCAAATTTGAATAACTGGAATGGGGACAATAAGTAAATCTACAGCTGTAACACTAAACATTCAAAAGGGAAACCAATAAAGGTTAAAAGTGTTGAACAGGCATGGACATTGTTTAAAAATACAATCTTAGATGTGCAGTCCAGATGTATTCCACACATTAAGAAAGGTGGAAGGAAGGCAAAACGATTACCGGCATGGTTAAAAGGTGAGGTGAAAGAGGCTATTTTAGCCAAAAAAAAATCCTTCAAAAATTGGAAGAAGGATCCATCTGAAGAAAATAGGAAAAAGCATAAGCATTGTCAAGTTAAGTGTAAAACATTGATAAGACAAACGAAAAGAATTTGAAATAAAGTTGGCCATAGAGGCAAAAACTCATAATAAAAACTTTAAAAAATATATTTGAAGCAAGAAACATGTGAAGGAGTCGGATGGATCGTTAGATGACTGAGGGATAAATGGGCTCTTAGGGAAGATAAGTCCATTGCAGAAAGATTAAATTAATTCTTTGCTTCTGTGTTTAATAATGAGGATGGGGAGATACCAGTTCCAGAAATGGTTTTCAAGGGTGATGAGTCAGATGAACTGAACCAAATCACTGTGAACCTGGAAGATGTAGTAAGCCAGCTTGACAAACTAAAGAGTAGCAAATCACCTGGACCGGATGGTATGTATCCTAGGGTTCTGAAGGAACTAAAAAATGAAATTTCAGATTAGTTAACATTTGTAACCTATCATTAAAATCATCCATTGTACCTGAAGACTGGAGGGTGGCCAATGTAATCTCAATATTTAAAAAGGGCTCCAGGAGTAATCCGGGAAACTATAGACCAGTGAGCCTGACTTCAGTGCCAGGAATAATAGTGGAAACAATTCTAAAGATCAAAATCATAGAGCACATAGAAAGACATGGTTAATGGAACACAGTCAACATGGATTTACCCAAGGGAAGTCTTGCCTCACAAAGCTGCTTCATTTTTTTGAAAGAGTTAATTAAACATGTGGATAAAGGTGAACTGGTAGATGTGGTGTATTTGGATTTTCAGAAGGAGTTTGACAAAGTCCCTCATGAGAGGCTTCTAAGAAAACTAAAAAGTCATGGGGTAGGAGGCGGTCCTTTCGTGGATTACAAACTAGTTAAGACAGGAAACAGACAGTAGGATTAAATGGTCAATTTTCTCAGTGGAAAAGGGTAAACAGTGGAGTGCCTCAGGGATCTGTACTTGGTCCGGTGCTTTTCAATATATTTATAAATGATATGGAAAGGAATACGACGAGTGAGGTTATCAAATTTGCAGATGATACAAAATTATTCAGAGTAATTAAATCACAAGCGGATTGTGATACATTACAGGAGGACCTTGCGAGACTGGAAGATTGGGCATCCAAATGGTAGATGAAATTTAATGTGGATAAGTGCAAGGTGTTGCATATAGGGAAAATACCCCATGCAGTAGTTACACAATGTTAGATTCCATATTAGGAGTTACCAACCAAGAAAAAGATCTAGGCATCTTAGTGTATAATACATTGAAATCGGCTCAGTGTGCTGCGCTGCGGCAGTCAAAAAAGCAAACAGAATGTTAGGAATTATTAGGAAGGGAATGGTGAATAAAATGGAAAATGTCATAATGCCTCTGTATCGCTCCATGGTGAGACCACACCTTGAATACTGTGTACAGTTCTGGTCACCGCATCACAAAAAAGATATAATTGCATTGGAGAAGGTACAGAGAAGGGCGACCAAAATGATAAAGAGGATGGAATAGCTCCCTATGAGGAAAGGCTAAAGAGGTTAGGGCTGTTCAGCTTGGAGAAGAGACAGCTGAGGGGGGATATGATAGAGGTCTTTAAAATCATGAGAGGTCTTGAACGAGTAGATGTGAATTGGTTATTTACACTTTTGGATAATAGAAGGACTAGGGGGCACTCCATGAAGTTAGCAAGTAGCACACTTAAGACTAATCAGAGAAAATTATTTTTCACGCAACGCACAATTAAACCCTGGAATTTCTTGCCAGAGGATGTGGTTAGTGCAGTTAGTGTAGCTGGATTTAAAAAAGGTTTGGATAAGTTCTTGGAGGAGAAGTCCATTAACTGTTATTAATCAAGTTGACTTAGGGAATGGCCTCTGCTATTACTGGCATCAGTAGCATGGGAACGTCTTGGTGTTTGGGTAATTGCCAGGTTCTTGTGGCCTGGTTTGGCCTCTGTTGGAAACAGGATGCTGGGCTTGATGGACCCTTGCTCTGACCCAGCATGGCAATTTCTTATGTTCTTATGATTTATCCATCTATCTGGCAGCAGGAAGAAGATGCCAAATCGCCACTTAAATCAGTATTTATCTGGCTATCTTGCATGGGTCACCACTACTTAACTGGATAACAATTTTATCCGGCTAAGTAGCAGTGAACTGTGCCAGATAGACAGATAAATTGGTATTTATCTAGTTAAGTGGCGGCGGCAGTTACGTTTCCAGCGCTAAAAAAGGTGCGCTGGCCAAATGCAGTCTTTCTGCATCAGGGAGTACAGCTTAATGCCCTCGTTTGCATGGGATTTCCTGTTTAGGAGCGTGCATTTTCTGCAGACAAAACTCCTTGCTGCACCCAGAAAATGAGCGCTCGTATACAAGGCAGAAAGCTGCTTTCAGCTGAACGCACCTTTCTGCATCAGCCTGAGAGATAGCAAAGAGAGACCACTGGAGCAGATGACTGTGGGCGTCCGGCCCAGAGGCAGAAATAACTTTTCCAGGTCTCTGAGTCAAATTGTAAAGATCAGGTCACAAGTGACCAAAGTGATTACTGTTGATGAGCTGTTCTGGAATCCATCCTGGAAATGCTACGCAAAGCAACACTGAGCCAAGAAAAGTTTTAGGATGGAGTTTTTTTTTTTAATTCATGTCTTGCAGTTGACTCAACTGCTTACTCACGGTGATGGGTACATTGTTGTTGAAAGAGAGGTAAATCCTTTCTTCAGAGTGCTCCCAGGAGCAGGCAAGGGGCCTCGTTTGGGTACTGCAGAGCTGAATCAAGGCTGCAGTCCTGGAACCAGAGAGAAGGTGGCGGACAGCGAAGCTGCAAGAACCAAAATCCACACGCCAAAAGTGTTGTTCCAAAACCAAAATTAAGATTGTCCTGAAGACAAACGTAGAATTCAGTGGAACCAAAAAGCAGCAAAACAGAAAAACAGCTCTTTAGAATTTCAATAAGAAAAAGAAGCAAAGATACCATTCCTTATGCTGCATAAGCAAGATTTGAAGAAAACGGGGACCTTCTCTTGTTCCGAAGAGAAAACCTGTCTGAGATTTAGAAAGAGGCCTCATCTCCCAATTTAGATGGTTGGTGGCTTCCATCTCCTAAGCAAGCATTCTTTCTGCCGTGGATTAGGGTCAAGTGCCTTCCAGAGCATCGGTGGCAGCTGAGCCCCTCACTGGAACCCACTCCGGGAGGATCCCCTTCTGCCTCTGGTCAACATCCCCTCCCAGTGATTCATGGAGCCCCCTGCCTATAGCTTTTGGACAGAGACCCAGCTTGTAGGGGATGGACCATGACTATCTCTCACTACACACGCTACACCCATGAACCTGCCCATTGCTGTAAATTTCCACATAAACTCCTATAGTCAAACATCTGGTTTGCTAAAACTGTCCAAGGGCTATGGTAAACGCATTCTGCCTGCAAGCCGGTGCCATTTTTGAATCAGGATGTGGCAGGGCAGGAGCGACTGGGGATAGATCCTGCCCCTTTCTAATTCAGAAGAGATAGGGATAGCTCCTACCCCTGCAGAAGAGGCAAGCATGGTCCTGGAGCAGGATGGGGTGGGGGGAGGGGGAGGCGGTGGCAGCATTTCATATTTATTAGTGGGGGGGGGGGAGTGATTCATTGATTTCATCAAATGGAAATCGATGAAAGAAAGGAGTTTGTTTGCAGGTGTTGTTTTGTTTCATTTTTAAATGACGTGAAACAAAATATGAGCGTGTTGTGTTTTTCCTTTTATTTTGAAACAAATGCACCCTTACCAAAGAGGGGAGGGCTGGTGTTGGCGGCTTGCACAGGCCAAAGGGGGCTGAGTCAGCAGTCCACATGAGCAGAAGACAAGGGGGGGGGTCTTCGTCATCGTCCCGTGCTCTGGAGGAGGAGAATTGCTGCCTGCTGGAGACGCAGTAAGAGACAGACTGTTGGGGACAAGGGGGTTTGAGAGACAGTGAAACTATTGGAAATGGGGGTGGGTGGGGGGTGGATGGAAAGAATGGGGGGGGGGGGGGGAGACTGCTGGGAATGAGAGGGGGTTGCGAGAGAGAGAGACTGCCGTGCAGGGGACAAGGCAGGGACCAGACAGGCCCGCAGCAGTGGGTGCACTCAGAAAGGTAGGTGGTCCCCCTCCCTATCCCATCACCTCCTGACCCTGGTATCTTTTCTTTTTAACACAGGCATGACAGACCTGATCCTGATGCAGATGGCTGGGTCTGGCATGCTTGTGTTTGCATATTTCAGAATGCCTTATAGCAAACACTCATAGTATATTATTGTTACTGTGCTGTAATTCCAAGGTTGATTTAGCAGCACAAAATGAGAAGATCTTTGGAAAATGCAGTCGCTTAACAAGATTAATAGCTGGCTGCCATGAACACTTTGATTTTTGTCTCTTTACTATAAATACATTCAGTTACCTAATTTATTCTTCATTGCAGGTCCTTTTCCCCCTCTTACGGTATGTCTCCCTCTGTCTTCGATCCCCAGGCCCACAACACCATGCCCAGACTGTGCTAACCCTCGCCAGCTGGAGGCACAATCTCAGTGCCATTCTATAGCCATCTCCCCACCGTCCCTTCCTCCCCAGGCCTGAACGCAATTCCTCACGCAATGGGCTCCAATAATGGGGAAACTGAATCTAGATGTTCGGTGTTCATTTCTCATTTATAGAATTTATTAATTGCTTCCCACAAAAAGGCCGAAGCAATGTACAATAAAACATATATATAAAAAAAAATATATAGATATAGATATAGATATAGAGATATATATATATATAACAAATAAAAGACATATAAATAATACATTCATTAGACAACAGGAATATTTCAGCATAAAATCAACATCAAACCTACACATGGGTCATTGATCGATAAAATCAATAAAATTAAGAGATCTGCCGCAAAAGAAAGGCTTTAAGACTACTTCTGAAAGTTTTACTATTAGGATTTAGTCTTAAATCAGCCGGCAAGGAGTTCCGTAAAGAAGGTGCAGCTACAGAACAGGCAGATTCTCTGGTGGATGTTAAATGAGTGAGACGTACTGATCGCACATCAAGGAGTCCACATTCTTGTTTAACAATTCACTAGAAGCGGAAGTTACATATAACAAGGGTGGATAACTTGGAGGCTAGGCTAGTCAGAGGTATAGGACAGTGTAACTGAAGAGAACTAGAGAAGGCAATGAAACAAAAGAAACGGCAGCTTAATTATAATGTCTAAACCTAAAAAATGTCATAGGCAGCACAGACCTCATGCTTGCCAGCATCTAGACCCATCTGAGCCAGGGTATTGAGTTGATCCTGAAGCTGGTCAGGTAAAGACTCAGAAAATTCCTGGATCTTTTTAAATAGGTCTCTGTTATACTGGGTCATGTATAACTGATAGGAGGCAAAGCAAGAAATAAGCATTGAGCCATGGAAAACACGACGGCCAAATGCATCCAGGGACCTCTGCTCTTTCCCTAGAGGTATGGAAGAATGAGGCTTAGAACGTCGTGCCTTTTTCTGGGCTGATTCTACAACCACAGAATGGTGATCCAGCTGTGGTTTTTGGAAACCAGGAGCGGTCTGTACCAGGTAGGTACAGACCGCTGGTAGGTGGCATCTGTTTTTCGATTCACTGGTGGTACAGATCCTGGATGCTCCGAATTCCTCTTTAACAAGTCCAGGAGGACTTCATGAACGGGTATGGACATGAATTCTTTGGGTGCATCTACGAATTGGAGCACTTCCAGCATCTTGTGTCTGGAGTCCTCTTCCGTCTGAAGTTGGAATAGTATAGCTTCAGACATTTCCTTTATAAATTTAATAAAGGACAGGTCCTCTGGAGGAGAACGTCTTCTCTCCTCAGGGGGAGATGGCTCTGAAGGTAGATTATCAGAATCCTGGGAAGAATCATCAGTCCAAGGATCGTAAGTAGATTATCAGAATCCTGGGAAGAATCATCAGTCCAAGGATCGTAAGGCTGATCACCTACTCCCATAGGATCTACAGAGGGAAGTATTGGTGCTATTCCTGAAGGATCAGGTCTAGGCACCGATGGCATCAGAGGAGGAACCGATGGTATCGATGGAGGCACCGATTGAAGATGATGCGGTATCGATGGTATCGGTGACATCGATGTGCGAGTCGATGGCAAGATCCCAGATGATCCGGGCATAGGTTCCAGCCTCAGTGCTTCCTCATCATCCAATGACAAAGGAATCAGGGTGGAAGGCGTTGGACATACTGGTATCCTTGGTTCCACCTGTGGAAGGGCATCAATCAATGCATCCAGCCTGCCGAGTAGCAGTGTGAGTGCCTTGGGAATCGGGTCGGCAACTGGAGCTGGCATCGGTGCCGGCGTCGATGGAGGCTGGAAGCCCTGCAGTGCCTTTCTGATGGCCTCTTGAATCATCCGATCCAATTCCTCGCGGAAGCCTGGGGCATGGAACCCCAGTTCCGGAGGGTCCACCGGTGAAAGTGGAGTCACGGCTCCCTGCACCAATGAAGGTGGGAAACGCCTTGGTGACCCAGTCGCAGAGGAGGATGGGGCCTTCTCTGGATGGGATTTCTTTGTCAGTGGCTCTGTCGACGCCAATGCAGAGGGCTTTCCTGGATCAGCGGATTGAGCCTTCTGATGACAGTGTCAACGTTTTTCACGATGTTCTCCTTGGTCCTTCTCCGGAGCTGAAGAGGAAGAAGTCGATGCCTTCAGAGTAGTTGGTGCCGGGTGGACAGCATCGGTGTCTCGCTGCTGGCGAGAGGTCGCTGGCACCGGCTCAGACAATGTCGAAGCGCTCGATGGAGTCAGTGGCTTTGCCTGAAAAAGAAACTCCATTTTTTCTGAGAGGGCCTTATGGCCTTTCAGTGTTATTTGAGCACATTTGGTGCAAGTTAAGATGTCGTGGTCCGACCCCAAACACAACACTCAGACCCTATGCGGGTCTGTGATGGACATTGTCCGAGGACAATCGGGGTACCGACAAAAACCCGACACCATGGCTTCGACAAAAATTTAGCCGCCGTGCGGTCGATGGCCAGTAGGCCCCGCAGGGAAAACTACTCAACGGGAATCAACCACAAATGAGGGTAAAGCCTTACCTTACGACCACGGATTACAGAATCGATAGGGGGACCCCTATGTAGTAGAATGTTTTGAAATTTTAGAAATTTAGTTCCGTGAGGAAAATTCCTGTCAGGAATCTCTAAAGAGCTCCTTAACCCATATGGCTACTGCTGCATGGAAAAAAAGAGACTGAAGGGGGATTCCTGCTGGATACAGGGTTAGTGCCATGCTGGGCATGCCCAGTAGGTGCCAGTCAAAGTTCTAGAAACTTTGACAAAAGTGTTCCGTGATTGGGCTCCATCCTGATGATGTCACCCATATGTGAGGACTACCATCCTGCTTGTCCTATGAGAATATAAATAAATCTTCAAGTAGCATGACAAATGCTTAATTTATTCTACATCACATCTGACCTACTTCTCAGTCCCTCATCACTCCTCACCTTCCCCACTCTCCATGCAATCACTCTGTATATTCATTTGCTAACATTTGTTCTAATTGCCATGTCCCTGTCTTCTGAGGGTAGAGGAAATTTTTTACAAGTCAGCTGTTTTTATTTATTTATTTATTGAGTTTTATATACCGTCATTCGATAGAGCCATCACAACGGTTTACAAAAATATACATTTTTCTTAGCAGTTGTGTAACATAAAAGCAATGTGAACGTTATACATTTTCTTAGCAGTTGTGCAACAGTAAAAACAATTTGAACAATATCAGAAATAAGCATATCAAGTCCAGAGAGCATTATTAGGTTGGATGAGGAGGGTATGCAGGTTCAGGGTGAAGAGAATGTATTAAGAGGTTTACAACTGAGAGTTCAGTTGAGAGTTGGGATGATCAGACGTCTGAACATTAGTGTTTTTAGGTCTTTTTTGAATGTTTTTAGGTCGTGTTGGGTTCTCAGGAATTTAGGTAGGGTGTTCCAAAGTTTAGGTGAGGCAATTGAAAAGGCTCTTTCTCTTGTGGTTGCTAGATGCGCATCTTTGATAGGGGGAATGTTTAGGTAACCTGAGTTATTAGGGCAGAAGTTTTAATGAGGTAAGCCAGATATGGCTGAGTTCCTGGTTAGAGTAAGCCTCTGCTTTTCTCTACTACAGAGCTTCCCGAACTCTGTCCTTTGGGCATTTGACCAGATCTGTTTTTCAGGATTGCTACAACAGGCAAGTTACAGTAATCCAATTCATAGAAGGGCTTGCTCATCATTATTGCAGCATGGAGAGTCTGTAAACCAGACCTAGCTGGGGATTCCTAGCACCTATAAACAAATCAGATCAAGGATGCTAGTCAAAGAGCGAGGAGGTAATTAGACAAAGACACACCTGTTAGGATTTAGTTAGTATGTGAGCCCTGAGCCGAGGTGAGAGATGGCACCACCCACAGGGAGGAGACCCGTGAGCCTCACAGTTGGGAGGCAAGGTCTTGGCTACATCAGACACAGTATCAGTCTAGAGTCTTTATTAAAGAGATAGAGTGACACTTCCAGCGGAGCAGGGAGTGCCAGAGAGGAGGTCTCACAGACCCAGAGGCAAGTGGAATAAGGAATACCCAGAGAGGATACCTCCATAGAGTTGGTAATGGTCCACAGAGCGGAGTACACCAATGAGGTCTTCAGTAGAGAGGACAGTGGTCCTTGGAGCGGGGTATACCGAAGAGGTCTTTGGTAAAGAAGGTAGTGGCCCATAGAGCGGGGTACACCGAAGAAGGTCCTCAGCAGAGACGGTAGTGGTCCACGGAGCGAAGTACACCAGAGAGGGTCCTCAGTAGAGATGATAGCGGTCTGCAGAGTGGGGTACGCCGATGAGGTCCTTAGTAGAGATGGTAATGGTCCATGGAGCGGGGTACACCGGTGAGGATCCTCAGTAGAGATGGTAATGGTCCGCATAGCACCAGAGAGGTCCTCGGTAGAACAGGAAGTGGTCCGCAGAGCAGAGTACTCACGAAACGATTAGCAATGGTTCCAGTGAAGCCCCGGGGAACGGGGCAGGCAGAAGTCCCAAAGGAGGAGTGGATAGCCAAATACGAGAGGGCCCCCGAGGAGCGGGTACCCGAATCATCTTACGCCAGGAAGCAGGAACTGGAACGCAGGGTCCTCTGAGAGCGAGGCGGATTTAGCAAGGAGGGATCTCTTTGCCAAGTTGTCGGTAGGCAGGACCAGCTGGCTTAAATGTCCTGAAGGGATGAGGTCATCTGGAGGGGACGCCCCCGAGGTTCCCGCCATGATGTGCAATTCAGACGAGAGTCCTAAACTTGATGACATAATCAGTCAGTGATCTGGAACTTTGTTGCAGATTTAAGAGTATAGATTCGGAGATGGCCTTTCGACCTGGGTCATCGAACACAGTGCAAAAAAGGGCAAGGAAGCCCTGTAGGTCGTTAAGGATTGGATCTGTACGTTCCCAAAGAGGCGACGCCCAGACCAATGCTTTCCCATCCAGAAGGGATAAGATATATGTAGTTTTGGAAACTACATCAGGAAAATATGCAGGCTGTAAGGAAAAGTGCATGTTGCACTGGTTCAAGAAGCCCCTGCATAACAAGGGGTTACCTGCAAAATGAGGAGGTGCCAGCAAGGGCACAGGAGGCCGGAAGGGTGGCGCATGCATAACTGAGTTAGGCTTGGCAGGCGTTGGAACGGAGTCCAGACGATTATTCAGTTGATTAATGGCACTAGCCAAAGTCTCTAGGATCTTCTGCTGTTCTGTGATTTGCTGCGCCAGGCCAGGGATGGCCTGAATCTGTGAGAACTGTGCCAGGTCCATGGACTTGGCAATTAGGATTTAGTTAGTATGTGGGCCCTGGGCCGAGGTGAGAGATGGTACCGCCCTCAGGGAGGAGCCCCGTGAGCCTTCACCGTCGGGAGGCAAGGTCTAGGCTACGTCAGACATAGTATCAGTCTAGAAGCAGTGGTTTTCAACCTTTTTCCCATCGTGGCACACCTGACAGACCACGCTCACATGTGTGACACACTGCTTATTACAATTCAAGGCGGAAATAAAAAATAAAGGTCCAGTATTATTTTTATTGTTAAGAGTAAAAGATACGTATTCTGGCTGAACAGAAATTGCATAAATAGTAAACATCCCACATCAAAACAGCACCAATTTCCAGCACTTAAACAGTAACCACCTTACCTAAGAAAAGGCAACACTGAAAATATTACAGCAGGCCTTAAGACACCAATACTCCTCCTATGAGGAAAACAGACCAAGCCAGGCTGCTATAGAGCCCTACACAGAAACTACACGCCAGCAGAGAACCTCACCTGAATCACATGTGCTGACCCTCACCTAACATAGAATAAAGAGACCAAAACGCATAACTAGAAGCATGCAGACAAAAACTGAATTGGAAACCGCAACAAGCCAGAGTCTCTGCATGCAGTGTAATAAAGGAAAAAAGAAACATCACCCATCCTTATAAAACAAATCAAGAAATATAAAATCAGTAGCAGTAAAACTGTACTAACAAAAAGAACAGATTATTTCGAAACAGCTGATGAGTGTCATATCCAATAATTAAAATATCATATAAAAATGTCTAGATACCAATAAATATTTCAAAATAGCAGACACAAAGACCCAGTAATGAAAAATAAGGATACAAAAATTTTTTTGCTCTGCATACCTGGGAATGTTTGATATCCAGGTCTCCTGAGATTATTTTGAATTAACAGGAGGAGGGGCGGTTTGCTTGGAACTTTCTCCTCTGTCACATATGAGCACTCTCACATTGGCTCTCATTACACACCTATACACACATGCTCTCAGTACTCACATATACCCATGCTTTTTCTCTCTCACTTATATAGGCTCTTAATTACACATCTACACACATGCTGTCTTTTTTCACGCTTTTCACAGGCTTTCAATCACACACATACATGCTGTCTTTTTCTCTCACACACAGACTATCATTCAGAAACATGCTTACAAACATGCTCTCTCTCTCTTTCTCTCATTTACACACAGGCTCTCAATCACATACTCACATGCTCTCTCACCTAAACCAGCTCTCAATCACACACAGACCCACATGCTCTCTCTTACTTATACACACAGGCTCTCAATCACATATTCACATGCTCACTCACCTAAACCAGCTCTCAGTCAAACACAGACACACATGCTCTCTCTTACTTATACACACAGGCTCTTAATCACATATTCACATGCTCACTCACCTAAACCAGCTCTCAGTCAAACACAGACACACATGCTCTCTCTTACTTATACACACAGGGGTAGATTTTAAGAGGCGCGCGAACAGCCTACTTTTGCTTGCGCATCAGACTCAAGCAAAAGTACGCTGGATTTTAGTAGATACGCGCGGAGCCGCGCGTATCCACTAAAATCCTGGATCGGCGCGCGCAAGGCTATCGATTTTGTATAGCCTGCGCGCGCCGAGCCGCGCTGCCTCCCCCCGTTCCCTCCAAGGCCGCTCCGAAATCGGAGCGGCCTCGGAGGGAACTTTCCTTTGCCCTCCCCTCACCTTACCCTCCCTTCCCCTACCTAACCCACCCACCCGGCCCTGTCTACACCCCCCCCTTACCTTTGTCGGGGGATTTACGCCTCCCGGAGGGAGACGTAAATCCCCGCGCGCCAGCGGGCCTGCTGCGCGCCGGGCCGCGACCTGGGGGCGGGTACGGAGGGCGCGGCCACGCCCCCGGGCCGTAGCCGCGCCCCTTACCCGCCCCCAAAACGCGGCCGACACGCCCCCGAAACGCCGCGTCGACCGGGCCCGCCCCCCGACACGCCCCCGACACGCCCCCCCTCCGAAAACCCCGGGACGTACGCGAGTCCCGGGGTCTGCGCGCGCCGGTAGGCCTATGTAAAATAGGCTTACCGGCGCGCAGGGCCCTGCTCGCCTAAATCCGCCCGGTTTTGGGCGGATTTAGGCGAGCAGGGCGCTGAAAATCCACCCCACAGGCTCTTAATCACATATTCACATGCTCACTCACCTAAACCAGCTCTCAGTCAATCACATACTCACATGCTCTCTCTCTTACTTATACACACAGGCTCTTAATCATACATACACATGATCTCTCTCACACACAAAGGATCTCAATCATACACACATACTCTTTCACACAAACAGGTTTTCAATCACAAACTTACACATACAGGTTCCCAGTCGTAAACTTACATTCATGCCGCGTAGCGGGGTACACCAGAGAGGTCCTGTGTGATTGACACACAGGCTGTCAATTACACACTCTCACATATACAGGCTCTCAATCATTCACATACATGCTATCTCACCACACACACACAGGATGTCAAACACACATGCTTGCTTGTTCACTCACTCCCCCCCCCCCCCCCCCGAATTAGCGGCAGTAGCAGCAACAGCAACCTCCTTCATTTTCAGCCCTCGTGGAGAAAGGAGTCCCATCGGCCGCGAGGGTTGACGTTGTTCCTCATCTTACTCCAACCTGCGCTGCTCTCCTTTTCTTTGGGCCGATGCTGTCAGCATTAAGCCCGGGTGGAGGACCTGTTTTGCTTGGGTAGGGGGAGCAGCTGGGTCAGCAGGGGACCTGGAAGTGTGGTGACACACCTGTGTGTGTCGCCACACTCCGGTTGAGAACCGCTGGTCTAGAGTCTTTATTAAAGCGACAGAATGACACTGCCCGCAGAGCAGGGAGTGCCAGAGAGGGAGGTCTCACAGACCCAGAGGCACAGGGTCAGTGGCATGGGGAATACCCAGAGAGGATACCTCCGTAGAGTTGGTAATGGTCCGCAGAGCAGGGTACACTGATGAGGTCTTCAGTAGAGATGATAGCGATCCGCAGAACGGGGGACGCCGATGAGGTCCTTAGTAGAGATGGCAATGGTCTGCGAAGCGAGGTACACCGGATGGCAATGGTGTAGCGGGGTACACCAGAGAGTTCCTCGGTAGAACAGGAAGTGGTCCGCAGAGCAGGGTACACTGAGGTCTTCAGTAGAGATGATAGCGATCCGCAGAACGGGGGACGCCGATGAGGTCCTTAGTAGAGATGGCAATGGTTTGCGAAGCGAGGTACACCGGATGGCAATGGTCCATGTAGCGGGGTACACCAGAGAGTTCCTCGGTAGAACAGGAAGTGGTCCGCAGAGTGGAGTACTCACGAAAATTGTAGCGTTGGTTCCAGGGAAGCCCCGGGGAACGGGGCAGGCAGAGGTCCCAAGCGTCAGGCCCTCCAAGACGTCTTAAGCCAGGAAGCAGGAACTGGAACGCAGGGTCCTCTGAGAGCGAGGCGGATTTAGCAAGGAGGGATCTCTTTGCCAAGTCGTCGGTAGGCAGGGCCGGCTGGCTTAAATGTCCTGAAGGGATGACATCATCCGGAGGGGACGCCCCCAAAGTTCCCGCCATAACGCGCTTAAGACTGGCCCGTGCGTACGCGCCTGAGGGATTCCGATGGCAGTCGGCGGTGCCCGGGAGGCCTGGGAGTGGAAGGCAGGCCGTCGACAGCTGGCGGAGGTTGCCAGTCTACCCCCCTGGGAGTCAGGGAAGTGAAGAAAGAGGTGAGCAGCAGCGGTCACCGCCATCTGCGACCGATGGGCGTAACAGCGCCCTGCAGGAATCTGCCAGCAGTAGATCAAAGCAGATCCGGCACTGGGTGATAAAAGGCTCTTCTTACATGAAAATCTTCTGCCTTTAAAAGCACCTCTGTGCCGCTTCCTTTGAAATTACGCCCTCTTTGAGAAATTACTAGAGAGATGTGATGCTCGGCCAGATGCCAAATCTTCCTTTTAATCAGTAAAATAAAGCAGTAGTTTTTTTTTCACAATAGCCAACTTTTAAAAAAAGGTTGTCACTGCTGGAGTCTTCGGGGGTAGCTATTTGCTGCTATCCGGAGGGGTGCAGGCAACCTTCTCCAGCACAGCAGCACTGTCCCACAGATCCAGATGTCAAGCATGGAGCAGAAGGCTAGCGCGAAACGACTATTTGCGTACGCGATACTGGATTCTGTTCCAAGCAGTTATAAAGCTTCCTTTTATTTTCTGTAGACTGAGACACGGAGGAGAACTTGGCACAATACTTGATAGGTTTAACATCTGGATAAAAAGTAACTTTTTGCCTTTCTCTCAATGTTTTGTTAAAAATTAACTACTGCACTTGTATTTATACCGCTGTAGATTGCTTATGCTAATTATATTTTATTTTAAAACACTTTTATGTTATTCCCCCACCTCGAGCAACTGTGGGAAGGTGGCCTACCTACAAATCGAATAGATGAATAACAAGAAACATATCAAGAGAGCGAGGCATTAACAGGTGGGTGTATTCCTGGGACACTGAATTAATGGCTGCTCATTCCTGAGTCCAAGTACTGACAGTTCAATGGACAGAAAGCAAACACCAAATATGACACCACTTCCTTTCCCTGCTATAATACTAGAGATCCTGCTTGATACCTGGCTTTCCCACTCACTTCCTCGCAGCTACGGATGATTATTTCTGCTTGGCCCAGGCTGTCTTGAATTCCGAGGCTGTATTTGCTCCGCTCTCACCACTGGGAATGTTGTTTCACCGTTCTGTGAAGAAATATTTTCTCCTGCTATGCCTCGGTCTGCCTCTACCCTTTGCGAGCCTCATGCCACCATCTGTTGTTCTAAAGCTTCCTTGCTTCTGGTGCATTATTTATACCTTTCAGCTATTTGAATGTCACTTTCATAGCTCCCACCACCATCACCACCACTACTACCTCTCCAGGCCTTTGCTATGTGCAGCAGTGCTTAACCTGGCCCGCTCAGCCAGTCTGGTTTCAGCATATCCACAGTGAATATGCATGAGATAAATTATCATGCACTGCTCCCACTATATGCAAATTTGTCTCATGCATATTCACTGTGGATATCCTGAAAACCAAACTGGTCAGGTGGCTCTAAGGCCCTGACATCTCATTTCATAGAGTTTATGGTGCAGATTCTGTTACGAACCAGGAGGTGGACCCTTAGTCCGAGGTAGGTTTAGCACTACCTATGAGAGAGAACCCTCTTAGGTGCCTACCGTCGGAAGGCGAGGCTTTGCAGACTGGCAGTTGCACCGGTACTTCGCCACTGGAAGCCTGCGGTTCCCCCAGGAGAAGCCTGTAGAAACCCGGCCGCTTGCACTTAGGTGATTCGGAGAAGACAGAGGGTAGTCTGGATACAGGCGCCTCCTGCAGGTTGGTAGTCCAATCCAGTAGTCCAAGCCCGAAGAATGGTCGGAAGCCAGTCCAGAGATGAATCCAGGAGAATGGTCGGAAGCCGGTCAAACGTCAAGGAAATGTCGGAAGACAATCCAAGAATCAGTTCCAGAGAATCCGTCCAACGAGAGAGGGAGAGAAGAACACAGAAGAACCGAAACAGGAACCAGAAGTCCACAGCGAGGATCAGGAACACCGGAGCCAAACAGGCCAGAAGGTAAGATACCAAGGCAAGGTCTGAGGAGCAGACCTTGCCTTAAATACAAAAGCTAGGGGAGGAGTCCTCAGGAGGAGCCACGACAACTTCCTGTCGTGGCCCCTTTAAATCCTAGCTTCAGCCGCGCGCGCGGCTCTAATCAGAGCCAGAGTGGGAGGAGTCAGCCCGGCTGAGAAGGAAGTCATGCGGCCGGGCCCAGGAGTGACAGCAGCCATGCAGCCGGTGCTACAGAGGCCTGCCTGCCTCTGTGGAATCCTTAGAGGCGGCTGGATGCCTCCGGTGAGTTTTCGGCCCCGGTTGTGGACCCCCGCAGCCGACGGCCATGACACTTGGTCCCAGTCACGGCCCGCCGCAGCCAGCGGCCATAACAGATTCTGCATCATTTTAATAGTCATTTGGACTGTGTATCTTTAGCTTCTTGGAGATGCAGCCTCCAGAATTAGACATAATACTCCAGCTGAAGTCTCATTAATGATTTGCAGAAAGGCATTTATTGCCTAATTTTTTTCTGTCCTTGTGCACTCTGCCCCTTCCTTGACATGCAGTTTTGCAATCTTGAGATCATCAGATGTGATCGTCCCAAGATCTCTCTCCTTGTTGCGTTCTGCGGCTGTGGTAGGCCACGACCACGGTCCCCCTACCTTACCCGCGACGGCAAACTGCCGCGGGAGTCCCGGGGGAAGGTCCCGATTTGAGGCCCGTCGCTCCGGCACGGGTCCCTGTGCTGCTCGCCACAGGGGGAGCCGTCCCTGCTCCTCCCTCACGGCGTCCAGCAGCGTTTTCCTCCGTGGAGGAAATCCAAGATGGCCACCGCCATCTTTAGGCAGGAGGCTGCGCCTCCTTGGCTGATTTAAAGGGACCTGATCCCTTTAACCAGCTGCAGCTGTTCCCTATCAGCCAGAGCAGGGGAAGTATAAAAGCCAGCTTCCTCTGCTCATTCCTTGACTTGGCAACGTCCTTTGTTCGTCAGGTCTGCGTGCTTCGTTGAGTCTTCCTGTGCTTTGGATCCGTTCCTGTCTTGTCTTGGTGTTCCTGGTTCCTGACTTTGGATCGGCTAGCGGTGATTCCTGGTATTGACTTCGGATCGGCTAGCGGTAATTATCTGGTGTGTGACTTTGGACTGGCATGTGATGATCCCTCGGTGTGTGACCTTGGACTGGTAAGCGACTTCCCTCTGGCACTTGACCTTGGACTCCTTCTTGACCGCCGTCTTCAAGGGCCCGCCTAAGTCCCAGCAGCCGGGGTCCCTTCGGGCTCCTCCCGGGGGGGGGGACCACGGGCCTCCAGGGGTGAAGCTCCAGTCAGCCCTTGCACCGAGTTCCTTGACCTCCCAAAAGTCCACCTAAGTCCCAGCAGTCTGGGTCCCTACGGGCTCCTCCTGCGGGGACCACAGACGTCCAGTGGCGAAGACACAGCTCCTCTCTTCTCGTGTCTGCATCTGCCTCCACAGTCGCCTCAGTCTCCAGTGCCGAGGGTCAGCTGGTCACGTCTCCTGCTCTGCCTCGCCACCCGACGGGAGAACCTACGGATCTTTCCTAAGGTATACCATCCTCAAGTCGGTCCAAGGGTTCACAAGCCGAGCATAACACTCCTATTTGCTGCACATCTGTACCTTCTCCTTTCTCCTCCCCATCCCACCTCCCTTCGGGTAGTGTGCTCTTCAATTTCTATGCCAATATTTAATAGATTAAGGCATGGAATTAGTATATTAATAGATCGATGTGTGAATAAATCAGCATACATGGGACAGTATATGAATAGGATCAAGCATTAATGGTTCAGTATTTAACCGTCCCATGGTGAGAGAGAATTAATTTGTAAGTATTTAATGGGGCAGTGTATAACTGGGTTAGAACATGCCTAGGTTGGTGACTGCATGGATCAGAGCATTCATAGGCTAGTGCATAGAAGAGTTAGTATAATGTGTGACTGGGCCAGTGTGTGAATGTGTCACTGTAGGCATGGATCAGAACTTTAACGGGCCTAGCATCCTAATGGGTCAGTAACTCATGCATGTCCTCCAGTGGTCAGACTTCATCTGGTCTCAGTGGTCTCTATGAATCAAATGTATAAGCCCTGCAGGACAGGAATAATAGAACAAGAGATGACATCAATAGTTCATTTAAAACTGCATCTTTTCTCTCATTTGTACTGTTAGTTTTTTTTCTCTTTTTTTTTTTTTTTTTATGTGTACAACTATATCTGAAGTTTTCCCCTTCCTGCAGGGACTCTACACTAGCAGCTTGCTCTGAGAATCTAAATACCCTAGAAGCTCACCTCAAACCGAGGGCGCCCCCAAATGCCTGGGAGTCAACAGAAGAAAACAGGATACACCCTGTACATCCTCATCCTGGACAGGATTTCAGGATATCTGTAATAAATATGCATGAGATAACTTGCATATATTGGAGAACTGGTGAGTACCAAAAGCATCTCATGCATATTCATTGTGGCAATTCTAACCCAACTGGCTAGGTGTGCCTGCAGGAGAGGGGTGGGAAGCACTGCTTTAGATTATCTTCCTTTCTCATCAAGCAACAGAATCCTCTGAGAAGGGGTTTCAGTACAAAAAAGAAAAAAAGTCACCGACCCCTCGAAAAGCTGACAGGGTTCAGATTCAGAGCGCTTGCTGCTTCGGGTCTTCCTGCTGCACTATTTTTTGTGCAGGAAAGCCTACGCGGATTTTGGACAGCAGGGGCGATCCGTGGCTCCGATTCCAGATAGGCGCGCAGATGCTATTGAAATCTCGTTAGATACCCCCCCCCCCCCCCCCCTCTGAAAGCCCTGTCAGGCTGCACACCTGCCAGCCTAAGGATCAGACGTGGGGGGAACTCCCCCTGTCTCTGCACATTTGGGGGGAAGCTGCTTGTCAGGGACTGCCCACCCTCCTCTCTCCCCTCAGCTGTCATCCGATCCCGTGCAGCCCTCAGCTGCCAAAAGAAGGGCCGAAAATAGCCAAGCCTTTCCGGATCTGCCCGGGGGGGGGGGGGCATGTCCGAGCCCAGCCTTCCCTCGGACAGCTGAGCACCCGCCGGGGCTGAATTCCTGCAGGGCAGGAGGAGGAGGAGGATGGATGGGGGCCGGAGCCCGCGGAAGCTGCTGCGCGCCGCGCTGGGCGTCCTGCTCCTGCTCTGCTGGGACGGGGGCCGCGCCCGGAATCCCGCGAAAGGCGCTGCGCACCCGAGGTCTGAGGTAAGGCGGCGGCGCCCGTCCTCCCCGGGAAGGGGACGGAGGAAAAGGCCGGGCCGAGCCAGAAAAGTGGGGTTTGAGGCGGCGGAGGGCACTGCTTCGGTCTCTCCGCCTTCGGCAAATTGGGGGTTGGCTTGGGCTCCCCGGCTGCCCCTCTCCCCACACGCGGCTGGGTGCATCCTCCCTGCTCTCTCTCTCTCTTTCTATGGGGGAAACTTTCATTCTGCTTTTCCCTCTCATTTACAATTATTTTTTTTTTCATTGTATCAACCGCGGGAGAGCGGCCGCCTCTCCCGGGCGCGATATTCCCTATGTAAATGAGGGGTCGCGCTAATAAGGAGGCGCTAGGGACAATAGCGCGTCCCTGGCGCCTCCTTCTTAGCGAAGAGGTGGCCGTCAGCGGTCCCCGACGTCCAACGCTTTATTTTACCGGCGAGTTTCTGATCCCGCCGACGGCCACCGCTTAGGGAACCTGAGGCTGGTAAAACTGAGCGCAGGGTTTTCTAACCTGCTGACCGGGGGGGGGGGAGGGGGCGATTTTTTTACTTTTTGCTTCCTCTGACTTAATATTGCTAGGGTATTAGGTCGGAAGGGATACAGGAAAGCAGTATTTTCTGCTTTCCTATACACTTTTCCGGGTTGCTCAGAGTTTCATGCCGGCCCTTGCACAGGCCTTACCCTCAGTATCCTGGCGATTAAGTGCATGCGATGAACGCTTTTAGGGGCCGATGCAAACGAAGTTGCACTGAAAGCGGGCGCAGAGGGTTCAGCGCCCGCCTTCCTAAGGCGCCCCCCCCCCCCCCAGGCACCTCTCCTGGGGGCGCGATGCAATATTTAAATTAGGGCTCGCCCTGTCGAGGAGGCGCTAGGGGCGATTGCGCACCCCTAGCGCCTCCTCGGCAGCGCGCACCCGAGAGAGGTCCACTGTCTGCCGGTTAAGAAAACGGAGGCTGAATTTATCAGCGTCCGTTTTCCGAACCTGACTGCCGGCACCAGAAGGAGTGAATAATTCGATATTAAGGTGTGGGGCAGGTAATATTAATTTATTCACTCCTTCACTTATTGCCGATTGGTCCGTTCACGATCACATGTCAGTGAAAGGACCAATCCCCTGTCAGGATAGCCTTCATTTTCAGGGGGGTTGGCCACTCGTTTTTCGATGCGCTGAACCCCTTACAGTCAGGTCGATACAGTAAAGTGTGCTCCGTCGGAGCGCACTGTCACCCTGCTCTGGACGCGTGTTTTCCCTTACCCCTTATTCAGTAAGGGGAGGAAAACACGCGGCCCACCCGCGGCACCTAATAGCGCCATCAACATGCAAATGCATGTTGATGGCCCTATTAGGTATTCCCGAGCGATCCAGTAAGTAAAATGTGCAGCCAAGCCGCACATTTTACTCTAAGAAATTAGCGCCGCCCAAAGGTCGGCGCTAATTTCTTCCGGCGCCAGGGAAGTGCACAGAAAAGCAGTAAAAACTGCTTTTCTGTGCACCCTCCAACTTAATATCATAGCGATATTAAGTCGGAGGTCCCCAAAAGTAAAAAAAAAAGTAAAAAAAAAAAAAAAAAAAAATTTGAATTCGGCCCGCGGCTGTCGGGCCGAAAACCGGACGCTCAATTTTGCCGGCGTCCGGTTTCCGAGCCCGTGGCTGTCAGCGGGCTCGAGAACCGACGCCGGCAAATTGAGCGTCGGCTGTCAAACCCGCTGACAGCCGCCACTCCAGGCCAAAAGGAGGCGCTAGGGACGCGCTAGTGTCCCTAGCGCCTCCTTTTCCTCGTTTGCACCGCGTCGCCTAATTTAAATACTGGATCGCGCGCACCGGCGAGGGGCCGGTGCGCGCGCCGGGAGAGCGGGCGTTAGTCCGCTCTCCCACGGACTTTACTGGATCGAGCTGAGTATAAGAGTTTAATAGACGTGCGTTGGAAAACGCACGGCCAATCACTCGCAAAAGGGTGCGCTCGGCTGAGTGCACCATACGGTATCGGCCTGACTGTGAGCATGCACTAAATTGACTAGGACTGAGCTAAAATGAAAAAAAAAACCTCACAAAATAACATTTTGTTGTGGTTATTTTGTTGTTTCAAATGGAAACAAAACAAATGTCGTGTGAAAATGACAACACATCTCTGCTGAACTTACATACAGGCCGATACAGGAAAGTCTGCGGGAGAGCGGGCATTTGCCCGCTCTCCCGGCGCACGCACCGGCCACTCGCCGGTGCGTGCGATGCAGTATTTAAACTAGGTCCGGCGGTAGATCCGGGCAAAAGGAGCGGCGGCTGTCAGTGGGTTTGACAGCTGACGCTCAATTTTGCCGGTGTCGGTTCTCGAGCCCGCTGACAGCCACGGGCTCGGAAACCGGACGCCGGCAAAATTGAGCGTCCGGTTTTCAGCCCAACAGCCGTGGGCCGAATTCAAATTTTTTACTCTTCGGGACCTCTGACTTAATATCGCCATCTTCCGGCACCGGCACCCTCCGGGTGCCGGTGCCGGAAGATGGCGATATTTCTTCCGGCTAAGATGGCTAATTTCTTCCGGCTAAGATGGCGATATTTCTTCCGGCTAAGATGGCTAATTTCTTCCGGCACCGGCACAAATTAGCGACCTTTGGGTCGGCGCTAATTTCTGAAAGTAAAATGTGCGGCTTGGCTGCACATTTTACTTTCTGTATCCCGCGCACATCCCTAATAGGGCCATCAACATGCATTTGAATGTTGAGGGCGCTATTAGGTGCTGCGGGTTGGACGCGCGTTTTCCTCCCCTTACTGAATAAGGGGTAAGGGAAAACGTGTGTCCAAGAGCTGGCTAACAGTGCGCTCCGTCGGAGCGCACTGTACAGTATCGGCCTGATAATGAATTAACAGACATGGCTGCACAAAAATATCAGATTTCCTCTGATATATCCTGACACATGCTGCTGCACTTCAGTCCCTTTCTTTGCACTGTGCATCAGACCTTCTGCTGTGTTGCAGCAGCCCCCATTTCCACTGCGAAAATGATATTGTGAGGGAGTTTTGTTACTACGAAACCTTTCTATAGCTATAATAAACCCATCTCTAGCGCTGTCTCATTGAGTTCCCTTCCCTGCAGGCTCAGATATCTTTTATAAAAACATAAGAACATAAGAAATTACCATACTGGGTCAGACCAAGGGTCCATCAAGCCCAGCATCCTGTTTCCAACAGTGGCCAATCCAGGCTACAAGAACCTGACAATTACCCAAACACTAAGAAGATCCCATGCTACTGATGCAATTAATAGCAGTGGCTATTCCCTAAGTCAACTTGATTAATAGCCATTAATGGACTTCTCCTCCAGGAACTTATCCAACCCTTTTTTTGAACCCAGCTACACTAACTGCACTAACCACATCCTCTGGCAACAAATTCCAGTGCTTAATTGTGTGTTGAGTGAAAAAGAATTTTCTCCGATTAGTCTTAAATGTGCTACTTGCTAACTTCATGGAGTGCCCCCTCGTCCTTCTATTATCCAAAAGAGTAAATAACCGAGTCACATCTACTCGTTCAAGACCTCTCATGATCTTAAAGACCTCTATCATATCCCCCTCAGCCGTCTCTTCTCTGGACCAGCACACAAATTAATGTGCAAGAGCTTTGGAGATCACAGAGGTTCCTTCTTCAGAGCGGCTCAAGGAGGGAGGCATAAATCCCCCCCCGGGCAAATGTACTGCCTTCGCTGAGCCTTGCTGTCATGTCTGACAAAGGGGCCTCTTGGAGCGTGTGGAGAGTTTTTATGCTTTTATGTTGCATATCAGATCTCACACCCTGCAGAGGATACTGCGCTATGAGGGATAAGGCACAATTTAAATGGGGTGAAATGAAAAGTTTGTAGATGGGGGTGGCTGGGGAGGGGGTGTGGCTTTGGGCTCCCTCGAGACTATCCTGATGGCTGATGCTCTGTGTTGGCTTCTCCCACACTCAGCCGGTACCAGTGACTCTCTCACCCCCAGGAGGTTCGTAGGGCCATCCTCACACAGATTAATTAGCCCCTTGGTGGAGTCTGAAACATTGTGCTGTCAGCAATGGAGGTCAATGCTCCAAAATTTGCTCATTGTCTAAATTGTGAGCCTAAATTTAGAGAGGCTTTCACTCAAACTTAGGGGTCTATATTTAAGCCTGCCGTTCATTTTTCTAGATTTAGGGGCCTCTTTTTTTCCCAGCCCTATAACTCCGCCTGGATAGCCACCCACAGTTTAGGGACCTGGTTCTAGTCACCTAGGATTCCTACATGTAGGCACTCGGCTCTAATCGATTTTCCAGAGGGGCTGATTTAAGTACCTAACTCCCTTAGGGGTCATTCTTCAAATCGCGATGGGCCATTGCACGAGATAACGCCGTAACGCATACAATAACTGCTGCTTTGCAAATTGAAAATGTAAATTAGGGAAAGGGGAGGAGTTTGGGTGATGCATGGGCGGAGTTTAGGAAAATTTGGGTCTTATAGCGCTGCGGGCAATAATGTATTGCATATTATCACCTGCATTAGTGTCGGCAATAGCTACAGCTATTTCATTGGCACTACTGGGGTGATAGTGTGCACTATATTTATAGTAGAATGATGAATCCAGGGATAAATTAAGTGCCTTGACACGCCTAGACACTTTCAAAATTGGCCCTTACGTGATTCTGTCTAGGAGCTGTGATTCAATTTTGCCCTGTAGCTCTGCCTGGGCTGGGAAGCTGACCTGAACACTTGAACTCTGGCTCACCATCTGTGGCTTCCTGGCTTCAATTCAGTTTTTGGATTTCTTGCTTGTTTACTTTGACTGACTGGCGAATTGGATAAAGAGATCAGCAGTGAGAAACAATACCATTGCTTTTTTAAAAAGAGGAAGAAAGTATTTCTTGTAGGTAAACCTTACCTGAAATAAAAGATTAAACAATATATCCAGTAGAATTTATAAGCCAACAAATGTGGTTGAAGCGTGCAATAGGTTAGTGAAGAAGAGAATGTGGCCAGTTTTCCTGTATGCTGAACTGTTTCAGGAATGGAGGCTGTGATATACTACCCGACTGGACTGCACATATTTTCTTTCAAGATTAAGGGAAAATTATTGATGACTTCATATTTATAACAGCTGGCTGCCCTCATAGATTTCAGCATGGACCAGTGAAGCACATTTTTGAAGCTCTGTAGACCAGTACAGCTTGTAACTCACAGGACTTTTCCATGCGATGATGTGTTTAATTTTTTTTATTTTTATTTCCTGCTCCGTTGTGCTTCCAGCTCAGTCAGAACCAAGCCTGAACCTTTATTTGCAACTACCCAGAGATATTTTTACATCTCCCCCCAGCTCTCTCAGCCATCATTGCCAGGGGCTCCTTCTGGAACCCGTGTAATCATAGGTCTTAACTCTGACCACTAGGTGTCACCATTGTGCAATGACTGTGACTCACCCCCCCCCCCAGGGGCTGGGACTCGCACCCAGGTTCCTCTTCATGGCAGGGGCGCAGCGCTGCCACTGCCAACCCATGCTCATATTTTTCCTGTATGGCGGTGTGGTCGGTAAATCAGCCAGAATACCATTGCACAGCCTTGCACACAGTGACCAGAGATCAAAGTGGAATTCTGTTACTTGGCATTGGCACTTTTCTCCAGTCTGCTTCATCTCCAGAGAGGAAGAAGAGGAGGAGGAGAGGCCAGTAAAGAGAAATCCCACCAGAAGTAGCAATAACAGGATTTGAAACCTGGTTTACCTGGCTCAAAGCCCATTGCTGATGCCACTAGGCCACTGCCTTCTTGCTGTTTTTTTTTTTTTTAATTGAATATTATGATGGGATTATGAGGTGCCTAGCTGCTCAGATCTTGAACAACTGAAGGTCCTTGTATGCAGTTAACATCACAATATGAATGGGAATCAAGGTTAATAAATGACAAAAATAACATGAAGATACTTTTTTACTGGAATAATAAACTTTTAAACTAGTTTTTGGGGGTTGGTGTTCCTTTCCTCAGGTCCAAAAACAGAATGAGCAAATGATGACACTGCCAGAAAATACAAGTGAATGATAAAATGCATTAAAATGATAGCGTGAAGAAGAGGGAGGACGAGGAGGCGTTTGATGCGTTAGAGTAATCGGAAGGTGACGGGCAGTGGAATTTTAGGGCTGACAGTGAGTTTTAAAAACCTCTAGATCTCTGCTGTATTATTATTTATTAACATTTTATAGGGATGTGCAGAGTTTTTTTCATTTCATTTTGTAACAGCGAGCGCTGTTCTGCTTAGTGCATGCTAATTTTAATGCGAAACTGTCCCAGTATGAAACAAAACTGGATGAAAAAACAACCTAAATGTTGAGTCTGCTCGCACAGTAAAAAGGTAGCACCTTATACTGCTTTGTTGTTGTTTCCACGCATTCGGCTGGACTAACACGGCGCCTGTGCTATTTCATCACAACATGACAAATGCTGAGAACCATGAAGGCTGGTTGGATTGTTGCTGAAGTCACAGCTACACCAAGTGTTCATCTTACTGTTGTTGCTATCTTGAGAATATATCATTGGTAAAGGTCTACAAAGCAGCCAGCTGGTGAGCTGGCACAGGTCCTCACCGAAAACCGAGAGGTGAAGCAGCCAGCCAGTCCTGCGCCCCTTTTCTGCTGACCCTTCAGTCCCCTGGGCATTCAAATGCAAGCAATAGTGCCTGTGAATTTTCTTCTTTGGCTTAGTATAGTTGTTTTTGGCATATTTGCTCCACAGTTCGCTTTCAGAGTGGTGCTATTTTTTTTTATTTTTTTTTTTTAGCACTAGAACTGCCTAAGAGACAAAGACAAGTTCACCGGGTGGTGCAGTAAGATTTTCCTTATTGAAGAAATATTTACTGGTATGAAAAATGTGCTTTCAGTACATTTTTTTCGGGGGGGGGGGGGCCATGCCAAGGTGACCACGCATGATGCTAAATGGAGGGCACACGACTGGGCATGCACACTGGTTTCCTTTCCACCCTGTAGTGGGTTATTGCATGCAAGCTCCGAGCCAGTGTCTGGCAATGGAATTCATTCATCCTGCCTCCTAGGCGCCACAAAATGAGCCCGAAGCCTTGTTTTCATGACAATTCCATTAATCGTAGGAACTCCTTCCAAGTAGCAGAGTTTGTCGTTTGCTCTAGTGAAAGTTAAAATACAGATCATTCACATGAATGCGTAGGAACTTCAGGAACGTCCCGAGAGACGCTGCAGGCATGTAACGCACTATAATGCTGCACTTACAAATCAAAAATTGCATTTAAGAAACATTTGGGCAAAATTGCATAGCTGCATCTCAAAAAATGTTCCCTTTGCGCCCGCTGCAAAGTTTCAGAATAATTTCTACTTTGCCGTTGGATGGGAAACACCAAGAAAATGAGCAAACACAACAGAGTGGCTAAAGTCGTTGGCAGTAAACTTCTTTCCTAGCGATTTTGCGTAGGAGGGATGCGCTGGCTGAAGCCCCTCCCCCTCTCGCCCTGTTTCCTGGCGGGTTAAGCCTTTGGGCGCAGTTCTCCGCTCTAGCAGAGGCCGATTCAGTAAAAGTCGCGGGAGAGCGGGCGAGCACGCGCTCTTCCGGCACTTGCACAGCCACTCTCCTGTACACGCAATTCAGGGGGGAAGAAAATGCAAATGAGGGCCCATGGTAAAAGGAGGCGCTAGGGACACTAGCGCGTCCCTAGCGCCTCCTTTTTGACAGAAACGGCGGCTGTCAACGGGTTTGACAGCCGACGCTCAATTTTTCCGGCATTGGTTCTCGAGCCCGCTGACAGCCACAAGCTCGTAAAACGGACGCCGGCTAAATTGAGTGTCCGTCTTCCGACCCGCGGGCCGCCGGCCGATTTAAAATTTAAAAAAAAATTAATTTTTTTTTTTACTTTTGGGGCGATAATTTCTGAAAGTAAAATGTGCGGCTTGGCTGCACATTTTACTATCTGTATCGCATGGGAATAACTAATAGGGCCATCAACATGCATTTGCATGTTGCAGGTGGTATTAGTTTTGGGGGGGGGGGGGTTGGCTGCGCGTTTGACGCGCTATTACCCCTTACTGTATAAGGGGTAAAGCTAGCACGTCGAAAACGCGCGTCCAAACGCGGGCTAATAGTGCGCTCCGCTGGAGCGCACTGTACTGTATCGGCCTGCAGGGGAGAAAGGAATAGTTTAACGTTACTACCGTCCTTTCTTCTGCAGGGCAGAGGGAAGATGTTGCTGGAAGAACTTACGAAAGTCGTGCGTTGTAAAATTATTTTATAAAACAAAGGTTTCCTTAGCAAGTAGAGTCGGCTTCTCAGTTGGGTGAACATGGCCACCAGCAGGCGGGGACGTGACGTTTCAACAGAAATCCAGAAGACGGAACACTTGTCTGAAGGACTTCACACCGCCCAGACCGCGTGAAGTGAACCGTATGTCGGCGGCGCACCGAAGCCTCCAGCCCCCTGGGTCCAAAACACCGCTAGCAAGCTCGCCGGCGCGCCCACACCTTTGGAAGGGAACCCGAAGGGCAACGGAGTGAAATGGTCTGGATCTTGACGCTTTTCAGAAAGCGGGGGGAGACTGTAGGGGTTACTCTTCCTTCTGCCAGGGGAAAAGCCTGGGCAGGTAGGCCGGGCTCTTTGCTTGACAAGCCAGCACACTTCTATTTATTTATTTATTTACTTATTTATTTAAGGTTTTTTTATATACCGATCTTCTTACATAGTATGCAAATCAAATCGGTTTACAGAGAACATTTTAACTTGCTTGAAAGCATTACATATAACGAATAACTATTAAATAACAAATATAAGAAAACATGTAAGAACAATAATTAACATGGTGATTAGTAAATAATCCTATTATACAGATGCCTTGCAAGAGGCTAATGACAGAGTGACTAAATATCCGGAGATTGACACCCCAGAGCAATTTTTCTGGTGCTGCAAAAAAAGAAAAAGATATTCAGGCCACATCTGGAGGAGGGGGGAGAGGTTATCAAAGGTGGGGAACCGTTCTAGCCCACTGTCTTCTGTGCATCCTGGATGTCGCACGTGAATATTCTAGTGCTTATACCGTATGTAATGCTACTAGTGGCAATGATCTCTTTAAAAACTGGAGGAAAAGACCTACAGTTGTATCCCCTTTTTTGGATTGATCTGTGTCACTTTTTTTTTTACAACTAAATCAAGAGATTGGGGGGAGAAAGTACTCATTTTACAAATACAAAATGACAAAAACAATGTATACATATGGTAATTACCTATTACTCATTTCTACGGTTATTTGCAGGCGAGAAGCTTTGTCACGTCGCTTTGCAAGTGCTGGTGGGGGAGCTGGATCGGTGCATCAAGGCTACCCCTATTAAGTTCAATAAGATCGCTTGGCCTTGCATTTACAAGCTCTGGCTACTACGTGGGCTGAGGATTTAGGTATTGGATTGACTGAGGATGATCTAATTAGCCTTTTTTCTTCTCTTGATCAATTAACCTCCCATATTTCCACTAGAGAAGCACAGTTTAAATTAGTGCACAGGGCCTTTGTGGATAGAAGCAGAGGGTTTAAACTTGGCCTCCTTGACACAGAGCTTTGTCTGAAATGGCAGCGGGATGCTGGTACATTGCTGCATATCTTTGTTGGATGTAAGAGGTTAAAGTCCTTCTGGACGGGAATTCAGCATCGGCTGAGGACGGATTTGGAGGCAGCAACAGAGCTGACAGCTATGATTGTTATTTTGGGGGTAGATGTGGAAAATGATAGCTATGATAACGTGGAAAAGCGTTGCTTATAATTAGTGACCCTGCTGGGGAAGAAAGTGAGCTTAACTCTTTGAAGGATTCCCCTCCCAGTCTTTCCTTGTGGAAACAACTGATGGTAAATTATTTTCATAATGCCTTGCTATCTCTGCGGCGAGGGAAGCCTGCAAAGGTAAAGGGATCTCTTCAAATTCTGACTACATTTTGCTGGTAGAAACTCAGTCTTCCATTGCAGATGTCATAGCACTGCATAAATAAACCTGTGCTAGTGTACATTAGTGCAGAGGTGGGTGGGTGTGGATGCTGATGTGAGGAAAATGTTGAGTGAGAGAGGAGGGGGTTTGGTTTTATACAATGGAAAAGGCAAGAGACACAGTTCTTGTTTTCTATCTGTTCATCGTTCAGTTTCAGTGTCGTATGAGCTTTGTAATTGTTTCTTATGCAGCGCGATGTCTCTTGAATAAAGATAATTAAAAAGAAACAAAGGACGAAAACAGGAAGCCAAAGTTCAAAAGAAAAAACTGGAAAATCAACAGATAAAAACTTTTGTTTAATAATGACTTAACAAGCAGAGGTGTGAATATGTCATGATGCCCAGTTTCCTCCGTTGTACAGAAATTTGTACAGGGTTATGACAATGTTTGTTCTGTCAATTTCTGTGTAATCAGTGGATCATTAAACATTAAAGAGAGATTTTCTGTATAAGAAACTAGACAAGAAATGGAATCGGGTGGTTTCCGACAGACACTAACCAATGGCAAGGCAGTTTTTTAAATGCTCAATGTCAACCAATAGCAGGGCAGCTTTAAAAATGTTTCATGACATCACAATGTACTCTGCACTGAGATTTCAACTGAATTGGTCTGTTCCCTATATAAAATAACTTTAGTTTAGTTTATTAGGATCTATAGCCCACTTAATTCAAAAGAAAACTCTTGCTCCATAAAGTTAAATACACACAAACCAATTACAATAAAATTATCCACAATTATTAAGCATAAAGAAAACCTATAAAAATAACATAAAATTAAATGAATACAAATTACAATCAAAAAGAATAAAAAGAAAAGATTCTAGATGTTGGTATCAAGAGGATATGGAAGTGAGAGATGAGGTCATTAGATGCTGTACTGATCTGTGGCAGAAATTTGAATTAAATTAGATAAATCGTTAAAAAGTAATTAGGGAGGAACAGACACACAGATGTAGTGATCTCATAGGGCCAATTTCCCTATAGGAAACTAAACTTAAAATGGAATCCATAAGTGCGACAATAGTATCCTTAGGGTGGCAAAACCACAGACTTGGCTGGCACGGATTGAAAAGTGCCTTAGTGCCCTCTTTTCCGCACCAGACCTATAAGAAAGTCTGTGGTTTCGTTTCAGATTCCTACTAAGCCAGTCCCAGTGGTGCCCCTTTCACGACTGTACAGATCACTCCTTTCAAGGATGGCTTACAGATTGGCCCACAATGTGCATTATATATTTGTGAAAGTTGGGGCTATGTAATTATAGAGCTTACAGACGTGTTAACAAGGTGTCCTGATTTGATTTCAGGTAAACAAAAAAGAAAGAATAGATGTCTTGATCAAGGCATTGTTTACCTGACGGCCATTATAGATCGCCTACCTGATTTGATTTCAGCCTGCGTTTCCTGATGTTGCTCTATGACATCATGCACTGCATTGAAATGACATTCAGAAATGGGCGGACACGAATAACCCGCGGTCCTAAATCAGCTGCTGTCTGTTAAGTATACAATTGCAAGCCTGACATTGTATCTCGCTAACCCAGCGCTGGGAAAGATGTTTACCGAGTGTCTGGCAATAAGAAAAAGGCATTCTTCTGGTGCTGCGTATCAGACAACAGCTGCTCCTTTTTCTTTTTCCGTTTAATTGCCTTTCACAGTCATAAAGTGGATATTTGCCTGAAACAGGTCAGAAAGCCCTGGACCAAGCCAGCTTTTCCATTCATGGTATAAACACTGTAGATGTGGGGTCGGAAAAAGGTTAGCACAGAAAACTGAAGTCGGTGCAGCCTGTATGGTAAAAATAAGCAAAGATTTCCCAAAACTCTTTTTCCAGTGTCTACATTCTTTTGAGCTGGGTGTATGTACAGTGTATGCTTCATAATAAGGGTCTTTCCTCTCAAAAAATAGCTCGGAGCCCTGAGACTTTATTAAATGGTGCAAGGTCCAAAATATGGTCCTGGTTTAAGTTTTGTGGGGTTTAGTTTCAGTAACAGATAGTAATAATAGTGGAAGGTGCAGTGTGCAAAGACAATATGCTCTGTCTGCAAAGCACTGTCACAAAAACACATAGGCACACAAGTGCACGCACACGGCACACACATGTAGGGAGACACACACAGTCTCCCTCAAATACCCCCACACAGGCATATGCACCCACACATACAAATAGGCATGCCCACACCAACAGGCACAGGGACACACAGAAATAGGCACAAACACACACACACACACACACAGAGTACAACGCCAAGTAATGTTTGCTAATATGCTTTGTCTGTAAAGCCCTGTCTTTCAGGTGCCCACAAACAGGGAAGGGTAGGCATAAGTGCACTCAAGCTTGTTCAAGCACACATCCAAGCTCACACAAGCTCATAGAAGTGCACACCCAAGCTTGCAGAAGCTCACATAAGCATGGAGAGGTGCACATAAGTTCATGCAAGCATGCAGAAGCACACACAAGCTTGCACAAGCTCAAAAGCATGCACAGGCTTCCATACATTCACACACACAACTCAAACATTCATATGCACACACAGGCACAGGCACCCACATAGACAGAGGCTTACACATACAGACACAGACCCCCATATATACAGACAGGACCCCACACACACCCACAGGCTGAGGCCTCCTTCCAACACAAGGCAGGTAGACACAAGCAAACACATACAGACATAGGCCCCCATATGCACAGGACCTCACACACACACATACTGAAGCCCCCCCACACACATACACAGGCACAGGCAGACACAGACCCCCCTATACACCCGCAGTCAGACACAGGCACCCGCCACACACCAGACTACCCAAGCAACACAGGGTACTTTTCGCTAGTTATATATATACTAGTAGAAGTGCCTGTTAAAAATGTCAAGGGCAAAATAAAACGCCATATATACATACACAAAGTGACTCTCCCAACCTCTCCCACCCCAGGAACTTCTCTTTCCTCCAGCACAGATAAAAGATGTGTGTAATTGGCTGCATTGACAATTTTGTCTAAAATGTTCTCATGCTGACTCTCCCTCCTACTAGTCCTACTACTCCTCCACTCATTCCCTTTTCCCTTCTCTCCACCTCCTCTTTTCTCCTCCTCCCTTCTTGTCCATTCCTTTTTATTGCCCTCCTGCCAAGCTCCCCCTCTCCTCTCCTCCTTTTCCCCTTTCTATTCCTGATCCCCTCCTTTCTTTCCCCCTGCTTCTCTCCCTCCTTTTCCCTTTCCTCTCCCTGCTTCCCTTGCCCTTCTCTCTCCTCCCTTCCCTTCCCTTTACTGTTTTCTTTCCTCCTCTGCCTTTCATTGGCAGGCACAAGCAGGAGCGGGCTTTCCCAGTGTGCCCCTTATTTGCATTTATTCCATGCTAAATCCTATTAGCAAACGTTATTCACAGTTAGTGCTAATGGGCCTATTTTATAAAGGCCCGGTGACGTGTCTAAGTCCCGGGGCTTTCCAAAAGGGGTGGGGCAGGGGCGGGGCCAGAGGCCTCCGGCACAGTGGCCATTTGCCACGTTGTTGGAGGATCGCATGCCGGCAAGCTGCCGGCGCGCGCAACCTGCGCCTGCCTCCAGCTGCCGGCGCGCGCAACCTGCGCCTGCCTCCAGGCAGGCGCAAAAGGCGAGACAAAAATTTTTTTTGGGGGGGGTTAGGTTAGGGTGCGGAAAGGCTAGGGGAAGGGGTGGGAAGGTCAGGCTAGGAGGAGGGAACTGGGGAAGCCCGCGGGCACTGGCGCACGCAAGGTGCACTAGTGTGCACCCGCTTGCGCGCACCGACCCCTGAATTTATAACATGCACATGCCTGCGTGTACATGTTATAAAATCGGGCGTACATGTGTGCGCGCCGGGTAGCGCGCGCACATGTACACCCGTGCGTACATTTGAAAATCTACCTCAATTCCTTTTAAGTCCTTTTATTCCATTTAGTGCTTGCTAATTCTTTTTAGCGTGCGTTATTTGCAGTTAGTGCTTGCTAATTCTTTTTAGCGTGCGTTATTTGCAGTTAGTGCTTGCTAATTCTTTTTAGCGTGCGTTATTTGCAGTTAGTGCTTGCTAATTCTTTTTAGCGTGCGTTATTTGCAGTTAGTGCTTGCTAATTCTTTTTAGCGTGCGTTATTTGCAGTTAGTGCTTGCTAATTCTTTTTAGCGTGCGTTATTTGCATAGTGCTTGCTAATTCTTTTTAGCGTGCGTTATTTGCAGTTAGTGCTTGCTAATTCTTTTTAGCGTGCGTTATTTGCAGTTAGTGCTTGCTAATTCTTTTTAGCGTGCGTTATTTGCAGTTAGTGCTTGCTAATTCTTTTTAGCGTGCGTTATTTGCAGTTAGTGCTTGCTAATTCTTTTTAGCGTGCGTTATTTGCATTTAGTGCATGCTTTGAATTATGTTATGTGCTTAAATAATAATATTTTGTTATAGTCTGGGCTTTATGAGAATGTGTGCTGAATATTAGTGTAATAAATATTCCAAATTCTACAGAGATATTTGGAAATCTTTGACTGCCGCCATCTGCCTGGAAAGATGAGTTTTCATTGTGTGTCCCCCCCACCTCCGCTCCTACCCCCACCCCCACCCTCAGAGTTGGACTCAGTACTCCAGATAAAGAGTTGCCAATGATCGATATGAACTCATTTTCAACAAAGGGTTCTCCCTTTGATTTTCTTTTTCATTCTGGGAAAGCAAAAGAGGGATGGATTTTCATTTTCTTCAGATTTTTCTCTGGTGTCCAGTGAGCACTTAACAGGGATGTGCATTTGTTTGGAGCAAATGGGTAAAGGGCAGCGAATGAGACCATTTTTGTTTAATTTATGGGTCCCTGAAATGAAAGGAGTGTGCCCATGAATTGAGTGAAAATGTTCGTTTCATTCGTTTATGTTTCCCATTCAGGTCTATGGCCCATTGAAAAGTGCTGCAGTGAGACTGGTAACTATAGCAACCAAGAAATTCCTGAGTGAGGTCATAGCTGGGATGGAGCTGAGCAGGAAAAGAGGGCAAGTAGGCAGGATGGAGGGCCAATCAAGGTGAAGGTGACCTCCTGATGATGTACCTTGAAGGTCTTAACTGCCACTGTGCCTTGCCACCATACTCCTGATGTACCACCTTGGGATATTTCTGACATACCCTAAACATTAGGGGTCTTGATGCCCCTCTGCCTTGCTGCTATACCCTGATGGCCCATTTGGGGGACTTGCCGATTCCCTGCTTTGCTCCTATACCCCTTATGCTACACCTTCCGGGGTTTTGCTGCCACATTTTCTTGCTGCTATGCCCATTATGCTACATCTTGGGGGTCTTTCAGCCATTCAGCCTTGTTGCCATTCGCGCCTTTACACCTTGGGAGTCTTGCTGCTTTACTCCGGAGCGCACTGTACTGTATCGGCCTGTAAATTAGATAAGAACTACCTTGATATCAATGTAGATGTTTAATAATGAACCAGAATATGTGTTCTCAGTGATTTTTGAATTTGAAGAGTGGACATTAACGCAAAGCATATGTCCGTTGACCGTGAATTTGAATGCTAATACTGTACACTGTTGTGATCTACTTTTGGAACGACGGTATATAAAACGCCTAAATAAATAATTAAAAAATGAAGGGTCTTGCTGCCACTCTCCTTCCTGTCATCCATGCCCCTGATGCTACAACTTGGAGTCTTACTGCCACTCTGCCTTGTTGCCATACCCCAGTCTCTTCACGTTGGGGTGTTCTTGTCCCTGAGGGTCACTGGTTTGCATTTCTCATGGAGTCTTGGTGCCACTCTCAGTGGTGCTTCGTCCCTTTATCTGTGCCTGGGTATTTTTAATGCCATCTCTGCTGCTTTGTTCCCCCTTCGGGGTGCCTTAGAATGTTCATACCACTCTTGGTGCCCCTTTGCCCCTTTTGTGTTCCCTTCAGGGGTTCATGCCACTGTTACCGGTGCCCTCTTTTGAAGTCTTGGGGTGTTCTTGCCACTCTTGCTGCTGCTTTGCTCCTCTGATGGTGCCTTGAAGATCTCTTGCCACTGCTGGTACCCTTTTGCCCCTTTATGGAGCCTTAGGCTGTTGATGCCACTTTATTACAGTTCTGGTGCCTTTCATTTCTCATACCCCTTCTGTTGCTGTATTCCCACTAGTTCCATTACAAATGAATAGGAATCCCCAATTCTGAAGCTTAAAATAGGCTGCATTTCTTCCTCCATTGACTTTAATGGGAAACAAAACAAAAAAAAACAGATGGAGTGAATAAATTAATGTATTTTTTGTTTGAAATGAACCAAACAAACGGAGGTGACCTACCAAAACAAAAATGGTGCCTCTGCACATCCCTAGCACATTAATGGGACTGGTCATAGTTTTTATAATTGCCACAGTAGGCATTTTGTTTGCTGGTACAAGGGCTGTGCACAGAGGTGTTCACATTTAGCTGCTCTCCAGCTGAGCTAGGATATTTGGCGGCACGGCTGCACCGATGAATATCCCCAGCTATCTAAAAGTTAGCCGGCTAACTTTAGGACAGGTCTCTGGCACGACCAGAGTCAGCCGGATAACGTATATCTGGCTGAATATCAGACTTAGCCAGATAACTTATCCGGCTCCCTCAGATCCTCCCAGTTATGCCCCCATCCCACTACTACTTAGCCTGCTAACCATTTAAGCCAAATAAGCAGTTATCCGGCTAAGTGGTGGCAACTGATCATGGGTTCAGATATTCAGCAGCCGGCATTTAGCTAGATAAGTCGAAACCTTTCCAGCTAAGTGGTGCTGGATACGGACCGGAGAGTCTTTATGTGGCCAGGTCAGATATGTACTGCCCAGTTTGCTCTCAGACCATTTCTTTTCAGGGCTGAGTTTCACAGTCGGACCCACTGGAAAATGAGTCAGGCACCTGTGCCTAATACGTCGAAACAGATCAATAGATGCATAAGTCTTTTTGCACCTTTCTTTGAATTGGAATATACAAAAGAGGAAACTGATAGTGTATTACCTGTCCTATAGCAGTTGGAGACAAATGAATTTTTCAGTTAAGGTTAATTGGATGTTCACCTTGGATAGCCAATTTTCACTTTTATCATCTGCCTAACTGAAGCTGCATAGGCGTATGATCAGTATTCGGGCTTGGCAAGAAACCCGTTCAGAGTTGTTCAGTAGGAACCTTGCATTCTCCGTGCCAGGGAAGCTCTGCAGTAACACAGGGTGCTGCTAGCTCTGTGCCATGCTCTGCAGTAACACAGGGTGCTGCTAGCTCTGTGCCATGCTCTGCAGTAACACAGGGCGCTGCTAGCTCTGTGCCATGCTCTGCAGTAACACAGGGCGCTGCTAGCTCTGTGCCATGCTCTGCAGTAACACAGGGCGCTGCTAGCTCTGTGCCATGCTCTGCAGTAACACAGGGCGCTGCTAGCTCTGTGCCATGCTCTGCAGTAACACAGGGTGCTGCTAGCTCTGTGCCATGCTCTGCAGTAACACAGGGTGCTGCTAGCTCTGTGCCATGCTCTGCAGTTCTTGCCTTCCTCCTGTATATTACACAGAACGGCTATCTGTGCCTGCAATGTCAAATGATGCAAAAATGGTTTTCTTAACGGAGGTGTCAGTGTGCATGCCACTTTTTAAAAAGTTAGAGCATGCTGGAACTGAATTTAAAAGAGCATTGGAAGGGAAGTAAACCCTGCCCCCAGACCGCGATCCATCCAGTTTCAGTATTTGAGTAAATATTTATTTGTACTTTAACTTTGTATAAATATAAATGCGTCACCTTTTTTTTATTAGATTCTCTTAAACCATTTATATTGGGAGCTTAACACTCCCTTCCTCTGGTCAAAGCATTTTGTTTTAATCTGATGAAGGGTGTGTCAGCTCCCGAAAGCTTGCCAAGAAAAATATTAAGTTAGTCCATTATTAGAAACACTGAACTGTGCCCAGGGGACGAGGGGAGTTTGATCAGATGGAACATCCCAGTATTTCACTTTTGGAGACATGGGGCAATTCAGATCTACAGTGACCTGAGTGGGTCCCAAACCTGTCCTGAGGGACACTCCCCCCCCCCCCCCTCCCCCAGCTGATATCCACGATGAATATGCAGGAGATTTATTTGCACAACAATGGAGGAAATATCATGCACTTATATGCATGGCCATTGTGGATATCTTAAAAACCCAACTGGCTGGGGCTGCCTGAGGACAGGTCTGGGAGCCCCCGGTAGCTGAAATGCCTAATGAATAAGATACATCATCGTATTCTTGTGTGCCATAAGCTGTGCTTACATCATTCTTAATAAATTACTGTCCTATCTTTTTCAATACTACCGTTTCATTTGTAGGAAATTAAAAGGCTGTAAGAATGGCACCATTTTTTGCTAATTAATTTTTCATGCAACTGAGTTGATCCCTTCTGACTCCAAGGGCACGGAGTGAAACAAAAGATCAGTCCTGACCTAGGTATGGCTCTTGTGTGCTATTACCTAGTGAAAGAGGGACATCTACAGGAGACTTTTTCTGTCCAGTGAATGAGTACATTTAAAGTAAGAGCAAGAAAAAAAAGAGCCTGCACTCCTGCAAGACAGACGGGCACACAAGGAAAGAAACGAATGGAGAGGAAACAGGCTAGCCCAAGTGGCCTGTTCCTCATCTGTTTCTGATCAACCAGTGATCTGCTGTCCATCCGCTCTTGGGAAGAATTAAGTCACTTAAAAAAAAACCCACCTCACTAAAAATGGCTGCAAAAAGACAGAAATCCGACCGGCCTATCTGGTTGATAATTAAAATGGCTAGCATTTCAGATTTTCATATGACGCTTATTATCAAGGGTGCAATTGATTAGCAAGGATTGGTGCAGAACTGCAGCCAATCCAGACCCACAGACAGGTCCAGATTTGAGGGAGGGGAAGGGGCAAGGGTTACTGAAGTATGCAAACGAACCTAAATTCTTGGGCAATCCGTTGCTGTAGTTACACGATGTTAGGTTCCATGTTAGGAGCTACCACCCAGGAAAAAGATCTAGGCATCATAGTGGATAATACTTTAAAATCATCAGCTCAGTGTGCTGCAGCAGTCAAAAAAGCAAACAATGTTAGGAATTATTAGGAAGGGAATGGTGAATAAAACGGAAAATGTCATAAGGCCTCTGTATCGCTCCATGGTGAGACCGCACCTGGAGTACTGTGCACAATTCTGGTCGCCGCATCTCAAAAAAGATATAGTTGTGATGGAGAAGGTACAGAGAAGGGCAACCAAAATGATAAAGGGGATGGAACAGCTCCCCTATGAGGAAAGGCTGAAGAGATTAGGGCTGTTCAGCTTGGAGAAGTGTTGTGGAGTGCTAGGAGAGCGATCCCACTCCTGGGAGATGTGTGTGCCCTTGGGCCGCGGCTCGACGCCAGAGGGGTCTGGAGAGGTGCCGCGGGAGGCGTGGCATGCCCGAGCATGGGCTGGACGGGAGCAAGGCTGGAGTGATGACCGGAGACAGGCCCTCCTCCGGACCTGCACGCTTCGGAAGACCCAACAACGCAATGTTGGTCTTGTGAACAGTCCTCCGACCGTTCCCAGCCCTTTCGGACCTGCCGCAGGGTACGGCACGAAGCGGCAGGCCAGATGGAGGCCAGGACAGCGAAGACTGGAACATGGATTCAGACGAGACTCAGGAACGACGTAGACTCAGGCATAGACGTGGACTTCAGGAACGAGGTGCAGGATGCATAGACATGGACTCAGGCAAAGACGTGGACTCAGGAACGAGGTGCAGGATGCATAGACGTGGACTCAGGCACAGACGTGGACTCAGGAACGAGGTGCAGGATGCATAGACGTGGACAGGCACAGACGTGGACTCAGGTCGAGGTACTGGATGCACAGAGGTGGAGTCAGGAACGAGGGTTAAAGGAAGACATGGGCACTGTCCCTCAGGGCGCCCTACTCAGACTACCCGCGGGACTGAGTCACGGACCACCCTGTCCCATGCACGCCCTACACAGCCCTGGAAGGCTGATCGCGGACCATGCTGAGAGCGGGAGAGCACAGGAAAGAGGAAGCAGGTTTGCTGCACTCCTGGCAGCTCAAGGCAGGTTAAAGCATCAGGATCAGGAACAATGATTAAGACAGACCTCAGGGCTGGAACAAGGACATCTGGAACAGCAGGAACAACAGGACTGGAACACAAATACTGGATCGAGAGACAGACCTTGGGACTGGAACGGCAGGCAGACATCAGGACTGGACGAGGAGCTCCGACAGAGAACAAGAAACATAGGACCTTGCAGAAGTGCTGGAACACGGACGACTTCCTGGAGCGAAGGATCTCAGGAGTGACCAACTCCTTGTGAAGGCCAAGACAGACTGAACGCTGCTCCCTTTAGTAGAGCTGAGGTGGACAACGCCCAGGGAGGGGTCAGCAGGGGGCCACACCTGGCTGGCCCTTGAAGAGGAGCAGAGAGGCGCGCGCCTGCGCCCTAGGAGGCTGGAAAGAAGAGCTGGAAGCTGGTGGCATCCTCAGCCACGTGGAAGGCCCAGGGAAGCCGTGGAGCAGCCCTGGACTGGAGCTGGGTGAAGGCAGGTCACTGGAGCAGCTCCCAGCTGCAAGGACAGAAGCAGGAAGAAGCAGAGAGAGGTAAGGCTGGCTGCAGGCACCGGCAGAGAGAACAGAGAGCTGCAAGGACTGAAGCAGGAGAAGGGCTGACTGCAGGAACGGCTCCATGCCGTGAAGACAGCCCCAGGAGGAGAGGTAAGAGTGCAGGCAGAGTAGAGAGCTGTAGCAGGCTGCAGGCACAGTAGAGAGCTGCAGGCACCGGCAGGGACGGCTCCCTACTGGTCGAGGACCCGGGCTGAAGGTCCCAGGATCGCAGCAGCACGTCGGGGAAAGGCAGAAACAGGAGCAGAGGAGCCGACCGCATGGCAACAGCTGTGGGGATGGCCCCAGCTGATTCAGGGAGAAAGAAGCAGCAGAGTCAGCAGCCCGACTGGCTGTGAGAAGGTAAGAGCCTGCCCACGCTCCTCGCGGGCAGGATCACAGCAGAGAAGAGACGGCTGAGGGGGGATATGATAGAGGTCTTTAAGATCATGAGAGGTCTTGAACGAGTAGATGTGACTCTGTAATTTTCACTTTCAAATAATAGAAGGACTAGGGGGCATTCCATGAAGTTAGCAAGTAGCACATTTAAGACTAATCGGAGAAAATTCTTTTTCACTCAACGCACAATAAAGCTCTGGAATTTGTTGCCAGAAGATGTGGTTAGTGCAGTTAGTGTAGCTGGGTTCAAAAAATGTTTGGATAAGTTCTTGGAGGAGAAGTCCATTAACTGCTATTAATCAATTATACTTAGGGAATAGCCACTGCTATTAATTGCATCAGTAGCATGGGATCTTCTTAGTGTTTGGGTAATTGCCAGGTTCTTGTGGCCTGGTTTTGGTCTTTGTTGGAAACAGGATGCTGGGCTTGATGGACCCTTGGTCTGACCCAGCATGGCAATTTCTTATGTTCTTATGTGTTGCGGTGTCCACCGCTTCCCTCCGCTTAGGGCTCAAACCCGCCTACCTCCGCCTTAGGAATCTCCGCGTTCCGCCCGCTCTGGACCCCGGGGGCTTCTCTCACTCCACGCGAAAGCCTTTCCCTTTCAAGACAGGTAGGGGTCTGAGAGTGGGATTGAAGGTGGGACTCCTCTCAGGCCCTCCTCGAAACTGCCTTCTCTCAGTCTTTTCTCCCTTTGACATTCTGGCACGCTGCAAGGCTTCTGCCGCTGTGTGGCTGACCCACAAAATGCACCGTAGTATTAGAAAAAAGTGAACATAATTCATGATTTCACTAGAGCTGAACAGACCCACACCCACCCCAATGCCAGCAATGAGAAAAATGATGGGTCTGACAGGCGCCTTTAACTTGACTCCTGTCCTGACCCAGGTGCTAAAAAATCTGCTTAAAAAACAGGCACTAACCATTCTCCCTGCTCTCCGTGAATGGATAATTGCCTCCTTTACATACCATTTTTATGCACTCATGCAAAACCCGCCGTGGGGTTTTTTAGTGCGGGTTTGTGTGCGGGTTTTTCCCATGCTGAACATTACATACGCGTTAAAGGTCAGCGTGGGAAAACACATGCAATTAGCCACGCCAAAGCCCGCGGCAGGTTGAGCGTGGCTTATTACAGTGCCCATCCCCCCCTCCCCACTGTTTTGTCATGTGTGCAGGGTCCTGAGTGCGCAGGATCAAGCGCACAGTGCGTTGGGGATACCCTGGCCTCCAGGACCCGAGTTAGGCAACCCTGATGGCATCGACAATAGGCTCCGAGCAGTTATTCAAACAAAAGTGTGGGGCCCAGTGAATCACACACAGTAGCAGCCCTAAATTTTATTTTCCGTACTTCAAAGAGACCAATAAGAAATATGCACCAAGCTAGACTCACCACTTCTTCCCATAAACACATCAAACACGTCGCCACAAGAGACCGCTCTTTCTCTATAGCTGGAATCAACATATGGAACAAAATGCCCACGGACCTGCGTCTCGAACCCTGCCATAAGAAATTCAAAGAAAACCTCAAAACCTGGCTGTTTGAACAAGCTTACACGCTATGAACACCTCCTCTTCTGAAATGCTGATTTACATGCGCTATGTCTCCCTGATCCTATCCCTACTCCTGCGGCCCGTATTTTCCCAGATCCTATCCCTACTCCCCTAAATTATTTATCGCTCTACTATACTTTTCCTTTATCACTCTCTGACCCCCCTGTTTATGATTTTTGACTCGCCCTTATCTATTGAATCTCTGATTTCTTCGGTTTAATTGCCTTTTGTTCTTAACTCGTTCTAAATCGATTTATATTATATTTTGTTCTTAAATTGTTCTTAATTGATTTATATTATGTCCACCTTAATTTATATTGTATGTAAAGCCTGTTGCTGATTTATTGTTTATTGTAAACCGAGGTGATTTTTTTTACGTGCCGCGGTATATAAAAATCCACTAAATAAATAAATAAATGGGACCAACGTTGGGCTCACCCTCCTTTATCTTCGGGCGGCGTCTCTAACAGAAGTACTATATGCATGTATTGCTCGATGCGCTGCCACTTCTTGCTTTACACCTATTTCTCTTTTACTGCGAAAGCAAAAGCAGGTGGAAATGTGACAGCAGAGGACGGATCACGCCTTCTCATTTCCCCTCTCCCTCCCTTTGCCAGGATTACGAATACCCTCTCCGCGCCCAGAAGAACGAGCGCTGCCCCCCGCCTCCGCAGCTGCTGCCGGAGCAGGCGTGCGAGGGGCCCGGCTGCCGCTCGGACTCCCAGTGCGGCCGCCACCGGCGCTGCTGCTACAACGGCTGCCTCTACGCCTGCCTGGACGCCGTGCAGCCGCCGCCAGGTAACGGAGCCGGCAGGGGGGGGGCGCCCTCACCCACGCGGGTTTCTTTCACCTAGGCAGCTCGACAGCAGGCAGCCCCTTGAGGGCAAAGGGAAGGAAGAGATATTGGGGGGTGGGCAACGGGCAGGGGAAGAGAAAAACCGCCTGCGACCCTTTCTGAAACCCTCGTTATAAAGCGAGCTCGGAATAATGTGGGGGTCAGCCTGTTGAGGGAGCTGTAAAGAAAGCAGAGCATCCCAGCGTAGATAATGGATGCTGAAAAAAAAAATATATAAATCCAAATTGTTCCGTTCCTAGGTGCGTTGTGACCTGTTTCTAACCCTTGCGTTTTTCCTCCTTCCTTGTAGTTTTAGACTGGCTGGTGCAGCCCAAGCCTCGCTGGTTGGGTGGGAACGGTTGGTTGCTGGATGGACCAGAAGAGACTTTGCAAGGTAGAGGAAAGCGGCTGCTCCTTTAAATAAATAAAATAGAGAAGTCGTTTGGAGGGCGCGTGGGGGTGAATCTGCTTGCAAAATCTGTAGAGCAGCTCAGCAGAGCTGAGAGCAATTATCCTTAGGGATGTGCCTGGAAAAAAAATGTTTCAGTGTTATGCAATTTATATGGCTCCGTTTTTTCCCTTGCATATGGTTTGCCATAGTTCTACAACGCACATAAAATGCGCCTTCTTTTACTAAATGTTATGAATACCTTGCGCTGAAATTCGTTTGCTGCACGAAAATGACCTGAATGACATAAACCATATTTTGTTCATTTTTTTCTGTCGTTTTGATTGGGAAATGACACAAAAAAAATAACACAAATGTCATTGATGGTTTCATGTCATTTTGAAACAGTAATTGTCCTAGTTATCCTGTGATTTCGTGGATCATTGTAATGAGAACTTACATCTCAGGATTTGTCTGATAAGGGAAGTACAAGAAGGGTAACGTACATGTTTTTCTGGTTTAATGACAAATGTTAATGAACAAAGAGTTTAGTGGTATTTAGACACAAAAAGAGGTTGGATTAGTGGGGTGTGGATGGGAAAAATGTATTTCAGCTTGTTTTGTTTCATTTCATTCTCTTTCTATTGAGTTTGTTTTTGTTTGTTTTTTTCATTTTATTTACACACGAAAATAAAACGAAGGTGCCCATAAAAATTTTGTGCCCATAAAGCAATGAAGCAAAATAAAACAAATGAATCAGCACAAGTCTGAAACTTGTGACCATTAGTGCTATTTGTCAAAACTTCAATCACTGGCTACTGCCTATTTAGGCTTAGGGAGAGGGCATTTTTGCAGGTTAAAATGTTGTTTACCCCTGGAAACAGGCTGTTTGTTTATTTCCCACTTTCTATGCACATATGTATTACTCCTGGGGGAATTCCGTGCACAAAAACTTAAATTCTGCAAAATTCTGCAAACTTTATATTGGTCGAAATAACACAATTTGCATGATAGTCTTTAAGTAATTACATTTTAAATTAATACAGAAAAAAGTTATTACTCAGATGCAGAATTTTAAATATTTTGAGCAGAACGTCCCTAGAAATTCACTGTAAGAGTGTCCCTTCCACTCGCTCTCCCTACTCCCCTGGCCACTTTGCCCTCTCAGGCCCCAACACCTGCCAGTATCTCTCCCCTCCACCTCTAGGCTCAACCCTTTCCACTCTATCGCCAGTCCCAGAGTTTGACCCCATTCTCAGTACTGCCCCTCACACAGGCTCCCTCTGTCCCTCCCTCTCTCACACACATGCTTCCTCTCTCTAGTACACATACACACACCCTCAACCAGGCTCCCTCTCTCTCTTGCTCACACACACACACACACACACACACACACACACACACACACATCCCCTCATACAGGGCCCTCTCTCTTGCATACACACCCACACAAGCTCCCTTTCTCTCCCACACATACATCCTCACACAGGCTACCTATCTCTCTCTCTCACACACCCTTTCACACAGGCTCTGTATCACACATACACAATCCCTTCACACAGGCTAGCACCCTCACATACACACGATCCCTTTATCATACACACGAGCTCCCAATTTCTCACACACATACACACTTCTTCACAAGCTCCTCATATAGACTCCCTCTCTCTGAAACCCACACTCAAGCATCCCCCCCTCTTACCTCCCATGCTCTCTCATCCTCCCCTCTCTCACACCCCCTCCCCTTTCTCACACCCCTCTCCCTCTCCTCTCACACACACATTCTCTCTCACGGAGGCCTTTATCTTCACCGCGAGTGAAGCACACTCCATTTGCGGCACATGGGGGCCTTCCATTTTCGCCACGAACAGTGCGCCCAGGCCTTCATCTTTGCTGCAAATGGAGTGCGTCCCGCGGCACACGTGGTCCTTCATCTTCACGCGCTCCGTTCGCGACATGCTGGGGGTCTCCTCTGCTATTTTCTGCGCAGAATTTGGCAATTCTGCACAGGGGGGAAATTCTGCACAAATTCTCCGCTCCGCAGTAGCGCTGACTTCCCCCAGGACTAATATGTCAGCAACGTGCGCACTTTTGCATGCCTGCTTTGTAGGAGTTCTGGCTGCAGGGTTAAGTCTGGAGGAGGCAACTTCACACATGTTTTGATTATTCAAAACTGTGCCTTTTAGTTTTCTGCCGAAAACTTACGTACAGTAGGCAGGCAGGTCTCGCCGTTGACAATCTTTCCTTGGCCAATATTGGAAACAAAACTAGCAGCATTAGTTTTATTTTGATTGTTACTGCAAACTCCGCAGGTAAAAGTGCCCACAGGCTGTGCACCAAGGCACTCGGTCTTGATTATTTATCTCTCAGTCTTTCGAAAGAAAAAAAAAATCTCTCTCAAGCGCAGAGCATGGTCTCACGTTTGCTTACCGCTTCCTTGGAGCAGAACTGGTTGAGCAACATTCAGGCTACAAACTCTGAAGGCATTTCCTTGGGAAGTATCAATCAGGGGAACGGGTTTGTAAGTGGTTGGCATTTAGTAAATTCATCCTCCCCGTGCTAGAGAACCATGCGAGGGGGAAAAAAAAAAAGAATAATAAAGGAAATATGAATTTGTTTCCACTCGTCTTCATGAGAAGGAAATGTGCCTGGTGGTTCTTCTTTCTTTATTGGGAGAGGCACAGGGTAACTGCACAGGGAGAAGGGAAACTGATAGGACCAGAAGCAGCCACCCTAGCCTGCTGCTAGTGTTTTACCATGCAGAGGGACCTGGGTTTGATTGGCAGCTCTGACCGTCCATTTGCTGGGATTTTAAATAATAATACAGGACAGCTTCAGTGCAGTACAGGAAAGCTTTTATTTTATTGTCCAGAATTCGCCTCATCTTTTCTTAGTGTTTTGTTTGAATACTGTTACATTCATTTGCGAACAAGTCACCCTTCTTGTTTTATCTTCGAGGGTGTCTTCTTATACATGGACTTCCAAGGAGGGGCTCAAAGTCACCTCTATATATCCCATGCCGTACAAAACCCGAAGGCATTCGCATCCATAACATCGTTGGTAGCTGTGACTTACATGTAACACAAGGTATATGCAGTTATAAATGAGGACCCTAGTCAACATCTGTCTACCACTGTCATTCATCAATGTGATTCCTTGCACTTGAAGGGACTCGCAAATGAATGCACGTGTAATCTTGTGACTTTATTTCACGCAAATTTTGTCCGGTTGTAACCAGAGCTTGTTCCCAATTCCCCCGGCGGGGCTGCAAACTCTAGTACATAGTAATACAATCAGATGACAGCAAGACAGGAAAGTATCAACGACACAAGACTGTGCATTAAAATTTCGTAGCATTTGTCAGGAGCAGACGTAAAAGTCTGATGGGAAAAGCATCACTAAAGCTGTAATAGAAATGGAATGAAAGATAATGGAGGAGTCTCACCACATGATGACTGTAGTTTTACTTTCCCTTTTAACAGGAAGTTTAGTCCTCCTGCTTTGTCAATGATGATAACATAATCATGTCCCTCAACAGGATTGGATAGCAGGTCATTACCTCCATACTGTACAGATTCTGAGACTCAGCCAAAAGGCCCAGATCCATAGCTTTATTATCATATAACAATCGCAGAGCCAGGAAGCACAAGATCTTCACTCAGATATCTTTATTTGGCAGAGGTGAAGTAAAGGACATAGGTAATAGGACAGAGCCCACCAATGCCCAACAGCTTGGTCTTACTGAAAGAAGGGCTCTAGGTGGAAGGGCCTGCAATCACTATGAGCTCAGTAGAGGTGTGGCCTAATGGTTAGAACAGCGGACTATAAACCAGGGTTCAAATCCTACTGCTACTTCTCATGAACTTGGGCAAGTCAGTTCAACTTCTATTGCCTGAGGTACAAACTACTGTAAACCCTCTGGGGTTAGGGAAATAGAGTTCCTGAATGTAATCTGCTTTGAAGTACTGAAATATAAAAATAAAATGAGGGGGTGTGGTGAAGTAGGCACTTACATCCATATGTGGTGGCCCTGGCATGGGATAGGGCACTTCTGGAGGTTGATTACCCAGGAGATTGCTGACATTATTGGCCTTTCTGTTTATATTGCTCCATTATCTGGGGGTGTTGGGCAAGTGGGAGGGGTCCCTGGTTCTCTGGAAACATCGTCAACTGGTGGGTCAATTATTGCTAGCCATTGCCACATTTTGGAAGAGAAAAACATGTTTCAATCACTGGTGTGCCCAAATGAGGGAGATTGCTGATGTTGAGTGATTACGCTGTGCTTTGAAGAATGAGTAGTTTAAATACAAAGCTGCATGGGAAATATACTATCAGTACTATGCAGTTGTTGTTCCTTGATTGTTATATTCCTACGTGTAAGCTTATGATTATTTGGTGTATTGTCCTTCTGAATTCGTATAGGGCAGGTTGACCGCACTATTAGATCTGTAGTTCAATGCTGTATTCCTTTTTCTCTGACACCATTTGTATGCCAAAAAAAGTTTATAAATAAAGTTTCAAAAAATAAATACATAAATATTCAACAGAAACATTAGGAAGCTTAATATATTTCATGCAATGTATCAAAACTGTTTCATCTTTATTATTCGCCCCTGCATGACCCATCGCTGCCTTGTAACCCATGGGTACTTGTAGCTATGCCTGCATCTCCATGTCCCACAGCTCCTAAGGAAGCAATTGGCAAGAGTAAACTTTAGAAAAAGAGGAAAGAGCTAAATTCTTTCAGCTAATAAGAGGAAGCGCATGGCTCCTGCTTTGTCATTACCAAGAACACACAACTCGTTCTTGGTTCTCGTTTCTTTTGGGTTGTTTTTCTGGTTGGGTTTTTTTTTTTCTCAGACACATTAATGGTTACTGGTTTTACTGATAGGCTGCAAAATAAAGAATTTGGATCGATTATTATTACATTCATCAATAGCAGCTGAGACTAGGTTTAATCTAAAAGAGGGGGAGGAAAGATGGCCAAACCAGCCTCATGGAAAAGGAGGATCTTTGTGAACCTTTTCATTGGAATGACTGCTAGCATTGTGTGTGTGTGTGTGTGTGTGTGTGTGGGGTGGAGGGCGGGTAGCAAGAGGGAAAAGGGAAAATTGGCTTCAGATGTGTAATACTACTTGGAAATGCCTGTGCTAAAGGCTTACTGGGCAGCACCACAGCTAGGGTGGCCAACAAGCATCATGTCAAACAGGTTGATCTGTAATCCCCAATGCTGTGGATTTTGTAATTTCACTTTGTCTAAGGTAGAATTTTTAAGTTCACGGATGCAATGAAGTAAAACCAGCTGCGGCTGTGGCAGCCCTAACTGGAATCCAGTCTTCAAGGAGTAGAACACAAAAACAAAGACAGAACTATATTAAAAAAAAAAAAAGAGTAGGCCAAAATTTGATTCCAGGATCAGATGTTCTGCTCCCCCCATCAACGAAGCTTAAGGTGAGGGAGTACCAGTCATTAGGTAATGATGACACTTAGTGGATGGATTTAGGATCGATGGTTGCAAGGTTTTAAAGGGAACTTTGGTGTGTGTCCCTCAGTGAAGGATTATTGCTACAATGACTGGGCTGAATGAGGTGGGAGGGGTTTACCTTCACTTCCTAGCAAATAACAATTCTCTCAAACCTTGGGATTAACCATGCTTGGGTCATACATGTAATTCCATACAGCATGATCAAGTTGGTTCATGCGGTCTGAGCAACTGTTATCACATGGATCAATCAGATCTGATGTGCATTAGAAACATAGAACCGTGATGGCAGAAAAAGACCATTACGGATTATCTGGTCTGCATATCCCAGCTTTACAATACCTATCACTCCCTCACAGATCCCCTGGTTTATCCCATGCTCTGTTGAATTCAGATACTGTTCTTGTCTCCACAACCTCTAACGGGAGGCTGTTCCATGCATCCAACACCCTCTCTGTAAAGAAATATTTCCTTAGATTACTCCTGAGTCTACCCCCTTTCACCTCATCCCATGATCCCTCGTTCTAGAGCCTCCTTTCTGTTAAAAGAGGCAAACCTCCTGTGCTTGGAAACCTTGGAGATATTTAAATGACTCTGTCATATCTCTTTTATCTTGTCTTTCTTCTAGGCTATATATGTTCAGATCTTTGTCTATCCCCAAATGCTTTAGAACGAAGACCACTGATCATTTTAGTAGCCACCCTCTGGACCAACTCCATCCTGTTTATATCTTTTTGAAGGTGCGTTCTCCAGAATTGTTTGTTTGTTTTATTTATTTATAAAATGTATATCCTGCCAATCTAAAATACTAGGCAGGTTACAATATAACATACATAATAAAATGATCAATAATATCACATACATATATTGAATCAGTAAAAACAAACATGAAAAATAAAATAAAAGCATAAAAACAAAGCAAATAAAAGATAAAAAAAACATTACATCTCTAATCAGTATAAAAACAGCTTGCACACCAGAACATGAATGTCACTTCAAGCCAAAAGTTCTAAACTGCATCATAAAACACAATGGGGTAGATTTTCAGACGAGCGCGAACAGCCTACTTTTGTTTGCGCTCCAGGCGCAAACAAAAGTACGCTGGATTTTAGTAGATACGCGCGTAGTCGCGCGTATCGGCTAAAATCCTGGATCGGCGCGCGCAAGGCTAATCGATTTCGTATAGCCTGCGCGCGCCGAGCCGCGCAGCCTACCCCCGTTCCCTCCTAGGCCGCTCCGAAATCGGAGCGGCCTAGAAGGGAACTTTCCTTTGCCTTCCCCTCCCTTCCCCTACCTAACCCACCCGCCCGGCCCTGTCTAAACCCCCATCCTACCTTTGTCGGGGGATTTACGCCTCCCGGAGGGAGGCGTAAATCCCCGCGCGCCAGCGGGCCTCCTGCGCGCCGGGCCGCGACCTGGGGGCGGGTACGGAGGGCGCGGCCACGCCCCCGGGCCGTGGCCACGCCCCCGTACCCGCCCCCAAAACGCTGCCGACACGCCCCCAAAACGCCGCGACGACCGGGCCCGCCCCCGACACGCCCCCTCGGAGAACCCCGGGACTTACGCGAGTCCCGGGGCTCTGCGCGCGCCGGGAGGCCTATGTAAAATAGGCTTCCCGGCGCGCAGGGCCCTGCTCGCGTAAATCCGCCCGGTTTTGGGCGGATTTACGCGAGCAGGGCTCTGAAAATCCGCCCCAATATTCATAAATAATAAATACCTACAGTACCTGAATGTAATCCACTTTGAAGCACTGAAAAAAGTGCAAAAAGCGGAATATAAATCTAAATAAATAAAGATTAAAAGCATATAAGAGTATCAAAGTCAAAAGGATAAAAAAAACCAAAGGTCAGCCAAGTATCTATAGTCTGCTTGAAGAGATAGGACTTTAGTAACTTCCTAAATTTAACAAAAATTCTCAGTTTAAGTTCCAAGTGCAAGAATTGTACACAGTATTCCAAATGGGGTCTCACCAGGGACCTATACAGGGTCAATGTCACCTTTTGTTTAATGCTGACTATTCCTCTCCCTTTGCAGTCAAGCATCCTTCTAGCTTTTGCTGTCACCACTTCCACCTGTTTGGACACCTTAAGATCATCAGATATTTTCACCCCCAGATACGGCTCTTTTTTTCATGCTTAGAAGAACTTCACCCTCTATGCCAGTGGTTCTCAACCTTTTTTTGGCCGGGACACACCTGACAGATGGTTCACACATGGGTGACACACTGACTATGTGGCAGTCACGGGGATAAATGTAAACAAACACTCTGCATCCACAGGAACCCCTTCGACCCCCAACAATGGGTGCAGAGCAGAACTAGAGCATTACCCTGAACAACTCACCATACAAAAAATATATTCTGGGTCTGATGGCATCTCAGTAAAAGCAAAACACTCCCTCTACTACCAGGTGCAATAGTCCTCCTTATGAAAAGACAGTAATTTACCACTAATGCATATCATATTGAGAAAACATAACAAATACGTTTGATACAAATGCCTGCATGCTAGTAAAATACCTCACCTCTGTCACACACCCAGAACTGACCTTCACCAAGTACAGAAAGACCACAAATTATAAATATGGAGACAGAAACTGGAATGGAAACCCCAAAAAGCCACTCTGCAAGCAGGGCAAACCTGGAGAAATGGAAACAAATATAGCACCTAACATAGTCCCAGGACTGCAATAATGCACACAAACTAATCCACACAAAGTTACACCTGCATTATAGCGCACACTCAAACAGTAACAACTCAACCTATGAAAAGGCAATGCTACAAATATTTAACCAGGCCCTAAACACTAATACACTTCCTATTAGGAAAGCAGAATAAGCCAAGCTGCTATAGATCCCCACACAGAAATAATTGTAAAACTATACTAATAGATGTTACAAAACAGCTGATGAACAGAATAACATCCAACAATTAAAAACAATTAAAACCTCCTAAAAATTATTAAAAATTGTCCAAATACCTTTCAAAACAGCAGACATCACATAATACCCATTAATTAAAAATGGCAGTCAATCAAGAAAAATAAACTTTAAAAGACACCTTTACTTACCCTTTCCAGCAACTCTCCTACTCCTTTCCCTTGCAAGCCAAAAGCAGTGGCTGCGGAAGCTCTGTCCTCACAGTCCTCTTCCTTAGGGCCCACAGCCAGTCACACACTCACCAATTAGACCTCACAACCAGTTGCTCTCTCTTACACACCAATGACCTCCCCAACTAGTCTCTCTCTCTCTCTCTCTCTCACACCAGTCACATCCCTGACCATTCTCTCTTCCTCACACACACCAGTCACCTCCCTGACCAGTCCCTCTCTCAATCACACGCATTCTGTTACACACATGCTCCCAATCACGCACATGTTCTCTCACTTACACACATGCTCTCAATCACACACACACATGTACAAACACACTCTTTTACATACAAGCTCTCAACCACATACACATATGCTCTCTCTCCATCTGGCTCACTCTCACAACGCACCCCCCCCCCCCTCCTCCCCAGCACAAATGGCAGCTGCAGTAGCCTCCTCCTCAGCCCCTGCGGCCTGAGAACGAAGAATCCCATCAGCTGTGGGGGCTAACTCTGTTCTTTCTCCCATCGCTGATCACCGGATGTGCTTCATTTTGGTCCGGGCCCACGCTGCTGCCGGCACTTTATGCCACATGGGCTTCTCTTCTTCTCGTGCGCCCCACTGTACATCACTTCCTGTTCCGGGCCGTGGGGGCGGGAAGAAGAAAGGGCCATGCCGCTGATGTTGCCAGCTTCCACTGACGCTGCTGCCGTTCCTGCCCGGACAGAAACAGCAGCAGTGTTAGCGGAAGAACATCTGCATCTCGCCGCGATGGTAGAGAGGGAGGGAAGCACAGTTGGAGCAGTGGGACACGGGGAAGCCGCAGCACACCTGCCGGTGCTTGGCGACACACTGGTTGAGAATCGCTGCTCTATGCTGTACCTCTCAGGTTGGGTTTTGCACCCTAAGTGCATAACTCTGCATTTTTTAGCATTAAATCCTAGCTGCCAGACCCTAGACCATTCCTCGAGCTTCACTAGCTCCCTCCTTGTGTATTTCCACAACTTCCTGGCTGTCTACCCTTTTGAGATTTTGGTATCATCAGCAAAAAGACAAATCTTTCCCCGACAATCCTTCTGCAGTGTTGTACATGAAAATGTTGAAAAGAATCTGTCCAAGGGTTGATCCCTGTGGCACATCGCCCCCTCCCCACAGCCCTCCTCAGAGTGAACTCCATTTACCATTATCCTTTCTCACCTCCCTCTCAGCCAGTTTCTAACCCATTCAGTTACTTTAAGGTCCATACTAGTCGCCTACGTGGGACCATGTCAAAGGCCTTACTAACATTCAAGTACACTACATCTAGTGTTCTTCTCTGATCCAGCTTTCTGGTCTCCCAATCAAAAAAAAATTTGATCAGATTCGTCTGACAAGATCTACTGTTGATAAAAACCATGCTGCCTCCCTGGGATTTTGCAATCCACTGGATCCCAGAAACTTCACTGTCCTCTGCCTTAGCAGCTAGTCCATTAGTTTTGCCCTGTGATTCTCTTGCAAACCTGGCCTGCTTCCTAGGCTACAGGAAAGCTTCTTAAACAAATTTCAAAACTACAGATTGAATGGTGTAATTGGTAAGTGATGCAGGGCAAGTATTGCTACCTGCTGTATTTGCATTTGAAACATTGAATAGCACAGAGAGGGCACTACAGGTTTTTCTAAATAATGCAGCAGTTTCTGTAAAATGCCCTAGCTCAGAGCATTCTTCCTGCTGCTGCTGGTCGTCTCCAGTGATAAACAGTACTATCCTGGCACAAACGTATTCCTTTTCCGTGCCTACGGGTTTCACAGTGTTAAAGCCTGAAATATTTTTCCCTGGGAAGCCGAGGGGTGTAAAAGGATTGAACAATGGGCGTTAACTCTGCCTGTGTTAAGGTCCCTGCTTCTGTCTTCACAATCACATTCCCTGGCCCTTATGAGGCCTTGCTTCATTCTCAGGACGGAGAGTGGCGGGCGAGTGCTGGGTGGGTGATTGCTAGGGTTCAAACAAGTGATCTTATTACGGTAATTAAAGAAATGAAAGCACGCCAAAGAACAACTAAAGTTCATACAGCTGAATGCCTAGATCACAATGGATTGATGCAACCATAAACCTACAATGGATGTTTCAGACATCTGCTTAATGAAACAGCGAGAAGGGAGCGGCGCTAAAATTCCATTGAAAATGTATTAAAAGTAGCAGCAGAGGCTAAAATGTTGATGGGGGTGATGAACTGTTTCTCGGGACACACCCAGCCAGTCAGGTTTGCAGGTTCTTTACAGTGAATATCTATGAGATAGATCTGCATACGGTGGAAGCAGTGCGTGCAGCTCTATCTCATGCATATTCAGTGTGGATATCCTAAACACCTGACTGGCTAGGTGCGCCCTGGCTGCACGGTTCAGTGCTGGGCCTTTTTTGGTTCCAAAATAATGTCGGTGTTCCTCCTTCCCATTTTTTTTTTTCCCCCCAGCAGCTGAGGCCTGCAGCACCACGGAGGATGGAGATGAACCTCTTCGTTGCCCCACAGGGTATGAATGCCACATTATAAACCCAGGCAATCCGGCAGAGGGAATCCCTAACAGGGGGCAATGCATCAAACAGCATGGAAAATCTGGTCAGTATCGGTATGGTATTATCTCCCTGATAAGGGAGGAGTTAGTAGCATAGCAGAAAGCAAATGGAGAAGCAGTGGCAAGGGAGGGTGGTGGTCCTGATTGTAAGTGCATTATTTATTGTATTTATTTATTTAAAATCTTTTCTATACCATCGTTAAGCTAGATGCCGTCAAAACGGTTCCCAATAAGGCACATAATTTCATGTTTCTTAAATGTGTTAAATTATATTAACTAAACAGGTGCTGGAAGCTGGCACCACAGGGACAACTTCACGTCCAGACCTAACCTTGCCACTGATCCTCTGGGTGACGGGAGGCAAAGCCTGCCATGCAAACCTGGCCCGCACAGCCGAAACGGGATATCACCCTTCACAACAAAAGTGTGTGTGCATGCAGTGCTGAATAAAGGAGCCAAAGCTACATCCTATAGCCTGTAGCATAAAAATCAGTTTTGACCCTCTGTGTCAATACCCGTGCTCCTTCGTCTCTTCCACAGTAAAATACGTCCTAATAGTTCTGCATTTATTTGCAGTTTTTTATAGGCACCCTCGTAGTATAGGGACTGGAAATGATTTGGCTTCAGTTTTTTTCTGGCCCAATGTGACTAGTTTTAAGCAAAAGCTGAACTGGCCTAAGCTGCTTTAGTGATTCCAAAATGTTTTCAGCGTAATAATATGGTTAGTCAGAAAAGCTTTGAACGTGTTCTTGTAAATGATGCTCCCTTGTGCTATCAAAGGAAACAAGAATATTACTGAAGTTGTTTTGAATCTGAGGTATGCAAGAAATTTTAATAAAATGCATCTTCTTTTGTAGATGGGCGCAATCTCAGACATAAATATTACAAAGACTATTCTGGTAAGATGAGTATTTTTAGTATGGCCTTGGTACAGCTTCTTTGTCTAAAGCACAGCACGGTTAAATTAACAGGGGATTCGTGCAAAGGGACGTGGGAAAACACATTCTCTTTGGGGCTGGATTCTTTCCACAGGTGAAGTTGCAGCAGGACAGACTGTGCCACCTTGGTTGGAAGTTACCCTGGCATTTGAATCCCTGCTCTCCAGAAAGGTCTCAGAGTCAACAAGAACTCAGCTTAAGGTCTCCTGTAAGTGACAAGGCCTTCAAGAGCTCAGGGCCTAAGACATCACTGGGTCATTAGGTCAGTGCTAGCGCAGAGGGAAGAATGACCCTTAGCCACCAGCACTCCTTCCAGCAACACCTAGGATCCTTTGAAGGTTTTTGTTGCGATTCTGCTCGCGGCTAGGCCACGAGCAGCCTCTCACCTCCTCGCTGCCAGTCTCTCAGCTGTCCCAACGCTGTCACTCTGCTTTGTGCACTCAGAGGCCGCCTACATCTTCCTCCTGCACAGCGGGCTGTGCCGCCGTGCTTCCAAGCGGCAGGGAGCCGCTGCCGCTGTTCTGCCCTTGCGGCCCAGAGGCGCCCGCATTCTTCTCCTGCACTGGCAGGGCCACCGTGGTTCCTTCAGCGGCTGGAGTCCCTCTCGCCGGGACCTGCTTCATGGCGTGGAGCCGCCCCCAGCCTTTCTCCTGCGGCAGGAAGCCACCTCTAACGCTGAGCCCTGCTTCACGGTGTACTGCCGCTCCTGCTCCTTCTTCACAGCAGGGATGCCGCTCTCAGAGGTCCTGCCTTCCTAGGCATGAGGCCGCGCCTCTTCTCTGGATTTAAAGGGCCCGCAGCCCCATCTGATGACCTCATCCAGGTGTTTCCTCTTCAGCCCTATAAAAGGGCTCTGCCTTCAGTTCATCGTTGCCTTTGCAAGGAGTCAGTCATGGAGCTGGACTGCTCCTGGACCCTCTGTTCCAGTTCTTCATTCCAGGAAACTCCAGCACAATGGGAATTCCATTGTCTTCCTTTGTGGTTCCTGATCCTTCGTCTGCATCTTCGTTCCATGTCAGATCTCATGTCCATGTCTTCGTCGTCCGATGTTCCTGATGTCCTTGCCTTCAGACTTTCCTGATGTCGTCACTTTCTGATGTCCTGTCTCTCCAGAGGTCCTGTCGTCCAGTTGTTCTGCCTCTCAGTGCCTCCTCAATGCTCTTGATTGAGTGACCTGGGGGTCCGAAGTCCAGATGTCCTGATATTTCAGATGTCTTGTTCTCCAGTTCTCTCGGCACCTCCTTGATGCTCTTGGCTGAGTGTCCTGGGGTTGAAGTCTTGAGGTCCTGAAGTTCCAGATGTCTTCGTGTCCAGATGTCCTCGTCTTCAGATTCTTCTGATGTCCTCGTCTTCAGATCCTATGCTTTCAAGCGTCCACTCCTTTTGGCTCCTTTCCTAGGAAGCCTTCTTCTCGGATGTCCTGGTTCTGGATTTTACCTCCTAAGAGGGCTGCCGTCCTCTGTTCAGCTTCGGGATGACCTTCAGGTGCGTCTTCCATGCCAGGTCTGAAGTTTCGTCTTCTTCTGGTTGGCCTATCATGTGCGTCGATCACGCTAGGTCACCAAAGCTCAGTCCAGGTCGGTTGCTGCCTCAAGTCTTGGCTGGATTCCTCTTCATGCTGTTTTAGTTCTGCTGTCGTCTTTCCACTCATCAAGTGTCTTCCTCAATGTTCCTCTCTTCAGCCTTGCCTCAGCCTTGTCCTTGTGCCTTCATCTGACCATGACTTCAGTCTTCAAGTCTTGTCCAAGTCTTCGAGTTCCTCTCTTCTTTCAAGTTCAAGTTCCATCGCCTGCCCTCGATCTCTGTCCATCCTGACACATTTGCCGTTCCCGTATGGCAGGTTCGAAAGGGCTATTGAGTAGCCAGAGGGCTACCCCAGAGACTGGCATTGCGTTGTTGAGTCTCTTCTGATGCATTCAGATTTGGCAGAGGTCAGAGTCCCTGGTCTCAGCCTGTCCGCCTGTGCTTGGACACGTCTTACCTGCCTCGGCGCTTCTACGGAGCTCTCTGCAGTCGCGTCGTGGTCCAAGGGCACACCAACCTCTCCAGATTTGGGACCGCTCCCTAGCGCTCCCTCAAAAGTTTTTCATTGAAGAACCAGTAGGATCAGCCATGTTTAGCTGAACTTCAGGCTGATGCTTTTGTTTCCTGATTCCTTCACATTTCATTTGTCAAACACCACATTCCCCTCCTGGTTGAAAAATGTAGGCAATACATACAAAAAATTGCATCACTAGGCCAGGGCTTGGGATTCTGTGGAAGCGGTATTCATGGCCCTGGGGGTGGGGGGGAGGGGTTTCATGGTCATTGCCCAAGGGCGACACCGAGTGGATGGATTCAGGGCCCATGATTCCAGGGTTCTGGACGGAGCCCCAATGTGTGGCCCTGGCCCAGCATCCTTGCTGCAATGATTGGAGTAAACATAAATTTGGGAGGGGGAATATAATACAGGAGAAAAAATCCTTGCATATTGGCGAATGAAGCTTCATGGAGCCAGATCCTACCCCTGGTTTTGGCTGAGTTGGAAGTGCAAAGAAACGTGAGGAATCTGCCGGGTCAATGAAAGAAAGAAAGAATGGGCAGTGCTATCATACTGTAAATGTAATGCGAAGCCTCCTTTCTGCGGATGGTCCTCCTGTTTGTGCTGTGGGATAACCTTTGGCTGCGGTGTTCCTTGGATTCCATCCCGCACCCCATCCCGCACCAAAGGCTGACCCAGAGTGGCCCAGTTCAAGGCAGCGACGTGGCAGGCTTGTTTCTCCCCAGTTTTGGTTCTGGTATGATGGAGGTGAGCCTCGGCCCCTCCCTCACCCCACCCTCCTCCTCTCTCCGGGCAGATTTGTGTGGATGTGAGAATGTGCTTGTTGACTGCCTGCCAGGACAGGGCTGAAGAAATGATGAGCCATCCCGTTTTCTCTTCATGTGGTTTGTTTATTGTTTTTGCGGTGTTGGCCTTGGCAGTGGTTGTGGTCTTACGGTCCTTTTGGTTTTGGGGGCTGATGTATGCGAGTGGAGGTTGGTTTTAAGATACTGAGGTACTGGAAGATGAGGATGCACTTTGCTCCTCTTTGTCATGAATGTTTTATTGGAATGTACATCTTGATGAAATATTTACAGTGCTTCATTTTGTCAGTGTCAGGTTAACTTATGGTCACGCACAAGGAACTGATCTTTGTCTACAGGAAAGTAGTATAAACAAGGGTGCAGGGATTAGAAACCGGAAGTGTGCTGGAGCTGGGAATTTTTTGTTCAAATACGGAGTTCTGCCATAGGCGCTCCCTAAACAGGCTTCGACTTCTGAAGAATTGAAAGGAGGACGCTGACCTCAAAGAATGCAGAATATTAATTAAAACCTCAAAACAATTTGCAACCATTTTACATTAGTCAGAGCTTTAATGTTGGAAGTGAACTAATCCTCAGTGTATAATCTGTGCCTTGTTTCTTACATTCTTAAGAGCATTTTCTAAAGATGCAACCCATCAGAGGGTACAGACACAGAAGAATTCTTAAATTTGTTGGCTTACTATAAGGATAGTGAACCCTTATGCTGTGGTGTGGTTGGCGCGGCCTAGGGAGCGGACCTCCTAGGTGCACACCGACAGCTGGCAAGACTGGTCAGGCGCTTCACCTTTAGCAACCCCTTTCCCCTAAGCTTGACTGGGGTTCCAGGGGCCGGCAGGAGGTGATCCCACAGGGCAATGGGAGAGAGTTTCTGGGGCCATCTGACCTCTGCCTGGACCCGGACCATGTTGCTCACTGCCATCCCAGAGTCATGGCCTGTCTCCGGTGTCTCTCTCTGACTGCTGCCTGCCCAGACCTAGCTTGGCCCCAGACACTCTCTCCCATTGCCCTTTGGGATCACTGCCTAAGTCCTGCCGGCCCCTGGAACCCAACAGTCAACCTGAGGGGAAAGGGATTGGTAAAGGTGAAGCGCCTAACCAGTCCTGTCCCAGGGTACATCCGCCAGCTGTCGGTGTGCGCCTAGGATGTCCACTCCCTAGGCTACGCCAACCACATCACAGCACAAGGGTCCATTTTCCTTACAATAAGCCAACAAATTTAAGAATTCTTCTGTCCAGGCAATGGTTAGTTTCAAGAAGTCAGTCAGAGGCAAGGGCAGGAATGAGGCAGGAAGGACGGAACGAACCAGTGCAGGCAGAGGAGACAAGGCAAGACAGAATGGACAAGACGATGCAAGGCAGGCTGGAGAGGCAAGGAAGTAGGAACGTGCTGCACACAAGGCAGGAGACCTGTTGCTGAGCCAGACTTCTGGAATCATGGCCGGGTTTAAATACCCAGTCATATGATGTCATCAGCTTTCCCGCCAGGAGGCCTTTAAGGCCTGGTGCATGGCGCATGTGCCTAGAGAGCAATGCGGTGCAATGGTGGAGAGGGAGCCAGCGGCGTCCATGCCACCAAGGGCAGTCAGCGGCATCCTCAACTGGGGTCGTCGTCTTGGGGTAAGTGCGGCCAGTCGTGCGACCAGCCAAATGTAACAGTTACGAGGGTCCATCTTGTCCCGATATCAGAAAAGTGTGCATGATGATTGTGTTCAGATGGGGAGGACGCAGCAGGAGAGCAAATGATTCACATACATGGCAATTTCCAAGGAATGAGACCAGTTTTGCAAAACTTTTGTCCTCCGGAATTAATGATCAAGCAGCTTTTGTGTGCAAGGACTCAGTGCAAGAAAGACAGGTTTTTCAACCGTCTTTTGTGCCTGAAAGCTAGTGGCAGGACCAGCTCTAACAAACACATCTAAACCCCATAATTAACAGCATGACACATTCACTGCTTTTGTGTGCTAGAAGCAATGGCAACGTAAAGATTGTATTTCTTGTCCACACCAGTGAATGGGTTTCTCCATGTGTAGCACAGCAGATAAAATGATAACGGCAAATAAAGACCGGACTACCCAGTTTTTCTGGTCTACACTGTTAAGGATATACCCCAGCTACTTGTCAAATGTTAGGAGATGAAGCTGAATTATGTTTATGGAAGGGAGTGTAGAAATAGTACAGTTTCCCGCACTCAATGAAATTCCATAAGGCTATGAATCAGGGGCTCATCTTAGGGCCAAGGCAGTAAGAATGACAGCACAAAGAGGCTGAGAGATATGGGCTAGGTGAGCAGGAAAAGTCAGATGTTATCAGGGCCTGCAGGCTCTCAGTGCTGACATGCAGGACCACCAAGGGCCTTAGTCAATAAAGGTTTTTTTCCACAGGCACAAAGGGAATGGGGGTGGTAGGGAGTCCTTTCTGAATAAGGCCCTTGGAGCATTACAGATGCAAATGTATCTCCTGCTGGACAATCAGGGTTGCATCAACATCCATACCTAGATTTTCCAACTCATCCCAATTCGACTGGCTTTGCCCCATTGGATGCAGGGGCTTGCAGTTCTGATTTTCTTAGGGAAATCATTGGGAGATTCAGAACTACAAACCTCTGCATCCAGTGGGGCAGAACCAGGACTCAGATCAGTCTGTCCTGGTTGACCTGGGCTGAGATGGCTAGCTAGCCTACCCATTCCATATGGCAATCCTCCTTTAGTTATTGATATTCTTCAGGCTAGGTAGCGGAAAGGCTCCAGAAAAGAAGAACACAAACCGTGATTTTTCCTTAATCTGTTTTGCAGGAAATAATTTCAACAATCTGATTAGCTATGAGAAGCAGCAAGAGAAACAATTGGGCTAAACTTGAAGATGTCCAGGTAACCCTGAACTGAAAAATGGTTAAACTGTTTACACAAATAAGTTTTGGTCTCTTGAATTACATGTTATTATTAGTATTAGTATTGAATTATGTATTACTATGAGTAGTAGTATTATTAGTATTATTGAATTACATATTAGAGGTAGTAGTATTAGTATTATTATTAGTATTAGACTTGAATTACATATTATTAGTAGTATTATTGAATTAGTAGTAGTAGTAATAGCATTAGTATTTTTATTGAATGATTTATTATTAGTAATAATAGTAGTAGTAGTATTGAATTACATATTAGTAGTAGTAGTAGTAGTAGTACTATTGAATTATGTATTATTATTTTGTCACAGTCACAGGTTAGAATCTTAGCGGCCACTTTCTCAAATCAACTGGGATGAATTAATGATGGGCCTGCTTTCTTCTTGCTTCTCATCTCCTTGTCATCATGCCCCTCACCACTTTATGTATCCGTCTCTAAAAATTTGTAATTGCTGGGCAGTATAGTAATTCCTGAGTGGGAAATCCCAAATAGTGGATCCAAGGGTTCCATATCTCAGTTTGAGTATTAAATACTCAGTTCTCAAAAGGTGTCAACTCACATTTGCTAGTCCAAGATTCTCTGTTGGGGATGGGGTGGGGAGTGGTGAAGATTAACTTCTAGGCCATTTTGCGTTGCTTGGCTGTTTAGCTGCTCCTTTAATCCATTGTAAACAGCACTAATAATTTCTCAGAGCTAAATTACTGTGATAATCACGCTGGAAGCTGTTTGGGTTTCAACTCAATTTTACTGATAAGTTGTAAAGTGAATGAATGGTTCTTTACAGTCCTTGATGAAAAATAGTCCGATTAATTCGTACAAGTTGAAAATAAATAAATATGTGACCTTACTGTTTCAGCAAAAGTCTTCAGAATAATTAAGCCAATTCCTTAAGTCAGTGGATCTCAACCTTTTTTCTGTTGGGATGTGCCTGATAAGTGATGCTCATGTGAGTGATACACTGAACACATGACCATCATGGGGCTAAATTTAAACATATACTCTGCAACTACAGGAATCTCATGACCCCCAACAATAGGGGCATTGCAGAACTAGGATATTTCCACAAGCAACTCACCATACAAAAAAGATATTTTGATACTGGTATCATCATTTCAGTATCAGAAAAAAAAAACCTCTCTCTACTTCCAGGCTCATTGTAAAATACAAAACCTGAAAAACAAATGCTCAGCAGATTTATAGCAAACCTGTCATACCATAATAGCACTAACTCCGAGGACTCAAACAGCAGTATCCCTACCAATGGAAAAGCAGCAGGGCACCACCAATGCATGTCCTATTGAGAAAACACAACAAATAAGACCGATACAAATGCTTACATGCTAATGAAATACCTCGCCTTGGTCACACACCCAGAACAGGCCTTCACTGAATACAGAATAAAAGACCACAAATTACAAATGAGGAGACAAAATCTGGAATGGAAACCCCAAAAAGCCACTCTGCATTAAGTGCAAACCTGGAGAAATGGAAACAGAAATACATTGCCTCCTACATTAAGCAAAGTACAAAGATAGAAGAAATGCACCTTCCCAAAACTGACATATTAAGGCTTTTGCATCCTGTCACTCTCCCTCCATGTTCCCATCATCCCTTATTTCTCCCAATTATTCCATTTCAATCATCCCCTCACACATCCCTGACTTGCAATCCCAACCCCCAAATCCTCTTCCCTGTGCCCCCTCTCTCTCTGCTCATCTCTCCCTACCCCCTTCCTCCCCTCCCTGTCATCTACTCTGACTCCCTGTTTCCCACCCCTTCCTGCTCAACAGCCCCCACATTCCCTCTTTTCCACCTCCCGGCCCAGCATCTCCAACCTTCTTTGCCCCACCCCCCAGAGGGTGAAGAGAGCATCAGCAGCTTCACTTCCAGGCCCAGCGGGGGAAGATAAAGTTAATGCTCCATCAGACCCAGAAGAGCAGGAGCTTGCAATGTCTCGCTTTGATCTGGATGAATGAGGAAACAGCCTTCCACTGAGCCAGAAAGAGGAGAGTAGCCTCCCATTGGGCCCAATATAACCAACTCCCACCTGGGCTGATAAGGAGATATCAGCCTCATTCTGGCCCTGTGACACACCTCCCAGGACCTTGTGACACACCTGTTGAGAACCACTGCCTTAAGTAATTCAGCTCTTTACTTCTTCTCAAATTGTAAATTGATCTTCAGCTTCTCCCCTTCAGATAATGGTTAGAAATGTGATCCCAGTTCATTACCAGAATGCAAAGTCCCATTCTCATACCTCTCCTATAGTCCCCGTTCTCCACTTCTCCATCACCATTACTGAGCTGATATGGTATTACTCCTCCGTCCCAAGTGACTCTCCCTTGGGTCAGTGATGAAACTCTTGAACAGTACATCTGTAAGGGATATGCCGATCCCTTACCAATGTGTTTTCCCTTTTCGACCAGCACTATGGGACTGGGAGTTTTTTTAGACCATCCCTAGAAGTGTCCTTCTCCCAAGGCTGGGATTATTTATTTATTTATTTAAGGTTTTTATATACCGGCATTCATGATAAAATCACATCATGCTGGTTTACATTAAAACAGTGGTGCATAGAAAGAAAAAACATACTGGAACTGTAGTGCAGAAGACAGCAGTTACAAAAAACAGGGATGCTTAAACTGGGAGAGGAAGGAAAAAGAAAAGGTTAATAGCATTTTAAATATTTACAACGAACAGTTAAATGAGCTGGTTGTGTTATAGAACTTGCAGTTGAAGGACATTAGTTGGAGTCTGGGAAAGCTTGTTTAAAGAGCCAAGTCTTAAGTCTCTTCCTGAAGGTTGGGAGGCAGGGTTCCTGTCTTAGGTCTGGGGGGATGGAATTCCATAAAGGGGGACCGGTGGTAGAGAGGGCCCGATCTCTCAAGGTAATATGTCTAGTGGCTTTGGTTGGAGGAACCTGGAGTGAACCTCTATATGCGTCTCTGGTAGGTCTTGAAGAATTGTGTAAGAGGAGAGGAGTTTGCAGGTCGATAGAAATACTCCTACTCCTTAGGCCTAGGTTACTCACTCAAGCTGGATTTTTCATCTACTCCCCATTATCTTTGTTCAGATTACTTTACATTAGTTAGCTTGGCTCTATATATCGGAGCTGAGCAGGAGTTGGAAGGAGTGATCCCTTGTTACCCCCCCACCCCCCCCCCCCCCCCCCCGGACTGGAGGGAAAGGAAGTTAACTTTTTGGAAAAGAGATTTTTCTCGATGCCGTTTTGGGACTTGACCCCAGTTTCAGGAGGGCACCCGCCTGCCTGAGGGGAGATGAGAGTCTGGGTGCATTACTTGCCATGTGCCCATCTGATGTGGCTTCTGCATCTGCCGGAGAAGAGAAATTTTGGGAGAATCAGCTTTTGGAAGCTTTTGGACTTTGCCATCCAAGGTCCGAGGAGTTTGGATTTTACTATTAGAGAGACTGAGACCTGGCCTTTTTGGCCTAGGTTACTCACTCAAGCTGTATTTCTCATCTACTCCCCATTATCTTTGTTCAGATTACTTTACACAGTTAACTCTTTGACTGTTTTTATGGACCATTCCATAACTTAGCTAGAATAGTTTCCCCCATCCAAGTTTAATGTACCCCTTGTTCCATGTACCGCCTCCGGGAGAATCCCTTTTCTCTGTTTCAATGTAAACCGATGTGATTTGTTTGTCATACAGGAACATCGGTATATAAAAATTAAAAATAAATAAATAAATACATTTTCTAAAACACTGCAGTGTCGTGAATCGCGCGGTGCAGGGGGGCGGGCCTGCGAAATCCGGCAGCGATCGCACCTCTGCGGTGCGATCGCTGCCGGCTTTCACACCCAATAGCGCCATCATAAAAGGTGATGCTATTGGGCGCGAAATGGGCAGCAAAGAGGCTCCTTACCTTTTCGCCGTCCACGCTGTCTTCGCGGCGTCCGCCCAGACTCCTCCTCTTCCGGGGGCAGACGCCGCCCCGACTCTGCCCCTTTTTAGCTATCGCACGCGCCAGAATCGGCTACAATTTCCAAAATGCATCCAGGTCTTTGTCAACTGGTATATGTGGTGGTTCACATATGCAGGTGCAAGAACCTTTGTACAAAGATGAAATTCTTCTAAAGGGACATCACTCCATCCATAAATTGTATCAAAATCATCTTTGGTTTGACTTAGAAATAAAGGAATTTTGAGTGATCAAACACTGCCTACTCCAGCCTCATCTCCTTCCCTCCTGTTCCCTTCAGGACAGAAGGGAAGGAACTGGATTTAGGAACAGAGTGACTTGGTTCCTGTTTACCTCAGCCTCAGCTCTACCCCTCCCCTCCTGTTTCCTGCTGGAGGATCAAACAGAAAGAATAGTTGCAGGGGGCTGAGACAGAGACCTTCAATCATCCCTGCAGGCCCCGCATCTTACTCCAGATGACTGATTTGGCATGGGGGAGCTTCACATTTATTGATTGTGTGGCGGGTTGTAAATTATGCAGCAACAGGCTAATTATGCAGTTTCTTCTGCAGTTTCAGAATCTCAGGAGCCTGGGGGCACTGAACATAGCGTCCTTACCAGCAAAAAAAAATTTTTTTAAGTGCTTTTTTCACATTTTATTTATGCAGCCTTTTGCAGTAATTTATAGGGGTGAGTATTCATTTCAAACGAATGTGTATCCCAAAGCAAATGAGCCTTTTTTTTTTAAAACTAAATCCAAAATAAATAAAATAATGCCTCTGAAAAACCTGAAAATGTTTATATTTTTCATTTCGGCAAATAATGCGCACCGTTCACAAATACTGGGGCTGATGCAATAATTGTGCGCAGAAAACGAGCGCTCAGTGTTGAGCACCCGTTTTCCTAACACGTGCCCAGCCACCTCTCCTGGGCGCACGATCCAATATTTAAATGAGGGGTCGTGCTAAAAAGGAGGCGCTAGGAAAAAAAAAATGCATCCCTAGCACCTCCTCGGCGTTGGGCACACAGGAGAGGTGGCTGTCAAGCGCGTTGGGGAAAATGGACGTTCAATCTACGAGCATCTGTCTTCTCCCACTGCCGGCATAGACGCACAAGATACACGACCTGGACCGGGCATCTTGTGTGTGTATTGGGCGCCCAGGATTTTTTTTTTTAAATTAACTAAATACTGCTGCTTTATTGGGTTCCTCCTACTTAGTATCGCGAAGATACTATCAGGAGGAATCACAGAAAGCAGAATTTTTCTTTTTTTTTTCAATTCCCACTTGAGCCTGGCATAAACATTGCCGCATTGCAAGGTACATTGGCTGCGCAGAAAATGTATTGGATTGTGAGGATTAGCTGATATCTTCATCTACATGAATTTACATATGATGAGCGCTATTAGCTAGGTGGTGATTTGGACGCGCGTTTTGGACACTCTAATCCCTGTATTGGATCGGGGGTTATGGACGGGCGTTTTGGACCCACGTCCAGTCGTGAGTTAAACTGTGTGCAGTGGCTGGCAAATGGCATTGCATTGGCCCCACTGTGGTGCCATTCTCCAGAATGAAAAATATGAAAAAAATAATCCTTCTTAAACAAAATGTGTTCCAAAAAGCAGGCTGAAAAAGAGTTACATCAAACTGAAAATATTTTGCCTGCACAGCCTTAGTAATGAAATAGACTGGAAAAGTTTAATAAGCACATGGGGGAGGAGAGAGATGTTGCTTGTATAATTCTTCTTTTCAGTATGAAAAATATTTGTTTTCATTTTCTTGTGGATTAGCTACTACTTAAGGAAGAACAACAGAAATGAGGGGAAAATTGTGAGTTTCTATTGGAGCTATGTTAAATGATTGCATTGTACCTATAATGGCTTGCACTTTTATCCTGGGTCTCTGGCATGTTAAATATTTATTGTATGTTTAAGATAATTCAGTAAAGATGTTTTAAATAATAATAAGCACATTTTAGTTTCTTTTTCCATCCTTCTTTGATATTCAGTCAGATGGAATTTTCAAGGGGAAAATCCAAGTTCATTAGTCGCCCTTGATGAAGAAAAACGTCAGGACACAGAAAGCTACACCTCCAGTGCCGCCCTGTTGTAATCCCTGTCATAATCTCCTGGAAGCCAGCAAGAATTGAGCTAATTACATCAGGCTCTCAACACCCCACCCCTAACCTGAAAGAGACCACGCGGGAAGAGAAATTCGCCCCGCTTTGAAGAAACTGCTTTGTCCATGAAGACCTCTGCAAATGGACTTCACGGTGTGCAACTTACAGGTCTACCTCAGTTGCTTTAGTGAACAATTGTCAGATGTGAGTAAAAGTAGGCATAACCTATGTATTTGATCATTATCAAAAGTTAAATCCACATAGGCCTGAAGACCCCTGCAGTCTTCTGACTTTAAGACCCTCCATAAGGAATAATGCAGCCAACTTCAAACATCTGTGCGCGAGAACAAGGAATGCTCTGGGCATCACAATTTTACCTTCAAACATAGAGGAAGACACAGCAAGTGTACGTTTTGAAGGTGGGATCACATTTGCAGAGTGCATCTCCATTCCCACACCCCTCTTTGGTGCTGGAAATACATAAGGTGCTATACAAACAGACATTCTTCTTCAGCTTTTTTAATCACGATGTTAAGTCTTCATCCAGAATGCATGTTTTCCAGTCCTGAGATACAGTGAAGCTAGACTCTGAACCACAGAATGTTTTGTACTGTAGTTTTCAGTATTTCACCTTGCCTTTGGGACTTTTTTCCCAACTGTTTTTTGCTGTTAACATGCTCAGAAAACCACTCCCAGATTATGTGACATTGTTGGAGTTAGGCTAGTAAACTGGGTTTTGACCTGTTCTTAGGGTGATCCTACAGCTCCATATTGAGTGGGACAAGATAAGCCAGTCCTGTCTTTATACCACTGCATACAGGGAAATGGAGTCCTGGTTTTCATTTTGCATTTCCAAAAAAAAAAAAAAGAGGCAGACCAACATCTCCCTGCATGCAATGGAGGAAAACCAGGAGTGGCTCAGCTTGTCCCCCTGGCCACCGAACTATATGGACCTTCTGCCTATTCTTCCCTCATTCACTTAACGCCAATCACCAGTTGCCTCTGTAGCCACTGCATGGAAGAAAGGTAAGAAGTTGTGCTCCGACGTGTCAGTTTATGCATGCACTCCTGCCCATTACCGTGGGTAAGCAGGCATAATAATTCATATTCATCTCTTCTCCAGACACAATATGAACAGTAACTCTAAATCACATATCTAAGGTTCAGCAATGCAAAGGTGCTAATGTAAAACAAGGTGCTTGTGAAGTAAATTTACAGCAGGATTCCCCAAACCTGTTCAGGTGACCTTTTCCACCCTTCCCACTTCCCCTGCAAACACACACACACACACACACACTCACACACACACTCACACACACACACAACCAGTCTAGGTTATCCACAATGAATATGCACAAGACAAATTAGCATGTACTGGTTTTCCAATGTATGCAAATGTACTCCATGCATATTGATTGCAAATATCCTGAAATCCCCAGGACAGGTTGGGAAGCCTTCGGGTTGGAGAGTTGCCATACCATGGAATGTTTTACTATTTTCTGTTCTTGTTGAATTTTCGATGCTGTGAGATTGCCGCCTCCGGGAGGACACTGGGATCACTGTGTTTTCTTCTTTTCCTTTTTTAAAATCATTTGATTCTGCGGCAAACCTTTAGCTGAAATCTGCATAAGGTTTGGTTCTTCCCCGGGTCAGAGACACCCTGCTCGTGCAGCTGGAGTTCTTCATGAATTTCCGTTGATTTGTTAATTGGAATGTTGTAATTATAATTGTAAATCACTTTTGAGTGTGCATAGATGAGGCGATCCATAAATGTATGAGAATAAGTAAATAAAAGGTTTTCGTTTGGTTTCTTATGTTTTTGGCTTAATCTCTGGAGAAGCAGTATGGGATAAACATACAGATGAGAAGCATTTCTTTAAAAGAAAGAAGACAAAATTGGTTTCTGATAAACTTGCTTGCTGTATACTTAAGTCCATATAAAAGCATGACTTGGTACTGCTAGGTATCTTCAGGGGAAAAATGTGAACCCTGAAAAGTATATTTTTAAAATATTCTTCCTTTCTGTGGAAGCATGTCAGCATAGGCCATGGAGTTTTGATTGTTTTCAAACACGTTTGCCATTCATTTCTGAAGAATTGCACTCTTGTTTGTTTTCCTCCCCCAAAAAAATTTTTGGCATTAAACTCTATTGCAAAAGTTTTTTGCAAAAATAGGTGAATCCTAAACATTTCTCATGCAAGAACAAAAAGGTTGCACATTTGGCACATCCTGGAGGTTAGAAATTTGGGAGTGAGAATGGATTCTCAGTTGAATTTGGAAAAGCGCGTCTCCTCTAATGATTCGAAAAACAGTTTTAAAGTTATGTTTAGCTAGGGGACTTCCTCCTTGCTCGACTTTCCCTTCCTTTAAAGAGGTGATGCAAGCTCTGGTGATTGCTCACGTGGATTATTGCAGTGCTCTCAGACGGTAACTTTGAGACAGCCGCGTAGGCGTACATGTGCACACGCATGCCGGCTCACGCCAAGAGACGCGGCCATTTTATAACATGCACACGTATATGCACATACAGGTAGGTGCAGTTTTATATGGACACACACATGCCGGCTCACGCCAAGAGACGCAGCCATTTTATAACATACGCAATTATATGCGCGTACAGGTATGTGCAGTTTTATATGGACACACACATGCCAGCTCACGCCAAGAGACGCAGCCATTTTATAACATACGCAATTATATGCGCAATCAGGTATGTGCAGTTTTATATGGACACACACATGCCAGCTCACGCCAAGAGACGCGGCCATTTTATAACATACGCAATTATATGCGCGTACAGGTATGTGCAGTTTTATATGGACACACACATGCCGGCTCACGCCAAGAGACGCGGCCATTTTATAACATACGCAATTATATGCTTGTACAGGTACGTGCAGTTTTATATGGACACACACATGCCGGCTCACGCCAAGAGACGCGGCCATTTTATAACATGCACACGTATATGCACATACAGGTACGTGCAGTTTTATATGGACACACACATGCCGGCTCACGCCAAGAGACGCAGCCATTTTATAACATACGCAATTATATGCGCGTACAGGTATGTGCAGTTTTATATGGACACACACATGCCAGCTCACGCCAAGAGACGCGGCCATTTTATAACATACGCAATTATATGCGCAATCAGGTATGTGCAGTTTTATATGGACACGCGCATGTGTACGCAAATGCCAGCTGTACCGCTCTAAGTGGGGGGATTTTATTAGATATACACGCAGACGCAATTACCAGTTTCCCCAGTCCGTTCTCAGTTCGCCCAGGTAGAGGATAGGACTTCCTAACCCCCCCCCCCCCTAGTTAATATGCCTCCCTTTTAGCCTTTTAGCTCCAACCCTTAAAAGTGCACGAACTAGCCTCTTTTTTTGTTGTTGTTGTTTCAAGACATGCACGCCATCCACAGCAGAAGTAAAGTTACACAGTTGGGGACCCTGGTGCGTGCTTGTGCATGTAAATATTATGCGCACATTTCATGATACATACCCGGACCGCCCATTCCTGCCCAGACATCACCCACACCCCAACCCTTTTTTGCCTTTCCCGAATATGTGCGTACCGGGAGATAAGTGCATACCTGAGCACTTCTTAAAATACGCGTGGCACTCGTTGGCCTGAGATGCTCGCGTATCTCCTGGCTTTGGCATGAGCGGTCTCGGAGGAAACTTTCCTTCCGCCCCCCACCTTCCCTTCCCTACCCCCCCCTAACCTTTGTCTTGTAAGTTGCGCCTGCCTCCGGGCAGGCGTAGGTTGCACTTGCCGGCCAACGGCTGGCCCGCGATCCCAGGCACAGCGGCAAATGGCCGCTGTGCCTGGAGGCTCCGGCCCTGCCCCGCCCCCACGTAACCCTTTGAAAATCCGCCCCACTGCCTCTTAGAGTATTGAAGAGAATGGGACCCCAGTATTTAAGTTGGCCTTGTACAAACTGAGGAGGCAGCTGTGCTCTAGTCAGGATGGCCTTTTGAAAGTTTCTTCATTAAAAGATGTGAAGAATAGCAGGATATGTGCCAGGATATTTTCTGTAGTGACGCCAATTCTCTGGAATAAGTTTCCACCTGAGATAAGGTTAAAGAATGGTTTTTGAAAGTTCAAGATGTTATAATAGCAAAGAGTAATAAGGTTACAGATCTGGGAGTCCTAGTGGATGAGTCATTTAGCCTTGCTCCCCACATTTATTTATTTATTTAGCATTTTTATATAACATAAGAACATAAGAAAATGCCATACTGGGTCAGACCAAGGGTCCATCAAGCCCAGCATCCTGTTTCCAACAGTGGCCAATCCAGGCCATAAGAACCTGGCAAGTACCCAAAAACTAAGTCTATTCCATGTAACCATTGCTAATGGCAGTGGCTATTCTCTAAGTGAACTTAATAGCAGGTAATGGACTTCTCCTCCAAGAACTTATCCTTTTTTAAACACAGCTATACTAACTGCACTAACCACATCCTCTGGCAACAAATTCCAGAGTTTAATTGTGCGTTGAGTAAAAAAGAACTTTCTCCGATTAGTTTTAAATGTGCCCCATGCTAACTTCATGGAGTGCCCCCTAGTTTTTCTATTATCCGAAAGAGTAAATAACCGATTCACATCTACACGTTCTAGACCTCTCATGATTTTAAACACCTCTATCATATCCCCCCTCAGTCGTCTCTTCTCCAAGCTGAAAAGTCCTAACCTCTTTAGTCTTTCCTCATAGGGGAGTTGTTCCATTCCCTTTATCATTTTGGTAGCCCTTCTCTGTACCTTCTCCATCGCAATTATATCTTTTTCGAGGTGCGGCGACCAGAATTGTACACAGTATTCAAGGTGCGGTCTCACCATGGAGCGATACAGAGGCATTATGACATTTTCCGTTTTATTCACCATTCCCTTTCTAATAATTCCCAACATTCTGTTTGCTTTTTTGACTGCCGCAGCACACTGAACCAACGATTTCAATGTGTTATCCACTATGACGCCTAGATCTCTTTCCTGGGTTGTAGCACCTAATATGGATCCCAACATTGTGTAATTATAGCATGGGTTATTTTTCCCTATATGCATCACCTTGCACTTATCCACATTAAATTTCATCTGCCATTTGGATGCCCAATTTTCCAGTCTTAGAAGGTCTTCCTGCAATTTATCACAATCTGCTTGTGTTTTAACTACTCTGAACAATTTTGTGTCATCTGCAAATTTGATTATCTCACTCGTCATATTTCTTTCCAGATCATTTATAAATATATTGAAAAGTAAGGGTCCCAATACAGATCCCTGAGGCACTCCACTGTCCACCCCCTTCCACTGAGAAAATTGCCCATTTAATCCTACTCTCTGTTTCCTGTCTTTTAGCCAGTTTGCAATCCACGAAAGGACATCACCACCTATCCCATGACTTTTCCTAGAAGCCTCTCATGAGGAACTTTGTCAAACGCCTTCTGAAAATCCAAGTATACTATATCTACCGGTTCACCTTTATCCACATGTTTATTAACTCCTTCAAAAAAGTGAAGCAGATTTGTCAGCCATGCTGACTTTGTTCCATTAAACCATGTCTTTCTATATGTTCTGTGATTTTGATGTTTAGAACACTTTCCACTATTTTTCCTGGCACTGAGGTCAGGCTAACCGGTCTGTAGTTTCCCGGATCGCCCCTGGAGCCCTTTTTAAATATTGGGGTTACATTTGCTATCCTCCAGTCTTCAGGTACAATGGATGATTTTAATGATAAGTTACAAATGTTTACTAATAGGTCTGAAATTTCATTTTTTAGTTCCTTCAGAACTCTGGGGTGTATACCATCCGGTCCAGGTGATTTACTACTCTTCAGTTTGTCAATCAGGCCTACCACATCTTCTAGGTTTGGTCATACCAAGACCAAACCTTTATGATTAAAAAAGCTGCATTTTCAATTAGATAGTCCCCAATTCCAGATTGGGTCACATGCCTCCTCTCCAAGGGCTGAAGTAAAAGTTTTTGTAGTCTGGTTTGATTTGGCTTTACCAATGGGAAAACATGTTAGTATCATAGCAAAAACTTGCTTTTTTCCATCTGCGCAATATACGATTTCTTCATCCATATGTGCATAAAGATGACCTTCGTATTTTAATAGAGTCGCTGGTCATCACATGTATTGATTATTAATTGGCCTCCCTAAATATCAGATTGATAGATTTCAGATTATTCAGAACACAGCTGCTCATTTAATTACTGACCTTACAACTTATGTTCATACTCAGCTCGGTGCTTAAGATATTCCCCAGATGACCACATTTCAAGAACAATATAAAACTTTATTTTTTCTCAAGGCCTTAGCTTAATATTGTTATAGTGTGCTATTTGATCTAACTTTGTTAAATAATTACCAGTGGCATAGCCAGAATTTATTTTTTGGGTGGGCACAAAGTTAACGGAGGGCTGTAGGCATGCAGGTCTGAGAGCTACTCTTGTATTCTTATTGATAAATAATGCCATATACTGCACCCTACAATGGCTTTCTAAGTAGTTTTCAACAGCCATTGGGCTGGATTTTAATACCTACGTGCGGGCATACATTTGTGCGTGCAACCCGGCGCGCAGAAATGTACGCCCGATTTTATAACATGTGCACGCAGCCACGTGCATGTTATAAAATCCGGGGTCGGCGCGCGCAAGGGGGTGCACAATAGTGCACCTTGCATGCGCCCAGCCCTTGGGGAGCCCTGCTAGCTTTGCCTGAAGGCTCCGGCCCTGCCCCCACCCCGCCCCCGGACCACTCAGCCCCGCCCACTCCCTGCCCCTTTTTCAAGCACCGGGTCTTACATGCGTCCTGGGGCTTTACGCGCGCAAATCCTCCTGGATTTACACGCGTAGGTCTTTGAAAATCTGCCCCTAATGCATAATGCATGAAACTTTAAAATATTTTACCTCAATTATTTGATGCACTTACCAGCATTAAAAATTCCTTATTAATCTGTATTAATTTATTTTATATTCACTGCAGTTTATAAATGCACAAGTATATCATGTAAAAAGTAAACAAACATCCAATCATGTAATAAAACAAAAATCAAAGTATTCTTTTACTAATCCTCTTTGCAGAAAGCCAGAAAAAATCATAACTACAATAAAATAGCATAAATCATCAGAACAGGTGCAGAGAAGAACTAGGACAAATCACATTACAACCAACATGACAAAAAAAATATTAAAATTCTGGTGTCACCCCAGCAAAAAATATCCCTCCACTGCTAAACATTATGTGAAGTAACACAAACTCCTGCATAAAAAGAGACGTCTAGAACCTTGCCATACCATACAGACACAGCACTGACTCAAATTACAATAACCTTATGAAAAAGCATTAATACAAATAGTACACCAGGCCCTAGGACATATGTCACCTGCTTGAGTAACAGAACAAGCTGGACTACTACAGAGAAACTACACGCTAGCAGAAACACTGCACATCAGTCACACACACACAGGCAAAACAGAGACCAGCCTTTACCTAATATAGAAATAAGAGACTACAAATTAGAAACAGAAACATGCAGATAAAACCAAAATAGAAAGCCTGAGAAACTAGACTGAACAGTGGAATACTGAATAAAGAGCAAACTACAAAAATATAAGAAATGCATATTCCCAAAGATGGCATATTCCAATTGCTAAAATCTCAAAATATTTCTTTTCTTTGTTGTCTGATCTTTGTATGTTTCTAATCAGTTGGTCCCAGTCTCTTTTTTCCCACTTTTCCCATGTTGGTCATTTCCCAATTCTTTTTTAGGGTCTCTCTCTTCTTGATCTGTTTCTTCTCCTATTGACTTCTTTCCTTTCTCCCTCTCTCTCTCTCTCTCACACACATACACATGCTTTCTCTCACAGACTCCCTCACACACACAACTCTCACTCTCATATGCTCTCTCCCCCAAGCTCTCAATCTCACATTCTCTACACACATGCACACAAGTTCTCACTATCATATGCTCTACCAAACACATACCCACACACACAAGCTCTCACTATCACCTGCTCTGCCATACACACACAAACTCTCAGTCTCTCAGCACCCTCTCCCATTTTCACACACACAGTCGCACACCCAGGCTCCCATTCTCACCCACAGACAGATGCACACTCAGGCTCCCATTCTCTCTCATACACGCCTAGGCTCCCATTCTAATCCCATTCTAATCCACACACACCCCCAGGCTCCCATTCTCACCTACAGGGTCTTTTCATTAGGCACTGCCAAACTCCTACTTCCAACGCTGTGTGGGGATGGGATCCGTGATGGCATTGCAGCTCCGGCCTTCCTCTTTGCCGTCGCAGGAATGATATTCTGCGACAGCATTGCATCTCCAATCCTCTTCTTTGCTGTTGTGGGGATGGGATCCCGTGATGGCATTGCTGCTCTGGGCTTGGCCCTCTTCCGAGTCAGTTAGTCCTGGTTGGGTGAGCCTGGGCCCAAAGTGGGTGGGTGGGCCAATGGAAAAGAGGCAATTTATAAATCCAAAAATAAATAACAATAAAAAAAATAAACATCAAAAGTATAAATCAGGACAACTATTGCACAGAACATACCACACCCCTGTCTTTTATTCAAACCTTTTCTGGCTTCTAGCACTCAATGCTGGAGGGGTTGTGAGGAAACGGGTACTTAACACGCATATGTGGTGGTATTGTCAAAGAGCTCAGTTCTTTTAGTTTTCAGTCTCACAAGAAATAGCTGACATTATGGGCTTTCCCATCTTCATTGTGCCAATGTTGGGATCGTTAGGATGCTGGGCTGGCTCTTTGGAGCTGGTTAAATACAGAGCATTAGGGTCAAAGGTTATTGGCCGCCAGATTTACCATTGCTGCTTTTTGGAAAACCTGTCCAACTATTGACCATTGGCGTGGTCAGTTGCGGGATATTGCTAATGTTGAGAAATTACAATTTGACTTGAAGAACACTCGTGGGAAATAGGAGCAGATATGGCGTCCTTAATTGGAATATTATACTTTGTCAGCATCCTGATATGCGAGTTTATCCTTGTGTCCTTCTTGCTGTAATATTGCTATGAACAATCAGTGCTTTGTTATTTTGTACGCTGTAAAAACTTGTTAAATATTTTTCTTTTTAAAGTATAAATCAGGCACAAACAGCAAACTTTATTCAGAGGAAAGTATGTTCTAGAAAGAATGAGTGATGATGATATGGAGCTGCAAAGGAGCAGACTCAGGAACAGCATCAGGAAATAGTTCTTCACAGAAAGGATGGTGTATTAAGGTGGCCAACTGGCTTCAGATTTTTAGGACAGGTTGATCCAGTCCTGGTTTTACCCTATTGCATACTGAGACTTATTCTGATTTCCCTATTGCATTCCTTAAGAAAAGCAAGACTGTACCTGCATGCAGGGGAGTAAAACCAGGACTGGATCAACCTGTCCTAAAAATCTGGAGCCAGTTGGCAACCCTATGGTGGATGTATGGAACGTTCTCTCATGTGATGGTGCCTTGGGGTGATGGTGTCTAATGATCTGAAGTCGGCGAAACAATGTGACAAGGCGATAGCAAAAGCCAGAAGAATGCTGGGCTGCATAGAGAGAGGAATATCAAGTAAGAAAAGGGAAGTGATTATCCCCTTGTACAGGTCCTTGGTGAGGCCTCACCTGGAGTACTGTGTTCAGTTCTGGAGACCATATCGCCAAAGAGACAGAGACAAGATGGAGGCGGTCCAGAGAAGAGCAACCAAAAAGGTGGAAGGTCTTCATCGAATGACCTATGAGGAGAGATTGAAGAATCTAAATATGTATACCCTGGAGGAAAGGAGGAGCAGAGGTGATATGATACAGACTTTCAGATACTTGAAAGGTTTTAATGATCCAAAGACAACAACAAACCTTTTCAGTCGGAAAAAAATCAACAGAACCAGAGGTCACGATTTGAAGCTCCAGGGAGGAAGAATCAGAACCAATGTCAGGAAGTATTTCTTCTTGGAGAGGGTGGTGGATGCCTGGAATGCCCTTCCGGAGGAAGTGGTGAAGACCAGAACTGTGAAGGACTTCAAAGGGGCGTGGGATAAACACTGTGGATCCATAAAGTCTAGAGGATGTGAATGAAGAGTGGGTGACTTTCAGGTATGACGGCTACTGCCTGGAGATAATACCCTTATTCAATATACATACACACGGTTAATGCAACTCCAACATTGCTCTAAGCTTCAATGGCAAGAGGAAATGTGGGAAAAAGAATTGCATTCAGAAAAAGCGGGGAGTAACTTGCTTGTTACGGCGGTTACTACCCCAAACCAAATAAGCCTGATACTTCACTTTCAATGCATATCCAGCATAACTCTCTGCTTCAACGGCAGGGGAGAAAGATCAATACTCCACGCATATCGAGCATAGCTCTCTGCTTCAACGGCAGGGGGAATGAAGAAAAGTGGATCTATATACAGACAACCAACAAGGACTGAATTTCATAGTCAGGGTAAGCAAATAAGCATGGGTGTAGCTTGCTTGCTACGGCGGTTACTACCCCAAACCAAATAAGCCTGATACTTCACTTTCAATGCATATCCAGCATAACTCTCTGCTTCAACGGCAGGGGAGAAAGACCGATATTTCACACATATCCAGCATAGCTCTCTGCTTCAACGGCAGGGGAATGAAGAAAAGTGGATCTATAAATAGACAACCAACAAGGACTGAATTACATAGTCAGGGTAAACAAATAAGCATGGGTGTAGCTTGCTTATTGCGGCGGTTACTACCCTAACTAATTAAGCTAGATATTTCACTTAGATGCGGTTCCAACACTGCTCTCTGCATTAATGGTGGGGGTAGAAGGGAAATAGAACCAAAAGGTTACTAAGAACCAAGAGAAACAGATAAGTATGAGAAAAAAAAAATGCAAAGCTTGCTGGGCAGACTGGATGGGCCGTTTGGTCTTCTTTTGCCGTCATTTCTATGTTTCTATGTAGGTGCTAAGGGCCCTATTACAGTTACAACTTGTGATGGAGCATGACAAAGAGGCAGTGAAACACTTTTTGACATGTCACACAAGAAGTCATTATTCTTGTTCTCCTAATTTTTTTTTTATTTTGGATCGTAAGTAGCTTTATAATTACTCATAAATATTTTATAACATTTAAACTTCAGTTTTGTGATTTGCTTTTGTAAGACAGACAGACGTCACAGAAGGGAAGATGCTAGATAAAATTGCTGTGTAAGCTAGAAAGTTACTAGGCCACAGTATTACAGAGTTATGTTTAGAACACACCAATGTCATGCCGACAATTCAGCTTAGTTGCAGGCCTATAGATAGCATTAGCATACAGAGGAAGAGTGAATTCACATGTAGCCATTTGGATTAACTGTTTATAATTAATGGCTAGTCACAGACATATTTTGACAACTGTGTAATCCAGTTATTGGTTTAGGAACTGGAAATGTATGAAGTGAAAACCCTATAAAATGCCACCTTATCAATAAAATCATCTGAGAGAGAGCTTCATACTGGTGTCCTGCATGGCTCTCTGTACTCTCTATCCATAAATTATGCCTTATTGAATTATTTGTAGCATTTAATAAAAAAGGATTTTTTTCCGTACAGCTGTTGGCCCTAAGTGTTTATTGAACCACAACAGATGGAGGCAAAATGGCATTCAAAAAGGCCTGTGATAAAGCACAGAGGCTCCCTAGCGGAGAAGTGAAGGGAAAGCCAGAGATCCACTGAGGTCCTATGCCTGGCCTTGCACCAGCAAGGAAACTGGGCAGTCTGGATAGCTTTTAACTGTTGTCATAGTCTGAGAGTGCGACAGGAACAAGGTAGGAAGATTGCAATGATGCAAATGACTGAGCCTTCACATCCTACAGGGCAGAGGCAAGGCGGGGAGAGAGGTGATAAGGACAAAAGAAGCACGACCTGGTAATATTGCAGGCCACAAGGTAGCTAGAAACCAGAAACCAACCATGTCAGTGCCAGCAAGTCTTATGGAGACTTAAGAGGTCAGCCTCTCTAGTTTTGTTAGGTGTTTATATAATGCTATTATATATCAGGAATTATAGTATCTGCCAAGTACTTGCAACCTGGATTTGGCTACTGTCAGAGACAGGATGCTGGGCTTGATGGACCTTGGTCTAACCCAGCAGGACAATCCTTTTAGTCTTATTACAAAGCTTGATGTAACTCATGGAGGGTGCAGGGCTGAATGTTGGATTAAGTATGGGGATAAAGACTGATGTCCTAAATGCAGTTTGGCTGGTATGACTGGAAGCTGGGATATATCCTTGGAAGTGTAGCCAGGAATAATTGGGCAGATTGGAAGGGTTAGCCAGTCTTTTTCTGCCATCTTTGACGCTGTATATTATGCGTGATTGCAATTAGTAGAGAGAGTGGCAGAGATAGCAGTTTTAATATAGAAACCTTGCTCAAATAGTGCCGACTGTTCAGTAGCCCAGCTTAGATGAGAAAGCTGATGCATTCTCCACTAAGGACCCGATGTGATACGGTACACTCAGCAGAGTGCAGTTTTACCTTCTTTGTATACACATTTTTTGTGCGTGAACTGTACTCCTAATGCAGCAAGGAATTTTGTGCACAAAAAATGTGTGTGTAAAACTGTGCTTATCTTAGGGCTCTCACATGGAAATCCCATGCAAATGAAGGCATTAAGTATTACCTCCTCCAATGCAGAAAGGTGCGCTGGCTTCACTTAGATTTTCTTAGTGCTGTAAATTTTACTCCTGGGCAGAAGCGGAGTAAAGTTTCCAGATCTAGTGTTAGTCTATGGGCAGAAGCAGGACTTATGGTGCCAGGACCTGTAGTCTGGATTTATGTGTAGAAAACACGCTTTGTATGCATAAAGTATATTTTCTGCACATAAGTATGATTTATATGCACAAAACATGCTTTCTGTCCTGAAAGCATTTTTATATGCATAAATCATATTTTAGTAGGTAATCATAAAAGACCAAAACACCTCTATTTTCAAAACACTTTCCCAAAAACTTGATTCAAAATAATTGTTTGTGATTTAAATGACCTCATATTAGGCTTTTAATAGTGCATAATTCGCACAGTCATTTAGCCTTTGTGTGCTGTTTTTGTGCAGGATAGCATGCAGCATTCTCTACTACCGTACTTCGTATAATCATTGGTCATTCAAATGTTTTCCCTCTGCCGTTCGTGTCAATACACCATTGTGAGGAAATAAAAATTTTTGAAGTTTCTCCGTCTCTTTAACGTACTTCAAAGGTCATTTTTTAATATATCATTTCTGCAAATTGCATTGTAACATTTCAGCTACTTAGCTTTTGTGAAGAAACAGTGACTCAGTGCCTTGAGGTATCTCTGACAAGCTGCCCGACACGTTCCGTGTTTCGGTGGAACACCTTTCTCATGGGGCCATCTGTGAGAAATAATACATGAATAAGTCCATCTGCAATCTGAGAAAATATTTACCCTTCTGCACCAGGACCAGTACTAACGATAGAATCTGTTCAGCGTTGTTTATTCCCCGTGCTCCGGTAATGTGTTTCTTCAACCGGAGAGGGAGCTCCTAAACGCCATTTTTAATGGGCTGAATAGCCAACGTGGAGAAGCCACATAAGTTAGTTTCATGACGTGGGGGGACCACATCCATGAATGATTAGAGATTTACAAAATGGAGTACCATTCTATGGCGGCATTAAGCCCCTCAGGATGAACACAATTCAAATAAAAAATCCAATGTTGTTCATGTAGATTTAATAGGGTTTGTGGATCACCCCCCCTACTCGTCATTGAGATTTTTTCAATGACCCACCACTTCAAATCCACAAAAGTATGATTTTCTTCAACACAGTGTGCTACAATAGGTGCCTGCATTTTCTTAGTATTAAGGCAACTGCGATGTTCAGTGAGTCTAGTCCATATGGATCTTTTAGTCCGGCCCACATAGTATTTATTACACGGGCATACAATAAGGTAAATGACATGCATGGATGTGCAATTAGTATCAATTTTCGCTCTATGAATGTTGCCTTGCTTATCGATCCATGTGGGACCAGCAATAGTCTGTGTGCACATGGAACAGTTCTGACATGGCCAATGGCCGAATGTTTGTGAAATTAACTGGCAACCTTCCGGTCGTAAAAAGGAATGGGTTAACGGCAGCAATCTGAGTTGATTTTGTGGAAAATCTCAGAGTACAAATTAATACAGGATCCTGTAATGTATCATCTTTTTCCAAAAGAAGCCATATACGCTGGGCATTAGATGCTCGTTTAAGAGCTTTTCATATTGTTTTAGATGGATAACCTCTGTTAATTAGTCGCTGGGCCAGCCTTTGTGCTTGTATTGAGAAATCTTCTCTTTCAGAACATAGACGACGTAAACATAGAAATTGTCCAATGGGTAAATTGTTCTTTAAATGGTAAGGATGAAAACTAGAAAAATGTAACAAAACATTTTTGTCAGTGGTTTTTTTGTATAAAGAGGTGATGAATTGTTTCTCTATCACTTTGATCAAAATATCTAAAAAATTAATTTCTACTTTGCTAAATTGCATTGTGAAATGTAGGTTTGGATCCAAAGAATTAATCCATGTTAAAAAGGCTGGTAAAGTAGATTCGCCCCCATGCCAAAGAAAAAATATGTCGTCAATGTAGCGACACCATTATGTTACATTTGCAAACATGGCTCATATTTTATGCATGCAAAAGCCTTTTCTGGGCAGAAAACATGATTTTTGTACACATAAATACTGTCTGAGAGACTCCCCCCACCATCGGAGTTAAAAAAACATGCCTTTAGTCTGTACTGAGAGTACATTTTAGCTAGGGTTTTTTAGCACATTTTTAACACCCGATGTATTAGCATAACCATTTGCTGGCTGCACTGGGAATTAATTTTTTTTAGTGCCTTTGTGCTGATTTTCAGCACAATGGCGTAATGCAGGGCTTATTACAACGGCCCCTGAATTTGCCTGCAGTAAACATGTCTTCAGCATCCCCAAAAACTGCTTGCTGTTTTTTGTCTATCCTGCCCCTTCTGCTATAAAGCCCTCCACCTCTGTAAAAAAGAAATTACAGATGCTCCAGAAGAAACACAGCTGGACTATTGCACGTGATCTGACAGATGTTTCTCCTGAGGTTTACCTGCCAGTGCATGCTGGGGTTTCTCAGTGAGATCCACAGATGTGTGATCAGCTGGAACCTACATTTCTAACTACAGCCAACTGCCTGCTTACTGTGCTCTCTGCCTATATGGAGTTACTAACAAGCCACATCTTTATAAATTCCATTGTAGAAGACCTTTAGAGATTCCAGTGCTATAGTCGTAGTGCAGTATTTATGGGATTTACAGTCAGTTACAAATGCACACCATTGATTTGTGATTCCAGTACTAGATAAATAGCAAAGTGCACACTACATATTGTGTAGCTGATCTTTCTTTAGGAAGATATAGTACAATTTGTCATACTGACTCATGGGTATCTAGTTAAATCAAAGCCTACATTTGATCATTTCTGATGGAGAGATCAAAGCTGAAAAATATATTCTTCATAGAATATTTCATCTGTTTCTTGCCTTCCCTACCTCCTTTCTCTCTCACACGCTCTCATTCTCTCTCTCTCTCTCTGTAGCAAGAGCATCACAGAATGGTCTTCCAAAAAGACTGCCTTGCAGGGTTGATAAGTGCTCTTTATCCAGTGCTCTCTGTCAGGAAGACCAGGCTTGTGGTCAATTATAAAGCAAAACAAGGCCAGATTTCATCCAGGGTAGAAAAAGGTTGTTGACGTGGCCTTCATGTAGGAAACAGTGGCAGATTACATAAGAAACAAAATCCAGAGTATAATACCTTTCACTGGACCAGCATGTAGAAATCCCATCAGAATCTTCACTGGTCAGTGCCCTAGTGTTAGGAGCTGGGAGTGGAACAGGAGTGAAGTGTGCCATTTTGCCACAGTACTCCCACTGGAGACTGCTGCAGTGCTGAGCTCCTGGGGATCTGTGTGGCTTTTTGATTCAGACATTGAAGTGGAAGGATCTGTTTTTCTGGTTCCCCTAGTCTTGTTCATCTTGGACTCAAATCTTTTACTGAACAGGGCAGGAGGTGAGGCAATACCCTGCTGGTCCACACCCTGTGACTGGATGGAGTGTGTCAGTATTTTTGACTCTGTAGTGATTTGATTCTTTTTTTTTTTTTTTGCTGGTTCCCCTAGTCCTGATGTCCTCCCCCCCCCCCCCCATTCCTGCCCAGGAGTGGAGAAAGGAGGGGATTTTATTGTCCCTGCTGTGAGCTTCTGGGACTTTCGGCTTGAAAGATCTATTGGAGAGGAGAACTGGGATCTTCATGGGCATCTGGATGAAAGCCATAGGAGTGCACTCTAGGAGAATAAGAAATGATCAGGCTGGAGTTGGGGGAGGCAAGCAAAATACCCCAGGTATTTTTGCCAGAGACAGTAGTTTCCATTCCACCCAGAGCACCTTAATTTCTGTACCCTGGAAGAGAGAGTATCTTGGGGCTCAATACCAAGGGACATAAAAACAGATCAATTTGGAGTTGGATTTTAGACTCATCACAGAGAATGGGTGTTTGGTGCCAACTGAGGATCCCATCTGATTTGTTTGCCACTGGTAATTTTAAAGACTTAATAACTGAGATTGCACCCATACAGAGATCTGTGTGCAAAGCCCTGGGCCCTAGAGGAATATCCTTCCCCCCCCCATCTGTCCCATTCTGAAGAATCCAGGCCGGGGTAGGGTGAGACTCAGGCCTGGGACTGAGTGTGACCTCTGTCTGCCTAGCAAACTCTAGAAGAGGGGCTACCAACATATATCCTGTGCACCAACTCTGCACTCTCTGGACTTGCTGGAAAGAATTGTTGTAGACTTTCTGGTAAACATATTTGATAAATAAATGACTTTGGTAAATATGCTTGAAAGTTGAGACACTACTAAGCTCTAATAAGACCACAAGCTACACCACAAAAGCTAAAAAAAAAAAAAAATCCCTTCTAATTACAAAACTGACCATTGTTATTGTGATAGCTTAATGGAAGCTGTTACTCAACCATAAAGCTAAAAAGAGTGGCATGAAGATTAGCTCCAAAGCTATCACAGTAAATTAGTTCCAGGAACATATTTTCATAGCCACTTCAAAGGCTGTTGTGCAACTGTTCCATGCTGGTGGGACAGGAAACCAATTTGGCCATATCTGATGCAGCCAGCTTTATGAACCGTGACAACGCCTGGTGCCACGTGTGCTGTTGCGCCACACAATGCAAAGGGTATTCTTCATAAAAGTTAGTTGCTTTTGATTTTGGTAAACTAAAGGTGCAGAAAGCATAGACGGTGACTTTCCTCGGTCATTTACTGAGCGAATAAATATATACACCAAACCCAGGAGGTGCCTCCTCATTGCCCAAAACAACATCCTGTACTCATATGCAGGCCGCCCAGGATGGAGATTCCCTCTTATTTGGCCCAAAATGTCAAGATTTATTTCACTGTCTCCCTCCTAAAACTTTTCCTGACTGATGTACATCAGCAGGAGTCTGAGGCATCTCTCTTTCTCTGTCTTCAGTGAGCCCTCGCTGGAACTTTCAAATATGGAGCTGGGGTTGCACCTGCCAAAACCCTGTACCAGCGCTTCTCTGAACCCACTTCACTATGAAGGCCAGTAAATACAAATAAAGCCCAAAGGACATAACTAGTACTTTATGTTAGTCAAAAAGTATACATAATGCTTCTTTTAAAATATAGACCTCAGGATTCTAAAGTTCATGCTTTCCCTTTTGTTGACTGAGGCCAATGGGAACATTAGACAGCATCTACTTGCATGTACAAAGCAGCCAGAAAGGACACCTAAAAATAATAATTATTTCTATTGCTTAGGTAAGTGGCTGTTAATTTGTATGTTTCTTCTAGTGATTTTTTTTATTGGGATTGATATTTGAATGTCATCAGCATAGATGAAGTGGGTCAGATTGAGATTTGATAGGAAGTGGCATATTGGAAGCAGATAGATGTTGAAGAGCATCGCTGATAGAGCGGATGCTTGGGGAACTCCAGTGTTTAGATTAATTTTCTTTCGGGTCGATACAGTAAGGCCGCGTTAGAGTGCGGCAGTGCCGGGGGCACCCTTGTTTGCCACACGCACAGTTCTGATCACATAACAAATAGCTGTACGAGTTAAAGCATGCATTCTGCTCCATGGCATTCTAGGACAATTTTCTTCATGATTTTCTGTGGGGAGATTAGCTCCTTGTATTCTACCCAATTCGATACCATTAACACTGGCTACCAATAAAATTCAGGATTGAATACAAAATACTATCCATTCTACATGAAAAACATGAAAACTGGCTAAGCTCCTCCATAAAACTACATACCCCAAACAGAAACCTCAGATCAGCAAATAAAGGACTCCTAAAGACACCATCTACTCGTTCCAAACAACTCACCTCAACCCAAAAGAAAGCATACCAACTCACCCAATGAACAACACAACGCCAACCCCCTCCAATCTAACCTGAAGAAAAATGAAACTCAACACAACGATGTATTATAACAAAGAATTAAAACGTAAAAAACTGAACAACTTTCTATATGCCATCCCTATGTTAACAAGATTTTGAACCTTTTTGAAACCCTTGTTATCCTCCTTAACCTTGTAACCCTAGGTAGCCCAAAACTCTGGAACGCCCTCCCAACGAAACTCAGATCTCAAGAAAACCTAAAAACCTTCAAAAAAGATCTAAAAACATGGATGTTCACCAAAGCATACCAACTCACCCAATGAACAACACAACGCCAACCCCCTCCAATCTAACCTGAAGAAAAATGAAACTCAACACAACGATGTGTTATAACAAAGAATTAAAACGTAAAAAACTGAACAACTTTCTATATGCCATCCAAGATTTTGAACCTTTTTGAAACCCTTGTTATCCTCCTTAACCTTGTAACCTTTGTATTTTTGTAAACCATTATGATGGCGAAACCGAATGACGGTATATAAAACTTGATAAATAAATAAATAAATGTATCTGCACAGAGCTGCGTATGTCTAGTAGTGCTTTAAAAATAGTAAGTAACTGTTTCATGTTATGTGTCAGGAAGTTTTGTCTATGGGTGCTACTTTTTGCTTAGATGCCCGTGTAAGCGTGTTGACACATATGCTGGTAATAGATATTATTTATTCCTGACCAATTACTTTTTTTTCTTGATCAGAAGAAATCTCCAATTGTAGTGCCTGACGATGAGGTTTAATTTAAATAAGATACAATGACTATATAGAAAGTTAATGCTTTTTTCTTCTTTTTAAATTGTCCTTATGCTTTCATACTCTCAAGATGACTAAATTTCCACTCTCCTTTATTATCTGTGGACTATGGGTATGTATTTTCTTTATTATTTTTAATTTGAAATGTTTTTCTTCTTGTTGAGCCTTTCCTTGTCATAAGAATAGAGCTATGTAATTTGAAATTCATAAATAAAATAATTAAAAAAAAAAGTAGTAGTAGATAAAGTGACTTGCCCAAGGTTACAAGGATGGTTAGTGGGGGAGGTAGGATCCGAAAACCGGCTTTGCTGGTTCTTAACTATTTGCTGTAATCACTAGACCACTCCTCGACTGTCATGGCAGCCATGCTCATATGCACATCTAAGGCACTATCAGTTCCTCTGCTTTCCTACTAACATATGTAACCTAATTTGGTGTTAAAGTCATCTTTGTGCCCTGAACACAGATTTGTGCCCTAACAATTTGCAAAATATAATGGCTCCTGGTGAAGTAATGTGATTAACATGTTAATTCACTCAAATGAATATTGGATTAGCCAGATAACGTATCATCAGCAACATGTTTGCTGATCTTTATTTGCATGTGTTTTTTACTGAAAAATACAGACTTTGGGCTGGTGCACACCTTCTATCAATCTTTTCTGCCTCCCTTTCCACCCCTATAAGCAGATACTGATGAAGCTGTGTGCAAAAAGATCTTTAAACAATACTTACATAACTGGCTTTTTTTTTTGGGGGGGGGGGGGGAGAGAGAGAAGGGATTATTTTGATAGCATATAGCTGACTGCCCTATAGAGTAAGAAATGTTACCAGTACCAGTTTTCTTTAATGTTGCTGACTGAATTTTCAGAAATAATGGTTAACAAATAAGGTGATATCTGATTGAATTTTGGCTGAATTATATCTTAATGCTTTTATTTGGTATTGTTTTTTTTCACAGAATAAGTGTAAGAATATGGACATAATTAACTATTTTTTTTAAATCAAAGGAGCTATGCTAAATTTCTGTGTTAGTATTCTGGACTATTCATGTTCAGCTTCCTTTTCGATATTTTTAAATACAGTATTTGCTAAATTGCTTGTGAAACTGCTCTGAAAACAAGGTCCAAAGCCTTAGTTGTTTCAGAACCGCCCAAATTTCTCTACAGGTAAAAAAAAAAAAAAGGGGGGGGGGGAACATGAAGGTTTATTCCATTTCTACAGGAAATTTTTGCCAGATGCACTGAAATGATGGGAAAAGTGCTGCTAACATCTGTTAAAAAAAAAATAAAAAATCAGAGTACAAAGACTTGCAGCCCCCCCGCAATCTTCTTTTTCACTGCGGACAGAAAGAAAACCCGGAAAGAAATGCAAATGTCTCTGGCCTCTACTTCTGGAGAAAAAAGCAGTGCCTAAATGCCTATAATAGGAGACATCTGGGGTTTTTTTCCCCTTTAATAATACGGCTTACATGGGAGGGGGGAGGAACCTATTTTTAAGGCCCTCTTCCAAGGACACCGGAGACTAATAGTAAAGGAGGGAGGGGGGGGACCCACGCGTAAACCACGTTATTCCTCTCTGGCTCCTACCAGGGCTGGAACGCGCGCGCGCAGGGCTGCCCACCCACTGGCTTTCCCGGTGCGCGCGCAGTCTGATCGATCCACGGCTGCGCGCTCCTTCGATCGGGGGGCGGGGGCTTCTACCCGGAGCACGCGTGCGCGCAGACCTCCTCCCCTGCTCCGGGTACCCTCATCCTTTACAGAGCACGCGCATCGGTACTACTGCAAGCCGCGGTCCAGGGGTGCGCGCGCGTGCGCAGACCTCTCCTCTTGCCCGCGCAGGCACGCGCGCCTGAGCCAGACGTTGCTGCAGGGCTGCGGCGGGCGGGGGAGCGGCTCCTTTCTTCCCCCCCCCCGCCGGAGCCGCAGAGGCAGACGGTGGGCGGGCAGACGGTGCTCGGCCCCCCCCTCCCTACACCTCGGTGCACGGAGCGGGGGAGGGTGAGCGCGGGCTCCCGCGCGAGGCGAGGCATCCGCCTTCCCTGAGCCGGCAGCGGGTGGGCGGGCAGCATGCAGTACGAGGGCGTGGCCGTGGCCAAGCCCAGGTGGCTGCTGGGCGGGGCCTCACCTGCCGGCGCCAGGTGTGCCCCGCCCATCGGGCCGGAGGGGGCCGGAGCCGAGCCCCCGCCGCTGCCCGGAACAGGTGGCACGGCCAGTCAGCAGCAGCAGCAGCTCGCCACCCCGGCTAGCATGGGCCAAAAGCGGGTGCCCAGGCTATTCCAGAAACTCTCCGATTTACGCCTGTCCCGGACCTACCACCTGCTGGAAAATGGGGAGCTGGAGAGGGAGGTAAGTGCGGGGCGTCCCGGCTGTTGCGCGCTGCATGTACTGGACCCACCCGCAGCAGGCCGGGTGCGATCCTGGCCCTGCCTCAGGGCACGCAGGGACTTGTAGTTCTGATGCCCTTCGGGAAAGGGCTGGCAAAAACCGCATCCATATGGGCCATGTATGATGGGGGGGGGGGGGCTAACGTGGGACTGGATCGAGCTGTTCGGGTGACCCGGGGCGAGCGCTCCCCTAATTCCTCATCCCTACACTGAGTAAGCCCAGGGAGGGGTAATTTATATTGTTTATTACCCCAGTGGTTTTTTAAAAGTTGGCGTCTATGAGTGGCGCGCACCTCATCACCGACACCTGGAGAAAACTGGAGCCGATAGGCTGCGATATCCATGATAGGAGCAGGTGAAAAGATAACGAAAGGTACCTGAATCTCTCAGTCCCATCGTCAGATGAAATCTCTCCAGCATTTTTTCTTTTTTTTTTTTTTTTTTGGCTTGGTCCACTGGAAGGTACCACAGCCGTCAAAAGACTACTGCTGCTTTTTTTTTTTTTTTCAGACATCAGAGTTAATCTGAAAAATTAATTTACTTCCTTGTTGTTTACTGCAGATTTCTTGTATTAAACAGCTCCTTGCTTCTGATTTTCTACTCTTGATTCTATTTTCTTTTTTTTTTTTTGTGGCTCAGAATGTACGAAAAACTTGTTGAAGATAAAGCCTCTGGTGTTTACACCAGTGTTCTGCCCCTTGTATAGTCAAAGGGGATGCTGTTTAATAGTCATGAGGTCATTTATTTCTTAGCTGACCAGGTCCACATCTGTCCCCTCTGGCCATAATATAGCAGATACAGGGAGAAGAGAAGCCAAAGCAGCTAAATCCAGTGCCAGGAATTTTGCAGTCTCTCTTCACGGTTAAAATCGCCCTTTCTTCCCCAGCTATATTCTCCCCGAGACCATTTTATTTCCCTGGCCCCTTCAACTGTTAGGCTAGTGAAGTCCCATATCAATTTATGATTCTTAGGTCCCGCTCCTCCACCAGATACAAAATACAATTTAAACGCATCAGTTCTTAGTTACTTCTTAGGATAAAAATATATTTTGAGGTTAAACTTGCAGTCTAAGAGGTAGAATTTAAAACATGCGCGTCCATGTGTGCGCGGTTCCTGGCACGCGCATATGGAACGCTGATTTTATGACATGCACGCGCCGGTGCGCACATGTTATAAAATCCATGAATCACTTGCACATGCGCATCAGATTTTAAAATCCGGGCGGGCGGGTGGAATTTAGTAAATTACGCATGGCAAACTTCCCTACCTAAATTCCCTCTCCTCTCCTCCCCACCCCTAAACCCTTCCCAGCAACTTACGTCCCGCCCTGCATGGCCGGGCCCTTTTGAAAATGTGCGCAACTCGTGCAGGGCCCGGCCATGCGCTTAAGTGCCGGTTTTTATGTGCACGGCTGTTTTAAAATTTGGCCTTAAATGTGTACCTAATGCAATGGGAGATAAAGTGACTTGCCCAAGATCGCAGGTGTCAGTGGCAGAAACTGAATTTGAACTCAGGTCACCTAGTTCCCAGTCCATTATCCTAACCCAGGGGCACGTAATTCTGGTCTTGGAGTGCCACAAACAAATCTGGTTTTCATGATATCCATAATAAGTATGCATGAGGTACAGTATAGTTGCGTGCATTGTATGGAAATATCTCATGCTTATTCAGTGTAGATATCCTGAAAGCTAGGCCTCTTTGTGGCACTATAGTACTAGCGTTGCCTATCCTTATTCTAACCACTAGCCCAGGGAGTTCTCAAGGGCCCTAAATAGATCAGGAAAACCAAGCTATTGTTAAACCACTCCTATTGCAGACATTATTAACTCCTCCCTCTCTTCAGGCTCCGTCCCAGATGTCCTCAAACAAGCTATTGTTAAACCACTCCTCAAAAAACCCTCGCTAGACCCTAAAGACCCCTCCAGTTTCCACCCAATTTCTAACCTTCCCTTCATCTCTAAGATTATGGAAAAAATAGTGAACATCCAGCTCACAGAATACCTTGAACACAAAATACTGCACCCTGCCCAATTTGGTTTCCATAAATACCTCAACTCCGAAACGCTCCTACTCTCCCTTTCGGATCACATACTCAGAGGCATGGAACAGGGTAACTGCTACCTCCTTGCCCTACTCGACATCTCAGCTGCCTTTGACACCATCCATCACAACCGCCTCCTCACCCGGCTGGCTGAAATAGGCATCTCTGGCCTAGCTCTGCTATGGTTTAAATCTTACCTAGCCAATAGGAAGTTCGCAGTCAAAATAGGAAATGCCAAATCCACACTCTACTCTATGTCCCAAGGCGTCCCGCAAGGTTCCTCCCTCTCCTCTACCTTATTCAACATTTACCTCACCCCCCTCTGTCAGCTCCTAACAGACCTTGGCCTCAAATTCTTCCCCTACTCTGATGACGTTCAAATCCTCATCCCCATTCATAACTCCCTAACTGACGCCCTGGCCTAGGGGAACACATGTCTCGCATCCATAAATGACTTCCTCACAAACATCCACCTTGCACTAAACACATCCAAAACGGAACTGCTCCTTCTGTCCCAACACCAACTCCCCAAACCCAGGATCTCCAATGACCCAGCCTTCAACACCATATCTTCTCAACCCTGTATAAGAGACCTTGGGGTAGTACTAGACCAACAACTGAATCTAAAAAAATATATCAGTTCCATCCTCAAAGAGGGCTTTTACAAGCTCAATGTCCTAAAGAAACTTAGACCCCTCCTCCACTATCATGACTTCCGGACTGTTATCCAAGCTACCCTATCCTCAAAGCTCGACTACTGCAATACCCTCTTCTTTGGACTACTCTCATCCACCATCAAACCCTTACAAATGTTCCAAAATGCTGTTGCCAGGGTCATCACAAACACACGGAAATCCGATCACATTACTCCCATTCTCAAAGACCTCCACTGGCTCCCCGTAGCATCCCGCATTCTCTTTAAAACCCTATCCATAATTCACAAATCGATTTACTCCTACAACTCCAACTGGCTTGACGAGCCCTTCTGCCTCACATGCTCGGAGCGACCCACCAGGTCTGTAAACAAAGGAACTCTAACAGTACCCCCCCCTTAAAGAGCTCACCTCTCCACCACAAGAAATCGCGCAATTTCCATAGCCGGCCCCAAACAATGGAACTCCCTCCCGACTGTACTCAGACTCAAACCATGCTACTCTAAATTCCGAAAGAAACTAAAGACCTGGCTCTTCCGACAAGCTTTCCCAGAATAATCCGCATTCGTAGTCCTCCCCCCCCTTAACTTACGCTCTCATACACAGCTAATAAAGTTTCCTTCATTAAGATTAGAAATCATCCCATAATCCTTATAGGACCCGTGCTTCAAATTTCTTTCTTATGCCCTTGTATATAAGTTCACCTTTGCATTTAGCTTTATTGTTTTAACTTTTACTGCTACTGTTTTTTTGCACTTTCTGTACTACTGTATTTCTGTAATTTATTTATACTCCCCACCCCCTCCCCTGTTCATTGTACTTTTCAATCTTTCAGTTGTAATGTAAACCGGTATGATGTTTGCACACTAATGCCGGAATATAAAAATCTTAAATAAAATAAATAAATGTTCAGAATTGTCAGAAACTATCTCTCATGGAACAGGACCTGGTCATACAGAGCCCATGTTTTTGTGACATTGTCATATCCATTATGAACCAGTCAGATCCAAGATATATGTGACACTGCCCTGGACAAGACTGCTCCTAGGAGTTCAGGAGAGTTGCTGGTGTGTAACTAAAATATTTCAAATAAAGAAACCTTAAAATAAACATTATAAGATCAATATGAAGTGCATATTATTTGCAGTTCATGCTTGTGAAGTACCATAAAGGATGTGACATATACAGTTTCCTTTAAAAGCTAATCATTCACCATTCTTTATTGCCGTCTTGAAATCTAAACATGAGCAATGAAGTGGCAAAGCATGCTGTCAGTCTATGATGCCTATAAATGTTTATTAATGATATTATTCTGCTGGAGAAAGCCTGGGCACTCCAGCATCTGTCACGGTTTTGCCTGCACTTCAGCCTCCCAACCAGCAGGAGTACTTGGTGAGTACCACTCTCAGCTGGGCAAGTTATCCCTTCCTGATGCCTCGGCCCCAGTCCTGCTTAATCCAGCCTGTTCAGTGTCTCAGTGCTTCTTCATGGAGTCACCTCGGCTCTTTGACCTGGCCAGGTCTTGTGGCCTACCTGGGCATCCTCTTTTTGCCTTGTTCTATAGCTTACCTTGGCTTCCTGCCATGCTCTGAGGCCTCTTTTTTTTGGCCTCCTGCTGTGTTCTAGCCTACCTTGGCTCCCTGTTTTGCTCTATAGCCTTCCACAATTCCTTGCCTTTTTCTTTGGCCTTCTAGGCTCTCCTACTTTGCTCAGTAGTCTTCTAGGCCTACCTATCCCGCCTTGCGGTCTCTGAGCCTACTAGGATTACCTTGCCCACTCTCATGCCCTGTTGGACTTTCACATTTCCTGTTGCCTGTCTAGTCGTTCAGTTCTGCCCTTGTCCGGTCCTTGCCCAGCCCAGTCCATCAGTCCCTTGTCTATTTCGCAGGCTTTTCCCTTGTCCTTGGTTCAAACCCAGTACCTGTGTCCGGTTCCCAGCCAGGGTGTTCACCAGGAGTAATGTCCTACCGGCCCCCCAGAACCCAAGGGCTCAATCTGCGGGGGAGGGGACTTGGTTAGGCAGAAGACCAGCCCTGTGCTGCTTCTGCGGGGGGTGCTCCCTGGGGCCAGCCTGCCAGAACGTGACAGCACCTCGGTCAAGGAATAGAGGCGGCTGGGCTGGATAAAGGAGGAAGTGGGGGAGAGGTTGGAGATGAGGGAAAAAGATTGGCAAGGCAAAAGCAGAGCAAGATTTGACAAACCCCCCCCCCCCCCCCCCCACCAAAATTAAAGAAAGCTATGAAGATTTGGGTTTTTTTTCCCCCCCTTGGGCTCCTAAGAATTTTCAGTGGTGCCTAATTTTCTAAAAGCGAGGGTATTATAATATTCTTGAATAGCTCTTTCCCCCCTGCCCGAAATACTTGATGAAAGCAGTGACGCAGGATAGGAGATGCCCTAAAGGATTTCAATATATGCCTCGGCGATGTTGTGAGACCTAAATGAAAAGCATGAGAGCCATTCAGTGCAGCCCTGAAAAGTGTTATTGCACTTGTAAACTCTCAGCTTCAACCCTACCCGCCCGCCCCCCCCCCCCGAATGAGCCTTTATTTAAAATAAAAGTAAACATCTCTTTACGTTTGTTTACTGACGCAGTTGGAAATCTGAGTTGTGTTAGGTCTCCTTGTTTTGCTTGTGTCCTCCTGCTATGAATTAAAGGAGTTCAAGGTTTGTTTTGTTTTAGGTCTGACTCACTCATCAGGTAATGACAATCATACAGAATCATATTATAACACATAGCGTGAAAATATAGAGTACAATGCAATAAATTAAAACAATAGCACAATAAATAAACACTATACATATAAGAAAAATTACAAATGTATATTAAAGTTGCTTAAGACCAAATTTTCAAAACAAGATACAAAACAGAAAAATAAATTAAAATGAAATTGAGTCACAGTTGCTTTAGCCGTTCTGGTCTCTTGGGGGCATTAGGATTCTGCTGCCGAGAATGCCAGCCTGATCCTGCCCTCTTCATGCTGATGACGTTGGTGATCGCCAGTGCTGCTGGCGTAAAAGGTGAGGCCTGCAGGTGGGCCACCACCTGGCAGAGCAGTGACGAACTGCGTGCCCTTTCAAATGTTTCTAAACATCTGTCTGTGAGTTATATTCTTTTGGGTAGTAATTTGGAATGGGCTTGATTAATGCTCATTCTGTACTAAATTAGCCACCTATTATCTTTGGTTTAAGTGAGGCAGTTTTTAATATTTTATTTATTATAGAGCCTTCGCTCCTTGATTCTGGTGGCGTGATCCCGAATCAACTTTGACTATGGGAGCATAAGCCTGGGATTGATAAAACGTGGGGGTGGGGGGGAGGGGATGGCTGTGTTATTTAGACCTGATCTGGAGCTGGTCAAAGCTGAGTTTGAATTCCTGTCTTAAGGTTGATGCTTTGGTTGTACAATTAGCCTGAGAACTTTCTTACAGACTGATGCGGTATCGGCGCGCGTTGAAGGGGGTGTTCGTGATTGAGTGCCCGCTCCCCTTAACGCGCACCGATCCACCTCTCTCGAGCGCCCGATTTTAATATTTAAATCGGGTGCCGTGGTATAAAGGCAGCACTAGGGGAAACCGCGTCCCCATAGGGCCTCCTCTGTAACGGGTGCCTGGGAGAAGTGGCTGTCAGCCAGTTAGGAAAACGGATGCTCAATTTTAGAGCGGCCGTTTTCCTAACTATGCACAGCCACAGGTTAGGAAAACCTACCCTGACAGCCGGCACCTTTTTTTGGGGGGGAAGGAGGAGGAACATTTCTAATTTTTTAGTTTTTCCGACTTAATATCGCCACAATATTAAGTCGGAGGAAGTACATAAAAGTAGTATTTTCTGCTTTTCAGTACACTTTTTGGGCTCCTCCAAAATTAACGCCTGCTGAGTGCAGGCGTTAATTTTGGCGGGTAAAAATATGTATGAGTCGGGCGCGCATTTTTTTTATTTTTTTTTGCGTCAGGTGGGGGGAATAGGTAATAGCCTCATCAACATGCATTTACACGTGATGAGCACCGTTACTTACACGTGCAATTGTACATGCGTTTTGGACGCGCTAACTCCCGTTTTGCATCGGGGGTTATGGATGCGAATCCAAAACACGTGCCCGATCGCATGTTTGAGCTGTGCGCTTCGATCAGAGCACAGTATTGCATCAGCCTGTTCATGTATTCTCGTCTAATGGCAAGAGTAGCTGTCTGGAATTTTTAGGTTCTCTTATTTTTTTTTGGACAGCATGAGATTTTGATTTTATGCGATTTCAATCGATCGGCTTGATTCTTCAGTTAGGAAGGATTTTTACTGGCAGCTGCATCTACTTTAATCTTCGACCATCTAGGACGAGATTCTACCCATCAAAGGGGGAGCATACTTCAGTTGTAGGGGTTTTTTGTCCAGATTTTTCTTTATATTTAGTTAGAAAATCCAATCTTTGTACTACAGCTGTCCCTTGGTCTGACCATATACTAATCAGGTTTTATTGGGCATTTTTACACCCTATGGCTTAGACCTAGTTTAGAGGCAAGGGATGTGTTTTGTTGAAGGATAATTGATTTTGGGGAGTTTGAGGCTGCCTGAGTTTGTTCTAAAGATCTATTTGATCTATCACGGCTTTGCTTGATTCTTTTTATACTTTCGGAACTGGAGAAAATCCTGTTTCTTATCTGATAAAAGGTTTCATCTGCTTGCATTTAGGAGTTACAGGAAGGCCTTGGATAATGGCAAATAAAAAATGTAAGAAGAAGTCTTGTTTTGCTCCTGTGAACCTACTGCGCAAACCTTTTGCTGTGTTTAAAGAACTTAATTGATCATTGTCCTAATAATATCACATCCTCTGGCATTAGCTCTGAGGTTTCGATTAACTGTTGTGTATCCAAGGTCAAAGATCTGTGTGCTGCTCTTAATTCTAATTCAAGTAGGAATCCGCCCCCTGTCATAGCAGGCTCACAACACTGGCTGAAATTTCGGTTCTTTCTCAGTATCTCAGGTATGTGATCTTTTAACTTCTATGAAAAGGACAGGGCGTGTTTAGGGTGTGCAAATTTGTTCAAGGCTGCTAAAAATAACTCTGGGTGAAAGTCTCATTGTTAATCCCTCTTCATGTGAAGGTCATTTACTGGCTGTGTTGAAGAAGGCAGTGGTTGAACCTTTATTGATAAAGACTTGCTTAGACCCTTGTTTAGATCCTGCAAGTCTCCAGTATTCTTTTAATTGGAAAATTAGTTGAAAGTGCAGTTGTGGCATAACTGCAAGATTTTATTTGGAAGAATAGAATTGATCCAACACTTCATAGTTTGGTTTAGAACCAAACAAGACCTTGTTGGTCTATCTTGGTGCTTGACTCCATGTAAACTTACCTTGGATGGTGGGGAGGCAGTATTCCAAATTGCCTCATTGTCTTCAAATTGAGAATCAAACTATTTTTGTGCCAGCTGATCATGTATAGTGGCCATAATGTTTTGCCACTAATACAGAAGCCTGATGATCATCAGGTTGAAGGGGAACAAATAGCTATAAATCAGCAGTGGCCAACTCCAGTCCAGGCCAGGGTATCCGCAATGAATATACATGAGATAGGTTTGCATGCACTGCCTCCATTGAATGCAAATCTATCTCATGCATATTCATTATGGGTATCATGAAAACCTGGCCTGTTTGTGACTCTCAAGGACTGGTGTTGGCCATCCCTGCTATAAATCATCAGCATAGATTTGGTACTTCAGTCCTAAAGATTCCGATATCTTCCCAAAGGTTGCATAAAGATTGAACTGGAAAGGGGACAAAGCTGACCCTTCAGGGTTCTCCAGTCTCTGCTTACCACAATGAACATTGGTTCCCTGACATGATAAAATGATTGGAAGCACTGCAAAATCTGTGAACCAAAGAATAATTCAACATACTGAATGTTGATGAGATGTCAAGAAAATGGACCGTTACTCATCCTAATATAGTTAAGTTTCCTATGCAGTTGAATTTGGGCTCTTGGATCTTGGCTATGAAATCTGAAGCCCGGAATTTGGGGATTTTGCTTAATTAATTTCTTTCCTTTAAACCTCAGTTTGTCTGTTGTACATTCTGTTTTCTTCAAACTGAGGCTAGATCTTCTCTATGCAGCATTTTAGAACTATGGTATGAGGTTTAGTTTTATCAGGCATTGAATACTGCAATGCTGTTTATCTTGGGCTACCTGCTGAGTTGATGAAGGTTTTACAGTTAATACAGTGCAACTGGATAAAAGAGACCATTACTGCTTTAATTGAATTACATTGGTTAACCATGATATGGCGAGTGAAGTTTAAATTAGTAGTTTTGATATTCAGGGGCGCCCTGCATGATCAAAACTACACTACAAATCACTTTTGCATGATTATGTGCCTTCACGTCAACTGCATTCCTGTGGTTAGAGCTTGCTTTGTGTTCTCTCTGTCGAGCAAGATTGTTTTCAGGCGTCCCGAACTTGCATTTTTTCAGTAGCAGTCCCTGTTCTTTGGAATTCATTGCATACAGTGACAGACTGCGGGGCCCGGTCACATCCTCCCCTCCCTACAACAAAACATTTATACTGAGAGAGAGAACAGGTACCCATTTACACATTTTTTCATGTAGGAAACCATACATTACACACAAATGTAAAAGCAGTGTAATTATCTTGTCTCACCACGAGGCGGTACACTTCCCCCTAGATAAACCATGACCAGCATGATTGGGAGACCTTTTGTCTTACATGACAAAAATACACAAGAGAAAACACATACTACAAATACACATCTAATCCATAGGACCCTATTTTCTGTGAATTGAGTAATAGTTAATTGAGATGAATAGCAGCACTGCCACCGCTAGTGGCCAACAGGTACTGCCACCACCCAAGGGGTTAAAGTGGATTCACCATCTGTGGAGCTGCAAAACATTTATAATAGTATCACATGTTCCATACTTCTCTCTTATTCCATTTCTGCCAGCAAGAGTCATAAACGATCTTCCTAATCTCATTTGGGTGCTCCCAGAAAGGGAATACTGATTACATCCAAATACTTCATTTTACAGAGGGCCATCACTTTCCTTCTCCTTTCCATCATACAAGGTGTGATACAAAATCCACTTTACTACTTACTTGGACACACACATTTATTTTATCTGCAGTGTAGCATCCTACAAAAATTAGTATGAAGGGTGTCGAATCTTGTTAGGAATGGACCCACAAAGCAGGAAGGGAGGCGATCTATGAAAGCCGTAATGGTGTCAACAAAAAGGATAGATGCCGGATGTCTCCATTACAATAGAATCTTGTTAGGAGACTCTACCTATAAATGAAATAAATAAATAATCATTAAAATGGCAATAACTCAATCAAAACACCAGTTTTTGTAACTTTTCTAAAATATGTACAACCATGGAGCAGGAAAACAATCAAGCAGCCAAAATGACATGGACAATATCATTATGATATATAAATGACAAATAGGTAGACTTTCATTTTATTCAGTAGCAACTTTAGGTATTCTAAAAGTTTCTCAATGTGAGGTACCCCTCACCCTGAGAGTATCTTGATCTTAACCCTCCCAAGGAGGGCTGGCAACAGTTCTTTAATTTCTTTTACTCCAGCAGCAGGCCAAGCAGGAACAAAACACAAACACACAACACATGAGAGAAATGTCCCTTCAGAGATGTCTGTGCAGCCTGTTTTAAATTAGCCCCACCTCAAAGGGCAATCAGCTCCTCTACTGGAGGGTCCTCTGGCTTTGGCAGTCTCCTGGACTTGTAGTAATTCAGATTTGGTTTCTTATTGGGGACTCCACTAGGGAGGATGCAGTTCACCGAATAGGTGTGCTTGTCTCCACACCGTGGATATTAAACTGCGGTATGCGGCCTCAGCGCAATTCAGCAGCTTTGCGGTCTAGTGTCCGGTGATAGTCATGATGCTCCTGGCGATACTCTGAGGTAGTCAAGTCCTTTACTATGGTTCTGTAGGCATGTTTTACTAACCAGGCCTCCCTGTTTTCCTTGATATAAAGTTCATTACGTGCACTGACACGTAAGGATATTGCAGTCCAAACATGGCTTGCATTATGCTCTAATAACCGTTGGCCGTGGGATACTTTAGCCAAGTTCGATCTCTCCTCTAGCAGATTCTGTACAGCCTACGAGTGGTCCCTGATCTCGGAATAGCGGTTGGTCCAACAGGTCCTCACAACTGAAAGCTTCTGAAATTCCCATGAAGCAGTAACTACAGAGGTTGTCGGCCTTCTCCTGCAGGAGTAAAGTAATCCACTGGGCAGAGTTGAGTTGCCTCCTGATGATATTCCAGAGCTGGATGGTAGCACCGACACCTCCTTGGCCATCCAACAGTACTCTTGGAAGATCTTAGAGGCTCGCACCAATCGATTCACAGTGGGGTAACCACTCTGTAAAGTTGTTCAGCCTGCTTCACTGTGATAGTGATACTCCAATCTCTCCTGTCAGAATATTGGTAGTTCGTTGCAGGTCTCGACCAGCCTGAAGATCCACAACTCATTGATCGAGTGTCTGCAGAGGATGTTCTTCCCCCAACTCAAACGAGGGGCTGATGTTACAGTTAGCCATCTTGGAAATATTCTCATTGGTGTCAACGGTCGCAGTATTTCCAGTAAGTTGGGTTTAGATAATCCCCAACCTCACTCAACTATGGAGGCAATCATGGCCATCTCCAGCTCTTTTCGCTCCAAGGCCTCCACCCAGGAAGGTACCCTGGCATCACCACTTGCCCCGCCCATGGGGGGGTTTTGATGGTCTCTACCACCACATCAGGGCTATGGCCAAAAGAAAAGGCCTGGCTGCGCCCAGATCCAACTTAGCAGCACCCCCTACCGGCGGACTGACCAATGTAGTAGAAGATGGTGGCTTCACAGCCGCAGCCTTTTTGTTTCCTTCTTGGTACTACCACTACTCTCGTTTGACCCAACCAGGGAAATGTGTCCACCACTCTGGTGTATAGCCATCCAGTGAAATGTACCGGTAGCTGATGGGCCTCTTTGTCAGCCGGTGGTAATACCAGGTCCCATGCCAACATCCTGAAATAACGGTCCCTTTCAATAGTAGCAGTGAGTAAATACTTGTTTGGGCCTCTGGCATGCTCAGCAGTAGTCACACTCAACAGCGAAAAATGCACCTGTCCCGACGAATACTTCATTGGGTGTGCCATTTCCATAAGGCAGAAAATGTTCCCCCACCCACAAACAGGTACCACTATCTCACTCACCCACTGTTCTCGCAGAGTTTGTACGGTGTAAGATTCTTTCCACACCATATATGGGCTACTCTTACTGGAGCTAGTTGATTTTGAGGTGCATTTGTTGGCCATAGCGCTGACCTAAACGTCACGGTTTGTTAGTTTTATCTTTTGCCACCTCGCTCTTGGAGCACAGAATCGGAATGTCCAGTAAAGTTTTAATAAATAAATTCTTGTTGTATGAAACGATGATTGCTAGCTTTAGTCGCAGTCTCGCTGGATCAGAGAATTGCGGCCCACACACTCGATTGCTCAGCATACAAGCTTGTGCACACCGTTCCTTGTGCTGAGGATGATGTCCTGTGCATGCCGCCGCTTTTATAGTACTGCATTTGCTGTATGTCTATTACGTAGTAATGACGTCAGACGCATACATCACACAGGTTTCTCATTTGGCACGCTTTCTTTCCTGCCAAAGCTCAAATGCAGGATCGAATGACATTTTGTGTATGTATTGCAGTTACTTTCCTTTATTTCTCAGAACTTGGCACATACTTCGCAATCCACATCTCTTGTACGGAACACAAAATCACACTTTTTTCCACCAGCCTCAAGTCCCACGTTGGGCGCCGAATATGTAACCCCTTTTTTGAGAGTGTTGATTCCATTAGGCTCGCATCTAATTTATAACCTTCAGGGCTGTTCCGGCTGGCTGACTCCATCCCAAGCTCAACTCTTGATCCCTGAGGGGGAAATTCTTTTTTGGGGGGGGGGAAGGAAGACTCTCATATTGGCCCAGACAGTGTTGTGATTTCCCTTGTTTGTGTTTAGCTGTGGCATCTCCTGGAGGAAGATGCTGTAACAAAACAGGCAGGACCAGGCACTGAGTGTTAAATCATTTACTGGTTAGTTAAAATCCAACTTTATATAAGTGTACAGTTACAGTTGATTCTTTGTACAGTTAGGGTGTTTCAGTCTGGGTAGATGTCCTTTTCCTCAGTAAAATGGTTGAGCTTCCCAATTGGTGATCTGGTGTGCACTAAAAGCTCTCCTAACAGCTTAGCCGGGATTCATATCAGGGGTCCCCATCTAGCATTTCAAAACAATTCTACCTGATGCTCCAGTGTCTTCACGAACACCCAGTCCTGTATCCTGGACCCATGTTGATGGATATCTGGATGGGGTCTCCTGACTTGATTCTTTTTAGTTATGCTGCACAGGAGACTTCTCTTGTGGAAAAGTCTGAGGATAGGAATCTGCTGATCCCACCAAGCTCCCAGTGAGGAGGGGTGGCCAGAAAACCTCCTCACAACAAAAGAGACATCTTCTTTTACAAAAACCTTCCTAGACAGGTATTCTTCAGTCACAGGTGCTTGCTACATTCTTGGAGTGAATGGGCTTCCTGGTCTTCAGCCCCCTGCACTCTCATTCTCGCTGGCTTAACTCACCTTCTTCAAAGAAACAGAGTGAAATGCAATCCCTTCGTTGTTTGTTCTTCAGCCTTCAAGCGCCTCACAGCCATGCCTGTCCCAATTGCTTGCCAAAATCAGGGAGTGAATGGGTCTTCAGTCAAGGTGTGCAAGATCCAAACGGATTCAGGCTAAAAATACCTCTACTGCATCTAAATACCTAGGATCCACTGACAGGTTGTGCACAATGAACCCTCTTTCAAAAAGGGGCAACTGATGAGGCAGGGAGGCCTTACAAGGGAAGGACAAAAATCTTCATCTTTCATGTTCTGTGTCTGACTTGGTCTAACTCTAGCCACACCTTTAATCACAAAATGGTTGCTTATAAAGGGTATGGGCAACCAATCCTGTTTCTCCTAGGTGGGAGGAGGGCAAAAGGGGATGGATAGCACAAAATATTACATCTCTGGAAATGGAACTAGGGCATACAGTAATGGATTGGGGGGTCCGGTCATAAGATTAAAGCTTTTTTTTTTTCTTTCAACAGGCTTTCAAATAATCTTTGTTTTATTGTTTTTTTTTAAGATTTCTTTTTAGGTTCTATGTTTTTATTTGTTTTTACATGCTATGTTTTTGTAACTTCTGTTTTTGTTTGTGCTTTTATGATTGTACTAATCTTTTTTTTTTTTTGTAATTGTTATTGCGACTCTCTGGGAGCAAACATTTAGGACTGGCATATCATAAATAAGCACAAATAAATACAATAAATCTAGTGAGCAAACACAAGTTAAAAATCCACTGAGCTGCTATACTATAAACAAAATGATAAAATCAAAAGCTTTCTGAAACAAATACACCTTTCTAAACAGAGGTAATTATCTCTGCACCTCGGCTCCTATGGAAAAGCATTCCAGAGCATAGGAGCTACCCAACTAAAAGCACTCCTGGTTTTCTTTAATCTGTATTTCTTTAGAAGACTGCATGCTGAGAAGCCTGTCTTCCTAGACTGCAGACACCGCTCGTTCGTGGACATCTCTCATAACTTTCCCAACAAGGTATTCAGATCCTTTGATCATGATCAACTTTCAGTGCAAATCAGATGACCTTTAAATTGAGATGACCCACCCAGAATTCAAGTCTTTAGCTTTCTGCATCTTTAACAATCTAAATGCCGGTATATTGCTGTTCATTTTTTAACCTCCTGTTTGTTTTTTTTTTTCTTTTTCTTTACACGTCTTTGTTACAGGTTCTAGATGAATGCATGCTCATGTTTCACCGACACGTCTGCAGACTCATTCCTCACATCTTTAAATGTGCAGGTGTCACTTGATACAACCAACAACCTGCTACAGATTAAGGATTAAATTACTAGTAGCATGGAGGAGAAATATCACCAGAACATAGGAGCATCGAGTAGGCACCTAGGTGTTTACAGAGCAAGAGATGTTTGTTCCGAAAGTCAGCAGGAATTAGTTGGAGATTATTTAGTATTACAACAGGTAAAAAAGGAAAGTAAAATATTGCATACGTGTGTTTTAGTGTTAGTATAAAAAGCGGTTGATTAACATGAGCAGCAAATAGTTACAATTTTAGAGATTCTTGGTGCATACATCAGTTTGCAATTTCTTGATGCCAGCATTGGAACTGAGGATTTGTTGATTTACTCTAAGCACAAAAATGTTACAAAAGTAATCATTAGTGCTGTGCATTCGGACTACCTGAATATGAAAAAAGTGATGAGTCTCTCGTCAGTTTTGGTCAAATGGTTGCAGTTCCCTAAAGAATCCTGAATCCATTTCTACTCTTTCAGTTTGTTCCCAGTAAAGTCTGAGTGAGGCAAAGCAATGGACTTGAACTTGAAGCCAGACAAAACAGAGCCAGATGGGAATGGGATAAGAGGAGTATTACCAATCATGTTGCAAAACTTTTTCAATCAGCCTATCCCAGCTGGCAGCAACATGTTAAGACTTCATCATTTTTTTAGGTGAAAGTAAAATTAAGAGCATGTTACACACTGACTATTTTCTGTTCTCGGTTATTCAGGGCTGGTAGGCGGCCACCGATCACTACAGGTCCAAGGGCAGCAGTGGCATGGCCTCTCCTCCCTGCCCACATGGCCCAGAAGAGAATGTGGTGTGGGCAGAAAGGAGGAGAGGCCATGCTGCCTCAGTCAAAAGCAGGAGGAGGAGGAGCAGAGTAGACCCAACCACCGGGAAAAGCAACATCTGCCCCAGGCTCACACGGCACTCCAGGAGGAGGAGCAGTGGGGCTGTGTGAAGGGAAAGGAGCAGGAGAAGCAATATCAGCACAGGCCTTCAGGAGCAGGAGGCAGAGCGGTGTTAAACCCTACGTCTCCAAGAAAGAAGAGCCCAGTCTGCTGCAGGGGCTGAAGGGGAAAGCTGCTGCTGCCACTTGTAGGCCTGGTGGGGGGAAGGCAGAAAATAAGAGGAAGTGAAAGAACACAAGTGTGTGTGTGTGTGAGTGTGAGAAGCAATCCCTCTCTTCTCTCCCTGTTAATGTACGACAGTCTTAGGGCATCTGGAAATCAAAGGTTCCTACTTTTGGAGAGCAGAGGATTTCTTTAATTTTTGGATGTTATTCTGTTCAACTGTTTTGAAATATTTATTCCTTTTGTTATGGTGTTCATATTATGATTAATAATTTATATATATATATATATCTTGATTTTGTTTATTTTATGAGGACTGTTTTTCCATTATTGTACTTCATATATAGTCTGGCTTTTTCCAATGTATTTGTCTGCACATTTCTGTTTATATTTTTTGCTTTTTTTATTCTGTAGTTGGTGAGGCTTTTTCTTTGTTCTGCACTTGTGACAGAAGTGAGATATTCTACTAGCATGTAGTAGCGTGTAGGTCTGTAGCAGTTTGGCTTTTTCTGCTTTTCTAATAGGCGTTTTGGTGTTTTAGGACTTGGTGTAATATTTACGGTATTGCCTTTTCATAGGTAGAGTTGTTACTGTTTTAGTGCTGTCAGTTAGTGCTGTTTTGGTTTGGGAGGATTACTATATTGTAATTATAGTTTAGTTTACTTATGTTTTCTGAAGGCTGTACTTTGAATATCCTTTTTCATATAAAATCTATTATAAATGCATAACTTTTAATTTTGGAGGGTGTGAAGTTTGCCTAGGGTACCTCATTCCCTTGCATGGACCTGCAGTCATTTCTGTATTGGATCTCAGAAAGAGAAGACAGATTCTTAAGCTCCTTGCTTCAAAGCAAATTACATTGGCTATCAGTTAAATTTAGAATTAGGTACAAAATAAATTAGGTACAAAATTAGGTACAAAATAAATAAATTAGGTACAAAATAAATTTAGAATTAGGTACAAAATAAATAAAAATAAATAAATAAATAAAAATTGTCATGATAATACACTCCTTATTAAATAATCTAGATTCTACCTGGCTAAGCTCTACATGATGAGTATATAAACCATCAAGAGATCTCAGATCTGCTGCAAAAAACTTATTAGAAGTACCTTCAGTAAAAATGGCCGCTTCAAACATTACCAGACATAGAGCTTTCTCAGTGGCCGGCCCCATTCTGTGGAACTCTTTGCCTGACCCCTTAAGACAAATATCCAGTAGAAATGATTTTAAGAAAGCGTTAAAAACTTACTTTTTCAAGGAAGCATTTGGAAAATCTGATACCCTTCAGTAGCCATTAACCTAACCTCACATATATGGATATCTTAGATCCAATTCTTTAAACATCAGAGGATTTCTAATTATTTTTTAGTATGATTATATATCTCCTCTTTCTGTTCTATATTTTTGCTTAAAATAAGTTAATTATGTTAGTATCTCTTCTTTGATATAGTTAAAATTTTATTTTATATTGATCATGATGCAGATTGTATTTTTATTCGAACTTTGTTTTACTATTTTATTATTTGAAGCTTTGATTTGTTATTGTAAACCGCTTTGGTCAATCTTGTATTGGTAAAACGGTATATAAATATTTTAAATAAATAAATAAAGCTTAGAGTGAAAGAAAAGATTAGAAATAAGTTTATAGAAGAAATCATGGACTGATTCTATGCCGAGATGTAGTTTGTTGGGCTACCTATTAACAAGAAAAAGTCTCTCAAAAACGGTGAGAGGTTTACCGACTACCACTGTGCCAGTGGCTGCAGGAAAAAATACAGACAGATATATTCTGTCTGTTTCTTGCAGCGTGTGCACTGCAGTGACTTAGAGGCAGCCTCTAGCTTTCTCCGTTATAAGAGTCAGTGTGACAATATACCAGTTCTTGTGTTTATGTGACTTACATTAAATTTGCCTTATTTTCTTAGTGTATATAGCCACTCAGTAAGCATTGTTGGTTAACTCACTGTTTGTGACAAAAGCGTCTGACTGGTCAGCTGTCTGTGTGTCCATACAAGGGTGTAAAAACACTGTAACATTAAAAGCTCCTACTCACTTGTGGTCTGTTTTTATAAATTCATCTTATGATTGACTAGCATTGAGCAAACATGGCAGTGAGTGAGAAAGAGGGATGACTTTTTCTGTACAGATGCCCAGGGCCAGCACAAGTAGCATTGGTGATGATGAGAGGCATAGGATGATGAACTGGAGCCCTCCTACCAAGCTCAGAAAGGGAAACCAGCTAGAGAGGCAGGGTTGGTTAACGGCCGTCTGTTCCATCTCTACTGTTAGTATGGTGCAAGGGCAGGAAAAGGAAAACTCCGTGGAGGATTACAGCAGCAGGGGAGTGTGCTAGGAGTAGGAGAGCATCAGCTGAAACCTGATGTTTCAGATGAATCATGCAAGGGATTCATAGTAACTTAGTAAATTATGCAGATAGGTTGTAAGTGCCGCTCCATGCCGGTTAGTCCCTCGCCGTCTTGTTCAAGGTTGTAACTGCTCTACAGGGGTTTACCCCATGCAGAAATGTACACTAAAAGTTAACCACAGGTTACCCTAGTTCTTCATTCCCATCCTCCAGCCACTAGGGATCCTCTATGTTTTTATCCCATGCCGTTTTGAATACCGTTAGAGTTTTTATCCTTGCCACTTCCTCCGAGAGGGCATTCCATGCATCCTCCACCCTTTTTTTTGAAAAAAATATTTCCTGATGACTGTTCTCAGTCTATCGTCTTGGAGCTTTATATTATAACCCTTTGTTCTATGGTTTCCTTTCCATTGGAAAAGGTTTGATTCTTTTGCTTTATTAATACCGTTCCAGTATTTTTGAAAGTGTGTATAGTATCTCTCCTTTGTCCTTCCTCTCCTCTAGGATAAACATATTTAGGTCCTCAAGTATCCTATGTCTTTCGGTGCAGACCCCGCACCATTTTGGTTGCCTTTTTCTGGACCACTTCTATCCTGTCTCTATCCTTTTTGAGATGTGGCCTCCAGAAATGAGTACAGTGCTCCAGGTGAGGCCTCAGCAATAACTGGTGCAGGGGCAATATCACATCTTTTTTTTCCTGATGGTTATGCCTCTCTCCATGCAGACCAGCATCCCGCTGGCCCTATTCACCCCATTGTCACATTACTTTGCTACCTTTGGATCAATAGACACTATCACCCGAAGTCTTTTTTCCTGGTTCAGCTCCTTTTGCATTTCAGCAGTTTTTTTCACATTAAATCCTAGCTGCCAAACCATTGATCACTCCTCAAGCTTTCTTAGATCACATCTCATTTTGTGCATTCCTTCACATTGTTGCAGATCTTAGTGTTATTTGCGACCAGCAGCTGTGTAGGGCGCGCCCTGGTGCAGGCCTCTCCTGAATCTTCGTCATGTCCTAGCTTCTGTTCCGCTGCTTCATCTGGAGTCTGCTTTGCTCTCGGCGGGGTCCGCGACCAGCCATTGATGGCTGTGTAGGGCGCGCTGTGAACAGCACTCACCCAGTACTTTCTCCTGAATCCTTGCCTGTGACCTCCAAGCAACCTGAAAACTTGTCTGAGGCTTCTGAATAACCGAAACCTTGTCTGAGTCTGAGAATCATGAGTCTTCATAAAATCCAGAGTCCACGTCTGAGTCTTCTAATTCCTGTCTCGTCTTGTTCCTGCCCTGAGCTATCGAGTGGCTGGAGGGCTGCTCCCGAGACCAGCATTGCGTTGCTGGATCTCATTGGTGCATGTAGGTCCAGTGGAGGACTGAGCCTGCCTTGTTCCTGTTCCAGACGTTCCTTGCCTTATCTTCAGTCCAGCCTCGCTTCTGCTCTGCCCGTGCTTGCACTTGCTCACCTCTCACGGTGTGTCTTGGGGCTCCTCCCTGAGCCGCGCCATGATCCAAGGGCTCACAGTCTCCCTTGAGAAAGCGACCATGCCTCCGCGCTCATAACAGTATTCGAAGGCCATGAGCTCGGTGAGCTGTGCCTGTGATGGGCTAAAGTTCCTGGACATTTTTTGATAGCCTTGATTTTGCCCAGACGTTTTTGTTTCGCGTTCCTGGACACTTTGATAACCTGTTCCTTGTCCAGAGAATTTTTGCTCCCAGTTTCCTGGACATTGATACCTAGTTTCTAGCCAGTTTTTTTTCCTTTTGCTGCTGTTTCACCTCTTCAGTTGTCTGGATCCCACGACGTGCAGGAGGCGCCTGCATCCATATCTTCTCGAAGTCCAGTCCGGTCCTGGAACCTTTTCAACCTGTAGGAGGTGCCTGCCACTGTTCCAGGGACCATCTCCGTTCTTTCCACTGTGATGTTGGCTCATCTTCCTGGGTTCCATACAGCCTGCAGGAGGCGCCTGCACCTAGGTGTTTCATCCAGTACCAAGTCCGACTTCATCACCAAGTATCTTCAAGCTTCAGGGAGTTTATAGCCAGAGTACACACAGCAACTCCAGGTCTTTGGGTTTGTACGACCTGCAGGAGGCATCTGCACCCTAGACCTGGCTCCGTCTCGTCATTTCCAACTCAGTTCCTGTTCTGTCCTGGTGCTTGCCCTGGGACCATCTACAGCCACGACCTTGTCTCTGCTTGTGCAAGTGGTGATTCCACCCCTGGATTCCACTCTAGTTCTTCTGAGACGTCACCTAATTGTTTTTCTCCTGCATGACTTCAACATGGCGAGTCGCCTTAAATCTACAGCTACAGTCCAGCCCTTGCTCTGTGCAAGCAGGAATTCCAGCCTTTATCACCATCCCAAGTTCCTAAGATGTCGTCTTTTTGCTCTCTTATCATCCTTGCGAGTTGTCCTGCATCCTGGACTCTCTGCCATCAGTCCTCCAGTGTTCTTCCCGCAGTGTTCCGTGCTACTGGATCAGGATTGGGAGATCCTGATTCCCTATTCATCTGCTCTTCCTGTGCCTCTTCGCTGCCAGGCTAAGGACTGCAATTATCATTTTCCAGCTTGTCTGGTAAGCCTGTATAGCCTTGCTGTTTATCCTCCTGGAAGGACCCTGTCTTCCTTGGAAACCACATGTGAGATTCTACTGTGCTGTCCTTGGATCCATGAGAATGCCTGTGGCCATCTTCTCCAGAGTTTTCCATCCTTTAAACTTCTGGGAGCCATCTTCTTTCAACACCCCAAAGAGCCTTTTCGGTATGGTTCTACAGAATAACTAAAAGAACTTGTCAAGTGTCTTCCACCAGTAAGTTGCCTCTGCTAGGAGGTACGCCTTCGGCTGTATTTTCAACCATCCATCTCAGTAGAGAAGCGTTCTTGATTATCTGCTGGAATCCTCTGCTGTCCTCGAGCCTTGTCTCTTGAGCTTATTGCTACCTTAAGCAGCTCAGCTGATTCAAACCTGAGTGAAACTACATCTATACAGCCATCTGGGAAATCCCTTACAACGAATTCATACCTTGCATAATTACCGTGACATCTATTGGGAGTAGCTTCACTACCATTGGAAGCCTGTGTTAACATAGAGTTTCCTGAGAAATAATCTTCTCCTTGACTGAGTTAAAGGGACTTCTCTTACCATCTTGCCTGTTACACTTCTGCTCGCGGGCCAGCCGCGAGCAGGCGTTTACCTTCACGGCCCAGAGGCCGCTGATGTTTCCTCTCTTCACCGCGGCAGGGAGCCGTGGACTTCAGCGCTTCCCAGGGTGGCAGGAGCTGCCGCCAACTTCAGTTCCGCTTCGCGACCCGGAGGCCGCAGTCCCCAATGTCTCCTGCGGCTGGAGCCTCTCTTCAGTCCGTCTTCAGCAGCCTGGACACCACTGCTATCATCGGGGCCTGCAGGGAGGCCCAGCTTTTCCTGCACTGCTCAGCGGCAGCATGGCCGCTGACCATGGTGCTGCATTTCCTGTTTCCTGCTTCCTAAGGCGCGGGCCGCACCTCCTTCAGAGATTTAAAGGGCCCACGCTCAGATATGCTCTGGTCTCCACCTGGAACTCCTCCCTGGGTGTCTCCTGATTTTCAGCCCTATATAGGGCCCAGCTTCCAGTCCTTAGTTGCCTTTGCAAGGAGTTAGTTCCTCTCAAGGACTTCTCATCTTCGCTCCTGCTGGTACTTCCTGTTCTTCATGGGATCCCTCATCATTCTTCATGTTCCTGGTCTCTTCTGGATATCCCTCATCTTCTCCTGATATTTCGTGGTCTTCCTGATGTTTCTTCCTCATGCCTCGTCTCTGCTTCTGCTTCCTGGACCCGTGGTTCCTCATTGCTACCTCTTCTGGCGTGCCATGTTGTGTCTCGTCACTTCGTGGCATGAGCCTGTCTTCTCGTCTGCAGCACAAGCCTCCGGAGGGTCATCCTCGCCTGAAGCCAAGTCTCGTCTTGGTCCCTTACCCTGAATCTTGTCTCGGCCCTCGGATGTGCTTGTGGCTGCTCCGTCCATGCCTAAGACCTTGAACCTACTCCGTTCCAGCGTGGTCCGTGACCAGCCATGGGCGGCTGTGTAGGGCGCGTTTCGGTGCAGGCTTCTACTGAATCTTCACCATGTTCCGGCTTCCTCTTCTACGTATTCGTCTGGAGTCTGCTTCGCACTCAAGCATGGTCCGTGACCAGTCCTGTGGGTCCGCCCTGTGGTGGGCTGTGTAGGGCGCGCTGCATGGCAGCCTCAACCCAGTACTTGACTTTGTTCCTGAACCTTGATCCTGAGTCTTTGTGCTCAAGCTTCTCGTCTGAGTCATCACATCTCCAAGTTCCTCGTCTTGAGTCTTCATGTTCCAGAGCCTTCGTCTGCCCTCATCTCCAGTCCGACCTGCTGCCTTTGCCGTTCCCAGCAGCAGGTCCGAAAGGGCTTGGAGTAGTCTGAGGACCACTCAGAGACTAACCTTGCGTGGTTGGTCTCACTCAGGCTGTGCAGGTCGGCAGGGGCCTGGCTTCCTGGTCTCAGCCCAGGTCAGACATGTCACCCGCCTCTGTTCTGCCTTGGAGTCCTCTGGGGTTGTGCCGAGGTCCAAGGGCACACAATCTCCTCGGAAATGGGACTGCTCTCCTAGCGCTCCCTAACAGATTGCAAAGGCCTCTGAGCTTTCCCATGCTCAAGGTCTCCATCTTCCCTAACATGGCCTTGCAAAGCCTGGAAGCAGTAACCCTGAGCTTCCTTCCTCTTGCCTACTTCAGCCATGTACCAACTATTATCGAAAGGAATATCCATGCCTCCACGATCAGCTTTCCATCTTTGGCACAATGTTCATTGGATTTCCTTGTTCCACCGGGCGTTCCTTGTATCAGTGCCTACCCAAGAGCATGTGGTGACCTGCAAGTTCACCTACTCACTCTCCAGTTGTACCACCCTCGCATCTAAAAATCCAGCTTGATGCCTGATCTGTCTTTATTATTGCTACCACCAAGAAGATGATGCTCATGTTCTTCTTGCTTCCATCTTGACTAATGAGAATTAAGAACTGAACTATACTCCTTGTTGCGTCTTGACCTGCTACCTGGACTCCTTGTCTTCAATTTCTTCCTCCTTCACTACGAGAACCTAAGATGCAGCCTTGCTGTCCAGCAAATCCCATATCCTGCCTGTACTACGTCTTCCGTTTTTGTCTACGTCTTGCCTGAATCTTTGACCTTCTACCTCATCTCTTCAGCTTCAAGTATCTTCATCGCTTCAGTCCCTCGCCAAGTTATTCCAGCTTCTGTCCTTGGACCCTTTATCTCCCCCTGACGGTATGGAGCTGTTGATAGGAGGCTTGAGGAGGGGGTCTTTCAATCCTTTACCTCCAGCGGCAGGCCGCCGCCGTCCTTTGCGCGGCCCGGAGACTGCTGCTGTGCTGGTGCCTCCGCGGTCCTAAGCGTTGCCGCCCGGACTGCTGCTCCTGCGTCTTTGCGGCTTCTAGCTGCCGTCGGGATTTCTTCTTCGTGGCATGGGTGCTGCTGCTATTGCTGCCTGAGCGGCAGGGAAGCTGCTGTTCATCTTCGCAGCAGGAATGCCGCCAGCATGGCCTCTCGACTGTTTCCTGCCTCCAGCTCTTCTTAGGCACGTGCATGCGCTTCTCCTACTATTTTTAAGGGCCAGTTGTGGGAAAAGCACCGCGGCCCTCACCAATGACGCCATCCATTTTTTGCCTGGCTCAGCCCTATAAAAGGGTCCTGCCTCAGTTCCTCAGTGCCTTCGGATTTGGTCTTCACAGCGTCTGTGGTCTTACTTCCGATCCAGGTCTTCTGTGGTCTTTCTGTGTCTTGATGGATTTTCGTTCCTGGTCTCCTTCGTCTTGATGTTCTTGGTCTTGTCCTTCGTCGCATGTCCCTGATGTCAGATGTTCCTGTCCTGACTCCGTCTGTCTCATCTTCAGGTCTTCATCCAGTTCCCAGGTTCCTTGTCTGTTCACCTTTCCTGGCGTGCCACTGTCGTGGTCCGTGACCAGCCCATGGGGGGCTGTGTAGGGCGCCTCGTGGCACAAGGCCTACCTTCTCGTCTTCAGCGCAAGCCTCCAGAAGGCTCCTGTTTTTAATGCCTAGCTTCTGAATCCTGAGTCTTGAATCCTGAGTCTAGAATCCTGTCCCAGTCTTTGGAGTTCCTTGTGCCTGCTTCCCTCCATGCCCAAGACTCTGCCAGAACCTGCTCCGCTTCAGCGTGGTCCGCGACCAGCCACCAGCGGCTGTGTAGGGTACACCACGGTGCAGGCCTCTCCTGAATCTTCGTCATGTCCTGGCTTCAGTTCCACTATTTCGCTCTCGGCGTAGTCCGCGACCAGCCATGGACGGCTGTGTAGGGCGCACTGTGATGCAGCACTCACCCAGTACTTTCTCCTGAATCCTTGCCTGTGACCTCCAAGCAACCTGAAACCTTGTCTGAGTCCTTTAGTTCCTGTCTCATCTTGTTCCTGCCCTCAGTCTCAGTCTGTCCTCACGCACTCGTCATTACCAAGCAGCAGGTCCGGAAGGGCTATCGAGTGGCCGGAGGGCTACTCCTGAAATCAGCATTGCATTGCTGGGTCTCATTGGTGCGTGTAGGTCCAGTGGAGGGCTGAGCCTGCCTTGATCCTGTTCCAGACGTTCCTTGTTTTCAGTCCAGCCTCGCTCCTGCTCTGCCCGTGCTTGTACTTGCTTGCCAGGATGGCCTCTCAACTGTTTCCTGCCTCCTGTTCTTCTTAGGCACGGGTTCGCGCTTCCCCTGCTATTTTTAAGGGCCAATGGCGGGAAAAGCACTGTGGCCCTCACCAGTGACGCCATACATTCTTGCCTGGATCAGCCCTATAAAAGGGTCCTGCCTCAGTGCCTTCGGATCCGGTCTTCACAGTGTCTGTGGTCTTCTTTCCGCTTGAGAAACTACCATGCCTCCGCGCTCCTAACACTGATCTCTGAGATATTCCACTAATCATCCTTCTCTTCTCAAAGTGATTTCCATTTACTACTACCACTGTCATGTCAGGACCCAGTTCCAGATTATTCATTTTATTTGTGAGCCTCTGATGCAGGACTGTATCAAAACTTTGCTGAAATCCAAATGTCTGTCCTTGAACCAATTCTCTAGTCACTCAATCAAAAAAATAATCACATTTGTTTGGCATTACCTTTCTCTGGTAAATACCAAGTTGCCTCGGATCCTGCAGCCTACTAGATTGTAGATAATTCACTGTCCTTTCCTTCAGCAGAGTCTCCATTAGTTTTCCAACTACTGAGGTAAGGCTAATCTGCCTCCACTTTTGAGAGGCAGGACCTCAACTGCATTTCTTCAGTCTTGCGGAATCATTACAGGCTCCAAGGATCTGTTGAACAGGCCCTTCGGCAGACCCACAAGCACTTCTCTGAGCTTCTTTAGTATACTGGGATGCACCTCATATGGCCCCATGACCTTTTCCACTAGTTTTGCTAGTTTTACCCACTTTCTTCTGTAAATGGGGTGGTATCTATCCCACTCCTATCTGTACCTTTGCTAAACAGCAATGGTCCTCCAAGATTGTCTTTAGCGAACATCAGTCTGAAGTTATGTTTAATATTTGTTTTTCCTTGTCTCTCTCCACACACTGCTGCTTGTTACTTTTCAATCTTGCAATTCCTCCTACAGCTTTCCGCATTTCTGACATATCTGAAAAATGTTTTGTCACCTTGATTTACCTCTTTAGCATTCCTTTCTTCCACAGGATTTTTTGCCGTCCTGATTTTCTTTCCTCATCTTTCAGCTTCACCAGATATTCTTCCCTGTGCTGATTTTTTTACCTTTTATTTTTTTCAGCCACTTCTTTGGAGAACTATATCGGTTACCTCCTTACTTTTATTTTTTTAACAGAAAGATTTGTTACCATTAATTTAGCTTCTTTTAGTTTGGCCCACTGTTCTCCATCTTAACCTTTCTCCCAGCACTCCAGCTCTTCCTCTAGATACTTGCCCATTTTACCGAAGCCAGTGTGGATGAAATCCAGGACTCTGAATTTCATGTGACTTCTCTCTGCCTTGGTCATTGTATCAGATCATACTCTCTGGTGACCACTGGTGCACAATCTACCCAGACATTACAGATACTGTCCCTTTTTGTGGGTAATAGGTCCGATGTTGCCCCGCCCTCATGGGTTCTGTCACCATTTGGTTGAGCAAGTCCCTTGACGAGCATCTACAGTCTTCTTACAGATTCTGCAGGAGGATACTCCAGTCCACATCTGGAAGATTAAAATCTCCATGCAGCAACACTTCTCGTTCTTCCCATCTTTTGGATGTCTTTGACCAGATCGCTTTCCAGTTCTTCTGTCTGAGTTGAAGGCCTGTAAAGCACTCCAGTGTAAATGGAAGTGCCATCGCCTCCTTTTTTTTTTTTTTTTTTTAACAGCCCACAATGCTTCCTTCTTTCCCTATGCCCCCTGCATATCAGTTGCTTGAATATTTTTGAAATAAAGTTACTCCTCCCCCTATTCTGTTCTGTTTTATTTTTCCTCAACAGATTATAGCCTGGTATGGCATATCCCATTCATGAGATTCATTGAACCATGTCTCTGTAATAGCAACAGTATCCAAGTCTGCCTCCATCATTAGGGCTTACAGATCTGGAACTTTATTGCCCAGACTGTGAGCATTGATGCTTATAGCTAACTAGATATTTCTCCTTGGCTTGCTGTTCCTCCTAGGCACTTTGTTCTGCCTTTTTGCTGAAGAGTGGACTACTGAACTGATTTTCTTTTGTTATTTTTGCCACTCTCTTCATGTGTTTGTTAGGCGTGACATTCCAAATCCATAGGCTTCCATCTTTCACCCTCATCTAATTTAAATGTCTGATAGTATATGATATGAATTTCTCATTTTGCATCCTTTTTCCTGCCACAGAAAGATATAGGCCATCTTCAGTGTATAGCCTGTTACTGTTCCATACATTGTCCTAGCCCCCAGTATATGTAAAACTTTTTTTTTTCCCCCAACAGCTTTTGAACCACATATTGAAACTGTCTGTATGGTATAGTCTTTCTTCTATTTTTTTCATGAGCAAATAATATTTTTGAAAAGACTATGGTCTTCACCATGTGCCCAAGCTGCTTCCCCAATGTCTGGAAATTTCTTTGTACTAATGGGATGAGGTTGCTAGCGAGGACATTGATCTCCAAATGGATTATGACATCAATTTTATGGTTCTTTGTTCCTTAATTACATTAATAATCTGATCTGCATTTCTGCTAGCAGTGGATTCTGGAAGAAATGTAACCATTATTCAGTGTAATAACAGTGGTACCTTAGTTTTAAATCAGGTCATCTGAAGGCTTAGAGCATGCACCATCTCTTTGCAGCTCTCTACAGTGAAAAAAGGAGTTGACTCACCTTAAAGCAGAATTAACTACACTTAAAAGGGGCCAAAGAGAAATTAGCTACCATTAGAAAAGACTTCCTCCCACTATACAGCATCCAGGAAGTCTTCCCCAACACCCACAGAGAATACCCCCCCCCCCCCCCCGAAATAAAAGGGTTACAGTGGGCTCCAGTAGGGTAACACCTGTGACACAGATAGCTACACAAAATGCCTTTTCTGCATTTGGAAAATGATGGTGCTCAAGAAAAGGAAACTGAATTGAAACCAGAAGTAAAAAGACACCCAATATATATATTTTTTTTTTTTCCGGCGATAAGCAGGGCATTTAGCCATGCACAGTGGGTGACGTCATCCGTGATGTCACGAAGGCGGAGCTACTCTCTTAGCTCGAAGAGCTTTGAAGTGCACCTGCTCTGTGGTTCCCAAGCTCCTCGAGCTCCCTCTCAGTTTCAGTTTTCCGCGGTTACACACGGACATGTGTGCTACTCTCACCCTGACTGAAAGTAAAAAAAAAAAAAAAAAAAAAAATTCTTCGAAGTGACAGATATCGAAAAAAGAAGACAGGATGCCGAAAAAGCCAGGGGTTTGTATTGTACCTGTGGGAAAATCATGTCGGTGACCGGGCATAATTATTGCTATTTATGCCTCTGTCCCGACCACGATCAGGCCGCGCCTAGGGACTGTGGAAAGATGTCCCCATGGGCTAGAAGACAGAGAGGAAAAAATGGAGAGAGTGAGGCAGACGTATGCCCCCTCTCCGACGAACAATCGATCGGCTAAGTCCTCCCCGGGTAGGCAAAAGCCCCGATCCGAGGCCCCTCGACGCGCGCATTCGGCATCGGAGGGCCATGCGTCGCATAATGCATCGGCGTCCACGCATGCTTCGGCCGCTCTGCAGACTATGATGCATTTATTTATTTATTTATTTATTTTTAATTTTTATATACCGGAATTCCTGTATACAATACAAGTCCTCCCCGGGTAGGCAAAAGCCCCGATCCGAGGCCCCTCGACGCGCGCATTCGGCATCGGAGGGCCATGCGTCGCATAATGCATCGGCGTCCACGCATGCTTCGGCCGCTCTGCAGACTAAGATGCATTTATTTATTTATTTATTTATTTTTAATTTTTATATACCGGAATTCCTGTATACAATACAAATCAGTCCGGTTTACAATAAACGAAAAGATTGCCCCAGTCTGGGAGGTCAGACCGGGGTTGTTTACATCGAACAATGAACATCGAACAATGAACATTGAAAAATAACATTGAAAAATAACAATTAACAATTAAACATTGAATGTTTTCGTGACCTAAATTAAATTAAAATAATTAAAAAGTTAAATATTGCATATATATATGTTGAATATTGTTAACTGTATAAAACAATAAATTTAAGGTTCAATCAGGATAAGGTGCTTAGTTGGATTCTGTAAATTGGAACGCTTGTCTGAAGAGCCAGGTTTTTAACTTTTTTTTGAACTCTGGCAGACTGGGTTCAAGGCTTAGGTCTGGGGGGAGAGCATTCCAATGGTGTGGTCCTGCGGTTGAGAGTGCTCTTTTTCTTAGTAAAGATGTTGCTGGTGGGGCGAACAGTGTGCCTCTGTAGGCGCTTCTGATGGGTCTGGAGGATAGGTGTGGACGAAGTTGCGTTTGGAGAGATATAGGGGCGATGTTGTTTACATCGATGTTGTTTACATTGACGCAGATTGCGACGCCGTTAACACTGGCGTCGCGATCTGCGTCAATGCCTCGTACGACGCTACGGACGCATGAGTCGACCCCATCAAAGAAGTCTATTTCTACGACGCAATTACATCAAGACTAAGAAGCCTTCTCCTCCGCAACCGGAAAAACCAGTCTCAACACCGACAATTCCGAATAAATCGGGAAAATCTCTTGTCAAAGACAAAACATACTACGACTCCATCTCATCAAGGAGGTCATCACTCTCCCTTATCAGATGTTATTATTGAGGATTCTCCAGGGGGCTGGGAATCATCCCCAGATAGTGGAGCTTGTCCTAAACCATCCAAGAAGAGACCAAGGTCTCCTCATTCATCAGTACCTAGGACGCTGTCTAAACGATCGAAAAAATTGACTAGATTACCTGTCCATCCACATCGTCAATCAGCTGAAGAGACAATGTCTCAAATAACTACGCTGTTACATACGTTTTTTCATGGTTTACCATCTGATCCTATAGTTTTTTTCATGGTTTACCATCTGATCCTCAGATTCCTACATCACCACAGGGGTCTCTGGATCCATCTCAGAACCTACCATCTCCACAACAATCACCTCTCTCTTCTGTTCACACTATCTCACCAGATCCTTCTCCGGTATCATCGCCTGGAAGTTCAACAGGTATTCCATCGGACCCCCCACAAGATCTTCCTCAACCAACTTCCCCACCAGAAGATTTAACTTGCGTTAAATACCTAGAAAAACTGGGATTAGCCTTAAACATAGAAACTCGAAAACTCCCAGATCCGAGATCTGAAGTTATGGGGATTCTCCAAATACTAGACATTCCTTCTGAACCAACTGCTCTACCTCCCCACCAAATATTGGAGGGTCTTATGGATAAAGCGTGGGATACTCCACACCTTCTTCCATCTATTTCTAAGAAAATAGATTTAAAATACCGGATGCAGAAAACTTCCCACTATGCAAACGTACAACTTCTGCACAATTCAATAGTCGTTGAATCGGCAATGAAGAAAGCCAAGAAAAACCGGCTATACTCAAACACACCCCCCGGAAAGGACAATAAACTCTTAAATGACTTTGCTAAGAAAATTTATCAAAATTCTATGCTTAATTCTAGAATCAACCACCACCAATTTTACATAATACAATATTTATTTAATTGTACTCAACAGCTTCAGCCTTTTCTTACTATGTCACAGGGAGATGGTCCACTACCTCAGCCCTTCTGGGATCTGCAGGAAGGCTTGCATCATTTGTTGCGGACATCATATGAAGCCTTTGACACCTCTGCACGATCATCAGCTACTTCCATTTCCGCTAGACGTCTGGCATGGCTCAGAGCCAGATGTATTAGAGAGGACGTACATGACAGGCTAATTTGCCTTGCAGACCAGATAACCTCTTTGGAGAAAAGTTACGAGAGACTGTAATTATATAATATATATAATTATATAATTACATATATATATATATATAATTATATTATATATAGAATATAGCGGTTCAGTCTTTGATGACGCCCCTGGACACGCCTTCGACATCTAGACACTTCTTGGGTCAATATAGAAGAGATTACCACTATCGCAGACCATACCGCTACTATCAACCTTACCAGCCTCAAAGACAGCAATCCCATCTGCAAGGACAGAGACCACGTCAAAGAACACCAAGACAACAAAAACCACAAACCTCTCAACAAAGCAGTCTTTTTAAATCATCTTGCCACAACAACAGTTCACGTGGGGGGGAGACTATCGTTATTTCATTCCCAGTGGTCCACAATTACCACAGATCGATGGGTTTTAAGTATTATACTTCAAGGGTACCAGCTGCATTTCAGCTCCTTCCCCAGTTATTCCACATCTCATCACTTCCAAGACTCCCCAAAATCAAGTCTCTTCTCTCATGACGGAAGTTTCCATTCTCCTTCGCCAGAAGGCAATCCAGCCAATTCCCTCTTCTCAGAAGGAGAACAATTTCTACTCCCAATATTTCCTCATTCCCAAGAAGTTGGGAGGCCTATGCTCTATTTTAGATCTTTGAGCCCTATACAAACACCTCACAAGAGAAAGATTCAAAATGACTTCTCTCAAAACAGTACTTCCCTTTCTACAAGCGAATGATTGGATGTGCTTGCTGGATCTAAAGGATGCGTACACTCACATTCCAATCTACAAGGATTTTTGGCATTAACTTTGTTTTCAAGTTGCAAGTGATCACTATCAATACAAAGTACTCCCATTTGGTTTCTCCTCCGCCCTGCGAGTATTCACGAAATGTCTTGCTGCTGTTGTGGCACACTTACGCAAACATTCACGAAATGTCTTGCTGTTGTTGTGGCACACTTATGCAAACAGGGAATCAACATATTCCCTTACTTGGACGACTGGCTTCTGGTGTCTCCAAATCCACAACTCCTGAAGCAACAAGTGGAATGCATACTCCTTTGTCTACAAAATAGGATAAAGCATAAACGTTGGCAAGTTAAATGTAAGACATTGATAAGACAGGTTAAGAGAGAATTTGAAAAGAAGTTGGCTGTAGAGGCAAAAACTCACAGTAAAAACTTTTTAAAATTTATCCAAAGCAGAAAGCCTGTGAGGGAGTCAGTTGGACCGTTAGATGATCGAGGGGTTAAAGGGGCACTTAGAGAAGATAAGGCCATCGCGGAAAGATTAAATGATTTCTTTGCTTCGGTGTTTACTGAAGAGGATGTTGGGGAGGTACCCGTAATGGAGAAGGTTTTCATGGGTAATAATTCAGATGGACTGAATCAAATCACGGTGAACCTAGAAGATGTGGTAGGCCTGATTGACAAACTGAAGAGTAGTAAATCACCCGGACCGGATGGTATACACCCCAGAGTTCTGAAGGAACTAAAAAATGAAGTTTCAGACCTATTAGTAAAAATTTGTAACTTATCATTAAAATCATCCATTGTACCTGAAGACTGGAGGATAGCAAATGTAACCCCAATATTTAAAAAGGGCTCCAGGGGCGATCCGGGAAACTACAGACCGGTTAGCCTGACTTCAGTACCAGGAAAAATAGTGGAAAGTGTTCTAAACATCAAAATCACAGAACATATAGAAAGACATGGTTTATTGGAACAAAGTCAGCAATGCTTTACCCAGGGCAAGTCTTGCCTCACAAATCTGCTTCACTTTTTTGAAGGAGTTAATAAACATGTGGATAAAGGTGAACCGGTAGATGTAGTATACTTGGATTTTCAGAAGGCGTTTGACAAAGTTCCTCATGAGAGGCTTCTAGGAAAAGTAAAAAAGTCATGGGATAGGTGGCGATGTCCTTTTGTGGTTTGCAAACTGGCTAAAAGACAGGAAACGGAGAGTAGGATTAAATGGACAATTTTCTCAGTGGAAGGGAGTGGACAGTGGAGTGCCTCAGGGATCTGTATTGGGACCCTTACTTTTCAATATATTTATAAATGATCTGGAAAGAAATACGACGAGTGAGATAATCAAATTTGCAGATGACACAAAATTGTTCAGAGTAGTTAAATCACAAACAGATTATGATAAATTGCAGGAAGACCTTGTGAGACTGGAAAATTGGGCATCCAAATGGCAGATGAAATTTAATGAGGATAAGTGCAAGGTGATGCATATAGGGAAAAATAACCCATGCTATAATTACACAATGTTGGGTTCCATATTAGGTGCTACAACCCAAGAAAGAGATCTAGGTGTCATAGTGGATAACACTTTGAAATTGTCGGTTCAATGTGCTGTGGCAGTCAAAAAAGCAAACAGAATGTTGGGAATTATTAGAAAGGGAATGGTGAATAAAACGGAAAATGTCATAATGCCTCTGTATCGCTCCATGGTGAGACCGCACCTTGAATACTGTGTACAGTTCTGGTCGCCGCATCTCAAAAAAGATATAATTGCGATGGAGAAGGTACAGAGAAGGGCTACCAAAATGATAAGGGGAATGGAACAACTCCCCTACGAGGAAAGACTAAAGAGGTTAGGACTTTTCAGCTTGGAGAAGAGACGACTGAGGGGGGATATGATAGAGGTGTTTAAAATCATGAGAGGTCTAGAACGGGTAGATGTAAATCGGTTATTTACTCTTTCGGATAGTAGAAAGACTAGGGGGCACTCCATGAAGTTAGCATGGGGCACATTTAAAACTAATCGGAGAAAGTTCTCTTTTACTCAGTGCACAATTAAGCTCTGGAATTTGTTGCCAGAGGGATGTGCAATTAGTATAGCTGTGTTTAAAAAAGGATTGGATAAGTTCTTGGAGGAGAAGTCCATTACCTGCTATTAAGTTAACTTAGAGAATAGCCACTAACATTAGCAATGGTAACATGGAATAGGCTTAGTTTTTGGGTACTTGCCAGGTTCTTGTGCCTGGATTGGCCACTGTTGGAAACAGGATGCTGGGCTTGATGGACCCTTGGTCTGACCCAGTAAGGCATTTTCTTATGTTCTTATGCTCTTATGTTCTCAACTCCATCCCTCCCAATCCATTCAATTCATAGAAGCATTGATTCAAACACCAATTTCCAGAGCTTTTCTCCCTCTGGACAGAATCAAAACCTTACAGTCCCCTTCTCAGACTCTTTTACATCGGACAGTAGTTCCAGCTCATCAAATACTAGTGCTTTTGGGACATATGGCGGCGGCAGTTCATGTAGTCCAGAATACCCGTCTGCATATGAGATGTCTCCAGTGGGGCCTAAAATCTCAATGGAATCAGTTGACCCAGCAAATGTCCCACAAAGTAAGTGTGACACGCTCCATGAAAAAAAGACATCAAATGGTGGCTCCGACCATCCGTTCTGGAAGAAGGAAGCCCCTTCCAGCTTCCCCCTCATCAGATAATACTCACAACAGATGCTTCTACGACAGGCTGGGGGGCCCATCTCTTATATCTCGACACTCAAGGTCTTTGGTCCGCAGCAGAAAAAAGTCTTCAAATAAATCTGCTGGAATTAAGAGCAATCAAGAGCTCTTTGATGGTATTCCAGTCATGGTTACGGGGGAAGTCGGTAATGATCCATACCGACAATCAAGTAGCCATGTTCTATATCAAACAGGGGTGATCGGGTTCGCTGACACTTTGCAAGGAAGCGGTTCCGATATGGGAATGGGCAGAACGCAACAAGATCTTCTTGCAGGCATCCTACCTTCCAGGTCTTGCAAACATGAGAGCGGACAAACTAAGCAGAGTTTTCCATCCCCACGAATGGTCGCTCAATCAAGTGGAAACAGACAAGATTTTTGCACAATGGGGAACTCCGGACATAGACCTCTTTGCATCGGAAACCAATCGGAAGGTGCAAAAGTTTTGTTCCCTTCTTCCCAGTGCACACAGAATGTCACAGGACGCTTTCCTGATTTCTTGGGGGAAAGGTCTTCTGTACGCTTTTCCTCCCATTCCGCTAATTTCACGCACAGTTCAAAAATATATTGCGGACAAATCAGACCTAATCCTGATCGCTCCAGCGTGGCCGAGACAACCATGGTATCCTTATTTATTTATTTATTTATTTATTTATTTATTTATTTAAAACTTTTTATATACCGGCATTAGTAAGCATACATCATACCGGTTCACATTGTAACTGAAAGGCTGAAATTACAATTAACAGGGAGGGGAAACAGGGAGGAATATACATAGAGCAGAAGGCAATGAAATAGAAGCATTAAAAACTGTAACAGGCTATTTACAGGTCTGAATATACAGGCTTAAAAGGGTTGCTTACAAGGTCTATATACTTACAAGGGCCCAAGGGTCTATATACAAAAGGTTCAAAGAAGGTAAGGTAAGGGCTGAAGGGGAGGGGGTGAAGATTAGACAGGGTAGGCTTGTTGGAAGAGCCATGTTTTAAGTTTTTTTCTGAACTTGGAGTAACATGGCTCAAGCCTTAGCGTGGTAGGGAGGGCGTTCCATTGTTTAGGACCTGCAATGGATAGTGCGCGATCTCTGGTGGAGGAGAGGTGGGCTTTTTTTAGAGGGGGTATGGAGAGGGTACCTATGTTGACAGAACGAATAGGTCGGTCAGAACGTATAGGACTTCGACTCTCAGTCACCCAGCCAATACTCTTACTGAAAGACCCTTTTCTGCTTTCTCAAGACGCAGGAAATTTAATGCACCCCCATGCAGTCCTCCCTTCATCTGACAGCTTGGAAATTGAACTGCAGTTACTCAGTTCTCTGAACCTTTCTCCAGACATCTTGGACGTTCTCATAGCATCACGAAAGTCTTCTACCAGGAAGAATTATGCTTTCAAATGGAATAGATATTCAAAATGGTGCACCAATCAGAGGCTTGACCCTCTATCTTGCCCACCTGAGACGCTGTTGACTTATCTCCATCATTTATCACGCTCAGGCCTGGCAGTAACTTCTATTAGAGTTCACCTTAGTGCAATTGCAGCTTACCATCTCATGAATGAGGACTGTTCCATCTCTACTCATCTGTTAATCTCCAAGTTCATGAAAGGCTTGCTTCATCTGCACCCACCCTTCAAAAAGCCGATAGTATCATGGGATATTAACAGTTCTTGAAGTGTTGATGAATCCACCCTTTGAACCCATGTTAAACTCCATGCTTAAATTCTTAACGTGGAAGGTGCTTTTCCTACTGGCCATCACTTCGGCCAGACGAATCAGTGAACTTCAAGCGTTAGTGATCAATTTTCCATATCTTCAATTTCACCATAAGGTGGTTTTACGAACCCACTCTTCATTTCTGCCGAAGGTAGTATCTGCTTTTCACCTGAATGAAACAATCTCCCTTCCGGTTTTTTCCCCAAAACCACACTCTGACAATTGACAGAAGTCTCTTCATACCTTAGATTGTAAAAGAGCCTTAGCGTATTACAAGAACAAAACAGCCTCACTCAGACGTTCGTCTCAGTTATTTGTCTGCTTTAACCCAAACAATCCAGGTCAAGCGGTATGAAAAAGAACACTCTCTAATTGGCTTACCGCCTGCAACCAATACTGTTAATTCTACAAAAGAAATACCTCTTACTGGTTCTATATAAGCTTATCAGATTAGAGCTACTGCAGCTTCTATAGTGCACAATCAAGGAGTACCTATCCAGGACATTTGCAGAGCAGCAATCTGGTCATCTGTTCATACGTTTACATCACACTATTGTCTCGATCAACAGTCTGCTTCAGATTCCTCCTTGGGATCTGCAATTCTAAAAACCTTTTCATAAATATTGAGGGCTGTCCACCTTCCATAGGTTGCAAAAAAAAAAACCAAACAAAACTTTCTCGATTCCGAAATGTCTTTTGCAACCTATGTGCTTGGGACTCCCACTGTGCATGGCTAAATGCCCTGCTTATCGCCGGAAAAAAGCAAGTTTGCTTACCGTAAACTGTGTTTTCCGTAGATAGCAGGGAGTTTAGCCATGCACTCCCACCCACCTCCCTGGACAGCCTTCCATTCTCACAGCACCTACACCAGCACTTAGCTTGGAAAACCAACTGAGAGGGAGGTCGAGGAGCGCGGGATCCACAGAGCAGGCACACTTCAAAGCTCTTCAAGCTAAGAGAGTAGCTCCCCTTCGTGACATCACGGATGACGTCACCCACTGTGCATGGCTAAACTCCCTGCTATCTACAGAAAACACCGTTTACGGTAAGCAAACTTGCTTATACAAACTTCAAAATACTCTGGAAAAACATCAAAACAGAAAACTTCTGTTAGGAGACTTATCAAAGGCACTAACTTGGGGACACGTTTAGGGATACACAATAGTTATTTAATAATTAATGTATTTTGATATAGAACCTTTATTATGATAAAAATTGCAGAGGAGCTTCTTGTCGCTTAATGTAATTGAAGGGTTGTGTGTCCTAGGAAAACATATAAGAAAAATAAGCTCTGGGGTGGGTAAATGTGAAAGAGAAAAGGATATGGAAGGAGGGGTTTTAAACAGTTGGAATTAGCAGCAGGAGAGGTGGCTCTGTCAGCAGATTCAGGAAACCAGCACTCAGTTTTACGAGCGTTGGTTTTCCAAACCCACTGACAGCGATCGATTAGGAAAATGGACACCTGTAAAATTGACCGTCTGTTTTCCTCACCTAACTGGCTGGCACATTTTTATTTATTATTAACATTTTTGGTTCCTCTGATATCAGTAGGATATTAAGTTGGAGGGTGTACAGAAAAGCTTGGCCGCATATTTACTTTTCAGTATCCCAGGTGCATAACTAATAGCCTCATCAACATGCATTTGCATGTGATGAGTGCTATTAGTTTCGGGGGGGGGGGGGGTTGGACTTGTTTTCGATGCACGAAACCCCATACTGTATTTTATTTATTTATTGGTTTTATATACCGACATTCATCAAAGATATCACATCGGTTTACAGTATAACGGTAAATTACGCAAAGGATGCGTTGACATAAAACAGGCGAGGATAAATAAACATTATAAACTACAACATGATGTGTAGTGAACTATACATTGCACTATGACCTTATAAACACTACTGATACTATATAGATTGCAATAAAGGACTAATAAGAATGCTTCAACTATGCGTGGTTTACATTGCAGATAGTATATCCATTGCAGTACAGAAAATGATAAGAATGATTCAATTATGTAGGCTGGGAAATGTCTGGGTGAAGTTAGTAGAGGGCTTTTGGGGGGGATGTTAGGTATGAGAAGGTTGAGGGGGTAGGCTGGGTGGTGTTAGGTGTAAGCTTTTGTGAACAGCCATGTCTTAAGTTCCTGCTTGAACATTTTTTGGCAGTCCTCCTGGCGTAGCTCAACTGGCATTGTATTCCAGAGGGCAGGGCTGGCTACAGATAGCGCATGTGCTCTTGTGGAGGCCAGGTTGGTGTTTTTGGGGGAGGGAGTATGAATGGTGGCAAGGAATTGGTGTCTGGTAGGTTTAGTTGACTGGTGGAAACTGAAAGTTCGTTGAGCCAATTCATCTCTGGATTGTGCAGTGCTTTGTATATGATAGAGAGGGTCTTATATTGGATGCGGGATGCAATTGGGAGCCAATGTAGTTCCTTTAGTACGGGTGTTATGTGTTCGTTTCGGCGCGTGTTAGTGAGGATCCGGGCGGCTGTGTTTTGTAGTATTTGTAAAGGGTGGATGGAGTTTTTTTAGGTAAGCCTAGGAGGAGTGAATTACAGTAATCGAGTTTGGAGAATATTGTGGTTTGAAGTACTGTACGAAAATCTGGGGGGTGGAGTAAGGGTCTTAATTTTTTAAGTGTGTGCAATTTAAAGAAACACTCTTTTAGTGTGTTTATGAATTTCTTGAGGTTGATGTGATTATCCAGGATGACCCCTAGGTCTTGTACCTGTTGGGAGAATGGGATTAGTGGTGATTGAGGGTGAGGCAGGGGAAGGGTGTTAGGGTGACTTTGGGGTGAAATAAGCATGATTTCGGTTTTTGCAGTGTTCAGGGCAAGGTGAATATTAGTTAATTGAAAGAAGAGTGGATTTCCAGATGTTCATGGCATTAGGAAGTGTGACAGATACAGTATCTGCACGTCGTCGGCATAGATGTAGTGGGGAAGCTTGAGGCTGGATAGAAGATGCCAGAGAGGTAGGATGTAAATGTTGAAGAGGGTGGAGGACAGAGAGGAGCCTTGTGGGACTCCTTGGTCAAGGGGAATAGCTTTAGACTCATGGTTTCCTATTTTGACTTTGAAGTTTCGATTACTGAGATAGGACTTGAACCAGTTGAGTGCAACACCTGTTATTCCGATTTCAGTTAGTCGTTGCAGGAGGATACTGTGGCTGATGGTGTCAAATGCAGAGGAGATGTCTACGAAGGCTAGGATATAGGATTGACCTTTGTCAAGGCCTTTGATAAGTTGTTCGGACAGGGAAAGGAGGAGGGTTTCCGTGCTATGGAATTTCCGGAAACCGTACTGTGAGGGGGTGAGGAATTGATTGTCCTCAAGGTATTCTGTAAGTTGTTTATTGACTGTTTTTTTTCGAGAAGTTTTGAGATGAACGGAAGGTTTGAGATAGGGTGGTAATTGGACAGATCAGTGGGATCAAGTTTCGGTTTCTTCAGTATTGGCTTGACAATAGCTTGTTTGAGAGGGTTAGGTACAAGGCCTGAAATGATGGAGGAATTTATAATGTTGGCTATGGGTTGTGCAATTAAGCTAGGGATAGAGAGGAGGTGTTTTTTAGGGATAGTGTCTGAAGGGTGTGAGGCTGGTCTGGCTTTCTTGATAAATTATTCTATTTCGAGGGCAGTGGTGTGATCTAGTGAAGTGAGGCCTCTGGCGAGGTTTCTGGGGGGGGGGGGGGGGGGCCTGGTAGGCTTCTTGGTAGGCTTGCGTAAGTGGAGAGGTGGTGGGAAGTGTATATAAGAGGTAGTGGACGCGCTTCGAAAACAGTGCGTCCAACCACGGGTACTTGCCAGGTTCTTATGGCCTGGATTGGCCACTGTTGGAAACAGGATGCTGGGCTTGATGGACCCTTGGTCTGACCCAGTATGGCATTTTCTTATGTTCTTAAACAGTGTGCTCAACTGAGCGCACTTTACAGAATCGGCCTGAATGAGAAATTTTTATATATGTATTTAGCCAAAAGATCACTTGAATTTCTCTGTAAAATAGAGCAGCACACCAAAATATGGTCACAGAACTATTTCTATCTGGTTTCAAGCACCTTCAGATCAATAGCCACTCCACTAAAGAAGCAGGCTTGTACAATAATGAACAGGTAGAAGAAAGGAAAAGTAAACTATGAAAACCTCAGTTTCCAAGGAACTGATTCGATAGAAATGCAAGAGCAGTTGCTATTTAAAGGCTAAAGTATGGAAAAGTTCTTATTCAAAGGTTGAGCAGACAATATAAAATCAGCTGGAGACCCATACTGGGTCAGACCAGCTTGCTCTGACTCAGCATGGCAAATCTTATGTACTTATGAGATTTTTAGAACTATAAGCAAACTTCACTGTTAAACAATAGGTAGAGAATAGAGTTAAATAGGTTGAGATTAGCAGCTGAAAAACTTTAAGGCAAATCCAAACAATGAGAGAAGCCTAAGAAAAGGGATTTTGAAAGTCTAGTAGCTGAGGAGGGTTTGAAAAAGATAGTTACAAATGTGATTTATGAGTAGCAGCAGGCAGTAAGCGATCATACTGGGGCCAAGATCACCCTGCAGAAACAACAGGAAGTTGAGAGAGTGAGTGACATCCCTGGCCTTTTACTTCCTGTCCTTAACCCCAGCCCCAGCAACAACACCCAAAGATGCAGAGAAGGGATCCTACAAGACTTCAGAGATGTGAAGGCATTTTACTGTTATGGAGGATCAACAGTTTGCAGAATGCATTCACTGTCGAAAGGCCATCAGTAGAGGGCAGGTACTGGGTCTTCTTTCAAATAGTGGCATGCTCCCATCATTTTTGAAAGATCAACAATATTCGTGACTGTTTAAAGAGAGGCCGGTACAAGTCTGGAGGACCCTGTTATTTACTTGGAGCACCATGAGCAAGAAAACTACTGTTACGCTTAGGCTGTGTTCAGGGGTAGTGAACACCACCCAGAAGGGTGGCTCCAGGTGGAGAGAGACAGGAATGGCTAGAAACGGTGTCTGGGTCCAGGCTGGGTCAAGGCAGGCGGCAAGTAGCAGTGTCTGGGTCCAGGCTGGGTCAGGGCAGGCGGCAAGTAGCAGTGTCGGGGTCCAGGCTGGGTCAGGGCAGGCGGCAAGTAGCAGTGTCTGGGTTCAGGCTGGGTCAGGGCAGGCGGCAGAGCAAGGCAGGTCAGAAGGCCCGTAGGCCACACACACACAGAAGACCCGTAGGCCACACACACACAGAAGGCCCGTAGGCCACACACACACACACAGAAGGCCCGTAGGCCACACACAGTAAGCAGGGCAAGGTAGAAAGCCCGAAGGCCGCGCAAGGCAAGGCAAGGCATAAGGCTCGAAGGCCGCGCAAGGCAAGGCAAGGAATAAGGCCCGAAGGCCGTGCAAGGCAAGGAATAAGGCCCGAAAGCCTTGCAAGGCAAGGTCCAGGGACCAAACGCACAGCAAGCAAGGAAGGAAGGCTAGAGCAGGGAGCCCAGGCGAGCTCGATGCCGAAGCACCGAGGGAACTGTCAGGCAGGGTTATAAGGGAAAGCCCAGAACATAGAGTGGACAGGGGAGATGGACTGGGCCTGTCAGGAGAGCCAGCACTAGAGGGACCCCTGGTGGTGAGGCGGTTGCACAGCAGCCATAGCCGTAACAACTACAGCAAAGGCAAACTCTACCTTCCAAGTTGAACCCGCTGACTCTTCCCCCATTGATAACAGCAGGCGAGCCACCCCCACTCCCATGTCAGCAGCAAGTCACTAGGGAGCAAATGGCATGGTGGTCCGCATCGCTGTCCCAGGGCAAGAGGCAGGCAGCACTGAATGTGGTGATATGGACAATTGAGGCAATGATTGCCTTGGATGACCAGCCTCCACAGGTGGTTGAGAACATGGGATTTAAGCGACTGCTGTGGGTCTTAGCCCAAAATTGCAAAGTTCTTTCAAGGACAGCATTTTAATAGATGGGTGACTCACTCAGTGCTATGCCAGGTTGCAGGCACAGCTGGCCAAGGAGGAGGGGAGTAACAACATCCCATTTTCTCAAAAACATCTGGACCAGCCAGAACAGTATGCACATTGGTGACAGCAGGATGAAGCAGCAGCAGGGTACAGGTGGACTTTATTCCACACCCATACCTCAGTCCATACCTTATTGACAATAAAGGGAATGGCAGAGGGCTGAATGACAGAGGGGCTGTTCCTGGTTTTATGGATAAACTATGGCAGGAATATGAGCAGGCCAGTGAGCGATGGGGGGGTTATTAGGGGACCCAATGCTTTACACACTTGGTGAGTCTGGAAATAAGGTACTCCCTGCGGCTGGGGGCCAAGTAAAATAGAAGCTTTTGTCCAGCAGGAGCTGAGAGGTGCAGGCAAAAACGTGGGGCATTTTAATAAAGTGTGAAGGGTGGGCAGCAGTTCTGTGAGAAGTAGGTAGGAGTTGGGACACTGGTGGCTTAGGGTATTCTCGCCACTGTTGGTGCCCGTTGCCAACCTCTTGGTGCTTTAGGGTGTTCATGTGCCACTTTAGCTCCTCTTTTGATGCTTTAACATATTTCTGTCACTGTTAGTGTTATTCCCCCCCCCCCCCCCCCTTAGGGTGCTGTTCTGTTTGCTGCTGATGCCTGCCTGCAAGTCTAATTGATTTATTAATTATATTTATATTCTGCTTTCTGGCACTTCAAAGCAGATTGCATTCAGGTACAGTAGGTGTGTGCCTATCCCCAGAGGGTTTACAATCTGAGGACCTGATTCATCCAGGCATTTTCCCACAGACACAGAATGGGAGAAATGCCTTACTGAATCAGGCCCTAAGTGTATAAATGAGGGTGAAGCGATTTGCGCAAGGATAGGAAATCTCAGTGTTCATGCAGCGTAGAACGCATTACTTCTCAAACTGACTTTAATGAAATGAATGAAATTGGCAATCAAAACAAACAAAAAAAAATGCAAGGAAACTGATATTTTTTCTATGCCATACCCCTTGTAATAATCTATTGCCAAGCAGAATTCTGACCACTCAGAAGTTCCAGGGCTAGCATTCAAAGATTTTGAGCATGAAAAATTAGCATTATACAGTACTATTATTATTTATCAAGTCTTAGCACAACGGGAAAGAGGCAACAAATAAAGAGACTAGATAGTTACTTGCAGGTGGGATCCATAACCTTAAGATTGCTTGTGGGAGTTCACCAAGATTAGTCTCCGGCTCCTGATTAACTGCTACTCTTCCCTGCCTTTTAAACGCTTTGGCTGATGTCTTTTTTGTTTTTGTTTTTTAATTCTCCATAATTATGTGATGTCTGATTAACCAACTCCAATAGACCTCCTCATGTTCGACTACAACATCGTTTTTGAATTAGTGTGCCAGGTGCTCTCTGAGTTATGTCTCCACATGGGTTTGTTTTGGACCCAGCATTTGGGCATAAGCTAGGATTTGTTGGGTGAGAACATAAGAACATGCCATACTGGGTCAGACTAAGGGTCCATCAAGCCCAGCATCCTGTTTCCAACAGTGGCCAATCCAGGCCATAAGAACCTGGCAAGTACCCAAAAACTAAGTCTATTTCATGTTACCGTTGCTAGTAATAGCAGTGGCTATTTTCTAAGTCAACTTAATATTCGCAGTCTCAAGTTGACTTGCGTCTTAAAATATTTGCATTGTGCCAAAGACAGTTTGTCTTCTGGAGATGGTAAGATGCAATATGTACAGGTTTTCGCTGCCCTTCCAGTGGATCTCCTCCTTTAATACAAACAATCCTTGTTTGTTGTTCTCAAATGGTTTGGCTAAATATGACGCTTTTGAGCGTTTATAATTCTGGCCAAATCTGGACTCATTCTAGTGTGTTTAAAAAGTCAAAATAAGGAGATGCCAAATTTAGTTTCTGCCCTTTATTGGTTATATATAGTCATGTCTTTCTTGGTAGCTACTTCCACAATAAGGAGTAACTGAAGCTGCTGCTGTTCTCATTCTATACAGCTTTTAGCTTTTAAGTTTAATGGAAGGTTTTTTTTAATGCTTTCCAACATCTGGTGGTACAGTGAATTCTGCTAAACTGTGTTTATCTGCTCTAAAACTGAGGGGCTATGCAGCAGAATTCATAGATACAGAAGATTCTAACAGGAGCTATAATATCGACACTTCTACTGTAGACCCTGGAATTGGACTGAGACCAGCATCTCATGTCACATGGGGCCATCTTAGTTGAGATCTGAGCCAGAAGCCTCTGTGACTGGAATCTGAGATTCATGTCAGGAATATTAGGAATTATTAAGAAGGGAATGATTAACAAAACGGAAAATGTCATAATGCTTCTGTATCGCCCCATGGTGAGACCGCACCTTGAATACTGTGTACGTTTCTGGTCACCGCGTCTCAAAAAAGCTATAGTTGCGATGGAAAAGGTACAGAGAAGGGCAACCAAAATGATAAAGGGGATGGAACAGCTTCCCTATGAGGAAAGACTAAAGAGGTTAGGACTTTTCAGCTTGGAGAAGAGATTGCTGAAGGGGGATATGATAGAGGTGTTTAAGATCATGAGAGGTCTAGAATGGGTAGATGTGAATCGGTTATTTACATTTTCGGATAATAGAAGGACGAGGGGGCACTCCATGAAGTTAGCAAATAGCACATTTAAGACTAATCGGAGAAAATTCTTTTTCACTCAAAGCACAATTAAACTCTGGAATTTGTTGCCAGAGGATGTGGTTAGTGTAGCTGGGTTTAAAATAGGTTTGGATAAGTTCTTTGAGGAGAAGTTAATTAACTGCTATTAATTAAGTTGACTTAGGGAATGGTCTCTGCAATTACTGGCATCAGTAGCATGGGATCTTCTTAGTGTTTGGGTTCTTGCCAGGTTCTTGTGGCCTGGTTTGGCCTCTGTTGGAAACAGGATGCTGGGCTTGATGGACCCTTGGTCTGACCCAGTATGGCAATTTCTTATATTCTTATGTCATTTTTCAGTAGAGTAATGTTGAAACACACTAGAAATTATGTGCATGGTTTTCACTTCCTTGTTAACATTTCTAATGAATTTAGCAATTGTGAAAGGTGCTGGATTGACAACAACCGAACAGGTTTATAAGAGAAAGCGTCGGTGCAAGCTTCTGCAGAACTGCCCTGCCAGTGCAGCTTCACCCAGCTCTGGAGGGGGCCACCTCTGAGGGTGGTGCAGGTCATTCGGTTTTCACAGTCATTACAACTCTGGCCTACAGCTCAGATTGCCAACTAGTGATACTAATTATAATGTATTCTGCTGGTGGCTTCCATGAGTAGGTACCTGTCTACTGGTAGCCGAACAGCAAACACCAACTTTCTCTTTTCACTTAAGTATAGGAAATGAGTTCTTAGATCGCAGTTACTTGGGTCATTACTGATCCAAACCATAGCTAAGCCAGCATCTTAGAGGCATAGCTAGCAGGAAAAAGGAAGTGATATTGCTCCTGCACAGGTCACTGGGTGAAACCGCACCTGGAGAACTGTGTTCAGTTGTGGAGGCCATATCTCAAAAAGGGATAGAGGCAGGATGGCAGCTGTACAGAGAAAGGCGACCAAAATCCATCAAAAGCCAGGGGTGGCCAACTTGTGGCTCGGGAGCCACATATGGCTCTTTCATGTGAAAAACGTGGCTTTTGTGCTCCTGTCCCATGGCAACTGAACACCACTGCAGAGGACAGGAGGGGAGAGGCTGGATCAGGGAGATCAACATAACCAAGCAGAGAAGAGCCTGTTAACTCCCTTTTCCAGCTATCCCACCCCTGGCATTGAAGGCTGTGAGAAGGGGGTGAATGTCACTTACTTTCTTCCTGAAATCAGGGAAATTGGGCTGTCTGGCACCTTATTCTTCCCCTAGATCTATGTTGCCATTTGTTCTTCAGCAGGAGTGAGGGAAGAAGGCTCGGCTGGGGGAAATAGAGGGCATAAGAGCCATGTGGGAGTGGGGGTTATATTGGTAAATAGTGGGGGGGGGGAATGGAGGGGGGCACAATAGAGCTAAGGATGAGGGTAGACAGGGTTAGAAAAACTAAGGGAAAGGTGGTAGAGAGTTGCAAGAAAGAGGAGAAGAGTGCCGGAGGACTCGGGGCCGCCCCCTTCCCGCCCCTTTTTCAAAGCCCCGGGACATATGCGTGCCCTGGGGCTTGCGCGCACGTCGCCGAGTCTATGCAAAATAGGCTCGGCGCGCACAGGGTGGGGTTTAAAGGGTTACGCACGTAACCCTTTTGAAAATCTACCCCTTGCTGTCTTATCTTTTCAGGCTTACACACACAGGCTTTCAGTCACACACATACATGCTGTCTTTTTTTCTCTCACACACAGACTCTCATTCGCATGCTTGCAAATATGCTCGCTCTCTTTCTCTCATTTACACACAGGCTCCCAATCACATACGGTACTCACATGCTCCCTCACCTAAACCAGCTCTCAATCACACACATATTCTCTCTTTCACATGTACAGGCTCTCAATCATTCACATACATGCACTCTCTCTCACACACACACAGGATCTCAAACACACATGCTTGCTTATTCACTCACTCTCCCCCCCCCCCCTCCCCTGAACTAGCAGCAGCAGCCTCTTCCACTTCTAACCCTAAAGGCAGCAGCAACCTCCTTCATGTTCAGCCCTCACGGAGCAAGGAGTCTCATCGGCCGCGGGGGTTGACGACATTCTTTGTTTTTCTCCGAGCCACACTGCTCATATTCCTCAGGCTGTGCCTCTTCTTTTCTTCGGGCCGACGCTGCCTGCACTAGCATGGTCTCTTCTTCCCGTGCACGCACCCGCTGCTCACCGCTTCCGGGCCACGGGGTGGGGGGGTGGGAAGAAGAGAGCATGCCGGTGCTACTGACTCCAGCTGTCCTGCCGAGTTCTGCCTGGGCTATCAGCATTTTAAGCCCAGGCAGAGGACCTATTTTGCTCGGGAGGGGGAGCAGCTGGGTCAGTGGGGAACGGGAACTGTGGCGACACACTGGTTGAGAACCACTGAGCTAGAGGATGGAAATTAAAAAAAAAAGAAAAGAAAAAGGGAACCTCTGTTAACTGGGATAACCTGCACAGTTACTACTCTTAACAGAAGGCATGGGGGATAACCTGCACGGTGCGGCAGTTACTGCCCTTAATAGAAGCCATGGAGGTGACCTGCACAGTTACTACCCTTAATAGAAGGCATGGAGGTAACCTGCACGGAGCGGCAGTTACTGCCCTTAATAGAAGCCATGGAGGTGACCTGCACAGTTACTGCCCTTAATAGAAGCCATGGAGGTAACCTGCACAGTTACTACTCTTAATAGAAGGCATGGAGGTAACCTGCACGGAGCGGCAGTTACTGCCCTTAATAGAAGCCATGGAGGTGACCTGCACAGTTACTGCCCTTAATAGAAGGCATGGAGGTAACCTGCACAGTTACTACTCTTAATAGAAGGCATGGGGGTAACCTGCACGGGAGCGGCATTTACTGCCGTTAATAGAAGGCATGGGGGTAACTTGCACGGAGCGGCAGTTACTGCCCTTAATAGAAGGCATGGAGGTAACCTGCACGGAGCGGCAGTTACTGCCCTTAATAGAAGGCATGGAGGTAACCTGCACGGAGCGGCAGTTACTGTCCTTAATAGAAGGCATGGGGGTAACCTGCACGGAGCGGCAGTTACTGCCCTTAATAGAAGGCATGGAGGTAACCTGCACAGAACGGCAGTTACTGCCCTTAATAGAAGGCATGGAGGTAACCTGCACGGAGCGGCAGTTACTGCCCTTAATAGAAGGCATGGAGGTAACCTGCACGGAGCGGCAGTTACTGCCCTTAATAGAAGGCATGGGGGTAACCTGCACGGAGCGGCAGTTACTGCCTTTAATAGAAGCCTTGGGGGTAACCTGCACGGAGCGGCAGTTACTGCCCTTAATAGAAGGCATGGGGGTAACCTGCACGGAGCGGCAGTTACTGCCTTTAATAGAAGCCTTGGGGGTAACCTGCACGGAGCGGCAGTTACTGCCCTTAATAGAAGGCATGGGGGTAACCTGCACGGAGCTGCAGTTACTGCCCTTAATAGAAGCCTTGGGGGTAACCTGCACGGAGCAGCAGTTACTGCCCTTAATAGAAGGCATGGGGGTAACCTGCACGGAGCGGCAGTTACTGCCCTTAATAGAAGCCTTGGGGGTAACCTGCACGGAGCAGCAGTTACTGCCCTAATAAAAAAGATCTTGCTAGGCATAGTGGATGAACCACTTGAGTCTTTTTCTGTTGATATTTACTATCTTGGGCTGTTTCAGAGGTCTCTAATCATGCTTGACTTTGCAGAAGTTAGCAGTGAATGGTGATTGGGTTTCTCTGTATGGTCATAGACACGAGTATGCTGCCATTCCATGTTTGTAGACTGAAGGGTCCACGAGCACTAATTATCTTTACAGTTATTCCTGTCATTTCTACTGAGCCCTCTTGATTAAAGTGGCATGCTGGCTAGGCCTGCCTGGCTCAGATAATTTTATCAGAAGAAACTGTCCTGCTTTTCTGTCTTGTTTCACTTGCACATTTAGACATTTTTAGAATCCCTTAGAGGAATGAGACAGGTTTTTTTTGTTCTTTTATATAAATACTCTGGATAAAAATACCCCCCCCCCAAATCAAAACAAAGCACCCTTCCCCACCCTAACAAAACAAACATCTTCAGCAGCTGAACTGTAAGGGCTTATTATGCTTTTGAGATCCATCTAATACAGTGCAAGCTAGGAATGTCAGAAGAAGCAGCCCCACTGAATTTATCTCTGGTTTCTAAGGAATGAATCCTTGAAGACTTGACGCATACTGAAGGAGTTTCTTTTGTAATGTATTATTTTGAAATTATCTCAAATAATTTCAGTTGAATATGTGTGCCTCTGTTCTCTGTTCACATTAATTCTTTTGTTGGAGTATAGGTACGATTTGAAGAGAGACCAGAGAGTACAGAACCAGCTCTGGTAGTGTCCGCCAAGGCTGTACTTGTCGGTGGCATGCACCTTTTCTCACTGCTTAGTTGCCTTCTGAAGCACTCCATACCAGCTGGGATTTTCAGTGTTCAAAGTAATGCCACTTTTACAGCTATTAAATTGTAGCGTTGCCATCTTCCCTTTCTACGGTTAGTTCAAAGACTATTTGCACTCAATAGATGGCTCATAGCCTGTTTCAACAAGGAAAGACAACAAAATTATTAATGTCCTTTTACAACTTAAAATATTAGTCACTGTTGATGGACAACAGGGTAAGAAAGTATCTACCGAAAGTGGAAAGATCTCGACGAGGCAAGACTGGATGGGTCAATTGGGTCTTTCCCTGTACGAACCCGGATCAGTCCAGACCATGGGTTGAGCCCCCGTTCCAGCAGGTGGAGACAGTTCAGAATTCCGAGGCTGCCCATATAAGGACGGAACCCACCCCGGAACCCTCAGTATTCAACTGTCTCCAGCAGGTGGAGACAGTTCAGAATTCTGAGGCTGCCCATATAAGGACGGAACCCACCCCGGAACCCTCAGTATTCAACTGTCTCCAGCAGCTGGAACATCTCACTCTCTCGCTTCCCTCTTTAGCTTGCCCTCTCTGTCTACTCTATTTCTTTGGGGCAAGCTCACGCAAGTACCTTTTTTGTCTACTTCTTATTAATTTAAAAAAAAAATGTGTTTTGAGAACTTTTTCTCACTGACTGTGTTTAGGGCAGACATTTCTGTCTCCCTCGCTCTTGGGGTTCCTAGGGGGGCTTTGCCCCTTGATTATTATCAGCCTAGGTTCCCTTCCCGGTGACCTGTGTGGGTGATACTGGTGGTGCCAGTCCCTCTCCCCACTGCTGCCGTGCCCCGAGTGGTCTATTCCTCGGATGTGCCTTTCAGGGATGAATTTCATTCCCCTGTCTCTGTGAGGAACTAAAACTTTTTTCTGTCACTTTTTCCACAGAGCTTTGTTTTTCATACAGTTCTTTAAAAAAAAAAAAAAAAGAGAACTAATAGAGAATATTTACTAAATTTAACTTTAAGGCAGCAGTTTTATTATTTGAGGAGAGAGCAGGGTTCGGGCTCCCAGCTCAGCTGTTTTGCTTAATTACATCGCGGCTCCTGCTCTCATGCCGCGGCCATTGTGCTGCACTGCTTGTGGAGAGTCGGCCTCCCGGCTCTCCCGTGAAGGGGTTTGTTCTCCGTGCCTTTCGGGGGGTGAAGGTCCCTCTTTTGAATCGCCAGCAATTAAGCCTCAGGGAAGGACTCCCCGCCGTGCTGCCAAGCCTTTTTCGTCGCAGGATCGCGCGGTTGCGGTGGCCATCTTGGATTTTTCTCTCCCTGCTTCTCCGGATGCAGGGGACTCGAATTTTTCGCTTTTTGCGCCCGATTTGAGCCCGGTTCGCTCTCGGGGTGCTGGCTCTGACCCCCCCCCCCCCCCCCCCCCCCCCCCGCAAAACGTTCGGCCCGGGCCCGTTTTTTGTCGGATTTTGTACTTTTAATGTATGACTCATATCTGGCCAGTCTGCAAAGGGATATGGACCCCCCTCCTATTGTTCCCTCCTCTCCAATTCCACCTAGGCCTTCCTCTGAGGAAGTTTTGGACTCTCAGGGCCCCGTTAGGGTTCGCGTGGTCCCGGGGGCCCCCCTCCCGCCGCAGACCCCCCCCCCCTCCGGTGGACCCTCGCGATTTTGGGGATGATGAGGATTCTACTCCCCCTCCCCTAGAGGGTGATGATCCGCGTGTTCTGCGTTTATTTAGGCGGGAAGAATTGGAGCCTCTTATTCCCTTTGTTCTTCAAGAACTGGGAATTGACCCTCCCCCAGAGGATTCTGTCGCTACAGCTATGACTCCAAACACGGACCCGATCCTGGCGGCACTCAGGGCCTTACCGCGTTCCTTTCCTTTTCATCCCATACACCGCATGCTCCTCCTCAAGGAATGGGAGTCTCCTGAGTCTGGACTTCGTGTTGGGAGAGCTGTGGATAAGCTATACCCTCTCCCTGAGGGACTGCTTGGACATTTTAAAAATTCCCAAGGTGGATTTGTCTGTCACAGCTGTGACAAAGTGCACTACCATCCCAGTGGTGGGTTCGACTGCTTTACGGGACATTCAAGACCGTAAGCTTGAATTTTATTTAAAGCGCATTTTTGAAGTTTTGGCTCTTGGTGTCCGAGCAACAATTTGCAGCAGTCTTATGCAGCGGGCAAGCCTTAGGTGCTTCCTCTAAGGCTCGGTTGGGCAATCTTCCTTTTAAGGGCAAGTTGCTTTTTGGTGAGGACCTGGAGCAGCTTATTAAGTCCTTGGGTGAAAACAAGGTCCATAAGCTGCCAGAGGACCGTCCCAAACAGTCAAGGTCTTTTGTCCCGTCTCGTTCTCGCTTCAGGGGCAATCGCCGTTATGTCAGCAGAGCCCGTGGTTCTTTTCCCAGGGGAGGAGTATCCAGGTCCCAGTCTTGGTCCCATTCCTTTCGTGGACGCCGTGGTTTCCGAGACGGCCATCAGCAGTCCACTTCTTCTAAGTCTACCCCACAATGAAATGCGGCCGGTCCATTCCTCCACACGAAACATAGGTGGGCGTCTTTCCATGTTTCTCGAGGAGTAGGCCAAGATCACTTCCGACCTCTGGGTCCTCGACGTGATAGAGCACGGCTACGCATTAGATTTTGCCAGACACCTATCGGATCTCTACATCGTTTCCCCTTGCGGCCGTTCCAAACGGCCTGCGGTTTGCCACACCTTGCTCAATCTTCAGGAATTGGGGGCAATCGTTCCGGTTCCAGTTCACGAAAGGGGCGCCGGCCAATATTCAATTTACTTCGTTGTTCCCAAAAAGGACGATTTGTTCCGACCCATTCTGGATCTCTAAAGGGTAAATCAGGCCCTCAGGGTTCCCCGTTTCAAGATGGAAACCCTGAGGGCGGTGATAGCGGCGGTTCGTCCCGGGGAATTCCTCGCTTCTCTGGACCTGAAGGAGGCTTACTTCCACATTCCCATTCGTCAAGATCATCAGAAATTCCTTCGTTTTCAGATTCTAGGTCAGCACTTCCAGTTTCGGGCTCTCCCGTTCGGTCTCGCCACTGCTCCCCGCATCTTTACAAAGATCATGGTGGTCGTCGCAGCAGCTCTTCGCCGGGAAGGAATTCTGGTCCATCCTTACCTGGACGACTGGTTGATAAGGGCCAAGTCCGCCGCTCTCTGCTCCCTTGCAGTAGACAGGGTTTTAGCCCTTCTCACGTCTCTCGGCTGGATAGTAAATTTCTCCAAAAGCACTCTTCAACCCTCTCAACAACTAGAATTCCTGGGCACCCTTTTCAACACTCGAGTCGGACTCACGAACACTCAGCTTGATCAATCAGTTGAACACTTTCATCACTCTTCCGCTTCCCACGACGTGGGATTACCTCCAGGTGCTAGGAACCATGGCTTCCACGATCGATCTCGTTCCTTGGGCGTTTGCTCATATGCGTCCTTTACAAACAGCTTTGTTGTCCCGTTGGAAGCCAATATCTGAGGACTATTAGGAGATTCTTCCTCTTTCCGCATCTACCATCGCCAGCATACAATGGTGGTTTTCCCCGGCTCACCTTCTCAAGGGAATGCCTCTTTTGACTCCCTCTTGGGTCATGGTAACGATGGACGCCAGCCTCTCCGGCTGGGGGGCTGTCTGTCAGTCTCAAACCACTCAAGGGTTATGGTCCCCTTCCCAATCCCGATGGCACATCAATCGCTTAGAAGCTTGAGCTGTTCGTCTGGCCCTCAAGTTTTTTCTTCCTCTGATTCGTCACAAAGCTGTCCGAGTACTATCAGACAATTCCACCACTGTAGCTTACATAAACCGACAGGGCGGAACTTGGAGCCGTCTGATGGCGTTAGAGACCAGCAAGCTTTTTCTCTGGGCAGAGAGACACTTGGATTGTCTGGCGGCTTCCCACATAGCGGGGAGGGAGAATGTTCAAGTTGACTTTCTCAGTCGTCAACATCTCGATCCCGGCGAGTGGGAGTTATCAAACGTCGCGATGGATCTAATTGTGCGCAGGTGGGGTCCCCCTCACCTAGACCTCATGGCTACGCTAGCCAACACAAAGGCTCCACGGTTCTTCAGCTGGTGGAGGGAGCATTGTTCAGAAGGGGTAGACGCGCTAGTTCTTCCCTGGCCCTCCGACGTTCTTCTCTACGTGTTCCCTCCGTGGCCGTTAGTGGGAAAAGTCCTTCGGAGAATAGAGCTCCATTGCGGTCCGGTCATTCTCGTGGCTCCAGAGTGGCCTCGGAGACCATGGTTCGCAGACCTGGTGAATCTCTCTGTGGACGGTCCTCTCCGTCTCGGTCATCTACCCCATCTTCTGCGCCAAGGTCCCGTATTTTCCGATCAGGCGGATCACTTCTGTCTAGCGGCATGGCTTTTGAAAGGCGTCGTTTGAGACGCAGAGGATATAAAGGTGAGGTTATTGCCACCCTTCTCAGGGCTCGTAAGCAATCAACTTCCCTTACTTATGTTAGGGTTTGGAAGGTTTTTGAGGATGTATGTGAGGAGTTGGGCGTTTCGGCTTGTTCGCCATCTGTGGCGGTATTACTTTCTTTTCTTCAGCGTGGCCATTCTAAAGGTCTCTCGGTGAGCTCTCTGCGTGTTCAAGTTTCTGCTCTTGGTTCACTTTTAGGCACTATCGAGGGTCGTCTGGTCGCCTCTCATCCTGATGTTCGTTTTCTAAGAGACGCTAAACATCTGAACCCGCCTGTTCGGTCTATTTGTCCTTTGTGGAATTTAAACTTGGTGCTTCGTGCTCTTTGTTCGGCTCCGTTCGAACCTCTTCATCATGCCACTCTTAAAGACTTGACTCTTAAGACAGTTCTTCTGGTTGCTATCTCTTCTGCCAGGAGAATTTCTGAGCTCCAAGCTCTATCCTGTAGGGATCCCTTTCTCCGTTTTTCGGATTCCGGTGTCTCTCTAAAGACTGTTCCTTCCTTTTTACCTGTCTGTTGAACTTCCCGCTTTTAATCAGTCTGTTGAACTTCCCGCTTTTTCACCGGAGGAGATCTCTGCCTCCGGTGGTAACGATCTGTCGTCTCGATCTCAAAAGGATCTTGTTGCACTATCTTGACGTTACCAATGACTTTTGTCTCTCTGATCATTTGTTTGTCCTATGGAGTGGACCCAACAAAGGTAAGTAAGCTTCCAAAACTACTATTGCTCGCTGGCTGAAGGAGGCGATTTCCTCAGCCTACATTTGCAAGGGCAGGCCAGTTCCTGAAGGTCTGAAAGCCCATTCTTTGCGTTCTCAGGCGACTTCTTGGGCGGAGTCTCAATCTGTGTCGTCTCAGGAGATTTGTAGGGCAGCTACTTGGAAATCTCTTCATACCTTTGCTCGTCATTACCGACTCGACGTTCAGGCTCCAGTTTTTGGTTCCTTTGGTCGTCAGATTCTTCGAGCGGGATTGTCTGGATCCCACCCTTTGTAGGGAAGCTTTGGGACATCCCATGGTCTGGACTGATCCGGGTACGTACAGGGAAAGGAAAATTAGTTCTTACCTGATAATTTTCGTTCCTGTAGTACCACGAATCAGTCCAGACACCCGCCCGTTCTTCTCTTATCCGCTCGTTTTTTCCTTCTTACAGGAATTTTTGTCTTTTTCTTGATCTCCTGCTTCATATGTTTTTTGAAGTTCACTGTTGAGGCACCGGAAGCATCTTTTGATGATCAGGGGTGGTTGTACAAGAGCGCTTAGTTACACAGTTCTTTTGTTCCCAATTGTTGGGTTATTTGGATATTTTTATTATATTTATTACTTATTCTGGTACTTGCTTGATCTTATACCTTTCTGCTTTGACAATAGTTATACTGAGGGTTCCGGGGTAGGTTCTGTCCTTATATGGGCTAGCCTCAGAATTCTGAACTGTCTCCACCTGCTGGAACGGGGGCTTAACCCATGGTCTGGACTGATCTGTGGTACTACAGGAACGAAAATTATCAGGTAAGAACTAATTTTCCTTTTTCTGCTACTGACCACCACCATGGACAAAAGAGAAGGTGTTATAAAGGCAGTGGTAGATAGCGTTGCAAATATGTGAAAAGCAAAGAGGGGAAAAAAGGCTAGTTAAGCATGCAGAGGAAATCTAACAAAACCCCCCACCCTCCTGACCCCCCCAAGACCTGCCAAAAGTCCCTGGTGGTCCAGTGGGGATCCAAGAGTGGTCCGGGAGCGATCTCCTGGACTTGGGCTGTCGGCTGCCAGTAGTCAAAATGGCGCCGACTGCCCTTTGCCCTCACTGTGTCACTGGGGTCGACCAATGGCGGCGGTAGCCCCTGTGACATAGTAAGGGCAAAGGGCCGTCGGCTGCCAGTAATCAAAATGGGTCGACGGCCCTTTGCCCTTACTATGTCACAGGGGCTACCGCCGCCATTGGTCGACCCCAGTGACACAGTGAGGGCAAAGGGCCGTCGGCGCCATTTTGACTACTGGCAGCAGACAGCCCAAGTCCAGGAGATCGCTCCTGGACCCCCAGGGACTTTTGGCAGGTCTTGGGGGGGGGGGGGTCAGGAGGGTGGGGGGTTGTAGTAAATTAATTTTGGAGGTCTTGAGGGGCGTCAGGAGAGTAGGGGTTATAGTAAATTAATTTGGTAGGTCTTGGGGGGGTCAGGAGGGTGGGGGGGTTGTAGTTAGTATGGCTCTCACGGAATTACATTTTAAAATATGTGGCATTCATGGCTCTCTCAGCCAAAAAGGTTCCCGACCCCTGATGTAGGAGAATCTGACAGGTGTGTCCTTTCAAGAAAAGCGTTAACTATTAAGAGTGAATGTTGTTGGTCTTGTTTCCTACAAGGAAGCTGGCTTTGTAAGAGAACACTGTCTATCTCTCCTTTCCTCCCCCCCCAAATAACATTTGAATGATTCATCCAGTTTCATTCAAATGCGTGGCACAGATTGTTAGGGTGCCCAGTGATTTCCCCCCCCCCCCCCCACTCTTCATGTGCCCTTGACGTGCTTGACATCTAATAATCCCGTCTTTTTGTTTCTTCTCGGGCGCCAGGCCAGGTCAGCTCAGTGCACTGGTGCTACAGAAATGCGGGTCCTAATAATATGCAGATCTGTGTACTAAAGAAGGAGATGTTCACACATTCTGATCTACATAATTAATTGATTAGCATACTGCAGGGAGAGCTCTGTTCTCTCTCTGGTGATGTTTTAAGTGTCCTGCTGGGCCCATCAGACTGTTTGCCCAGAGGTCTGTAGCCATTAGGAATGTGCAATCGCTTAATGTGACATTGAAAACACAGAGGACATTTTGTTCGTGTTGTCAATCCAAAATGACATAATAAAAACAAACAGATTTTTCATCTTGTTTCTGTGGTAATAGCATACACTGAAACATCTAAATGAAAAAAGAAAATGGTAAAAGAAAAATAAAACCAAGCTAAAGGTTTCCCCATGGATACTCCCAATAGCTATAGGAAGTCTGGAAGCAGCAGGTCAGACTAACTTGATGCTAGCAGTTGTAAATTGCCCTCTGCTCACAAAGAAGATGACTTTTAGGTTATGTCATGACTTCCTCAGGAAATGCATAGCACAGTTTTGCATAAATATCTCAAGTTAGCTTTTACTTTTGTTGCTGTACAGCTTCTAAAGCAGTGTTTCCCAACCTTTTCACGCCAAAGCCACATCTACATTAACAAAAATGATGTGTGGCACATTGATTTCCATGGAGCAGGCCCTGCGGACAAGGACAGGACTTATGTGGCCAAAAGAAGAGCTAGGAAAGCACTGAAAGCCCCACCAGTTTCTCTTCCAAATTTTAAAACGAAATGGGGGAAGACACAATATGAATCTTATCACAATGAACAAATAAGCACAAGACCAAGGAGAATCTGGTGTGGTGCAGGTAGGCAGCTCCAATAATTAACTTGGCTGCTGCATGCAGCTGCCAGAGCTTCTTCACCACTACTGCTCCCAACACTCAAAGCAAGTCACATCTAGTGCTGGGTGCACGTTCTCCCCCTCTCGTTGAGCGAAGGGTTAAGACAGAGGCTGGAAGGCCTCAAAGATGAGGAAGTACTGTGTACGCAACGTATGTGCTGCACAAAGTGGGTCCCCAGCTATCCTTGTCCTGCATGATGCTCATTAATTACGGCACTCCAGGGTTCATGCTGTAGCTAGGGAGAAGCACGCGTGATTACACATGTACTCTGAAAGGAGCTCCTACATGTTTAGGAGCCATTGCTGGTGCCTCTTGTTCGTGTGAGGTGCTGAGGGCAGAGCCCATGGGGCTGGCCTGAATATTAAGCATAAGGCAGGGGTGATTTTTCCCATAGCGCATTGGTTGGGGAAACGCTGTTCTGAAGGATCAGCTTTCTGCAGTGGAATGCTTCCGTCTCAGTCATGTCGGACACCATCAAAAGTTGCAGCACGAGACAAGTCAACCTAAACGTTAAAATTAATGGTAGAAACCGCCTTGAGGATTACTGAAGACTATCTTGTGTGGATATAAATACAAAACCTATGCTGGTCAATCCTTTGTAAAGGAGATATGATAGTTTTATAATACTTTCCCCCAAGAGATTTTATTGCACTGGGCTTGGCGTGAAGAAGGACCATCATTATTCTCTCTCTCTCTGTTTTCACTTCTTCAGTTTATTAGTGCCCTGTAGGTGGTTCTTCTTTTTCTGTTGCTCCCTCTGTGACATTTTTCTTTCTGAAGCTGTTCCCTCGTGAAGCACCTTAGGCAAAAAACACCCAAGAAATTAAAGACTGTGTTGAAAAATTATTTTTTGTTTGCACTTTAATGGGGGCTGGCTGGGTAGTTTAACTTACAGATTTCTTAATTGCCTCTGTAGTCATAACTACCCAAGGCGATGTACAGCAACAGAGGTAGTGCGGACTGGTGCTCTTGCATGGGTAGCTCCTGCTGTTACAGAAGTGGTGATGACAGGAGAGAAAAGATCTCTCAGGCAGTCATCCAGCAGAGGACTAGGCAAGCATAGAAAGTAGGGGGAAATGATATGTAGACTGAATTGAGATCAATAGCACATTTCAAGCATATTTCAAACACTGAAAGAACGTTGTTCGTTGCCAGGACTGGTTACGACCCTGTAAGCCTAGGCTTCCAAGAAGGCGCTGAGGGTAACCTGCATAGTATAGCCATGGTGGGTGGCCATGGTTAAAACTAAGCTTCCGTGAGCACTGGGAGTTCGGATGTTTAGGATAATGGTGTTGCACGTGTTGGTAGCTGTGTGGATTAGTTGAAAGTTTGGCAGTAAGATATGATAGCGGACCTGGATTTTGTCTAGGGCAGAAACATTCTGGGGTTGGTGAATTTCCCACCCATTTCCACCCCGCAGCCTTCCAATTTTTCCATTTTCAGTTAAACATAAGAAATTGCCATGCTGGGTCAGACCAAGGGTCCATCAAGCCCAACCCCTTCTATTCTCTCCAAACAGCCTGAGATGTACAGACCATCAGAACTCACATCCACCAGTTCTTGAGCAACAGCGAGTGCCTTTCATAATCTTCCTCACGTTAGAGAGGTAATAACTCAGATCAATTGGAGGGGGGCTTGCCCCAGGAGTCTGCAGAAAGTTCCAGCGAGAAAGTAGAATTACTATGCAACTGACTTACAGCTTTTTCATGTTCAAAATGTTTCCATCCACATGAGAGAAGCATTTTGCTTAATAGCACACTCCTCAATGACCTGTATCACAGACTTAAGTATAAACTCATTAAACTTTAAAGCATTTTATTTGTGATCTTGCTTTAGTGCTTACCGTGGTAGCATGGATTGTAAGTGAGCATTAACTAAATAGTAAGTAAAATAAGTTCATGTTGAAAAATCTTCATTGCTGACTAACAGACATGCACACCATAGTGGATTCCACCCTCCCCCCTCATCTGCGACCATCTCTGGGAAATGATCTTCAATTCCAATCCTAAAGGGTTTTTTCCTTTTCATGGCTGTGGTTAAAAAAAAAAAAAAAAAAAAAAGGTTTGTTACAGAGGCCCCAGAGGACTGTGTTTTATTTATTTCTTCAATTTATTAAATACCTACCCTTACAAAAACTCCAAGCAGGGAACTTTTTTTTAGTTGTTCTGCAGGCATGTTGCCATTGTCTTTCACAACACTTGGGATGACAACTTGAGTATAAAGACAGTTCTCTTTTTAAAATATTAATTTCCCCAGAAGCTTCAAGCTGAACTGCACTTCTGCCCAAAGGGTCTAAACCAATGAATCTGTGTTGTTACCGACAGTACATTTTGTATTTAGCAATATTATGCCCAGAATAAAGGAATCAAATGCACTACTATCATATTGGATTTGGCAATTGTTTATTTTTATTTTATTTCTTTACAGAAATGTATAGTTTGCCTCGTCACTAGACTCTTGTTCAAGGTGGATTACAATGCAGACAGTCAACAATAAATAATCGCAAAGAGGTCAATATTTAGACACAGTCTGTATAGCAAAGTTAGCCAGATAAATTTATCCAGCTAATTTTGGAGGTGTATTTATTACTGCGGCTGCACTATTGAATATAGCTGGCTATCTTATAGTTAGCTGGCTAACTTTATCCTGCTAACTTTAGATCAGCTCTTTGGCCTGACCAGACTTACAAGTCAATTTTAAAGGAACACACTTGCACCCATAAATGCATGTATCTGTGCACAAGCGGAGAGACGCTGCAATTTTAGATTGTGCTTACAAGTCTGCGCATATCATTTAAAGTACCTCTCCCACACGTATTTTGGCTAGGGCTTTAGCGGATTTTACAACCGTATGCAGGCTCGTGTGAGGGAAAAATCAGTTTTTCCATGTAGCCCACCAGTTTACCCAGTTCAAGGGTACTCTGGTTCGTCATCTTGCAGCCCCCAACTTGACCCCAAACCCTCACACCGTGCTAAACTCTCTAAAACCTGAGATCTCCAGGCTTGCTTCTCATCAGGACCAGAAATGATATTGATAACAAGCTGACGTGTGCCATGGCCATCTTTTTTTAAAATGCGGATTTACACGCATAAATCTTGGCTCCGCCCCAGAACACCCATGCCCGTCCCTTTTCCACCCTCTTCTTCATACGCGCATGAGTTTTTACACACACACACTCCGTGGCTTCTTTAAATGTGCGGTGCTCATGCGAGGCTCGCATATGTGCATATGCAGCTGATTTTGCATGAGCAGCACTTTTAAAATCGACCCATTAGCCGGTTAAGTCATCCGTCTATCTGTGAATATCAGAGTTAGCCGATAACTCAACATTTCCAAGTTATGCCCCTAACTTAGCCTAATATTATCCAGCTTGAATTTAGCCAGCTATGTGCCCAAATATTCATTTAGCTGCCTAACTTCTGAGTAATGCAACAAATCTAGAGCATGTGCTCGTCGCTGGAATGTTAAGAACTTTCCTAATTATTTTCGTTAAAGTTTATTAGTGAGTTCAGTGTTGCTTAAAATAAATTCTTTGTGACACCTACTCTGTGTGGATGTGTATTTATATTATTGCTTTCTATGATGAATTAGTAAATTTATGAGTATAAATATAAAGGAATTGGAGGGAAGTTTCATATAAATTCGTAGGTGTCTCCGCACCACGAGTATGTGGTATTATAATCATTAACGATCCCCCGCCTCCAGTGTACATTTTTTTAAAACATTTTTTTTAAAGATTACTTCACCTCTGTGAACCTCTTCCGTATAGTGAGCACCTTGTAATTTGAATTTATATACCTTAACGGTATTTAATGCCAAGTATTCTGTTGTATGTATGAAGCAAATTTGTAAACTGTAAACGAGTAAAATTCAGACTTCCCTTTAAGATGTCAGTTGGTTATGTAGTCGAAGTTTAAACGATGGTCCCGACACAGCCGATCCGTGTTTCAGACGAATTGTCTTTCTTCAGGGGCATAGAGCATATTGAAGGATTTGTCGGACTATGAAGCTCATCCACACAGACGCCAGCACAATCTCACACCAAAGCAACAGGATGCATTGGTTAGCCTGAATAGAATGACAGAAGTTGTTATAAAACCGGCTGACAAGGGGGGAGCCGTGGTTATACAGGACAAGTCTAAGTATATAGAAGATCTCATGGCTCATCTTAACGACCAAAAATATTATCGATCAGTCGACAGAGACCCCACTGAGTATCTTAAAGAAAAAGTGCTAGAAACAGTGGAACATAATATCAGGTTAACCAGTAAAGAAAAAGCGTATCTCACTGTGCCTTATCCTAGGAAACCAGTAATTTACTCGGTGCCCAAAATCCACAAGAGTTTATCAGCCCCCCCAATCAGACCTATAGTATCTCAGAACGGGTCTGTTCTCGAACCAGTGGCAGATTTTATAGACACATTTCTGCAACCTTTTGTGGCAAAATCTCCTTCATTCATTAAGGATACAGCCCACTTTTTGAGAAACTTAGAAGCTCTTCAAATACAATGGGAGTCTATTACTATGATCACAATGGACATAAATTCGTTATACACCAATATCCCTCAAAACAGAGCCCTGGAGATTTTGGAAGCAACTCTGAGTCAACGACTACCATCAGAAAGAATTCAAACGAATCTATTGTTGGAGTTAGCAGATACGGTGTTATATAATAACTACTTCTGGTTCGGAGACCATTGTTATCACCAGGTCCATGGTATACCCATGGGGTCCCCGTTAGCACCATCAGTTGCAAATCTTTATGTAGCTCATTTTGAGCATACTCAAGTTTATCCATCCATCTGGTGGCAGTATATAAAATGTTGGTACCGCTTCATAGACGACGTTTTCCTTATCTGGGATGGCCCTCAGTTTCAGTTACATATGTTTTTAGAATGGATCAATACAGTTGATCCTAATTTACAGTTTACATCACAGTCCTCGAGAACTACCATCACGTTTCTGGATGTTCTAATCAGAATAGAGCATGAGAGACTATTCACAACTATATATCGCAAACCTACAGACCGTAATAATCTATTAAGGTTTTCCAGTCATCATTCACATGGCTTTAAAATGGGCCTCCCAGTCAGCCAATATTTCAGAGCCAAACGTATATGCTCAACAAACAGGGATTTTGAAGCTCAAGCGGATATTCTAGCTAGCCGTTTCATGGCAAGAGGTTACCCTCAAAAAGCCATTACAGCAGCATATAAAAGAGCAAAGTACAGTGACCGTAACATGCTATTACAGTACAAACCCAGCAAACAGGAAACAAGGTTAACTTGCGTGTTAAAGCAATCGGATGCATCAAACATTATCAAATCAGCCATTCGGCGACACTGGCATATATTGTCCATACACGACATATTTCAAGAACTGCCCACATTCGCCATGTCTCGGGGTCGCAATATAAGAGATCACACAGTACACGCATTGATTAATACTGCCAAACAAGAAGAAACATTAACAGGTCATCAACCATGTGGCAACTGTGCATGGTGTGGCCAAACCATCCAGGGTATTGAATGGGAAGATCCCGTTTCAGGATACAAAGTTTGGCGTAAACATAATACCAATTGTTTATCTAGCAATGTAATCTACGCTATCATCTGTCCGTGTCCACAGCTGTATATAGGTCGCACCTCGAGACCAGTCAAAGTGAGACTTGGTGAGCATAAGTCCAGATTTAATACAGCAAAACTGACGGCACCTATGGTGCAACATTTGACAGACAAGGGACATAAGATTGCTGAATTGAAATGGACGATCCTGGAACACCTTGAAACCCCGCCCAGAGGCGGTGATGACAGGGCGCTCCTTAATCATCGAGAGGCATTTGGATCTTTACTTTAAACACTTCAGTCCCACGGGGAATGAACGACGTTTTGAACTGGAATTCTCTGTTATAATATACCAGCTACAATTCAGTGATACTCGTTATGGGCACTTACCTGCCATTGATCGCGACACTTTGAGGGTGTTTCCCGCGAGCACATAAGACCCAGTTCTCTGTTAGGTCGGAACACATTTTTAGCCAGTACTACATCCGGCGTGATTACGTCAGTACATCAGCACACGGTCATTGGTCAATCTTAGCTCTTGTGCTGCCATATAAAAAGGGCCCAATACAACGCACACATCACTCTTCCGGAGACAGAGTCAGAGCAACCCTGTCTTTGAGCCAAGACAGTTGGAGCATTTCTTAATGGAGTTCATCCAGATTCCGCAAAAAGTTGGTTACTACAACAATGCTCTATGCCCCTGAAGAAAGACAATTCGTCTGAAACACGGATCGGCTGTGTCGGGACCATCGTTTAAACTTCGACTACATAACCAACTGACATCTTAAAGGGAAGTCTGAATTTTACTCGTTTACAGTTTACAAATTTGCTTCATACATACAACAGAATACTTGGCATTAAATACCGTTAAGGTATATAAATTCAAATTACAAGGTGCTCACTATACGGAAGAGGTTCACAGAGGTGAAGTAATCTTTAAAAAAAATGTTTTAAAAAAATGTACACTGGAGGCGGGGGATCGTTAATGATTATAATACCACATACTCGTGGTGCGGAGACACCTACGAATTTATATGAAACTTCCCTCTAATTCCTTTATATTTATACTCATAAATTTACTAATTCATCATAGAAAGCAATAATATAAATACACATCCACACAGAGTAGGTGTCACAAAGAATTTATTTTAAGCAACACTGAACTCACTAATAAACTTTAACGAAAATAATTAGGAAAGTTCTTAACATTCCAGCGACGAGCACATGCTCTAGATTTGTTGCATTATACTAATTATCGCTGTTGCAGTGGCATATTGATTTCTTTTGGTTTGTTACGGTTTAGTAGCCACATTATGGAAGTTTGGAAACATACCTTTAGCTTCACAGAAGCACAAGTAGCCGATGTGTTAAAAGAAGATTCACAGTTATTGGATCCTAGTATAATTAATCAGGAAACGGCTTGGGAAGAATATCTTAGGCTGTCAAAAAAAATGATCAGATCTGAACTTCACGGAACCACGCTAGTTGAGTATGTCAAACTCCAAATCATCCCTAGAGGACTTCGAATGTTGAAAGATCCCATGCTGTTTAATGAGGATCCGGAATTCGTTAAAACATGGTATGCTATCCTTAACAAATGTTCCTTGGATCTGATGTTATTGATTATCACCAGATCCAAGGTAAGCACTAAAGAACTTACAGAACAAACAACTACCATTTTGGAACAATTAAAAACAGATTCAACAGTTACTAATATAGAAGAAAAATTAACAGAATATCAAAATACACTAGAAGAATTCCGGACATCAATCAAAACAGTTAAAGTGTCCAAATTAAAGAGAGATCAAACGGATTATAAACTAGACAGGGTTTACCACTGGATGGGGCCGAAACAACCGACTAGGAAAGTGCGTTTTACGTTCTCGTCGGATGAAAACTCAAGTAACACTGATGAAGGAGAAGAGCATTCAGGAGCAGTACCTGAAAGAACGGTTTCCACCGACCACTCAAGTACATCGGAGCAAAGTAATCGGTGGTCCAATCGGGGGAGAAGCAAGAAGACTAATAGAGGAGGAGCTTCGTCCACACGCCCAACACGCCAAAAGAAATGACATCAAGCGCAGGACGGAGAGGTAAACAAACCATTAACTTCGGTAGTTAATTTATCCTCCACCTCTTTAACAGACCCGCAAATCTCACTTTTGGACCAAGGTCTTTCTTATGTTCCTTCTTCTAAACACTCAGCGTTTGATAGTCGCATTACCATACAGCGTTTTATACGCAAATTAAACCTGAGATTGTTCTTTTTAGACAAAGATATAATGGAGAATGACCCCTCAGTGGTGAAACCCAAATCTCAGTGGATACCTCCGGGTCCGTTGGACCCGCATATACAAACGTTTCAGGCTCTAATATTGAAGGATTTGTCGGACTATGAAGCTCATCCACACAGACGCCAGCACAATCTCACACCAAAGCAACAGGATGCATTGGTTAGCCTGAATAGAATGACAGAAGTTGTTATAAAACCGGCTGACAAGGGGGGAGCCGTGGTTATACAGGACAAGTCTAAGTATATAGAAGATCTCATGGCTCATCTTAACGACCAAAAATATTATCGATCAGTCGACAGAGACCCCACTGAGTATCTTAAAGAAAAAGTGCTAGAAACAGTGGAACATAATATCAGGTTAACCAGTAAAGAAAAAGCGTATCTCACTGTGCCTTATCCTAGGAAACCAGTAATTTACTCGGTGCCCAAAATCCACAAGAGTTTATCAGCCCCCCCAATCAGACCTATAGTATCTCAGAACGGGTCTGTTCTCGAACCAGTGGCAGATTTTATAGACACATTTCTGCAACCTTTTGTGGCAAAATCTCCTTCATTCATTAAGGATACAGCCCACTTTTTGAGAAACTTAGAAGCTCTTCAAATACAATGGGAGTCTATTACTATGATCACAATGGACATAAATTCGTTATACACCAATATCCCTCAAAACAGAGCCCTGGAGATTTTGGAAGCAACTCTGAGTCAACGACTACCATCAGAAAGAATTCAAACGAATCTATTGTTGGAGTTAGCAGATACGGTGTTATATAATAACTACTTCTGGTTCGGAGACCATTGTTATCACCAGGTCCATGGTATACCCATGGGGTCCCCGTTAGCACCATCAGTTGCAAATCTTTATGTAGCTCATTTTGAGCATACTCAAGTTTATCCATCCATCTGGTGGCAGTATATAAAATGTTGGTACCGCTTCATAGACGACGTTTTCCTTATCTGGGATGGCCCTCAGTTTCAGTTACATATGTTTTTAGAATGGATCAATACAGTTGATCCTAATTTACAGTTTACATCACAGTCCTCGAGAACTACCATCACGTTTCTGGATGTTCTAATCAGAATAGAGCATGAGAGACTATTCACAACTATATATCGCAAACCTACAGACCGTAATAATCTATTAAGGTTTTCCAGTCATCATTCACATGGCTTTAAAATGGGCCTCCCAGTCAGCCAATATTTCAGAGCCAAACGTATATGCTCAACAAACAGGGATTTTGAAGCTCAAGCGGATATTCTAGCTAGCCGTTTCATGGCAAGAGGTTACCCTCAAAAAGCCATTACAGCAGCATATAAAAGAGCAAAGTACAGTGACCGTAACATGCTATTACAGTACAAACCCAGCAAACAGGAAACAAGGTTAACTTGCGTGTTAAAGCAATCGGATGCATCAAACATTATCAAATCAGCCATTCGGCGACACTGGCATATATTGTCCATACACGACATATTTCAAGAACTGCCCACATTCGCCATGTCTCGGGGTCGCAATATAAGAGATCACACAGTACACGCATTGATTAATACTGCCAAACAAGAAGAAACATTAACAGGTCATCAACCATGTGGCAACTGTGCATGGTGTGGCCAAACCATCCAGGGTATTGAATGGGAAGATCCCGTTTCAGGATACAAAGTTTGGCGTAAACATAATACCAATTGTTTATCTAGCAATGTAATCTACGCTATCATCTGTCCGTGTCCACAGCTGTATATAGGTCGCACCTCGAGACCAGTCAAAGTGAGACTTGGTGAGCATAAGTCCAGATTTAATACAGCAAAACTGACGGCACCTATGGTGCAACATTTGACAGACAAGGGACATAAGATTGCTGAATTGAAATGGACGATCCTGGAACACCTTGAAACCCCGCCCAGAGGCGGTGATGACAGGGCGCTCCTTAATCATCGAGAGGCATTTTGGATCTTTACTTTAAACACTTCAGTCCCACGGGGAATGAACGACGTTTTGAACTGGAATTCTCTGTTATAATATACCAGCTACAATTCAGTGATACTCGTTATGGGCACTTACCTGCCATTGATCGCGACACTTTGAGGGTGTTTCCCGCGAGCACATAAGACCCAGTTCTCTGTTAGGTCGGAACACATTTTTAGCCAGTACTACATCCGGCGTGATTACGTCAGTACATCAGCACACGGTCATTGGTCAATCTTAGCTCTTGTGCTGCCATATAAAAAGGGCCCAATACAACGCACACATCACTCTTCCGGAGACAGAGTCAGAGCAACCCTGTCTTTGAGCCAAGACAGTTGGAGCATTTCTTAATGGAGTTCATCCAGATTCCGCAAAAAGTTGGTTACTACTACAATGCTCTATGCCCCTGAAGAAAGACAATTCGTCTGAAACACGGATCGGCTGTGTCGGGACCATCGTTTAAACTTCGACTACATAACCAACTGACATCTTAAAGGGAAGTCTGAATTTTACTCGTTTACAGTTTACAAATTTGCTTCATACATACAACAGAATACTTGGCATTAAATACCGTTAAGGTATATAAATTCAAATTACAAGGTGCTCACTATACGGAAGAGGTTCACAGAGGTGAAGTAATCTTTAAAAAAAATGTTTTAAAAAAATGTACACTGGAGGCGGGGGATCGTTAATGATTATAATACCACATACTCGTGGTGCGGAGACACCTACGAATTTATATGAAACTTCCCTCCAATTCCTTTATATTTATACTCATAAATTTACTAATTCATCATAGAAAGCAATAATATAAATACACATCCACACAGAGTAGGTGTCACAAAGAATTTATTTTAAGCAACACTGAACTCACTAATAAACTTTAACGAAAATAATTAGGAAAGTTCTTAACATTCCAGCGACGAGCACATGCTCTAGATTTGTTGCATTATACTAATTATCGCTGTTGCAGTGGCATATTGATTTCTTTTAACTTCTGAGTAAGCCAGCTAAATGCTTTTGAATATGGACCGCAAAGTAAATAAATACATTAAAACAGCAAAATGGCATTAACTAAAAACTTCTCAAAATAAATGGGTCTTTAAACGTTTTCTAAAACTCTTGGTAGTGATTAAGAAAATACAATGGAATATGTATTCTTAGAGAGCCAGTGGTTGGCGGGCTAATTCTGTCAACCAAATCCACAGTTACTCAGCAGGACTTCAGAATAACAAATGTTTTGTTAGGAGACTCCACCTGTATAGAATACTTGCGCTCAGCAAGGAATGAAAGGGCATTAAATACAAACTAATTTCTGCCCAGCCCCAAGGGTACGCTGTCAAGGAAAAGGTCTAAACAATTGAGAATTGACTATTAGCTTGTTTGTAAGAGAAGCTTGTGGAAGGGCCCAGCACATTGTGCTTCTCACTACTGTTGTGATTAAATTTATTCAGCTGAGATGCAAAGTGGAAGAAAATAGTTTGTAGGCATGAGTCCATAAAAGCAGTGCTTCTCACTTTACATTTTGACTTCCCTACATTCTGTCCTGTCAAACTTAATTTCATTTTATTCTGAACATAATTCTTAAAAGCTTAGCTGGAGGTCAGAAGTAATTAAAGGCACAGAAGCATAATCCCTTTTGTGTTTTGTTAAAGAATAGTCTATCAGCCACATGCTAATGGAATATGCCAGATGTTTGAGTTTTCTACCAGCTGTAAACATTTAAGGCTCTTTTTCAAAGCCATTAACTCAAATAAGACGACTTTATGTGCAATAAATGTCTGTTCTAAAATGAACCTAGGCTCGGCGTGCATGAAAGCACACAGGTAACCCAGTTTAATGCATACTTTTTACCTATCCATAGAGCAGTCACACCTTGGAACTCATCTTTGTAAACTCAGGCATCTCACACTCAACTCTACCCATATGCAAACCTGTCCCCTGGTCAGACCATGCATTAATCTCCACCACCTTTTTGCTGGCACAGACGAGCAACAAACACGTCCCTCAACCTCAATTTACCTACAGGAAATCATGCTCATCCGAGGAACTACACTATCACCTTGTCCCAGAACTCCCGCTCATAGACATCTCCACGCCTAACTCAGCCCTCCACTCCTGGTCCAAGATAACAGAAACGGCAGCAAACAAACTCTGTCCACTGGCAACAAAAAAACTCACGGACATCAATATCTACTATTATACACAATGAATATATTCAGTTATTATAGCCATTTAACAAACAAGAATTAATTTTTTTAAAATTGTATAATTTATTAAACATACATTTTATCAAAACTTAATGTATGGCATATATAAATATTACATTAATATCATTAAACAAGAAAATCTTATCTAAGACATATATATTAAATTTTTCTTATTTTTCAACATTGTGTGGATACCCAAACTACCCGCAATTTCCCACATAAATACAAGCACTAAATATCCCTTAAAATATACTAACCATTCACTCATCCATCCAACCAATCATAAACTTAAAAAAGCTCCCCACCACTATTGCACCTTTCCCAAAAACATATTTTACATACAAAACGTTCACAGTACACAAATTCAGAATACGAGAACCCTAAAACGATTTTTTACAAGCATCTTGAAGAAGGATTAGTGGCACGATGATTAAAAAGGACTCCGAGCGGTGAATACACAAGTGAAAATCATGAACTTGTAAACCACGGGGTGGTATAAAGGTCCAAAGTAAAATACATAAATATTAGTCAAATATAAGTTAAGAAAGTTTTGATACAAAAAATTATAAAAATTTGATACGTGTTTTGTGATTGTATGATTTATTCGTTGATTGTTGGACAAATTTAACACTTAATATTGGTAATTGAAATCTCCCATTATTACCACATTACCAATTTGGTTAGCTTCCCTAGTTTCTCTTAGCATTTCACTGTCCGTCTCACCATCTTGACCAGGTGGATGGTAGTATACCCCTATCACTATAGTCTTCCCCGACACACAAGGGATTTCTACCCATAAAGATTCAATTGTGCATTTAGTCTCATGCAGGATGTTTATCCTGTTGGACTCTATGCGTTCCCGGACATAAAGCGCCACCCCGCCTCCCAGGTTCTCCTCTCTGTCATTGCGATATAATTTGTACCCCGGTATAGCACTATCCCATGTCTCTGAGATGCCAATTAAGTCTATTTCATCATTCACTGCTATACACTCTAATTCTCCCATCTTACTTCTTAGACTTTTGTCATTAGCATACAAACTTTTCAAAGTGAGTTTTTTGTTTGTATTTACATTCTGCTTTTCAATTTTCAGGGATAAATTGGAATCTTTTAGCTCAGGTGAGACTTTAATTATAGCACATGGACTACTTTTATTATTATTGGAACCTCTCTGTTGAGATGCCCTAACTCTAATGCTTCATTAGTATCCTTTGAAGATACCTCTCTCCGAACCATGCGCTGCTGAGCGACTGTCAGCTTTCCCCTTAGAGCAGCTTCTAAACTAGAACAATCTCCTTTTTAAAGGTTAGCGTCAGCAGCCTGGTTCCACCCTGGTTAAGGTGGAGACCATCTCTTCGGAAAAGACTCCCCCCTCCCCCTTCCCCCAAAGGTTCCCCAGTTCCTTACAAAACTGAATCCCTGTTCCTTGCACCATCGTCTCATCCACGCATTGAGACTCTGTAGTTGATCATCTAGGATACAGTCATCACCAAATGGTATGGTTCCGTATTAGAGCTCAAGAGATGAAGGTTCATTGAAAGGTGAGGGTCCCAGATTTCAGAAAAACTAACTTTTTTGTTGAATTGGGAGGAGTACTTCAGGGAGTTGTTAGATAAGAAAATCTAGGGGAAGTAGAAGAGCAGTGGGCAAAACTAAAAGATACTTAGTTTTTAGCTCCATCTCCTTAGCTGGTCCCAAGCTATGGAACTCAACGCCCACCAGTCTACGCCTTGAGATCTGTCCAAAGAAATTTAGACAGAAACTTAAAACATGGCTTTTCACGCACGCCTACTCTTAATCTGCCTTCCCAGTCCCATTCCCTCCCTCCCTCTCTAATCTGTCCTCCCCCCCCACCCTTCCCTCACCCCCCCCATTCTCCCATCCCTCCCTAACTTAGCCCCCTCCCCTCTCCCTCACCTTGTATTTTGAATGTACATAATAGAGTGTTTATAGAATGTACATAACTCCTGCTTTTGTAAATAAACCCCCCCTTATTCCCTCCTTTGTTCCCAGCATATTCCTATAGCTCCAAGTTAATGCCCTGCCCCTTCCCTCCTCTCCCCCCCCCCCAGTTATAATATCAGTTACAATGTAAAGCCCGGTTGGCTGAATTTTCCTGTTGTCTGGAAACCGATGTGATGTCTCGTGCGAATGTCGGTATAGAAAAATGTTAAATAAATAAATAATAAATAAATATTATAAGGGCAACTAAGCTTTTTGTTCAGAAAGAGGAAAAAAAGGCTGCTATGGTCTTCTAAAGGTGAAGAAAAAAAGGTTAGCATTCATAAACTACAGGAGATCGCAGAAAGAGGAAGATGGGCGACAATATCTGGAAAAGTTAAGAGAAGCTGGAAAAGTATTTAGGAGAGCGAAGATTCAAATGGAAGGAAAAAATAGCAAATGGGGTGGGGGGGAAAGATTTTTTTGTTATATGTTAGTGATAAGAGGAAGTGAGAAGTGGCATTGTGAGAATCAAGAGGTGAAGGAAAGGAATATGTGGAGGCTGTTGAGAAAAAAAGTGAAATTGCTTAGCAAACCATTCTGATTAAACTCTGAAAGGGCCAGGAGCAGGACCACATAAAATTAAAACAAATAGGATTGAAAGTGAAGTAAAATTCAATCAATTTTCAGTAAAGTGTGTTCGTGAGGAGCTAACTAAACTTAAAGTATATAAAGCGGTGGTGCCAGATGGGATACATCTGAGAATGTTATGGGAACTTAAATTCTTGCAGACCTTTTCAATGCTTCTTTAGAGTCGAGAGCAATTCCAGAAAACTGAAGATAGATGGCTGTAGTTCCTGTTCACAAAAGTGAAAGGAAGGAGGAATCTGGGAACTACAGGCAGGTTAATCTGACCTGTGGTAAGCAAATTAATGGAATCGCTAAAATAGAGGATAGTGCAGTTTCTGGAATCCAGTGGATTACAAGATCTGAGGCAGCATGGTTTTACCAGAGGAAAATCTTGTCAGACAAATCTGATCAGTTTTCTTTGATTGGTTGACCAGAGGGTTGGGTCAGGGGAGAGTGCTAGATGTACTGTACTTGGATTTCAGTAAGGCCTTTGACACATTTCTGCAGAGCCACTCTTGGACAGACTCCAGCCAGTTTACATCCTTTTAAAAATGCAATCTCTGGAACTGTATACAGTATTCAAAAGTATATAAACTGGTTGGAATCTGGCCAGAGGGTGGCTAATAAAATGATCAGTGGTCTTTTGTCCTAAAGCATATGGGGAGAGACTTAAAGATCTGAACATGGATACCTTAGATGAAAGGTAGGATAGGGGAGATATGATGGAGGCATTTAATAAATACCTCCAAGGTTACCATGCACAAGAGGTGAGACTCTCTCAAAGGAAAGGAGGCTCTAGAATGAGGGATCATGGAGTAAAGGTGAATGGAGATAGATTCACGTGTAATCTTAGGAAATATTTCTTTACAGAAAGGGCAGTGGATGCATGGAACAACCTCCCCTTGGGGGTGGCGGAAACAAGGACAGTATCTGAATTCAAAATGTATGGGATAAACACAGGGGATCTTTGAGGGCATGGTAGGGATTGTAAAGGTGAATAATTGGTATGCATGGGCAGACTAGACAGGCCAGTGGTCTTGTTCTGCCATCATGTTTCTAAACAGAGGAATGGTAAATTGGGATTTAAATTGGGATTCTGTCAGTTCCCTCACATTTATGTCTTCAAAACAAGGTTGAAATGCTTAAGAATGTGGTCCTTTGGAGGAATATTAGGCTGATAAATTTTCAAGTAAAAAAAACTGGTATCCCAGCCAGTGGCATAGCGAGGGGGCACCGGGGGCAGGGGATCCCAGCCTGCCCAGGCAAGAAAAAGGCCAGTGGCTCCTCGGGGAGCCCATCCTGCCCAGTAGCAAAAGAAGAGGTGGTGGAGGCCTGCAGCCGTCGGGGAAGCCCATCCCACCCGGCAGCAGAAGAAGTAACCCACAGCTACCAGGGGAACTCATCCCGCCCGGTGGCAGAAGAGGAGGCCCGCAGCTGCCTAGAGCAGAGGTTTTCAATGTCAGTCAGTGTGTTGCTACACGCCCGGTTCCCTGCTGGACCGGCTGCTCCCCCTGCCTCAGCAAGATGCAAATTCTTCCTCTCCCAGGGCTTGAAATACTGCTAGCCCGGGCGGAATGCAGCAGGAGGACTGTAAGATGCACCAGCAGCATGATCTCTTCTTCCTGCCCCCATAGCCCAGAAGAGGAAGTCCTGTGCAATAGCCATGTGTGCGGGAAGATGTTCTTTTTTTTTTTTTTGTCAGCTCTTTTTAGAAATATTCTTTTTATTAGCTTTGCTTCTATTGATTTATCTTTCCTGATTTTATTGTTTGATGCTTTATGGGGAATTGCAGTGTTTCTGTTTTTCCATTGTTAGACTGCATACATATACCTAGATTCATCAAAATGCTATAAATATAGGAGAAGGGGAGAGAGAGAGAGAATGAATGAGAATTTGACATGAGATATATATATATACCACTGTAAGAAGGTACACTTTCAACTCGGGGCCGGTTTGGGGGGTACTTTTACATACACAGTCAGGAATTAACTGCAAACTAGATATGACTCATGAATTTCTATCATTTGAATCAATGAAGAAGAGTCTATTACTACAGAGCAGTCTCTACTCACCGCAGCTTCCAAACCCGCCCTGAGTTGAAAGTGTGTACCCTCTTACAGTTGTGTGTATGTATATGTGTGTGTATGTGTGTATATATATATATATATATATATATATAATCCTATCACATTGCCTCTATACAGTCGTGCTCGCACTCTCTCGCTCTCTCAACATTTTCCCCCATAATGCGGGTATAACACACAGAAAAAAGATGTAATCATTTCTAACGTTAAATCCCGCTTTAGTGTGCAACTCCGCTACCAGACCCTCATTTCCATTACCTCCTCCCACTTGCACACTCAAAGTAAAAAGTTTGCCTACTAACGTGTTGTGATATTTATCGCATGTGTTAGGGCCCTAATGCATTTTGACGAATGTCATGGATAGTCTGGCCTGTTATTGTTTACAAGCCAGTTCTTTATGGTCATTTTATTCTGTATTTGGTGAGGCTATGTTCTGCATGTGTGATTGAGGTTAAATATTCTGCTAATGTGTCATTTCTATAAGCTTGGTTTGTTCTGTTTTACTAGTAGGAGGTGTAATGGTGTTTTAGGGCCTGGTGTAATATTTGCAGTGTCACCTTTTCATAGGTTGGCGGTTAGTGCTGTTTTGGAAGTTATTCCATCTACTTTTATAATAAATTTGGTATTGAACTCTGACAGGGATTATCTTTTTAGACTTTCTTTTTCCCAGTGATAGCAGGCTGAATTAGCCATGCTGTCTGGGAGCGTTGCGACCGAGTCAGTAGGCGGAGTTTTCTCAGAGTACAGAGTTTTGAACTCTGACGGCTGCGCGGTGAGGTTCCCGCGTGATTGACGTTTTTACCTCAGTCTCTTTTTTTCCGCGAGCAGGACTGCACGTGGGGTTTTTTTTCTCTCTCCTAGTCTCTGAAGCTTTTTTCTCAATTTTTTCAATTTTTTTCCCATTTTTGGCAGTGATGGCTCCCAAGCCATCAGGCTTCAAGTATTGCCAATGCGGGAAAATTATGTCCATAACAGATGGACATAATTATTTTTATATCTGTTTGGACCCGGAGCATGACTCAGCCTCATGTTGAGACTGTGGTCGGATGTCGCCTCAGGCCGAAAGACAACGCGCCGAAAAAATCTCGCGCTTAAGATCTCCTTGCTCTTTGCCGGGCCCGGCGACGAAAGTGAAGAAAACTCAAGCCAGAATATCGGCGTCGCTGGAAGGTGCTTCGGCCAGGTCAGTACCACCACCAGGGCCGCTGAAGGATGTCGAGGCCTCGACTCCTCTAAAGAAAAAGTCCCTTCTTGCGCCATTCGGGTCACAGGGCTCTGTACCTGCTCGTTCCCGCTCCTCGACGCCTCAGCATTCGGAGCATGGGAAGTCAAAGCGGCCGAGGCAGTTTACAGCCCAGTTTACAGCCTCCCAGTTTACAGCCCCTGTTAATTGTAACTGCATCTCTTCATCACGTTTAGTTATGTTCTTGGTTTGTTCTTCACACCCCTGTTTCATGTAAACCGGCATGATGTGAACGCTTTCATGAATGCCGGTATAGAAAAACCTTAAATAAAATAAATAAATAAAATATGACGCATCGGCACCGAGATCGCATGGCGCATCGACGCAGAGATCGCAAGATACGGCGCATTGGAGCACGACACACCGGCGCAGGGTGCATCAGTGCATTAGGAAGAGCTGAATCACCAGATGGGACATCACATAGTGATATTTTAAAAAGGAAGCATTCCAAACATCACAGCTCCAAACATGGTGACGCAAAACACTACGCTCGACCTACAGCTCCAACACCTGCCTCTGCACAATCTTCAATTCAAGGCCAATACCATGCCAAAATGACATCCAAAACAAAACATATCCAGCTGTCTGAATTTCTACGAACAGATTCTGATGTAGAAGTGGTATCTCATTCTAACCACGACTCTTCAAGTGCAGAAGGTTCTCATTCTGATTGGTCTTCTCTTAGTCAACCTCATTCACTCCATCTCCTAGAACCGCGCCGACCTTCTGAGGACTTGCTTCAAGGAGTACTGCCTCCACCTCCAACTCCTTTGCCAGCACCTTCACAGCATAGCCTCGTATCAAAAGCGATGTCACAAATTTCATTGGCGTTAAATACTTTTTTCCAGGATCTGGAGACCGCACATCCTCAGCTTCCAATTCATCCTCACCATCTTTTCCTCCGGTGATTCCAATTCCTCTACGTCCAAGTCAACCAGAAGAACAGACTCCAATCCCAGATCGACCGGATTCTTCGCATTCACAATGGTCTATGTTGTCACCGTCCTCATCTACTGGATTCCCGTCAGATCCTCCCAAGGGGCTTCCGGAACCTTATTCCCCTCCCAAAGATTTGTCCTATGCAAAGTTTATCGAGAAAGTAGGATCTCTATTAAATATTGAAACGGGAAAGGTTCCCGACCTTCGTGCAGAGGTTCTAAGGATTATAAAAAATTTTTTTAATTTCACCAGAACCCTCAGCTCTGCCACCACATGCAGTACTAGATGCTGTTCTGCATAAGATGTGACGCACCACAGCTGCGTCAAGGAAAACTGACTTAAAATACCGTATGCGAAACTCCACGATCTATAAGCCCACACAATGACCCCACAACTCCGTAGTTGTAGAATCTGCATTACTACGTGCCAAAAGATCAAAACTTCATGCAAATTCACCACCGGGCAAGGACCATATATCAGTGGATGACTTTGGCCGTAAGGTGTACTACTCGTCCATGCTAGCCACAAAAATCCAGCACCATCAGATTTACATAATCCAATATCTATTTGAATGTCTACAGAGATTACGTCCCATATGTCTAGCTTCGAATAACTCCTTACCACAGCCATTTACAGACATGGAGGAAGGTCTTCAACATTTACTTTATTCTGTTTATGAATCATTTGAATCTTCTGCTAGATCCTCAGCTACAGCAATAGCAGCAAGGCACATGGCATGGTTGAGAGCCAGTTCAATATGTGACGATGTCCATGACAAGTTGGTTGATATACCTTGTCTTGGAGACAGTCTTTTTGGTAATAGGTTTGGGGAAACAGTTACCCTTTTGAAAGAACAGAATACTGCGGTACAATCTTTGATATCACCAACAGACCCTCCTGCCTCTTCTAGGAGATTCTACCCTTCATTCAGAAGACGGCCTTATGCAAGGGCACCTTTCAAACCATACAACACATATAGAATGCAGTATTACCCCCATCAGCATTACCAACCACAGGCTCATCCCTCCTGTGGATGCCTGCACCAACCACGTGCTCAAAAACAGCAGCTCCTCCAAAGCAGACTCCATCTTTTTTGAGCTACCCCGAGTCACCTCCACCGCAATACATAGGGGGCCGCCTTCAACATTTTAATGCCAGTTGGGAAGCGATTACTTCAGATTGCTGGGTACTGAACATCATAAGAGAGGGCTACCAGTTAAACTTTCTAACTCTTCTACCCCTCCCTCATGTTCCCCCTCTAAGGAATACATTAAACCACGCCTGAAACCTTCAGGAACAGTTAGTCAATCTACAGTTGCAGAACTCAATTCAAACAATTCCAATCTCATCAAAAAATTAAGGGTTTTACTCCCCCTATTTTCTCATTCCTGAAGGATGCGTATTCCCATATACCCATGCACCCTTCCTCCTGGCATTACCTCTGTTTCCAAATTCAGAACAACCACTATCAATTCAAGGTTCTACCTTTTGGCCTCTCCTCAGCCCTGAGGGTATTCACGAAATGTTTAGCGGTAGTGGTGGATCATCTGACAGCTCTCGATACAGATTTTTCCCTATCTCGACGACTGGCTGTTGGTAGCATCAGATCAGACTACCTTGAAGACTCATGCGTTCCAAACAATCAATTGTCTTCAGACATTGGGATTTATAATCAATTACGAAAAGTCCCACCTGCAACCAACACAAGCTCTACAGTTCATTGCGGCTCTCATCAATTCAGCGCAACAAAAAGCTTACCTACCACACGACAGGATTCAAATTCTGTCTTCTCTTGCTCAGCGTCTATTCAATCAATCGCATGCGTCGGCACGCCAAATTCTTCAACTGCTGGGTCATATGGCAGCACATGTTTCACCTACAATGGGTCCTCAAGAATCAATGGTCACAGAACTGGAAACCACTCTCGATCACAGTACGTCTTACCAAACAAATGCGTATCGACATTCAATGGTGGATAAACACCAACCACTTGTCCTCGAGAGCACCATTTCAGTTGCCTCCTCACCAAATGTCTCTCACAAAGGATGCATCCAGGAAGGGCTGGGGAGCCCACAAACGACTTAAAAACTCAAGGTCGTTGGTCTCTTCAGGAGACCAACTATCAGATCAATCTCCTGGAGCTTCGAGCCATTTTTGAAGCACTTCAAACCTTCTCTTCCCAACTTCGAGGAAAACATCTCATGGTATACACAGACAACCAGATAGCCATGTTCTATGTAAACAAGGGAGGGTCAGGTTCGGGAGGCACTTCACATACTGACTTGGGCAATATCGAACCAAGTCTCGATACAAATCACTTACCTTCCCGGATTAGACAATGTAACAGCGGACCGCCTCAGCAGAATTTTCCATCCACATGCATGGACCTTGAATCGGGAAGTAGCATCAAGCATATTCCAACAGTGGGGCTTTCCAACCATAGACCTCTTTGCCATAGAGAGCAACCTGCAAACACAGACATTTTGCTCCATCTACCCAAGCAAACTTCATTACGCTCCAGATGCTTTCCTCATTCTGTGGACGGAGGGTCTACTCTATGCTTACCCTCCCATTCCACTAATATCCAAAACAATATAAAAATGCATGAGAGATGCAGCGAACATGATCCTCATAGCCCCGTCCTGGCCAAGGCAGCCATGGTATGCATATCTCATGAGACTATCCATTCGCCCACCGATTCTCCTGGAAAACCATCCCCAACTGAACTCAGGAAGGGGGATCCCTCCTTCATCCGATGCATCGATCCCTGCATCTGACTGCATGGAGGTTGAGCGGAACGTATTAAACCATCTAGGACTTCCATCTCAACTTGAGGACAGTCTCGTTGCATCCAGAAAACCTTCCACCAGGCGTAATTACGCCGGGAAGTGACGTCGTTACTTAGAATGGTGCAAACCAAAAAGACTGGATCCTTCTCTACAACAGTAACACATCTCCTGGAGTACCTCCACTCTCTTTACATTGCTGGTTTGGCATCTACTTCAGTTCGGGTGCGTATCAGTGCTATTGCAGCTTTGCATCACGCTCACAATGGACTTCCCATTTCCAACCACCCCTTAATCTCCAGATTCATGCGTGGCGTGCTACGTCTTCGTCCACCAGTCACAAAACCACCTATACCATGGAATCTCAATATTGTCCTGGAACAATTAATGTTACCCCCTTTTTGAACTTCTAGATTCCTGCCATGTCAAATACCTTACTTGGAAAACAATATTCCTAATCGCTGTGACATCAGCAAGGAGAGTAAGTGAACTTCAGGCCTTGGTTCACTACTCCCCTTACTTAGAATTCTATCATAATAAAGTCACACTTTGGCCTCATCCGGCCTTCCTGCCTAAGGTGGTATCTGCTTTTCACATCAACCAGTCCATTACGCTTCCAATCTTCAAGGCTAAGCCTCATACGAATGATAGGGATAGACTTCTCCATTCCCTAGATTGTAAGAGAGCGCTGGCTTATTATAAGCAAAGGACACATTCTGAATCCAGACTATCTCGGCTGTTTCTCTTCTTCAATCCAAATTCTCCGAACCAACCTGTCTCCAAGAGAACTCTGTCTGGTTGGTTGTCCCAATGTATAACTTCCTGCTACAATAAGTGTAATATGCCATTGGACACAAGACCAAAAGCACACCAAATTAGAGCAACGGTGGCGTCTGTTGCACATTTCAGGAACGTTCCGTTAATAGACATTTGCAAAGCAGCAACTTGGTCTTCTCTCCACACTTTCACATCGCACTACTGTCTAGAACAGCAAACCTCTTCTGATGCAGCCATGAGTTCGGCAATCCTGTCAACCCTTGCACCTAAATAAGACTGTCTTCCTTGTTGTTGAGGGGTAGTGCCCTAATCTAAAGAACATAATACCTGGACACCACCTGGGAGCTTGGGACTCCCAGACAGCATGGCTAATTCAGCCTGCTATCGCTGGGAAAAAGCAAGTTTGCTTACCGTAAACGGTGTTTCCGTAGATAGGATGAATTAGCCTTGCGTTCCCGGCCCACCTCCCTAGACAGTCTACAAATACACCAAACCTATTTCCACGTACATCTCGCTTGGTGACAAGAGACTGAGGTAAAAACGCTAATCGCTTGGGAATCTCACCGCACAGCCGTACAGAGTTCAAAACTCTCTACTCTATGAGAAAACTCCGCCTACTGACCCGGTCACGATGCTCCCAGACAGCATGGCTAATTCATCCTGCTATCTACGGAAACACTGTTTACGATAAGCAAACTTGCTTTTTTGGTCACAAGGAAGTTTTTCTTTCTTTCTTTAATTTATATTCCTTTTTCTTGATTTGCAATTACAGATGTTCCCTGATGTGGCTGAGGCAACCCAGAGGAAGAGATTTTATTAATGAGACCAGGAATTTTACAGTTGGGAGCGTTATTTTGATTAAACTTTCCCATGTAAATGTGTAGTTAAACTTGGAGGTATTAAATACATTTTCTATGAGCCTCCACATCTTGCTAAGTTTACAAGTGTCAGAGAAGTCCAGACCCTGTTGCCTATTGCTCACAGTCCCATGACAGCTGCGTTAGGAGTTTTCTTCCTTATCTTTAACTTGTATTTGTATATATCTTTTTCTTGAATTGTATTTTGGCTCCTCTGCCATCAATTGTGGACAGATGAAATGCTGGTGGAGGGATGATAAGAACATAAGAACATAAGAAATTGCCATGCTGGGTCAGACCAAGGGTCCATCAAGCCCAGCATCCTGTTTCCAACAGAGGCCAAAACCAGGCCACAAGAACCATGCTAGTGATGCAATTAATAGCAGTGGCTATTCCCTAAGTATAATTGATTAATAGCCATTAATGGACTTCTCCTCCAAGAACTTATCCAAACCTTTTTTGAACCCAGCTACACTAACTGCACTAACCACATCCCCTGGCAACAAATTCCAGAGCTTTATTGTGCGTTGAGTGAAAAAGAATTTTCTCCGATTAGTCTTAAATGTGCTATTTGCTAACTTCATGGAATGCCCCCTAGTCCTTCTATTATTCGAAAATGTAAATAACCGAGTCACATCTACTCGTTCAAGACCTCTCATGATCCTAAAGACCTCTATCATATCCCCCCTCAGCCGTCTCTTCTCCAAGCTGAAAAGTCCTAACCTCTTTAGTCTTTCCTCATAGGGGAGCTGTTCCATCCCCTTTATCATTTTGGTTGCCCTTCTCTGTACCTTCTCCATCGCAATTATATCTTTTTTGAGATGCGGTGACCAGAATTGTACACAGTATTCAAGGTGCGGTCTCACCATGGAGCGATACAGAGGCATTATGACATTTTCCGTTCTTTCTTAATTGTTTTCCTTTGTTAATACTTTGGTTTGACTCTTTCAGCATATTCTAAACAAGGTTTCCTTGGATGTAAAAATTAAGTTTGCAGTAATTAGAAAAATTTAAAAACAGAAAATGGGGAGAACTTTTAGGCTAGAAGCCTCTATTGTGAACTTTCTGAAATTGCCTAATTATTCTGCTGCTGATTTTATTTTAAAAGTATGTAAAAGAAGTATTTCAAATTCCTGATGCCTCTTGCAAAAGTGTATTACTTGCTGTTAAAATTCAGCCACATCAGGAGATGCTGTCAAATGTGACTCAGAAAGCTGATGAGGGAGTGAATATCTTAGCAAGCCCTAGGGCACTGCTTGGTTTGTCTTCTGCCGTGACAAAAGCTACTCTCTTAGTAAACTTTTTATTCTTGAATCTCATTGGGACAGGATATTCCAAACTTTTTTTTTTTTTGCTCCCAACACAAAATTCAGAACTTTCTTGTTTTAAAAATTCAAATTTATCCGCATGTGCCAGGTAGTGTGCAGACCTCTAGGCAAGAAATTCTTAATTATCATGATATATTTCCCTCTAAATGTTGAATCAACACTACATTATAAATGAGAAGCATTGATGGAGACAGAAAAAGGAAATCAGCTGGAAAATACACACACACTATGGAACCAGCATGTGCTTTTAGCCAAATTCGAGGTTAGTTTTGTCAGGTAAAATTGCCCTCTGAAATGGGAAAGAAAAAAAGGGCTAGTGACATTATTCTGTTATCAGCATTTCACAGTCTAGGCATTGGACACAGGAGACTCCAAGGAAGACAGTGACCTGAAGCTAGGCGTGGTCTACGAGAACCCGCAAGTTGCTCAGAATCACAAAATACATAGGGTTATTGCTAAAGTATTGTTAAAACTATAAAAGTTGAATTAAAACAATAAAAATACACGAGGTTGGATCAAGTGGTGGACAAGGAAGCTACCTGCTCGGAGGGCAGGTAGCTTCCTTGTCCACCACTTGATCCAACAGGTGATAGAACAGGTGATAGAACAGGTGCAATGCAGGAAGCCACAGGCTTAAAAGAAGAAAAAAAAACATAACTTGGGGGGGGGGGGGGGGAGAACAAATGTTTAGCTGCAGCTATTGTCCTGTCACTTTTTTCTTTTTTTTTTAAATTAATTAAGCTAAAGTTTGCCATGCAATCGTGTAAAATAAATAGTGCCTGCTAGTTTTGTGTCATGCTGCAACCTCTGAGAAATGTCAGCAGACACATCACAATACAGAACACAGGGAACACAATGTTCTGCCAATAACAGGGGGAAAAGCATGCAGCAGGGGCAGAAGAAAGAGTATGGCTAGAGCTGACGGAAGGTTTTCATGAGGCAGGTAATGTGTGGTAAAATCATGAAATGCTCCATGTAAAAGCAGGTCACTTTCATGTTCAACCTTGGCATAGAGCAAAAGGAAGTAGAGCAGATGTGTGACTTTCTAGGGCTTTACCAATGTGTGTGGAGTTTTCCAGACATGAAAGGATGATGAGGCCTGAGCAAGATCCCCAGAGCAGCAGTCATCTTCCTGCTTTTCAAACTTGTCTCCAAACACATTCAAAACGTGTTCAGAGATGTTTGAACAATCATTTGTGATGCAGTTGTATATTTTATTTTATTTAATTTATTTAAAAATATTTCTATACCGTCTTTTCAAACTAGTTTGATCAAGACGGTTTACAAATTTCGATTATATAGAGCCATTAACCAAAGAAAAAACAAAAATAAAAATAAAATAAAATAAAACGTCAAATTTAAAAAAGTATAGATAAGAAATAGAAAGAATAAAAATACATTATATTGTCATAATCCCTACTCATAAAATAAATATACTAATTTTTTAACAAAAATAGTCAAAGATAGAAAGGAAATAATAAATCTAAAAATATAACTCATATAAACCATATTCCTTCAAAATGTGTAATTGAATAGTAGATTGCTACAAAAAATGTGGCTTAAAAAGAAGTGAGTTAGTCAATTTTCAAGATGAGCATATGCAATCTTAAATAAATAAGTTTTAACTGCCTTCTTAAATTCAGTATGACTAATAATTTGCCTTAAGGTGTTAGGGAGAGAATTCCACAACAGCGGTCCTGCCACTGAAAAGGCCCTCTCCCTGGTCATATTGAGTCTTGCTATTCTAACTGTGGGAACATCGAGCAAATATTGAGATGTTGATCGAAGGTGTCTCATTGGTTTATACAACCGTAAAGATGTACAGAGCCATGTGGAATCATGGTCATGAATTAGTGAATGAATTATAGAGAGAACCTTATATTTTACTCGATATTTAATTGGGAGCCAATGAAGTTTATATAAGATAGGGGAAATATGATCTCATAGGTAGTCCTACTAAGAGACGAGCGGCTGAATTCTGTATTTGCTGCAATGGTTTTATCGCAGAGTCTGGAAGACCCAGAAACAAACTGTTACAATAGTATAACTAGCACAGGCACCTATTTTTCATTGTAGCCTATTTAAAATAGTTAGAAAAAAAAAGACCAACAAATTGTTTTTCAACTCTGCCACAACCCATGGCCAGGCTTGGGTTGAAACCACTTTGAAATAAATTGCGGTCAAAGTTGAGCATAGACTCTATTGGAGAGCACATGGCAATAGGAGCGTAAAAATAACGCACACTGCTTATTGTAAGACAAGCACGTAAGTCATGGAAATCTATTACAGTGTCCCCGGCTACTTTTCCCCTAAGGACTGTGCACCCATTTTCAAAGGGAATATGCATGCATACTTTCACCTTTGAAACTTTGTAACTCGCTGACGTTTTGCACAGAAACTAACATGCCTTATTTCCAGTCATACCTCCCCTTGATGTGGATAAAAGTGTATGCATGCATTTTTAGCCGTATTGCACAAAGGCAATAATCAGATGGCCAAACTGTGCATGCAAATCGCTATTTACTGAACCTGCACAAATGGCTTTCAAACTTGTGCTTTAAAAGCCCCAATAGCATTTATTACAATGATAAAATGCGGGTCTGCCAGTTCTATTGATAGTGCAGAGTTCTAGATGGTGACACCTTTTGAAATATATATATAAAATGATGTAGTAGACAAGCTTTTGAGATCACACAGTTCCTTTCTTCACAGGTGATCCAGAGACCTCTTGTGCTGAAGCATTGGTGTTTTTGGTCCTTGAAAAGATATTCCAACCTACTAAGATATTAATAGGTCAATGCTATATTGTACGCTGAGCCTAGCGCAAGCTAGCAAGCTCTTGGATGCGTGATTTGGACGTGCTAGGCTAACACCCAATACAATAAGGGGATTAGTGTGTCCAAACCATTTATAATGTAGTATTGGTTCAACATTTAGAGGGAAATGTATCATGATAATTAAGAACTTCTTGCCTGAAGGTCTGGATAGTACCTGGCACATGCAGATAAATCTGAATTTTTAAAACAAGAAAGTTCTGATTTTTGTGTTGTGGGCAAAAAAAAAGTGCTCATCACATGTGAATGCATGTACATGAGGCTATTAGCTTTTACCCCATGTGCACGTTTTATCACGGAAAACAATGCCAGCCCCAGGGCTGGTGTTAAGTCTTTATGCGCTCTGAGCCCTCTAATAAAACCCACCACAAAGCCACAAAAAAGCCCAAAATATGGCTTTTCTGTGTTTCCTCCTACTTAGTAGTGTCCCGATTCTGAGTAGGAGGAACCACAAAACTTTGTACATGCAGGTCATTCCTTGCTATCCAGCAGCATCCTCTGTTCTCTGTAACGCACAGAGGGGGCATCCCTTTAGATGCTTGATATCCTTTCCTTGGGTAGCACAGCAAAAGGGTGACATAGTCCTACACTAGCCATCTGAGATGGAGCTCGTTTCTCTTCTCCAGTGTTCTAGCTGTGCTTGCAAATGTCCGGTCACTCACTGTTCATCCTAAAACACCCAGGTGGTCCATAGACTGAGTGTGCACGCTGCAGATTGATCGCTTTCAATACGTATTGTATATCAGTGTTTTTTGATTATGTTGTGTAAAGGGTTGTGATGCAATCCAGTCAAACCTGACTAGTTTTGAAGCGACCGGGCTTGTTTGTACAGTTAGTACATATTGCTTTGGGAGGGCAAGGAGGAGAGGGCAGATTTTAACTAACCATGCAGGTGCAATTGGGAATGCACTGGTACATTGTCTGATATTCTTAGGTGCCCTTTTTTTGCACCAGAATTCCATCTTCTGTTGAAGCTGAAGTTTTCAGTCATTCAGAGCAAATGTCAATATTAACTTCTGCTGTCGGCAGTCCTGGCTTGCATGTCTTGTCTTGTGCCATACTTGCAGCCCTGTTCCAGAAGTTCCTCATCGGGTGATCTCCCTTTTCCTTATTAGTGCACCTCACAGTACATCCAAAAGCTGCATTTTCATGCTTTTTTTTTTTTTTTTTTGTGATGATGTTCTTCTCAGCTTTTTTCTTTGTTTTTTATCCCCCCTGCCCCCACATTAGCTCAAGTGGCCAAGATCCTTCGTTAGCCCAAAGGCTGGGGGGGGGGGGGTGCTTCCTCCTCTGGGCCACCTGATGGCCTGCAGAGGCTACCACTGTAGCAACTGCCATGCTTCATCCCTCCCTGGGTCTTAGTGAATCACCGCCATGCTTCTCCCAGAACTTGGTCTGCCCCGATGGGTGGGAGATTCAAGCTCTGATTCCCCATGCTGCAGCTAGTTTCAAATTTTTAGAGATGATGTTGAATTCATACTAAATCTCTGTAATCTACAAATTAATTTAGAGGGCTTGGAAACTACTATCTTTTTTTTTGTTGTTGTTGTTTTAAAGAGATTTTTACAATGTGACACTATATTAGCTTTCTTACATTCCCAGTCCAGATGGGAAGTGCTTTGGAGAAAATATCATCCATCACCAATTTTGAGTTAAGAAAAAAAGAATATGATAGAGTGGTTATTAAAAAAAAAAAAAAAAAAAAAAGTGCAGCAGGTATTAGATGATTGCAACATAGCTAAAGGTAGATTTATGGTACTGAGAGCAACTACCAGGACAGTTTGTTGAAGTGAATTCAAGAAAAGCCTTGGAGAAAAATAGCTGGAAGAAAATATTGAATCTTTCCATGCAGATGGGTGAAGAGAATTGAACAGATGATGGAAAGAAGAGAGAAGATGGTGAAAGACGTATCAAAATATGGTTGGAACCTTGGAAGATGATAGAAAGGAGCAGAAAGCGGGGAAGGAGTGTACCTTTACTTTTTTTTCACCCCCATTTCAACTCCTGTCTGGAAGGGCACTAACACTTTGAATAACACTGGTAGATTCTATCTGTTCCCCGCTCAAGCACAGGGGTTAATAACAAGATAACGATAACCTCAATTCTAAAGATGCCAATTAAACTGGCCCAGATATTTCTGTTTCATTAATAAGAACATTTGTTTCTTTAATACCCATAACAGGTTAAAGACCAATGTGAATTGAAAGCCATTGAACAAGAAGAAGTCATCCTAGCAATACCAGCCAAGGAAGCTTGCAGACGGACTAAAGATGAGTTGTCAAAAGAATTACATGTAAGTCCTACATAACACCCAACATTTCAGGGGGAGAGGATGGAATGATTGCTTTTATGCCTAGCTCTCTAAAAGGCTTGGATTTTCCTTCCATTCTGGTTTATTTATTTATTTATTTATTTTTTATTTTTTATTTTTATAGACCGAAGTTCTTGTAGGAGCTACAAATCACTCCGGTTTACATATAACTTTTAAATGCCCAAAAGGAGTAGGGGCTTTACATAGAACAATAGAACAAATAACAATAGAAAAGAAACAATAACAATGGAACAGATAGAACAAATAACTAATTAAACATAGTAATATAATAATAAAATATTATATAGAAAATAAATATAAATATATAAATATAGTGTAAATACAGTATAAATACAAAAGATGAAAGTGCTCAAAATAAAGGTGCAGTTGAAAAAATCGTAATAGCAAAAAAACCAGTGAGTTATCCCTAAATTTGGGTTTATAGTCTTGACTAGGTAACATTACATGTCTGGGAAAGCTTGACGGAAAAGCCATGTTTTTAGCTTTTTTTTGGACTCCTGATGACTTGGTTCTAGTCTTAGATCTGGGGGGAGTGCGTTCCATTGGTGTGGGCCTCCTGAAGATAGAGCTCTTTTGCTCAGTGATGATTTTACCTGTGGGGCTTGCAGCGTGCCTTTGTATGCGCTTCTTATTGGTCTGGATGATGTGTGAGGTTGAAGTTGGGTGCTTAACATGATCGGAGCAAGATTGTATGTTGCTTTGTGAATGATTGTGAGAACTTTATAGAGGATCCTGTGATTAATAAGAAGCCAATGTAGGTTACGAAGGATTGGGGTGATATGATCTCTTTTATTAGAGTTTGTGAGTATTCTGGCAGCGGCGTTCTGTACCATTTGTAAGGGTTTGATGGTATTTGTGGGGAGACCGAGAAGGAGGGAGTTGCAATAATCGAGCTTAGAAAGTATGATGGATTGAAGTACTAGCCGGAAGTCGGTGAAGTGAAGGAGGGGTTTTAGTTTTCTGAGGACTTGCAGTTTGTAAAAGCAGTCCTTTGTGGTGGTGTTTACAAACTTTTTTAGGTTTAGATAGTTGTCTAGCCAGGCTCCAAGATCCCTGACGTCAGGTGAGAACTTGCTAATTGAGTTTGGTTGAGAGGAGCTTGAAGAGATGGTGAGGGGATCATGGGAGATGATGAGCATTTCGGTTTTGTTGGCATTCAATACTAAATTGAGGCTTGAGAGTAAGTCTTTAATTGGCTGTAGACAGTCGTTCCAGTAGCTGATCGTTTTTTGAAGGGATTCTGAAATCGGGAGAAGGATTTGAATGTCATCTGCATAGAGGTAATGGGTAAGCTTGAGGGATGAATGTCATCTGCATAGAGGTAATGTCATCTGCATAGATGAGGGATAGAATAGATGAGGGATAGAATAGATGAGGGATGAATGTCATCTGTATAGAGGTAATGGGTAAGCTTGAGGGATGAGAGCAGGTGGCATAGAGGTAGGAGGTAGATATTGAAGAGGGTGGGTGAGAGTGAAGATCCTTGTGGGACTCCTTGATCAGAAAGGACTGGAAGAGATTCCTTGTTGTTTATCCTGACTTTATAGAATCTATTGCTTAAGAAGGACTGAAACCAGCTGATAGCTGAACCTTTGATACCTATGTTGGCTAGTTGGTCTATAAGTATGGTGTGTTTTACCATGTCAAAAGCAGCGGATAGATCTAGCAGAATAAGGAGGAAGGATTGTTTTTTCTCCAGGTTGACTAGGATGGTGTCCGTGAGTGATAGTAAGAGAGATTCGGTGTTTAGGAGTTTTCGGAATCCGTATTGCGCCGGGGACAGAATGTTATGATCTTCCAGATATTCTGACAGTTGCTTGTTAACAATTTTTTCCATCAATTTGGCAATGAGAGGTAGGTTTGCGATTGGTCGAAAGTTCGCTGGGTCCTATGGAGAGGCGTTTGGTTTTTTTAGTAGTGGTTTTGAGGATAGCCAATTTTAACTGGTTGGGGACTTGGCCTTGAGAAAGGGATGTGTTAATTATATCAGAAATTGGTTTTGAGATTGTGTTCTATTTGGTTTGTTTCTATTTGAGAATTTGAGATTGTGTTCTATTTGGTTTGTTTCTATTTGAGAACAACCTGTGTGGCCTATGACCGCCATTTGTATGCTTTGGCGTACATGATAAATGGCTATATATAGTGTTGATATAATTGATGACCATATACGGTGCGAGGCCATCCTACAAGATGTAGAGTTTCCATGGTTTTCACAAGACAAGCAGGATGGGTAGTCCTCATATATGGGTGACATCATCAGGATGGAGCCCAATCACGGAACACTTTTGTCAAAGTTTCTAGAACTTTGACTGGCACCTACTGGGCATGCCCAGCATGGCACCAACCCTGCATCCAGCAGGGGTCCCCTTCAGTCTCTTATTTTCCGCACAGCAGTAGCCATGCGGATTAAGGAGCTCTCTAGAGATTCCTGACAGGAATTTTCCTCACGGAACTTATTTCCAAAATTTAAAAAAAATTCTACCCCATAGGGGTCCCCCTATTGATTCTGTAGTCCGCGGTCGTAAGGTAAGGCTTTACCCTCATTTGCAGTCGATTCAGTCGAGTTTTCCCTTTGTGGCCTACTGGCCATCGACCGCACCGCGGCTAAATTTTTGTCGAAGCCATGGCGTCAGGTTTTCGTCGGTGCCCCGATTGTCCTTGGACAATGTCCATCACAGACCCACTAGGGTCTGTGTGTTGTGTTTGGGGTCGGACCACGACATCTTAACTTGCACCAAATATGCCCAAATGACACCGAAGGGCCGTGAGGCCTGCTCAGAGAAGATGGAGTTTTTTTCAGGCAAAGCCGCCGATTCCATCGAGCGCTTCACCATCGTCTGAGCCGGTGCCATCGATCACTCGCCAGCAGCGGGACACCGGTGCTGTCCACCCGGCACCAACAACTCTTAAGACATCGACTTCTTCTCTTTGGCTCCGGAGAAGGACCAAGGAGAACATTGTGAAAAGCGTCGACACAGTCATCGGAAGGCTCAGTCTGCTGGATCCAGGCAAGCCCTTGGCATCGGCGACGACAGAGCCACCGACAAAGAAATCCCGACCGGAGAAGGCCCCATCCTCCTCTGCGACTGGGTCACCGAGGCGTTCCCCCACCTTTATTGGTGCTGGGAGCCGCAACTTCACTTTCACCGGTGGACCCTCTGGCTACGCCAGCGACCCGTTCAGGGTTTCAGGATGCCCTCCTACCCAAATCCACCCCTGTTGTGCCTGTTGCACGTCATTGGGTGCATTTGGTGCATTGCTTGGGCATCCTCAGCTCACTACTCACCCATATGTGAGGACTACCATCTGCTTGTCCTGTGAGAAAGCAGAGTTGCTTACCTGTAACAGGTGTTCTCACAGGACAGCAGGATGTTATTCCTCACAAAACCCGCCCGCCACCCTGCGGAGTTGGGTTCGCTTGCGATTTGTTATTTTATTTTTCGCATATACTTCTTGCTATACACGAGACTGAAGGAGGGACCCCTGCTGGATGCAGGGTTGGTGCCATGCTGGGCATGCCCAGTAGTGCCAGTCAAATTTCTAGAAATTTTGACAAAAGTATTCCTTGATTGGGCTCCATCCTGATGATGTCACCCATATGTGAGGACTAACATCCTGCTGTCCTGTGAGAACACCTGTTACAGGTAAGCAACTCTGCTTTCTCCCAATAGGAGAAAGCCAACCTGTTTCTTAAACAATTCTTCCTCTTCCAGTTTGTAGTAGTAAAACTCTGTGGGAATGTCCATGCCTTTGTCTCCTCAGACTGGTTATTTCATGGTTTGGCATGCTTGCCAACTTTTCTTTCTATTAAGATCCCCCAAATTGTAATTAGCATAAAAATTCTATCGCTGGGTGTATGCGATATGTACTATATACCCTAGTCGTGAGCTAACATAAAGTAATTGCTTATCTATCAATATTCTCCAATAGCAGCAGAACAATGGGTTGCACATGTATGGGTCACGTGACCTTCAAGCTTGATTTATTGTGGAATCTATATACCCATTATAACCTTAACCTGTTGTAGCACACTTTTTGAAATTTACAGTTAGAAAAAGCATGATTATAAATAAATGATAGAAATTATTTTCTAGTCTTGCTATTGGGGAAGGATATTTAGACTGTAAGGGCCTGATTTACCAAGGCTTCCCCCAACTCCCACCCCCAAAAAACTTAAAAAATTAGGTCACCAAATGGAAGTTATACATACAGCACTGAACTCATTTAAACCGCATTACAGATTTAAGGGATGGATATAGTGAGGATTTTGTTTTTTTTTAAATGCATCACAGTAAATGCATTTGAGATTCATAGGGGAATGCATCTCAGACTCCTTTAGGGGAAACGCATTAGGTTTATCTTAAGCAAGGGCATGTCAGGAAATGAGTCCATGTCAAATGTTTGCAAACACGCTGTGGAGGAAGGGCTGTCAAGGCAACAAGCCAGAAAACCTAATGTACCCTGCATTTATAACCCCTGTAAAAATGTCATCAAAATCTGCTATTCTTTTCAGGTTGATTTGCAAATTGGACTTTCGGATTTCTCTATTCTTCAGCGGAGAGTTAAACACGGCTGGAATGAGTTTAAAATGGATAGTGTGGAACCGATCTGGAAGAAATACTTAGGCCAGGTAAACTGGTGTCTGTGGGCAGCACTTTGTACAGAGTGGTATATGTAAATATGCTGTCCTCTCTCTTCCCTTTTCCACTTGGCGCTTCAACTAAGAGAAGTATATTGCAAAAAAGATGATGTGCTTAGATGTGGTTACCTTGTTACAGAGAGCGTTAATGGACTGCACTTAGGGTGTCTTCACTAGCTCTTAGTGTATCACATGGGAAAAATTGAAAAACAGATGTTTGATCTGCCGGTGATTCTATCTGTTTGACGTACGGGTGGCAGTGCTTACCGGCGCGTGAATTAGAAATGCTGGACAAGTCGAGAATCTGTTAACAAGGTAAAGAATAGTGGGAATATTTGCCAGCGGGTTTCAAGAGGAATGAGCAGAATTATCTCTGGAGAATAAAATGAAAAGTAAGGTGTCCAGATCACATGACCTCTCTCAACCTTCCATTAGGGATGGAGAGTTTAAAATTGGAGAAGACCAATATTGTGTGTTTAGTGTTTAAGCTTTTATTGGATACCCATTAGCCTGCTAATGTGTGTAGTGAAATATGATTATAATATCCAAGAGCAAATTTTTCGATTTTTGAAAAACCTAGATTGGTCTGGGTTTCCACAAGCAGTAAATTATGAAAGGGAAACTGACCCAACTTGGAGATCAGACTCTGCCTCTGTTTCTTTTTCTCTGTAGTGAAGGCTGGGGATTAGATTTTTATCCAGCAGTTCTGAGTCCACAGTCATTCGTGTGGTTATCTGAGTGCAACTGGATACACTGGGGTAAATTTTCAGTAAGGTGCATATATGTGAGAGCCTGTGAAAGGGCAAGGGGATTTTCCATCTCAAGGGTTGTGCACACATGGAGTTGGGAAAGTGCTTTTATGTTAAGATCTGCACACATGCATGTATCTGATCAGAGCAAAGTGGGGGTATAAAGTTGGGTGCATCAGCGGCATGCTGTGTGCACGGGTTCCTTTTACAAAATGCCTCCAGAACAGCTCTTATTTTATAGGGACAGGTTAGAAAATGTATATGCACGGTTCTACGAGGCTGGAAATCCATTTACCTGCACACAGCTGCCTATTGTGAGTCGATTCTGTTTTTACCTGTGTAACTGGAAACCTCAGGCTTGATTTACTGCTGCTTTTTTCTCATCCCTTTGGGCAAAGGTTTTGGGGGTGGGGGGGGGGGGGTGGGAAGGTTAATGGATGAATCCCGTCCGCCAGGATATCCGGGCCCATGGCTCAAACCAGAGAGCCGCACCTTACCAGCGGTGTTCCCTCTGAGGTGCAAGGGGGACGGCCTGCCAACACCTCCCCGCTGGGCAGGACTTAGAGGGAATATTGCTGACCAGGTAGCCTGGCTGAGAGTGGCTAGGCACATAAATAGGAAGACAGAGTGTGGCATCACAGAAAACTGTTTTATCTGTCCATCCAGATTTATCCAGCTACTGAAATATTTACTTCAGGTAGACTGTGAGGAAATATTTCCATGCCTACAAGGTATAAATGCATGAACGTATATGACTGGATTTTTCCCTTGTTGATTGGTGATTTGCTACTGTTTTGAAGAAAATAAATAAAGAATAGCAACTTTGATCATTAAGGGTCATCTGGCTCTTAACTATCTAAAAATGCTTCATCGCAGAAGATGGGTCAGTGGCATTGCACAAGGAATTCATTTGAGCAGGCTGGGTATGCCTTGCATTCTTTATCTGCTCTCAGGTCCTGTGTTTCTAGCAAACAGAAGGCTGTTTTATAAAAGTAAAATTATCCTGTCCTACAGAGTGTTCATTACAGTGGCCTCAGGGAGCACAATGAAAGCATTCTTGTGCGCTGCACAGAGCTTCAGTGTCTGTTCCAGGACCCGGTCATTTTAATTTTGCTAAAAGAGAAAGTTCAGGATTAAGCCAAGCTCTGGAGAATTTACGGACACCAGGGGGTGGTTTAAAAAAAAAAACAAAACACTCCGAGGTAGATTTTTTAAAGGGTTTAGGAGCCTAACTTTGTGACTTAGGCTCCTAAATTGGCCTTTTTAAAGATTTGTTGGGGACAAGTTCTTAAATTTAGTCTCCTAGTTTCCCTAAGCTTTTAAATTTAGGAGCCTAAAATGTGGGAGGCTACAGGGGTGGAGTTAAGGTAGGGCAAAAATGCTTAAGGGCTTAGCCCTGGTTTCCAGTACTCAATAGCTAAAGTAGGATCCTAAATCTAAGCAAATGAATAGCAGGAGCCTGAATTTAGGACTATAAATGTTTAGGTAACTTTTTGGCTAAAAATAGGATCCTAATGTAGGATCCTAAATTTATGCGCTCAGCTTTCTTTTGAATATCTGCTCTCTGTGCCCAATCTTGGCAGCCAAAATTTGTCCAGTTAGGTTTAGGGGATTTTTCAGCTATAACACATCTGGGGCAGCCCATTTTTTGAGCAGTAAAATTTAACAGCTCAGCCCCAATAAAATTTTCACGGAGGTCGATCTAGCATCCTAACTCCCAAAGTGTGTTGGCTAGATCCTTTGAATGCATCTCTCTGAACATGTAACTGGAAATGCCGATAGTGTTTCGTATGTACACAGAATCATTTATCTGAACAACATCGCAACACGTGTTACAGGAACATCTGTGCAGCCACCCCTGGAGTAGATGTCTTGGCAGCGCATTTCTGGTACCTATCACCTTTGCCTATGCCATGAATGCTTGAATTCTGCCACTAGTTTGGAACTATACCCTCCGCAGGAAGCTTCATATGATGACCCAGCCCCTCATCTTAGAGCTTTTCATTCTGTGAAAAGTGCTTCCTTCTAGTACTTTATCGAAGCCTGCTGTATTCTATCATTTCCCACTTTTCCCTCCTCTAAAACCAATCAGTCTCAAAACAGTTATGTAATGTGGTTTTTGTACATCTACGGTGCTGCAGTGCAGTCTACATGGGACTACCTCAAAAGACAATAACCTCCAAAATGCGGTTGCCAGAACAATTACTGGCAGCAAAAAATGTGACCAGGCTTCCTCTCTGCCCAACTCCCCATGCTCACTACACCGACTTCCGGTTCCTAGTGCATTAAATTTAAAATCCTGTCCCTTGCATTCAAGGCATTTTATTGAGAAAGTAAGGGGTTACCACACTACTCAAAACCTAAGATCTAGCCAAAAGTAACATCTAACCACTGTTTCCCTGTACGTACCGGATCAGTCCAGACTCCTGGGTTCATACATCCGTGCCAGCAGGCGGAGACAGAGAAAGTAAAACTGCCACTGCTTTAACTATGCTGATGCCCCATGCAGTTTCTCAGTATTAATGTGTATCAAAGCTGAATACCAAACATCATAAAAAAACCCACTGAATTATAAACTTACGAAACAACTAAACAAAGAAAATCATCTCTGATAACAATAATGAACCAATAGGAAAGCGGACGACTTTCCAACTGTCTTAATCCCTGGGCGGGACTCTGGACTGATCCTTGGTACTATAGGAATGAAAATGATCAGGTAAGATCCAAATTTTCTTTTCCCTATACGTACTGGATCAGTCCAGACTCCTGGGATGTACCAAAGCTTCCTAGACAGGGTGGGACCTGGAGAGTCCTGAGCACAATACACTTTTGCCAAAAGACAGAGACTCCTGATCCGCCAAATCTAAGCGATAATGCCTTGCAAAAGTATGGAATGACTTCCAAGTCGCTGCCCTACAAATCTCTTGTGGTGAAACCAAGTGAGCCTCTGCCCAAGAGACCGAATGAGACCGGGTGGAATGAGCCCTCAAACCCTCCGGTACCAGCTTACCTTTGAGAATATAAGCTGATCCAATAGCTTCCTTAAGCCATCTGGCAACAGTGGTTTTGGAAGCTTCTTCGGCCCACTCCATAGAACAAAAAGATGGATCTAGACTGATCCTTGGTACTACAGGAACGAAAATTATCAGATAAGATCCAAATTTTCTTATCTGTGAAGACCCGAGGAAAAAAAGAATTCCCAGAACCTTCAAAGAAGCGGCACCTGATCTGTGGAACTCTCTCTCTTCTACCCTTCAAGCCACCAATGATTCTATCTGAAAACTTGGCTTTTTGGTCAACAAAAGCATGACTTTAGCAGACTGGCCTCCAATAGGCCAACCAAGCAGAGAACTTGATATAGATATATAAGCTCAGCTCTTTGAACTGCAGTGTTAGCCCAGTTGTTAGAGCAGCAGGCTATGAACCAGGGTTCAAGTCCCACTGTTGCTCCTTGTGACCCTGGCCAAGTCACTTTACCCTCCATTGCCTCCGGTACAAACTTATATTGTAAGCCCTCTGGTGATAGGGAAATACCTACAGCACCTGAATGTAATCTGCTTTAAAATGCTGAAAAAAAGTGTTAAAAGCAGAATATAAAAATCTAAATAAATAAAAAAGACCTCTATCCTATGACTTATCTATGAATTTATTGCCTCACCCCTATAAACAACTGTTACTATACCATCTCAATTCTATGACTTAACCCTTATATGTTTGTAATACCTCAGTCCTATGACTTAATTGTAATTAATCTATTTTGAAGTAGCTGATCAGTTACAAAAGTCAGACTAGAAGTAGAAAATTAATTTAGCAAAATATACAAAAATGTGGATCAGGTCCACGTTTTATTTTCATGTGTGTTTGAACCGAAAGGAAATGTTTTTGCCTTTTCCTTTTTAACCCCCTTCAGTTTCTGAATCCTCTCATCCTGCTGCTGCTCGGTTCTGCTCTAGTCAGCGTCATCACGAAAGAATACGAAGATGCCGTAAGCATAACTGTGGTAAGTGTGCCTTGGTATGCCTCACATAAAACGTGGCGTGGCACTACCACTACCACAGGGACTCTTGCTTTTTCTGCTGCGACGTCAGTACATTTCACGTGGATAAAGGTGCACTTGAAGTTGACAGTCTCTTTGAGCTGCAGTATCTCCCTAATTAGAATCAAATCTAAGGGCGTGAGGACTCTTCCTCCTTGGTCTTTGGGCTGAGACTTGAGAATTTGGAGGGCTAACACCCTGCCACCCAATCCCCCTCCTCCTATTGGGGAACACACAAAACGTTACAGCTGTGGTAGGAGGCATTACACCAGTTGTTTAAAAACAAAATAAATGTGCGTGTTGGGTGGGGGGAATATCATAGTGTTATGTCCCTACAGAGAAACGGAGGATTAAACTGCCTGTTAAAAAAAATAATAATAATAATGATAAAATAATAACAAATAAATCTTCCTGAAGACAAATCTAGTGGGATTTCTCATTTCATAAAACACCGGTTTGCGATTTAACATTCTATCCTGTAAAGTTTTGCTGCAGAAAAAGGGATAAAAAAAAAAAACCCCAACAGAGAAATGAGCACAGTCTCTGTAATATTTGACTTACCACATTCAGCAGGGGTAAATGCTGTCCCTGTGACTTTTGTGTGTGTAATGTAACACCTTCTCACCAGTGACTCTGTGTGTTTGCAGCCATTGCTATTTGTACTTCATGTGCGCAGTGAATGTTAATGAGTAGCCTCGTTTCTTTTTTCTGTTTCATTAACAGGCCATACTGATTGTGGTTACAGTCGCCTTCGTTCAGGTATGTGCCCCCCCCAGAGAATGTAAGTTTGTCACATCCTTCAATCATTGCCATCATAGTGTCCTTATGGCAGATCGAGGCAGGGAAGAGCGTGGGCTATGTTTAAAACAGATTTGTGTTCCCTTTCTTTCATAAAGGAGTACCGGTCTGAAAAATCTTTAGAAGAACTCAACAAGCTTGTCCCACCAGAGTGTAACTGGTAAGTCACAGGAAATCTGTTTTACTCTTACGGAGGCTCCAGATCCAGAAGCGTCAGTCTATGGAGCAGGTAGGAAGCGAAGAATAGCTGCCACGGTCACTGGACCACTGTGAAGGCTGTTTCGCTGAAAGCATGTTCCCACCCCCCCAGGTCTGACTTTATGCAACAAGTTATGGTGGGGAATGCACAATACCATTTTGTCTCAGAAGCAAAAATCATAGGGATAATGGACTTTCCATGGTTAGGAAACCTAAGTAATTAAGAAGGCTTTTTCAAGGCTTAGACTTGTAAAACTACTATGGCCCTTACTTCGTTCAATAGATTTTATGGCAGTAATGTAATTTTTCCCATAGATAAGCAGCATGAATTAGCCATGCTGTCTGGGATGACCTCTGTGCCACTAGATGGCGGAGCTCTCAAAGATCACTGAACTTTGTCAGTGAGGCATTCCTGCTTGTATCTTCCCGCGTTTCCCCGGGTCTCCTCAGTCTATTTGTTTCCACGTGACTGAGTGCATGCAGAGCTCTCTTGTTCTCTCCGAGAAAGTAGTTCTGTGGAAAAAAAAAACCCCATCTAAAACACTGAAGAATTTAAAATGCCTCGTCCACCAGGCTTCAGGTTCTGCCAATGTGGCAAAATTATGTCTGCCACTGATGGCCATGACTGGTGCTATATTTGCTTCGGTCCACACCACGACCAGCCGAATTGTCGGGACTTCGGTCACATGTCTCTGTGGCCCAGTGGCAGAGGGCTGCCCGTATCGCCCAACTCCGTGGAGCGGCGTCTGGTACATATGCCCCCTTAGCATGGCTACAAGTGAGTGCCATTAGAGATGACATGCACAAAAAACTTGTCGTCCGGACAATCTTTCTGGCGACAAGCTAACGGAGACAGTGGCGAAACTCAAGGAGCAAAAGCTGGCTGTCCTGTTGTTGACCACCCCTTCTGAGGGCTGTTCATCCAGATGCCCCTTTTCCTCTTTTAGGAAGACAGCCTACCCTCGACGGCCATATAGACCGTATCCACCGAGCCGTTAGTAGCCCTACCAACAGCACGGGCCACGCCAGCACCCTCGCCCACCTCGGCAACCTCGACAGTCTGCAGACACTCATCCACCGAAAGGCCCGCAAGGTTTTTAGGAGCTGCATCCCCACCACTACCACCACCTATAGTAGGGGGCAGACTGTCCCAGTTTCTGCCAGCCTGGGACAGCATCACGTCTGACCACTGGGTCCTAAACATCATACAGAATGGATATTTCCTTAGCATCCTTTCTCTCCCAACCTTACCACACCTGGCCCACCAGAAACATCACAATGCACATTGCGGACCTCTACTTCAGGAGATCAACCATCTTCTCCAACAATGGTGCATTCGAGAGCTGCCCCTCTCGCAGCTCCAACAAGGTTTCTATTCTCAATACTTCCTCATTCCCAAGAAGTCCAGTGGCCTTCGGCCCATACTGGACCTCTGCTCTCTCAACAGAGGGAAAAATTCAAGATGACATCCCTCAAATCCATACTCCCTTTTCTTCGACCCAGAGATTGGATGTACTCACTGGATTTGAAGGATGCATATGCTCATATACCAATGCATCCTACATTCTGGTGATTCCTCTGTTTCATCGTGAACGGCCGGCACTTCCAGTACAAGGTTCTCCTGTTTGGCCTCTCCTCTGCCCCCAGTGTCTTCACAAAATGCCTAGCAGCGGTGGCACACCTCCGCCGACAGGGCATCCAGATATTTCCTTACCTGGTCGACTGGCTGATTGTGGCCCCCAACCAGTCCACTCTTTGTGACAACCTTATCCAGACAATATCTTGCCTGGACAATCTAGGCCTCCTCATGAACTATGAAAAATCAAATCTGCAACCTACTCAAATCTTATAGCTCATAGGAGCTCATATCGACACCATTCAAGACATAGCCTTCCTCCCGAAGCCCCGGGTGCTTGCTCTGACAATACTGGCTGGTTGCCTCCACAAAAACACAACTGCCCCAACCCGCCAAATCCTCACCATTCTAGGACACATGGCAGCACCATCTATGTCATACGTCATACACGACTCCATATGTGACGATTGCAGTGGGACCTCAAAACCCAATGGAGTCAATTTTTCAGCCCCCTCTCCACCCTGATCACACTGACATCCAAGATGAAGAGAGACCTGCAGTGGTGGCTGACATCATCGGCGCTAGAGACGGGATTGCCTCTTCGACCCCCCTCGTCATCATACAGTCCTCACCATGGATGCTTCCACCACAGGTTGGGGAGCCCACCTTACTCACCCTCAGTCCCAAGGACTGTGGTTCAAATGGGAATGATTACAACAAATAAATCTCCTGGAACTCTGAGCCAGGAGAGTTTCCTCCGGGCTTTCGAGCAGACCCTCCGCGGGCAAACTGTCATGATCCACACAGACAACCAAGTCGCTATGTTTTACATAAACAAGGAAGGAGGGTCAGGTTCCTGGAGCCTTTGCAGAGAGGCTGTACAGATCCTGGAATGGACGAACTGCAGGGCTATTACCGTGCTGGCCACTTACCTGCTCAGAATCAACAATTCCAGAGCAGACAAACTGAGCAGAATCTTTCACCCCCATGAGTGGGAACTCCATCAGGATGTGGCCAATCAAATTTTCTCCACGTGGGGGTCTTCCTCAGATCGACCTCTTCACAACAGAACTCAACAGGAAGGTTGACCTCTTTTGCTCGGTATACCCCAGCGCACACTGGCTGGCACAGGACGCGTTCCTTATAAGTTGGACAAAGGGATTGCTTTACGCTTTCCCTCCGATACCTCTCATCTCCCGAACGATCCAGAGGTGCATCGCAGATGACGCGGACTTGATACTCATCGCCCCAGCGTGAGCACGGCAGCTGTGGTACAGATACCTAGTCCTACTTTCCATATACCAACCAATTCCCCCTGGGCCACAGCCCACATCTGCTCACCCAAAAAGGGGGATCTCTGCTTCATCCACATCATTCATTTCTCAATCTCTCTGCTTGGAGATTGAAAGGCTCATATTCCAACACCTGAACGTTTCTCCTCATCTCCCTTGACTAGACTCAATTACCAGTGGAAATGGGCGCAATACCCTTCCTGGTGCGCATCAGATGGAACAGATCCGCTCACCTGCCCACCAGAACGCCTCCTGGATTATTTCCATCTACTTTAGCAGGAAGGGCTCGCCATGGCCTCAGTTCGAGTGCATCTCAGTGCCATAGCTGCTTACCACACTCCTCTCAACAAGGAACCTATATCTTGTCATCTGCTCATCTCCAGATTTATGAAAGGAGTCCTGCATCTCCGGCCCCAGTTCAGAAGCCTCCAGTACTGTGGGACATAAACATAGTGTTGGAACAACTCATGCTTCCATCATTTGAACAATTGGACACTTACCTTCCAGGAGAGGAACCTGGGATGGCGCTCTTCTTGGTCGCCCTCACCTCCGCAAGGCGTATCAGCGAGCTACAAGCCTTAATTCACTACCTGCCCTACCTAGTGTTTTACCATGACAAGGTTATGCTGTGGACGCATCCCAACGTCCTACCAAAGGTGGTTTCCACTTTTCACATAAACCACACCATCTCTCTCCCGACCTTCTACCCAAAACCTCATGCAAACGAAGGCAAGCGAAGACTCCACAAATTAGATTGCAAACGAGCACTCGCTTATTATAAATAGTGCACTCATGCTGAACACAGAGCCTCTCAGCTCTTTCTCTCCTTCAGTCCAAATGCTCCAGGACTCCCTGTATCCAAGAGAACATTATCGTCCTGGATCTCCAACTACATTCAGTTTTGCTACCAAAAACATATAGAGACCCTGTGCGCCACACCCAAGGTGCACCAGGTTCATGCTATGGCTGCTTCAATAGCCCAGCTCCATGATGTGCCTCTTCTAGACATTTGTAAGGCAGCCACCTGGTCTTCACTGCATATGTTCACGTCCCACTACTGTTTAGACAAGCAAACTTCGGACGATGCACGCACGGGGTGGACCATCCTCAAGTCGGGCACATCTTGAGTACAACGACAAAACATAAGAACTGTCTGCCTCCTGTTTTACCATATTGAGCGCACTTCCTTCTGTACGTCATAGAAACATGATATGGGCAATTTGCGCTCAGTACTCAGCTGGGGACTCCCAGACAGCATGGCTAATTCATGCTGCTTAGCTACGGGAAAAGAGCAAGTTTGCTTACCGTAAACAGTGTTTTCCGAAGAAGGCAGATGAATTAGCTATGCTGACCCGTCTACCTCCCCGGACAGTTCCGGCATTGCATCTCGTCTTGCTTGGTTACGGACTGAGGAGACTCAGGGATACGCGGGAAGATACAAGCAGGAACACCTCACTGACCAAGTTCAGTGATCTTTGAGAGCTCTGCCACCTAGTGGCACGGAGGACGTCCAAGACTACCTTAATTCTCTCTCTGTGGGGCTCCCACAGAAAACAGGGACACCACAAGCTGCTGAAAATAGCATGGCAAAGACGGCAACAGGCATTATAAGACGGGGACAGGGCCACGCCCTAGATCAGGAGTGGGCAAGTCCGGTCCTCGAGGGCTGCAAACCAGTCGGGTTTTCAGGATACCCCTAATGAATATGCATGAAATAGATTTGCATACAACTGAGGCAGTGTGTATGCAGGGGTCTCTCATGCATATTCATTAAGGATATCCTGAAAACCCGACTGGTTTGCAGCCCTCGAGGACCGGAATTGCCCACCCCCTGGCCTAGATGATTGCCTTGCACTGGCTGCCTAAAGCAGTATATGTTTTGTTCAAAACCCTGTCACTCATGTTTAAAGCATTGAAAGGCATTGGGTTCCTGTTACTTAGCACAGTCTCTAACTTGTTTGATTTTCAGGATATCCACAATGATTATGCACGAGAGAGATTTCCATTCATTGCATGTAAATATATCTCATGTATATTCATTGTGGATATGCTGAAAATCAGACTGACTGGGGGAACGGAGTTGCAAATCACTGACTTGGCTGATAAAGTTTCCTGGAACTGGCCTTTCGGAACCTTGTGCTCAAGACAATCCAAAATGTTGACTGTCTCATCGGTTAAGGAAGTTCAGAGGTCCAAAAGTAGACCAAGAGTATTTAGGTGTGTATCGCCACTATTTTTTTTTCTTTTTTGGAACGCATTGCTAATTGGGTTAAAAGAAATTGGTGACTATATGTGATTTTGACAGCACCTAAAAACTTGGCTTTATGCAGTTTGAAAGTTAGTAGGGAGCCTCAGAATGAGAGGGGAACTCAGAACATAATACCGGTATTCGGGATGCCTTAGGGAGAGTGATTATCTAGACTTCAAAACTGGCTGTATAACACTGTTCCTAAACGCGTGCATCCGTCCTTTTCTCTCCCATGGTGGTGGGGGGGGGGGGGGGGGGGGGGCAATTTCCAGACAGCCCTTATACCAGGGTAAATAAGTACTTACCTGCGTAATTTGCTTTTCAAAATTTATCATTAAACATACATCAGAAGCACCTGAATATCTGAAACGTTCTCTGTGCAAAAAAAAGCCCCAAACTGCTAAAGTGTTACTTCTCCTTATGTCAATAGTATATGAGCATGCTGATGTGATGTACCTTGTGCCAACAATGCTAAAAGTGTAAAGACAACTGATAAAACTGCAGGATTGCTTGTATGAAAAGTTGACGTGACTGCGTTGATCAAAGCCATTTCAGCCTAGTCAACAAAACTTCAAATAGGCAGACCAAATAGAGAGCTCTATCCACCTTTCAAACAGCAAGTAACTCCTGGAAGAAATATTTTTAACTTGCTTTGATTTTTTTCCTTCTGTTGATTTTTGGGATTCCTAGATGTCGCTTTTTTTTTTTTTTTTTGCTGCCTCTGGTCCCCTTCTTGTTGCTATCAAACTGCTGCTTAGCGAGAAATGAGGGCTTTGGCTGTTCCATTGGAGTGAGTGGAAGCTATAGCAAGGAAATCATGTTTCTGGTGTGCAGCATCCCCAAATTTACAGCTGCTGAAACAGTACTTCTTATAGTTATGTGCATAGATCAGGGTTTTGTGGTGTGTGAGCACTCTACTAGCTCAGATGATTCCTCCTTCTATTTCATTTGCAGTGCTTACCTGTTAAGTGTTTCCAATAGTCAGGGCCGTCCTTGTGTAGAGGGTGAATTGGGCGACTGCCCTGGACCCCCCCTCCGCATTGATCCTATTCCTCCCTTGGGTCTTGCTTCTTACCTACCTCTGCTGGCCCTCCATCTGTAGTTGGAACTGTGCAGGGCCAGTGGGTCCTTCGAGAGTTTGGGGCATTGTGCAGTTCAGGTTTCGGTTTGAAGCTGGCAGAGGAGGAAGCAGATGCAGGTAAGAAGCATGCCTGTCCTGCAGCCAGTGGGAGGGATAGGGGAGATAATTGTGTCGGGGATCACGGAAGGTTGATTTGTACAGGATGATTTGTCCTATAGCCCCCCCCCTTAGGTCAGACCTGTGAGTAGTGGATATGTAAGCTACAGGATCAATTAAAAAAAAAATGCTAAGTGCCTGAATTTAGGTAGATTTTCAGGTGTAGTAATCTTCAGTTGAAGATTCACATAAAGCTAGGCTCCTAAAATGTAGAGACCTAAGTTTAGACCTCCTGTTCATTTGTCTAAAATTAAGCACCTAAGGTGCTTAGCACTGATTTTCAATGCTAAATTCTCCCCCCCCCCCCCCCCCCCCTTCCAAATAATCACTTACATTTCAGGCACATAGGACTAGGGCTAAGCACCTTCACTTTTTTTTTTTAAAGGGGCCAATCTAAGTTCTTGACTCTCAAAGTTAGCAGCTAAACCTATGTTAAAATGCTGCTTTAGTAGAGAGAGACGTTTCCTGCATGAACCAATTCTCTATTCCAATTCGATTAAATTTCCCGAAATCTGCTTTTACACTTTAACTGCTGCTGCATTTTGTAATTTGCACCTGAAAACATTGCACCAGGTGATCTTCCACTGCTGACACGTTTTTCTTCTTCTTTCTCAACTCATAGCATCCGGGAAGGAAAGCTTCAGCATCTCCTGGCACGGGAGCTCGTCCCTGGGGACGTGGTGTGCCTGTCTGTTGGTGACAGAGTCCCTGCCGACATAAGACTTGTGGAGGTGAGACACAGCTTAAGGTTTTGCATGCCAGCAAAAGTCCGGGCTGCAGTTCTTTTCCAGCAGCGTATGTGATGAAAAACGATTTGCATCCTTGAGTGGAGGAAAGAAAAAAAAAAATACAAATCCCAAACAAACCTGCGTGTGACTCAGAAATACGGCAGAGCTGTTTGACCTTGCGAGTGCTTCAGACACATTTATTTGTTTGGGGAGATGGGAGGATGCACAGAGCACCCTACACCACTGAAACTCAGTTTTTCCAAAAAATGCGGCATCAGACGATGGCTCTTCCAGACAGGGTTCCGTCTAATGTTTTGTGGACTGTGTATGGAAAAAAAAGTTCTCATGTGCAGTGTAGTGTACACATTTGAGTTCTTTGAAACCCTATTTTTCTTTTTCTTGTACGTGCTGTGTTTTTTCCTGTGTGCCCTTGTTTGATTACTCTGCATGTGTGAGTACGCACGTGGGCACAGCTTTCAGGGAATCATGCTCTCAGAATTCCTTGCCACCACCCCCTACCCATTATTGAGGTGATATTGCCTGGAACATAAGAAATTGCCATGCTGGGTCAGACCAAGGGTCCATCAAGCCCAGCATCCTGTTTCCAACAGAGGCCAAAACCAGGCCACAAGAACCTGGCAATTACCCAAACACTTCCCTCCAGCTTGGATCACAGAGGTTATATTTCAGCATTTTTGCTATAGTTCTTCATTTCTATAGCTTTGCCCTTTCTCTGACAAATCCCCAGCTTCTTGGCTGATGGAATCCACCCAGGCTCAAAATACCAACCCAGTCTGCCACCAAGCAGGTAACCATATGACGTAGCTACCTCAGCCTTGGAGGGTACACCTACTGTTATCTCTGCTGGGGTTGTGCATTGCTCTGCCTGCTCCAGGTGTGTGTTGACATATGGGGAAAATCAATATTTTACTCAAATATTAGTTAAGCAGCAATTTTTGTTACATGACGCATTTTATCACAGTTTGTTTGTGCCTTGGGCAGAAGGAATTCTAGCTACAAAAGAAATGTGCTCTCAACTGAAGAATGATTATGATCATTATTACAGTCCGTTATGCAGCACATTTCAGGTTTTGTCCTCTCTGCTGTGTGTTGTTTTGTGGAAATATAAAAATTATGAATGAGAAATGAGAGAGAGCTCTCTGTGCGCCCTAGGCCTTGAGCAAGGCGTCTATAGGCATTTGGTTACATTTTTAGGATCCCAGTCCTGACCCCTATTAAATGCTGTATTTAAATAGTTTTTAAAAATATAAGGTGCATTTTGTAAGCTCTCAAAAACACGTTGGAGCTCCATGTGCTGCCTTTCGTTTGGCAAGTATTGTCATTATCTTTGGCTGGGCGCGTGAACATTTGGAGCTCAGTAGAGCAAAGGTCACAGCAGGAGGCGATAACAAGATCTGAATTTTGGAGGGACCCAGTGTTAACATGGGTGAGCCCTGTGCTAGTCCCCCCTCACCCCTCTGCTCCTATCCTTTACCCCATCCTATATGGGTCTCCATGGCAGTGTCTACAAAATCCTTTAATTTCTAACAACGCTCTGTATCTTCTGTGTTTTCACTCTCTCGTTGCCCTGGCTCTTTCTCACTGTCCCTGTGTGGTTATGGCAGCTACTTTATACAAGCTTCTGAAAAACAATTATGTAAACAGGCTTCCAGTGAGGCCAGGTATCCCTGAACTTTTAAGATGCTTATTGGAGGGGGGGATAATTACCTGACAAAAATAAACAGAAAGACTTTGATGTCCTTAAACATTTACAGGACTAGTCCAATGGCAGGGTTGTTTCCCTATTCAAGTTAGCCTTCTTTAAAGGGCAGGGGATCATGATCGGGCAGTGATTCGAAATACCTTCAGGCCCTCTAACTGTTGCACCTTTAAGGGCTGACTCAGCTGCAACATGACCTTGCTGCTAGGGGAGGGGGGCTGAGCAAAATGTGAGGGAGGGCACAGGCTCCCAAAATGTTCCCCCTTCCCTCCAGCTTGGATCACAGAGGTTATATTTCAGCATTTTTGCTATTGTTCTTCATTTCTATAGCTTTGCCCTTTCTCTGACAAATCCCCAGCTTCTTGGCTGATGGAGAAGGGTCAGCAGGTGGTAGGTGAACTGGATTTTCCTGTTTTCTTGAGCATTGAAATCTAAGACTAGTCTTACAGAGGTCTCTGCTTGTTCTGTCCAGTATGCCTGTTTGTTTTCCCTGCTTACTTTTTCTGTGTTACGTAGTGTTGATTTTTCAAGCATTTCTGGATTACGGAGTGTTGATTTTTCAAATATTTAATGATTAACCTTTCTCTGGTAGTTTCTCAGGATGTCATGAGGTCTGACTATTGCAGGGCCATCTGCTAGGGAGGTACCTGTTCAGCAATAGTTTTACAATGCACTTTTGTCTTAAAACAATTGTCTGCTAGTGATTTGATAACAGAGAATAGAGAGAGACGGGCCGATACAGTAAAGCCCACGAGAGAGCGGACGAACACTCACTCTCCCAGCGCGCGCACCGGCCCTTCACCAGTGCGTGCGATTCTCTATTTAAATTAGGTGACGCGGTAAAAACGGGGAAAAGGAGGCGCTAGGGACACTAGCGCGTCCCTAGCGCCTCCTTTTTGACAGGAGCGGCGGCTGTCAGTGGGTTTGACAGCCAACGCTCAATTTTGCCGGCGTCTGTTCTCGAGCCCGCTGACAGCCACGGGTTCGGAAACCGGACGCCGGCAAAATTGAGCGTCCGGTTTTCGGCCCGACAGCCGCGGGCCGAATTCAAATTTTTTTTATTTTTTTATTTTTTTTACTTTTCGGGACCTCCGACTTAATATCGCCATGATATTAAGTCGGAGGATGCACAGAAAAGCAGTTTTTACTGCTTTTCTGTGCACTTTCCTGGCGCCGGAAGAAATTAGCACCGACCTTTGGGTCAGCACTAATTTCTGAAAGTAAAATGTGCGGCTTGGCTGCACATTTTACTTTCTGTATCCCACGCGCATACCTAATAGCGCCCTCAACATGCATTTGCATGTTGAGGGCGCTATTAGGTGCCGCGGGTTGGACGCGCGTTTTCCTCCCCTTACTGAATAAGGGGTAAGGGAAAACGCGCGTCCAAGAGCAGGGTGACAGTGCGCTCCGACGGAGCACACTTTACTGTATCGGCCTGAGAGAGAGGAATTAAAGGGAAAAGAGTTCTGCTGAATCTAGTTCCTTTATGGATAAACCCAGCAATATTTGTATTAGTCTTTGCAGAGGTTCTTAGTAAGGTAATGTGGCTGGCCTTCCTTATATAGTTAGGCTGTATACAAAGGTTACAATGCTTGAACTTTTGTAGTGTTTGCATTTGGGATCAGTTTTGTGTTACCCAGAAAGGGAAGTACACAGGGAAGCAAGAGGAGTAAATGGAGACAGACTTGCATCATCATTTTTAACAAAAGCATCTTGTTTTAAACTTGGTTATTCCCAATAAAATAAACTTATCTCTCTAGTCTTCCAAGGCTAATTGAATTGCATTCTGTGTATTCAGATATTTATTACAATATGGGTGACTGATTACTGGCTTATCCTTGTGTACAATACAGAGAAAATAAGCTGGTATTGCTTTTTGACATCAATGAGAGAATATTTCTAACCCATGGTATATATTATAGTTGTTTGCTTTTCTTATTTTGAACTTAAGAAAAAGGTCTATCGGAAGAAATACAGCTTACCAAGGTGTGACTGACTACCTTATTTAGTGACAGTGGTTTGGACGCCAGCCGATAACTCATAGAGGGGCCAATGCAATACAGTGCGCTCAGCCAAGCACACTGTATAACCCGCAGTTGAACGTGGGTTGTGGTGGCGCTAGCTAATCCCCTTACGCAATAAGGGGATTAGCGCCTCTACAACGCGCGTCCAACGCGGAGTGAAACTAATAGCGCTCATCACATGCAAATACACGTGAATGAAGGTATTAGCTATTCACTCTCAATGCAAAAACAAATGAACGTCTAGGACGCACATTTTAACGATCAGAAATTAACGCCTGCCCGGAGCAGGCGTTACTTGCTAAACGCTCCTAAAACTAGTACAGAAAAGCAGAAAAAAATGCTTTTCTATACTGCCTCCTACTTAATATCGTTGCCCCTAGTGCCTCCTTGACAGTGCAAGCCCTAATTTAAATATTGCATCGCGCCCCCAGGAGAGGTGCTTGGGGGCGTGTTAGGAGAGCGGGCGCTGAACACTCAATGTATATGCATAACAATACCTAAGGGAGTTACTGTAATGGGCGACTACAGTCCTGAGGTCATATTTAAAAACAGCTGTAAATATTGTCAGGAATTGCATCTTTTTTGTGGTCTTTCTTTGGAGCTTGCCTGCTTTTGTATGACCTGGAGGATTGTCCACGCCGAGAAGCAGCCTGGTCTCAAGAACCACCACTGTACTGCAGAACGTTGATTTTCCACCATCTAACCTCACTGCTCTAGTCTCTTTACACCAGGGTCTATTTTCAAAATAAATTCTCTCATTTGGCTTTCATGGCAAGACTCTTGGGGAAAAAATGAGTACCGGTCACGTTTAAAGAACAACAGGGTCAGGAAGGATTCAAGGGAACCAAAACAGTGCAACAGAGATTCTGGAAGCAAAGCATACCCTCTGGAGCTGGCAGTGTGGCACTGCGGTTTACAAAACCCAGTCCTAGAGAACCCCTAAGTGTGGTCTTAAAAAAAAAAAAAAAAAAAAAAAAAGTTACCTTGAAATCCAGACCTACTGGGAAGCTCTGAGGACCAGTGTTGAGATTCGCTGAGCTAGAGCATAGAAAACTGGAAAGCCTATCACCAACGCAACAGGTCACATAGCCTCCCTGTGCTTAACTTCTCTTTCTGCGCTTCCCTCAGTTTTTGAGTAAAATATAAGATTTATTTATTTATTTATTTATTTATTTATGGTTTTTATATACCGGAGTTTCTGTATACAATACATATCACTCCGGTTCACAGTTAACAGTAATAACTACTGCCGGGTGGCAGTTTACATGGAACAAATCTTGGAACAAATCAGAACAAGATGTCATTGTCACTGTATTGTACCCCTTTTTTCTGCCTTTGCAATATTTTTTTCTCTGGGGGTGGGGTTCAGGGTTGCTGCTTGTCTGCTTAGCTGTCATATTAGTATCCCAGAAATGTTTCATTTATTTATTTTATTTATTTAAATACTTTTTAATATACCGATGCTCAAAACCAAGTCTTATTGTACCGGTTAACAGCAAAACCAGGGGAAACCATAATTAGAAGAAAGAAAGTTACAATGACGTCAATGAAGAGTGGGTAGTTCGCCAGAATGATGGCTACTGCCTGGGGATAATACCCTTATTCAATAAACATACACACGGTTACTGCGACTCCAACATCGCTCTAAGCTTCAACGGCAAGAGGAAATGTGGAAAAAAGGATTTGCACTCACAAAGCGGGGAGTGGCTGGCTTGTTGCGGCGGTTGCTACCCCAAACCAAATAAGCCTGATGCTTCACTTTCAATGCATATCCAGCATAGCTCTCTGCTTCAACGGCAGGGGAGAAGAAAAACTGATACTTCACGCATATCCAGTATAGCTCTCTGCTTCAATGGCAGGGGAGAAGAAAAACAACCAATAAGGGCTGAATAACATAGTCTGGGTAAACAAATAAGCATGGGTGTAGCTTGCTTATTGTGGCGGTTACTACCTCTAACTAATCAAGCTTGATATTTCACTTGGATGCAGCTCCATCACTGCTCTCTACATTAATGGTGGGGGTGAAAGGGAAACAGAACCAAAGCTTACTAAGAGCCAAGAGAAACAGATAAGTATGAGAAAAAAGAAGTGTGAAGCTTGCTGGGCAGACTGGATGGGCCGATTGGTCTTCTTCTGCCGTCATTTCTATCTTTCTATGAACAGGGAGTACAATTCAGGACAATGGAAAGAAAAGAAAAAGAATTAGTTTAACATAACGCTTCTAACAGAGATGCGAACAGGCAACTAAAACAATTGATTAGCACGGAGGCTAATTTAGCGGCTAAATTAACTAAGTGATTCGATCTTAAAGGATCCTTTAGATAGGAGGTGGAGGGGGCATCATACCGGGGAGACTACAAGGGCTAGAGGAGGGGCAGTGGCAGGCGGGGGTTATAGGCTCGAGGCGAGGAGGGAAGGTGATGGGGGGGTGTAAGAGTCATTGCTAGTTGGGGAGTGTCTCATCAGGGGAAGGCTTGAGAAAACAGCCAAGTTTTCAGTTTCTTTCTAAAGGAGAGAAGACATTGTTCCTGGCGAAGATCTGGGGATAGTGTATTCCATAGATGTGGTCCGGCAGATGACAGTGTTCGTTTTTGAAAGGAATTGTGGATGAAGGATTTGTGTGGAGGCGCCTGGAGAGTTCCTTTGTATGCTGATCTTATCGGCCTAGTGGAAGTATAGTATTCGAGTGGGATTGAGAGTTGGAGTGAGGAATGATGGTAGATGGTTTTGTGGATGATGGTCAAGGTCTTGAACAGTATTCTATAATGGATGGAAAGCCAGTGTAGGTTTTTAAGTATCGGTGTGATGTGGTCCTTACGACGAGAATTTGTGAGGATCCTGGCTACGGCGTTTTGTAGCATCTGTAGAGGTTTAGTTGTGGAGGAGGGGAGGCCGAGCAGTAGCGCATTGCAGTAGTCAATCTTTGAAAACAGTATGGCTTGGAGGACTGAACGGTAGTCATGAAAGAAGGAGAGGTCTTAACTGTTTTAAAACATGTAGCTTATAAAAGCATTCCTTTTTGAAGTTCATTCTGTTGTCCAGAATAGCACCGAGGTCTCTCACCTGGCTTGCTGAAGGTAAGATTGGGTTGCAGACGAGGGGGTTATTGTCATTAGGAGAGATGATGAGTTCAGTTTTGGACATATTAAGAACCAGATTGAGACTAGAGAGTAGGAGGTTGATGGAGTGAAGGCAGCTGTTCCAGTTTAGGGTGCTGGAGAGGGGGTCCGTGATGCAGATTAAGATCTGCACATAGCGTAAATAAAGTGGGTAAGGTTGAGACTTTCTAGTAGTTGGCATAGGAGTCGCAGATAAATATTAAACAGAGTTGGGGATAAAGAGGAACCTTAGGGAACTCCTTGATTGGAGTGGACGGGGTGGGATTCTTTATCATTTATTCTAACTTTGTAGTGCCTCCTGTTGAGGAAGGATTTGAACCAGATGAGTGCAGATCCTGTGATGCCGATTTCCGCTAGACTGTTGATGAGGATTGAATGATTTACTGTGTCAAACGCTGCTGAAATGTCGAGAAGAGCCAGAAGGTAGGATTGGCCTTTGTCAAGACCCATCAGAATTTTGTCTGTTAACGAGAGTAAGAGTGATTCCGTGTTTAAGCGTTTCTGGAAACCGAATTGAGATGGGTAAAGAATGTTATGGGAGTCAAGGTAATCTATGAGTCGGTTGTTAACCAGTTTTTCCATTAGCTTGGCAATAAATGGTAAGTTGGCAATGGGGTGGAAGTTAGCCGGGTTGGCTGGATCCAAGTTAGGTTTTTTTAGTAAGGGTTTCAGTGAAGCAGTTTTTAATGAGTCTGGGACCGATCCTTGCGTGAGGGAGCAATTTATGATGTCGGCCAGGGGTTTGGCTATGGTGTTAGGGATAGTAAGTAAGAGATTGGTAGGTATTTGGTCTGTTGGATGTGGCGAAGGCTTCATTTTCTTGATTATAGATTCGATCTCCAGTGAGGAAGTGAGTTCAAATGATTCTAGAGTCGGTTTATGGGTAGCTGGGGAAGGGTTTAGGGCATGAGGAGGCTGGATGATTGAGGTTATAGTAGTGAGTAAATTCTTGATTTTGTTATTGAAGAATAAAGCCAATTCCGTAGATTTGTTTTGGGCTGCTGCTTTTGGGATGATTGGAGGAACAGGAGTAGTGAGGGTTGCTACATATGAAAAAAGAGTCTTAGGGTCATACATAAAGCTGTGAATTTTTTTGGCGTAAAAATCTCTTAGTACGTAGAATGGTGATCCTGTAAAGGTTCATAGCGGTTTTATAAGCGGCCTGGGAGGTTGGGGAGAGGTCCTTACGCCAGCGTTGTTCTTTATGTTGCAGGTCTTGTTTGAGCTTTTTCAGTTCTGTAGAGAACTAAGGTTTTTTGTTGGGACGGGCTGGATTGTCGGTCATAAGGATAACATCCTTTGATAAAGACTAGAAAAATTCTTTTTGATTTGGTTTTAGACTACAGACCTCCTTGTGGATGAGTCCAGCTTTACTGGTGAAACGGAACCTTGCTGCAAGACTGATGAACCCTTACCAGATGTTGGAGATATCACTACGCTCAGTAACATCGTATTCATGGGGACACTGGTGCGCTATGGCAAGGGAAAGGCAAGTCTGCTCTTAAAAAAAAAACCAACACAAAAACAAAAAACCCACACACACAGCATGTAATAAACAAATGCACTTTTAGGCACAAAATCCACCGTTCACCCGGGAACAAAATCATGTTTCTGATTTTTTACTTTCAGGGCATTGTTGTTGGAGTTGGTGAGCAGTCACAGTTTGGGGAGGTGTTTAAAATGATGCAGAAGGAGGAGGTAAATAAAGCTAAGCAACTGTGTTTACTCAACTGGTGTTATAGTTGAGAGAGTGCATCTGTAGATACCCCTTTATGTTTAAAAAAAAAAAAGGTATTTTTCCTTTCAGACACCCAAAACTCCTTTACAGAAAAGCATGGATAGACTGGGAAAGCAGCTCTCTCTCTTCTCATTTGGTATAATAGGTGAGTTTAGATGAAAACTGCAACAATTTTTAATTAAAAAAAATATTTCTATATTAAGACCTGGGACAATTCAGAGATGTAAAATCTTGTTTTGAATTAATAATCTGGCAAGTCTGTCTTGCATGAGTTCTCTGAGGACAAGCAAGATGGCACTCCTCACACATGGGTGACATCATCAGAGGGAGCCTGGCACAGAAAACTTATAATCAAGGTTTCTAGAACTTTGACTGAACCTCTCTGAGCGTGCCCGCATCCATGCGGGGTCCCCTCAGTCTCTTTTTTTCTGTAGAACCTAGTAGTTGTGGGTAATTGAGTCTCTCTCTCTCTCTCTCACTCTTTCTCTCTCTCTCACTCTTTTGTGTTTTTTTGCAGGTATTTCACTGTTTTTCCAGAAAGTTCCTGTCATTGACTCGGGGTCCCTTAGTCTTTATCCTCTTAGTTGTTTTAGCCAGGTTTCTTTCCATTTTGGTAAATTTTCTTTCATTGACGTTCCTGGATCCTCAGTGCCCACCGGTCACCACCATCGAGTTCGATTTGTTGTCCCTTTTATTTCGTGCCAACATGTCCTCAACTGGTTTTAAGCTTTGCCCCTGGTGCTCGGGTACTGTGGTGGTGACAGATCCCCATGAACAATGTGTGCTCTGCCTGGGGGCAGCACATGATGTCCAGGGTTGCGCGGTCGAAAGATAAGGCTTTACCCTCGTTTGCGGTCGATTCCCATCGAGTTTTCCCTTCGGGGCCTACCAGCCATCGACTGCACCATGGCTAAATTTTTGTCGAAGTCATGGCATCGGGTTTTCGTCTGTGCCCCGACTGTCCTCGGACAATATCCATCACAGACCCACATAGGGTTTGTGTATTGTGTTTGGGGTCCGACCATGACGTGCTTACTTGCACCAAATGTGCCCAAATGACACCGAAGGGCCATAAGGCCCGCTCAGAAAAGATGGAGTTTCTTTTTCAGTCAAAACCCCCGACTCCATCGACCGTTTCGACTTCGTCTGAGCCGGAGCCATCGACCTTGCGCCAGCAGCGAGACACGGGTGCTGCTCGACCGGCATTGACTACTCCAAAGGTGTCGACTTCTTCCTCATCATCTCAGGAGAAGGACCGAAGAGAACATCGTGAAAACTGTTGACACCATCATCGGAAGACAGTCCGCTGATCCAGGCAAGCCCTCTGCATCGACTGGGTCACAGAGGCGTTACCCACCTTCATTGGTGCTGGGAGCCGCGACTCCACTTTCACTGGTGGACCCTCCGGCTATGCTAGTGTTGCCTCCTACTCCGGAGCCGGGGTTCCACGCCCCAGATGTCCTTGAGGAATTGGATCGGTTGATCCAAGAGGCCATCGGTAAGGCACTGCAGGGCTTTCAACCTCCATCGGTGCCGATGCCACCCCCAGTCACCGACCCGATTCCCACGGTGCTCGCACCGCTACTCGGCAGGCTGGATGCAATGAGCAGTGCTCTTCTGCCGCTGGAATAGAGGACACCGGTATGTCCACCGCCTTCCACGCTGGTACCTTTGTCATCAGAGGATGAAGAAACACCGATATCCATACTGCTGTCTAGGATCTTGCCACCGACTCACCTATCGATATCGCCGGTTCCATCGGTGCCGGTGCCACCTCTGATGCCGTCGATGCCTAGGTTTGGTCCATCGGGAATAGCACCATTATTCCCCTCTGGAGATCCTCTGGGAGGTGGTGATGAACCTTACGATCCTTGGACTGATGATTCTTCCCACGATACTGATGACTTACCTTTATTAATTTTATTAAAGAAATGTCTGAGAGAATTCCATTTCAGCTTCAGATGGAAGAGGATTCAAGGCACAAGATGCTGGAAGTACTCCAGTTTCTTGATGCCCAAAGGAAAACATGTCTATTCCTATTCATGAATCCTAATTGACCTGCTGAAAAAGGAATTGGGAGCACCCAGCCTTGGCACCACCTGTCAACCAAAAGACAGATGCCACCTACCTTGTCCAGACAGCCCCTAGGTTTCAAAGAACACAGTTGGATCACCATTCTGTGGTTGTAGAATCAGCCCAGAAGAAGGCACAACGTTCTAAACCTCATTCCTCCATATCTCCAGGGAAAGAACAGAGGTCCCTGGATGCTTTTGGCAGGCGTATCTTCCATGGTTCAATGCTCATTTCTCGCATTGCTTCTTGAACAGGGACCTGCGTGCCTTAAACAAATATACTTGGAGGGAGACATCAGGGTGGTGACCTTGGGTTCTCTACTGCCTCTTCTACAAAGAGGAGATTGGCTTTGCTCTCTAGATCTACAAGACGCGTTTACACACATCTTGATCACTCCATCCCATCGCAAATTCCTTCGTTTCCTGGTCGACCCCCGGCATTTTCAGTACTGTGCACTGCTGTTCGGCCTATCATCCGAGTCTTCACCAAGTACCTTGTAGTGGTTGCGGCCTACCTGAGTTGTCAGGGCGTCCATGTCTACCCTTATCTCGACAATTGACTGATAAGGGCTCCGACTCAGAGGGATGTATTAGCCTCCTTAAGTCTAACAATCCATACGTTGCTGTCTCTCAGGTTTCTGATCTACTACCCCAAGTCCAGCCTAGTTCCATCTCAAGGAGCCGACTTGGACACCATGCAGGCAAAAACATTCCTCCCTCACACAATGCCTCCAGAATCGGCACTATTTGACAGCTCGTCATGTTCTCATTTTGCTGGGTCACATGGTGTCCACTGTGCATGTCACTCCAGTGACACGCCTCACCATGAGTCATGCAGTGGACTCTAAAGTCCCAGTGGACTCAGGCTTACCAGCCAATGTCCAGCATTGTCCACGTTACCAAGCAGCTCCGCCTGTCGCTGGCCTGGTGGATGCAGCTCTCCAACCTCCTTCAAGGCCTTCCCTTTCAGGTTCCAGAGCCTCAAATTGTCCTAATGACAGACGCCTCCAATCTAGGTTGGGGTGCTCATGTCAACAACCTACAGACTCAGGGTCCCTGGTCTCCAGAGGAACCCAAACATCAGATACATTTCTTGAAACTTCGAGCAATCAGATATGCCCTCAGTGTCTTTCAGGATGCCTCTCAAATAAGACAATCCTGATTCAAACCGACAACCAGGAAGCGATGAGGTACATCAACAAGCAAGGGGGATCGGGGTCCTACCTTCTGTGTCAGGAAGCTGCACAATTATGGGCATGGGCTCTTTCCCACTCGATGTACCTCAGAGCGACCTACTTGGCGGGCGTGGACAATGTTCTGGTGGACAGGTTGAGCAGGACTTTCCACCCGCATGAATGGTCACTCAACTCTGCAGTAGCAGACACAATCTTCCAACGTTGGAGGTATCCACATATAGACCTCTTTGTGTCCTTCCACAACCGCAAAGTAGAGAACGTCTGCTCACTTACTTGCAGTCTCCACTCACAGCCGAGGGACGCTTTCGCCCTCTCGTGGTCCAGCGGTCTCCTCTGTGTGTACCCCCCACTTCCATTCATATCAAAGACTCTCGTGAAGTTACAAAGGGACAAGGGCTTAATGATTCTGATAGCCCCTCACTGGCCACGCCAAGTCTGGTTCCCAATCCTCAAGGATCAGTTCGCCAGCTCATCACTCTAGGGAAGGATCCGCTTCTGATAACTCAGAACGACGGGTGCCTACGCCACCCCAACCTCCAGGCTCTATCGCTGACGGCCTGGATGTTGAAAGGTTAATACTTCAACCCCTTAACCTTTCAGAGTCTGTATCCCGAGTCTTGGTAGCTTCATGAAAGCCTTCCAAGAGACGCTCTTATTGTTCCAAGTGGAAAAGGTTTACGGTCTGGTGCACGTCCATGTCCATAGACACCTTCACCTGTTCCACTGCGAAGTTTCTGGACTATCTCTGGCATCTGTCAGAATCAGGCCTCAAAACTTCCTCTATAAGAGTGCATGTCAATGCGGTAGCCGCCTTCCACAATGGAGTAGGAGATGTCTCTATTTCAACACAGCCCTTAGTCACACATTTCATGAGAGGTTGCTCCACCTGAAACCTCCATTGCGCCCTCCGGCGCCCGCTTGGGACCTTAACTTGGTCTTAGGGCGGCTCGTGAAACCTCCGTTCGAGCCTCTCCACTCCTGTGATCTCCGCTATCTCACCTGGAAAGTAATTTTTCTTCTCGCTATAACATCCGCTCGTAAGTGAATTAAAGGCATTAGTCACCTACCCGCCTTACACTAAAATTCTACATGAGAGAGTGGTTCTCCGTACACACCCTAAGTTTTTACCAAAGATAGTTTCGGAATTTCATCTTAATGAATCCATCATCTTGCCTACTTTCTTCCCAAAGCCCCATTCAAACCCAGGAGAAAAGGCTCTACATTCCCTGGACTGCAAACGTGCCCTAGCCTTTTATCTGGAGTGCACGTCAGCCCACAGAAAGTCCACTCAATTATTTGTTTCTTTCGATAACATCAAATTGGGAAATCCAGTGGGAAAACAGACCCTTTCCTCCTGGTTGATGGACTGTATCTCCTTTTGCTACCAGCAAGCAGGCATTCCGCTACAAGACTGTGTGAAAGCACACTCTGTTAGGGCCGTGGCAACCTCAGTGGCACATCTTCGTTCAGTGCCACTTGTTGATATATGTAAGGCTGCGACCTGGAGCTTTCTCCATACCTTCGCAGCCCACTATTGCTTGGATAAGGCTGGCAGACAAGATTCCATTTCTGGCCAGTCTATCCTACGAAACTTATTCTCAGCTTAACCACCCAACAACCTACCAGCGACCGTTCAGGGTTTTCAGGATGCCCTCCTACCCAAATCCACCTCTGTTGTTGTGCCTGTTGCACGTCTTTGGGTGCATTTGGTGCATTGCTCAGGCATCCTCAGCTCGCTATTCACCCATATGTGACGACCACCATCCTGCTTGTCCTGTGAGAAAGCAGAGTTGCTTACCTGTAACAGGTGTTCTCACAGGACAGCAGGATGTTAGTCCTCACGAAACCGGCCCGCCACCCCGCGGAGTTGGGTTTGCTTGCCATTTGTTTTATTTTTTCGCACGTACTTCTTACCATACACGAGACTGAAGGGGGACCCCGGCTGGATGCAGGGTTAGTGCCATGCTGGGCATGCCCAGTAGGTGCCAGTCAAAGTTCTAGAAACTTTGACAAAAGTGTTCCGTGATTGGGCTCTATCCTGATGAGGTCACCCCATATGTGAGGACTAACATCCTGCTGTCCTGTGAGAACACCTGTTATAGGTAAGTAACTCTGCTATACCTCCTCAAGCCACTGTTGGAATCCCTGAATGCGCTCATTGGTGCCTTACTTACAGCCAGTGTTGGTTCCCAGTGTGGCACTGCTGTCCGGGATATCAGAGACGCCACTGACCGATCCGGTACTGGTTCATGGCTCCTCAGAGGAGAAAGCTCATCTGGAGCCTGCACCAGCACTGGAGCCTGAGACCCCACAGCCAGCAAAACCGGTATCCATACCATTGACTGGAGGCAGAGCGCCCAGGGCCTTGTCCCTCTCCGTTGGGCATGGAGAATGAGGGCCCCAATGACCCTGGGGAAACGCACCTTCAGTGTCTCCAATGATGCATTGGTCTTACTTCAAAACTGTCTCCTCCGGAAGACCTCTCCTTCACAGGATTTGTCTGGGAGATGGTGGAGACCATCCAGTTTCAGTTGCAAACGGAAGAAGATACCCATCACAAAATGTTGGACATCCTCCAGTTTGTGGAGCTCCCAAGGAGATTGTGGCCATCTCAGTGCATGAGATCCTTATGAAGTTACTGTTGAGAATATCGGAACACCCCCTCTCTGTTCTTCCTGTCAACAGGAAGGTGGATGCGGTTTATCTTGTCCAAAAGGCTCTCTGATTCGACAAGCATCAGCTACCACACCAGTCTGTGGTTGTCAAATCCACTCTCAAAATGGCCAATCACACTTGGACCCATTCCTCAGTGCCCCCAGGGAAGGATCAGAGGGCCATGGATGCTCTTGGAAGAAAGTGTTTCAAGGCACCATGCTAATTGCCCACATAGCGACCTACCAATTCTACATGAGCAAGTATATGTGGGACATTCTGAAACAGTGCAGAGGGTGGCTGAGCAACTGCCTCAGCAGCAGCAGGACACCCTCGAGTCAATGATGCGAAAGGGCCTTTTGTGCGGAAAACACAGGGTCTGAGTGACCTATGATGATTTCAAAATGGCATTGAGGGTCTCTGTGGCTGGAATTGGTGCCTGCAGACTCTCATGACTGTGGTGAGGGCATCTGATCTCCAAGAAGTGCAGGACAGAATCTCTGTTATGTTGTGCACTGGAGAGAATATCTTCAGGGGTAGAATGAAAGATGCAGTGGCTCAAATGCATGAACACCATGCAACATTTCAGCATTTTCCACTGGCATCCAGGATCCACTATCCTCTGTTAGGAGGTCTTCAAGGTTGGGCCATAGGAGGCCTTTCTTCTGCCTGAGGAAATACTATCCTCCGTCGCCTTGACCCAGTCAGCAACAGGCTCCTCGCAGCAGTCCCAGGTAGCAGATGGCCCTGAAGCCCCAGCAGACGTCCCGGTCAATTCCTGGGACAGGGTTTTGACTAGATCGTAGGGAACATAGCCATGTCCACTGTACCCAAGACATTGGATCCCCTGGTAGGGGGGAGGCTACAGTTCTATGCAAACAAGTGGGCCCCTTGTAACCTCTAGTCAATGGGTTCTATCTATCATCAGTGGAGGGTACAAAATGAACCTTTTGAGTATCTCTCCAAATTGCCTCAAGTCTCTATCAGGGCTGGTAGTACATCAGGAAATACTTTTCATGGAACTATCCTCCCTCTTAATGGCCAGAGTGGTTGAGCCCAACCCACTAGGGTAGAGGGAGGGGATTCTGCTCCTGGTACTTCCTGATTCCAAAGAAAATAGGAATACTTTGTCTCATCTTAGACCTAAGGGCTTTGAACAAGTTTCTCCAAAAGGAAAAGTGCAAGATGGTTTCCCTGGGCACCTTGATCTCTTTGTTGCTAAAAGGGGACTGGCTATACACCCTCGTTCTAAAGGACTCGTTCACCCACATCGAGATCTTCCATGGTCACCAGAAGTATCTCCAATTTCTGGTGAGAAATCAGCACTTCCAGTATCGTATGTTGCTGTTTGGGCTAACATCAACCCCCATGTGTCTTCACAAAATGCCTTGCCATGGTAGCGGTGCACCTGTGCAGACCAGGAGTCCATGGTTTCCCATACCTGGATGATTGGGTAGTCAAGAATACCTCTCGGGCAGGGGCCATGGAGTCTATGCATTTGACCTTCCATGTGCTAGGGTCACTAGGGTTTGTCACCAACTCTCCAAGTCCCATCTCAGCCTGTCACCACAATTGGACTTCATCAGAGCCCTGCTAGACATGGCTTAGGCCAAGGCCTTCCTGCCACGCTCGAGAGCCATCATCTTGATGTCCATTGCAGCAGAGATTCAAGTGAGCTAGCAGGTCTCAGCCTGGCACATGTTGAGGTTGTTGGACCATATGGCCACAACAATACATGTCACTCCCAGGGCATGCTTGCACACGCGAAGAGTCCAGTGGACGCTACGGTCCTAATGGTGCCAAGCTACTCAGCATCCGAGTCACCCCATCCCTCTGAAACTCCTTGTCCTGGTGGCAGGACTATTCCACTCTGGAATGGGGAGGTTTCCTTCCAAAGTCCTCGGGTTTAAATCCTCCTAACTATGGATGCATTCACCTTGGATTGGGGAGCTCATGTAGATGGGGTCAGCATCCAGAGTCTTTGGTTCGTCCGGGAATAGCTATGTCAAATCAACTTCCTGATGCTCCAGGCTCCAATAAAAATGTGTTAAATCAAACAGACAACCAAGTGGCCATGTAGTATGTGAACAAACAGGGAGGCATGGACTCATACCTCCTGTGTCTGGAAGAAGTTCATATTTGGTCATGGGCCCTCTCCCAGGGGATGGTGTTCAAGACCACATATCTATCTGGAAAGGAGAACATGACAGCAGATAGACTTTCTTTTCGACCCCCATGAATGAACCAAGGGGTGGAGAATTGGATCTTCTGTCTGTGGGGAAGACTGGAAGTGGATCTGTTCGCTGCACATTAGAGCATGAAGGTTCCTCAGTTCTGTTCCTTGTACAGATCACACAGCAAGCCTGCATTGGACACCTTTGCTTGTTATTGGGGCGACGGCCTCTTGCGTTCATATCCTCCAACTCCACTAGTGTTCAAGACTTTGAAGCTTTGCGAGGACAAAGGGACTATGATCCTCATAGCCCCTCATTGGCAAGACAGGTCTGGTTTCCACTCCTTCAAGAGATGTACATCAGGAAACTGATCAGACCGGGGACTTCCCCATATCTCAACACCCAGGATTGTGGCCAGTCGCAGCAACCCACATTCCAGGTTCTGTCACTTACTGTCTGCATGTTGAGAGGCTGATCCTTCAACTGCTTGATCTCTCGGAAGGTGTGTCTTGGGTCCTGATGGCTTCCAGAAAGCCTTCCACTAGAAAGTCCTATGCAGTGAAGTGGAGGAGGTTTTCAGTGTGGTGTGAGCAAGAGGCCCTAGATCCCTTCTCCTGCTTCATACAAAGGTGCTTGACTAACTTCTACACCTCTCAGAGACTGGTCTGTTAGGGTTCACCTGAGTTTGATTGGCACATACCCCATGGTATCGAAGGTAAGCTTATCACTGTATAGCCTATAGTTGTACGATGTATGCCTAATCTGCTTCAGTTAAAGCCTCCCCTATAGCCTCCCACAGTGTCCTGAGACTTCGTGGTTTTAGCCCAGCTAATGAAAGCTCCCTTTGAGTTGCTGGGCTCCTGTGGCCTAAAGTACCTGATATGGAAGGTCATATTTTTGGTGGTGATCACTTCAGCTCTCAAGATCAGCGAACTCCAGGCCTTAGTGACTGACTTACCTTATACAAAGTTTTTCCATGATAGGATGCATGTGTAAGACCATCCTAAGTTCCTACCTAAAGTGGTGTCAGACTTCCATCTTAACCAGTCTATCATCCTGCCAAAATGTTTTCGCAGGCCCCATTCACACCAAGGCAAACCAGCCCTGCACAGTTTGGATTGCAAAAGAGCCTTAGCCTTCTGTCTGGAGTAGACAGGAGCCCATAGACAGTCCACCCAACTTTTTGTTTCTTTAAATCAGAACAGGTTGGGGATCGCCATTGCCAAGCAGACTCTTTCCAGTTGGATAGCAGACAGGATTGCATCTCGGGGGCCATATCAAGACTCGCTCTGTTAGAGCTATGGCACTGTCAGTGGCCCACTTGCAATCAGTCCCCATGGAGAATATCTGCAGAGCTGCGACGTGGCATTCTCTTCACACATTCACATCTAATTACTGTCTGGATAGGGATGATCAACGTGACAGCAGGTCTGGCCAGTCAGTCCTTCGGAACCTTTTTGAGGTGTAGAACCCAGCTCTGTTCCCATCTAGGGCCCATTCTTTCTTTTCAGGCTGCCCCCTCTTGTTACCAACAAAAGTGTTTGTTGTTGTGCCTTTGGCACTTGTTTGGTGTTTTATTGGTCCCCTTTTATGTTGGGGTGCAACCTATAGCTAAGGATTCACCCATGTGTGAGGACTGCCATCCTGCTTGTCCTTGGAGAAAGCAGAGATACTTACTTGTAACAAGTGTTCTCCAAGGACAGCATGATGCCAGTCTTCATGAAACCCGTCCGCCATCCCACAGAGTTGGGTTTCGTTGGCATTGTTCTTAATTAAATTTAATTCCTCAATTCTGTGTTATAAGACTGAGGGAACCCCGCATGGATGAGTGGTTTGATGGCATGCTGGGCATGCTCAAAGAGGCTCAGTCAAAGTTCTAGAAACTTTTAACATATGTTTTCTATGCCGGGCTCCATCAGATGATGTCACCCGTATGTGAGGACTGGCATCCTGAGAACACCTATTACAGGTAACAACTCTGCGTTACATTCAAATAGAATTTATGATACACTATTTCTTTGAGGTACCTGGCCATAATCAGCTGATTAACTTGTCAAGCTAATGGTTTATGTTGTTAAACCTCTAAGCATGAAGATGCTAAATTTTCAGCATGACCTACGGTGTCGAGCCATAAATAGCTCGCTCTTATAAGAAATACTGTTTCTTCAACAGTAGATTCTTTTGTGAAAATATGAAATTGTGTATCAAAAGCCTTCTCTAGTAGTGTCGTTGACTGGCTGTGCTATCGCTGTGCAAATCCGTGGTCACTAATGTGAGAAAATGTGGCATACCTCGTTGTACTCCAGAACATTACAAGGACGCAAACAAAAAAAATTATCCAGTACCTCCGAGGTGGTCTGTAACAACGTGCTGTCTGCCTTCTCTTTCCTAGGTCTGATCATGCTGATTGGCTGGCTGCAAGGGAAGCGACTCCTCAGTATGTTCACAATCGGAGTGAGGTGAGATGAGTGAGCATGGCTCCGGTATCTCCTGTGGAGAGCATGTACGGTGTAGCATTCAGACTTCTCGTTCTCATGCTCTCTTTATACTTGGGCGGGGGGAGGAAGGATTGGATGATGGTGGCAGGCTACAAAGAGCCTCAGTGTTTGCTGTTCACAAAACCTTTTTCTTATAAAGCAAAAAGAGCTGATGCTGTTATGGAAGGGACATTTTTAAACAGTGAGTTCCTCCTATTACTGCTACTGATAGTTTCTGTGGTGTTACTATAGTGCTACCAAAGTATGCAGTGCTGCGCAGATACACATTAGATACTGTTCCATCCATTGAGCTTGTAATCTAGTTGAGACATACAGACAAGGGACTATTGTCCATGGGATGAAAGTGTGCTGTGTCACCCTCCTCTCTTGCAGGTCACTCTTTACCATGGTTGAGAGAAGGAATTGGGTTTCCTCAATAACCTAAAAACTAATTATAAAAAATGTATTTAACATAGAAAAGAGAGGACAGGTACTGACCACCACGTTTGAAATATCAAATATAGGGGGCCAATAATCAAATCAAAACAAATTGAAGAAAATTCTTTTTCACTCAGCACATAGTTAAGCTCTGGAATTCACTGCCAGAGGATGTGGTTACAGCAGTTAGTGTAACTGGGTTTAAAAAAAGGTTTGGATAAGTTCCTAGAGGAGAAAAGCATAAACTGCTTGATGGTAATTAATAAGCTTGTGATATATCTAATGTTTGGGTACTTGCCCTTGACTTGGATTGGCCACTGTTGGAAACAGGATACTGGGCTTGATGGACCTTTGGTCTGTCCCAGCATGGCATATCTTATGTTCTTATGTAAAGCTTTTTATAGAAACATAACATAGAAACATAGAAATGTCAGCAGAAGAAGACCAACGGCCCATCCAGTCTGCCCAGCAAGCTTTTGCACTTTTTTTTTCTCATACTTATCTGTTATGCTTGGCCCTTAGTAATCTTTTGGTTCTGTTTCCCTCCCCCCCCCCCCCCCCTCATTAATGTTGTTGGAACTGCATCTAAGTGAAATATGTAGCTTAATTAGTTAGGGATAGTAACTGCCTCAATAAGCAAGCTACACCCATGCTTGTTTACCCTGACTATGTAATTCAGTCCTTGCTGGTTGTTGTCTGTATATAGATCCACTTTTCTTCATTCCCCCTGCCGTTGAAGCAGAGAGCTGTGCTGGATATGCGTTGAAAGTGAAGTATCAGTTTTGGAGTAGTATCCGCTGTAACAAGCAAGTTACGCCCTGCTTTTTTGTGAATGGAAATTTTTTTTTCCCCACATTAACTCTTGCCGTTGAAGCTTAGAGCAATGTTGGAGTCGCATTACCTGTGTATGTTTATTGAATAAGGGTATTATCTCCGGTAGTAGCCGTCATTCCCGCGAGCCACCCACTCTTCATTCACATCCTCTAGACTTTATGGATCCACAGTGTTTATCCCACGCCCCTTTGAAGTCCTTCACAGTTCTGGTCTTCACCACTTCCTCCGGAAGGGCATTCCAGGCATCCACCACCCTCTCTGTGAAGAAATACTTCCTGATATTGGTTCTGAATCTTCCTCCCTGGAGTTTTAAAATCCCCCTGGTTCTGCTGATTATTTTCCGATGGAAAAGGTATGCATGTAAAATCACATGTTCTTTCTTCTCTTTCTTTGTGAG